>NW_026262668.1:106662634-107912634 GCF_021869535.1 Mytilus californianus | reverse complement strand
TTTTGTCATCAGTAACAACATATCAAAATTTGAAAAGCCTTGGTTGAATGGTTCATAAGTTATTGCACAGAATAGACAAAAAGTGTTATTTTCAAATCTATCAAAGACCATGACTAAACTCCAATACATCAAGGAAAATAACTCCTCAACGGTGAAAGTGAAAAATCATCAATATCAAACTTGACCTCAATTTGGAAAACAGTAACAACATATTGAAATTTGAAACGCATTGGTTGATGGGTTCATAAGTTATTGCATGGAAACTGTTGGCAGCCATCACCATACTTCACTATTTTATTAACCAGATATTTCCTTTGAAAAACCCACTTAAAATGCAAAAATTGTTAAAAAAATTTCATTTAAGGACAATAAATCCTATTAGTACGTTTTTCTGATAATTTTGGAGTAAAAGTAGGGAATCTTATTGACACTTTTAGATTTTCTCCATCTGTTTTATTTTCATATTAGATTTCCTGAATATCACCTATGTTTTATTTTCAGCCATGGCAGCCATGCTGGTTCATTGGCAGGAAGAATAAACACAAACTTTATGAAAGGTTGCTTAAGTATCATTTATTTTAAGTTTGTTGAAATTAATTCAGTGGTTTCAAAATAAATTTATTTTTAAAGTTGGTGATGACAGACACCATTGTCACCAAGTAATGGCAACATGGCTCAAATGGCCAGGTGTGCTAAAAAGAAAAAAAAATCTTCATTGCAATCATGTAAATACACACTGATTTGTACCTTTCAGATAACAAATTCAAAATGCATAAAAACCCAAGATACCATTGCCTACAGTTTATTCAGAAATTTTCTTCTATCACATTGACATATTCTACTAGAAAATATCTGACAAAAGTTTCAACAAAAAGTCATTTATATGTCATGCAAAAACTACCTCTAATCATTATTTGACATCAAAGACAAAAATTTATACTCAGTAGGTAATATAAATTTTTTTAAAGTATTGTTGTCAAACTGGACATACCACCACAGAGCTGAACATCTCTAACATGGTACAACTCAACATTTAAAATTCAAGACCAAATATAAAATCATTAATTAATACACAAGCTGAGTAATATGTATTAATATAATCTGCATTGTCAAACATGAAGTAAATGGCTTGCAGTAAATATTTTTAGGTTTCATAAAGAGTGAAAATTGGATATTGCTTGATATCAACTCGAGTTGTATAATTTCAATATAATAATAAACGAGCCTTTGGAGAGTTAACTATTACTGTTTAATTTAAATAACGAGAGTTGATATCAAGTGATATCCAATTCTCACGAGTTGTTAAATCTATTTCTCTTTTGGTCAACACTCTCATTGTGTTAAATAAAAAATTCCGCAAATTGTTAATCTAATCTTTTGCACATATCAGTATGACGTCAAATGTTATGTTCCGGCGTCAAACTTTAACATCAGACATTTTAAAACTTTTTGTTCACTACAGAATGTAATAAAATTTGTCAAAAAGAAGATTTCCAAGTGAAAAGTGAGTGTTTTGTATATTATTGAAGAAATCAAATAAATCTGTTGCCATGGATGAAACTTACTTCATCTTAACCTTTGAAAGTTATTAAAGACCTAACGAATAGCCAATGGAATTGTCGTAATATCGTCTCATGATGCTGGATAAGCCAATCAAATTAATGCAGTTTTTGTATCACTTTTTCGTATCACACTCTTTGCAGTGTGATACGAGAAATATCTCTTCATGCAAGAAATAGATAACAGGCCACAACCATGAGAGAATATATATCTTTCCTTCAAACAAAAGTGGAGCATTAAGCAATGATAAATATATAGTAATGGCACTTTGGTTATTGATACTGATTTATCAGTAATAATAGTCGAGTAAGCCAGCTAGGGTTAGCTGATATTCTAATTGATGAAGTCAGTATATAAAAATAAAATGTCATTGTTCTTTTTATCAGCAATGTTTCTTAAGGCATAATATGATTTTGCATGAAGTAGTTAAAAAATTCTTTTTAAAAATGCCTACAAAACAATGGAGTAGTTATTGAGGTCATATGCACTCAAAGATAAATTGATGTGGATGGACATGAACAACGTGACATTGCTGCATTGGTATAGAGTATTACATCTTGTTGGTGATCTTAACAAAAATTAAAAATCAAAGCTAATAAGTACAGATTCAGCTCAGTAGGTATAATAAAATTCAAAGCATCATCAAATATGAAGTGACTGTTCAGAAACAGATCTGAAAATGGCTTAATGGTACAACTCATTACTGTAAAGTTTTAGACCAAATATCATAGTATTCCTTTATACAAAATCTGAGTAATACTAATATGTATCAATACTTACACTGGACATGGAAGTACCAGGCAAAACTAACTTGGAGGCAAATGCTCAATAAAAAGAAAAAGTGGAAAGAAAACAACTCTCATTTTATCAAACTTGAAAGCAAGTTATACCTAAATACCAATGGGGTCAGTTGACAAATCCTGAGAAAATGCATATTGGTATTAGAAAACTGAAAACAAAAACATACCAATAGCATTGTCAAATTTTGGTTGCCTTTCTAAAACTTAATCTGTAACGAATATAATAATATTTACACAATAGAGAATGATGATGGGATCATGGTTCCTCTTACCCATTTTGTGTGAGGTCATAAAAAGTTCAAATTCATCATAGATGAAAAGAAAAGAAAACTTAAAAGTCAAGGTCTTCATTCTAACATTCTATAATTATTTCAGTAATTTAAATAAACTATACATGTAAAAAACTATTTTGAGGTACAAAATTGTAAAAATATCCCACATTATACATACATTTATATTCCTGTTTATAACAGTCTAAGCATCAAAAGCAACCCTATGAATATATAAAAAACTAAAATTAGAAAAATTCTATGTTAGCCTGTGTTCAATTTAACATACCTTGTCATTAGAGAATTCTTAAGAAGCTACATAACTATGTTAGCATCCCCACTACAAATAAGCCTAACCTATTTTGAGGTTTATCCTGTGGTATTAGGCAATTCTGTTCAAACTAGTCTAACTGGGCAAGTATACTTTCATTAGTTTTAATTTCTAAATATTTTCACTGTACTGAATCTCTGTTTTTGTCAAGTTCTTACTGTTTTGTGTTTAATAAATATCATTATTTTTATATTATTAAAATGCATTTGTAATGGACACCTAGACACCAAACACCAGAATTTTACTTGCCATGAGAAACACAATGACTGCAACAAGTAAAGCAGGAACTGCTTACTCTTCTGAAGCACTTGAACTCATTTGATTTTGTGGGATTAGTGTCAGTCAATCTCTGGTTTTATGTGCAGTGTTTTTCTTTGGACCATGGAGCTGTCTGATTATCTTTGACTTAAAAATCTATATATTACGTTAGTTAGGAAGTTAGATAAGAATTCCCTATTGAAACATTCTAACATCGATCTTTTCTACAGTAATTACGTCACTGATGACCTTTGTCTCCTCTGAACTTTGACCTTACCCTGGGACTATTGTCATTGACATTATTAAGAATGCCTTTATAATCTTCACCTTCGCTTAGTTCATCTTTTCCATCTTCTGAATCACTTCTCACATCTGCTATCTTAAAAAAAAAGAAGCAAACATCTTCACATAGAGTAAACATATAAATGAAGCATTTTTAAAAAAACATTAGTTCAAAAAAATATCATAAGTTAAATAGTGAAACTATGTAATAAAACTTTATACATATTCATAAGCAAATCATTCAAACTTAAAAAAAAAATCTTTTTGCAAACTTTGAATGTGTATATACTAATATACATAAAGGCTTTAAATAAAAATGGATAAATTAGTAACATACTCATAAAGTTATATATTTTAATTTTTAAAAATTTTATAATTATATAACATAATGATGTTCAGCATAGACTAGTATTTTTTCTTAAAATCAGATTTAAAGATATAACAAAAATATTTAGTTTATGTGAATAACATATCATGTTTATAAAGTAACAAACAGGATTCTGGGGAAATTGTGAAAGTGGCACTCATTGTAAGAATGATGGACAATATGATACAATAGTCAAAACAATCTAATATTCACAGAAGTTAATATAGCTCATGGTTGTTGGTTTTAGTTCAATAACTGGTATTACAATAATTTGGAGACATTTCTTTTTAACTTGAAAACTATATCTATCCCTTTATGAAAACCATTTTGTATCACAATGAATCATTCTTACAAATACTATTGTAGAACTTTGATCACTCAAACAAACCATCACATTTTGTATCACAATGAACCATTCTTACAAATACTATTGTAGAACTTTGATCACTCAAACAAACCATCACATTTTGTATCACAATGTACCATTCTTACAAATACTATAGTAGAACTTTGATCACTCAAACAAACCATCACATTTTTTAAAACTTATATTTCAATTTAACATTGAAAAACATCTTTAAAAAAAAACAACATTTGGCATGGGTTCATTTCAAGTTTTCAAAGTTCCAGTTACATGCTGTGATAAAAGTATATATAAAGCATAATATTGGGTAACCTCTAAGCATATAATGACGAGGTTTTCATGCATAAGCATACTGGGGTTATATTTAAAAGGCATGCTAACATATGCATAATTAAGCGAGCTTCCTTGTGTACACTCTATACTAAGAAAATGTGCATATCATGGTTGCTTATCTGTACATTCATGCGTAACAAATATAAAACCAAGTGTAAAATAGACTCCTTAATTTAATCTCTATTGTAAATGTAAGGATAACCTTGTAAGATTTGTTGTTACATATATTCCTTATAATTGACCGAAGTTGTTTCGGTAAAGCCTTATCCAGATGTCCATATACAAAAGTTGAATTTGACTTGAAAATTATAATTTGCTTTATCCCTCCCTCAGATGTAGAACAAGAGGCAGATTTTCAATGTCTTTGTCATGTGTTAATTGGTTACATCTCCCTATACCAACATACCTGTTTTCTACAATGTATTATATTGATTTGTTATTACCTCTGACCAAAGTCAATTGTGAAACAAAAAAATCATGAATATTGAAGCAATAACTTCTGCCTAGCTCTTTATTGCAGTGAACTTTCTGACAATAGTTTAACAACCAAAATCTAGGCTTTTGTTGATGACCTCGGATGAGGGCTATTGGTACGGAAGCCCAGAGGGGACCTACAAAAAAATAATATTATATCGTTATCTCAATATATATATCGTTATTTCGATATAATTAAATCGTTATCTCGATATATTTATCTTGTTATCTTGATATTTATATCGTTATATCGATATATGTATTTCGTTATATCGATATATGTATTTCGTTATCTCGATATAATTATATCGTTATCTCCATATATTTATTTCGTTATCTCAATATATATATCGTTATTTCGATATAATTAAATCGTTATCTCGATATATTTATCTCGTTATCTCGATATTTATATCGTTATATCGATATATTTATTTCGTTATCTCGATATAATTATATAATTTTCTCGATATAATTATGTCGTTATCTCGATATCATTATATAGTTAAGGTGGGGTTATGGCACCTTTTTTCAAATAACTCAAAAATTCTACAGATATCAAAATCTAGCAGAGAGTAAAATTGATCAATACATTATGATCTGCCTCTGTTGAAATTTAAGTTCAGGTTGATCGGAAAATTCGTTTCAGAGCTATGGCCCTTAATTTGCAATTTTCTCATTTTTTTTTATAATTTTGACAATATTTTTAAAAGCGAGAGCCTTTTTTTATTATTATTATTCCAAAATATTTCCTGTTTACGCTTATCTTAGTCGTCCATGTAACAAATAAAAGGTTCCCGGTTTACAAAAATGCCATCTATACAGGGGCAATAGAAAGCTAACAAAGTCCATTTTAACCTTTATCTAACATTAAGTTTTAAATGTCTTAGGCTAGCTTGAACTAGTATATATATATATATCTTTAATATACATGAGGTCGTAATAAATGAGATGTAGTAAGAGAATTAATAAGACAACTCTTTCCTGGGACAAATTGGCGTTATTGTAATAAAAAAAATGTACACAGGAAAATATAAATATAATGGTTTTGTCGTTAGGAGTTACTGTAACTGTCAATTGATCCTCCAGTGATTTAGCAAACACTCCCCGATAGTTGTCCGACCTCTTGTATATTACAGATATATATACTATTTCAAGCGTGTCTGGAACCTATATTGAAAATCGACAGTTCTACGCATTTTCGCTGCAGCTACAGATTGATACAAAACTTTAACGACATTACATTTTTGCACCGGCAATTCGATCGGCTTTCCTGGTCTGTTGCTTTCTTCTTTTCGTCTTGATTATGCATGAAATATTTGCAACTGGACGTTAAGCAAACATCAATCAATGTAAACAGAAATTGACATATCAAGCAAGCGGATCAAACTGCCAGCGCAAAAAAAAAATAAGCCTGTTTAATGTCTTTCAAGGTTTGTCATCCATCTGAAGCGCGCGAAATGAAGAATGTTCGATTAATCCCCCAGTGGTGTTAACCGGTGCTGACCGATAGTTATCCAACCTCGGTAAATAGGTTCAAATTATGAGATGTTTCATAGCATTACTTTTTTATTATTACATGTAAAATGTCGGTTTATGGTTCGTTTTAAAGAACCTGGAATATACCTTTGAAAATTTTAAGATGTTGATTCAGACAATTTAATTGAGGTCTGGAGCTAGCATGTCAGTAACTGCTAGTATTCTTTTGTACGTTTATGTATCATTGTCATTTTGTTTAGTTTCTTTTGTTACCTATTCGGACATCGGACTCGGACTTCTTTTAAACTGTGTTTCACTGTGCGTATTGCTGCATGTGTGTTTGTTTTTTCTACATTGACTAAAGGTATAGGGGGAGGATTGAGAACCCACAAAACATCGTTTAACCCCGCCGCATTTTTGCGCCTGTCCCAATACAGGAGCCTCTGGCCTTTGCTAGTCTTGTATGCTTTTTGATTTAAGTTTCTATTATACATTTCGGAGTTAAGTTTGACGTCCATAATCACTGAACTAGTATACATTTGTGTTAAGGGGCCAGCTGAAGCACTCCTCCGGGTGCGGGATTTTCTCGCTGTATTGAAGACACATTGGAGGCCTTCAGTTGTTTTCTGCTCTTTGGTCGGGCTGTTGTCTCTTTGACACATTCCCCATTTCCATTCTTAATTTAATTATACATAAATAAAATACAACGAGAAAACGAAGACCATATTCTTGATTTATCGAGTTACTGACCTTGTGTATATTATAAAAAAGAAAAAAATGTTCAAACAAACCTGGGGCCTATAGTTTTCAATAAATAAGCAAAAATATGCGAAAATCTGCAAATTTGGGTATTTTAAGAGAAGCAAAATCTGAAAGTTTTGCCCACAAGACTATTTTGTAGCTCTTAATGATCTAAACAATTTCCAATTTAAACTAAGGCTCTAGCTTTTAATCTAAAATTTGAATTGAATGGATTTGATTTAATCGATAAAAACAAATAAGAAACAGTAATTTTGAAAATTTAGGCGAAATGTATTTCTTACTCTAAAGGAAGCATATAAATATATGCAGTGTTGTATATGTATATATATTTTAAAATATACGACAAGGAAAAGTAACATCCGGCCACCGAAAGCTTTATTATTGTAGAGCCTAGGTGGTCGAGTGGTCTAGTGCGTCGGGCATAGTGCAAGGCGATTTGGTGCCACGATATATCAGGAGCTCGAATCCCGGTGAGGGAAGAACAAAAAATTTGCAAGAGGAAATTTACAGACCTAACATTGTTGGGCTGATGTTTAGACGTATTTTAAAATATATAGAGAATAACATATGGCTTTTTCAATATCACATCCGTATCAACCCGAGACAGCAATATAATCCCAAGAGCTCTGCTCGAGGAATTATATTGGTTGAGGGTTAATACGGTGTGTGATATTGAAAAAGCCATATCATATACACTTTATTATATACATATACCTCACGTAGATGTCTTTAATGTGACATGACGTCATACAGATAAGGGGGGTTGAAATGACGTCATACAGATAAGAGGTTTGACATGACGTCATACAGATTAGGGGTTTGATAAAGCCTTTGCAACAGTGACTGCAATCGATGACGTGATGTCATATAGATTAAAGGTTTGATAAAGCCTTTGCAACCGTGCTGATATCGATATCATCACGGGTGGCTGATACAGCACGCTTGCCAGTGATTGTATTACACATACAACTTATCTGTATTTACTACTAAGTATATAATAAATATACATATACAACACTGCATATATTTATATACTTCTTTTACAGTAAGACATACATTTCGCCTAAATTTTCAAAATTACTTTCTATATTTCCATATCTTCTACCAATGAAGGCCTTTATATAATTATCATGCATTTATATTTTTTTGATATTGTATGCGCTTATCATTATGCATAGGGAACTATGTATTTCTTAAACTCAATGTTAAATAAAGATTGAAGTGGACTTTGATAGCTTTCTATTGCTCCTGGATAAATGACATTTCTGTAAACAGGAAATACTTTGGAACATTGATGAAAAACTAAAAAAGGCTCTAGCTTTTACGACTTTCAAGATATTGTCAAAACTAATATGAAGATTAAAAAAATTGCAAATATAGGCCCATAGCTCTTTAATAAGTTTTCCGATCAACCTAAACTTAAAGATACAGATCATTATGTACTAATCAATTTTACCCTCTGCTAGAATTTTGATATATGTATAAGTTTTTGAGTTATTTGCAAAAAAGGTGCAATAACCCCACCCCACCTTAACTATATATCGAGATAAAGATTTAGTTATATCGAGATAACGATATAATAATATAGAGGTAACGAAATAAATATATGGAGATAACGATATAATTATATCGAGATAACGAAATAAATATATGGAGATAACAATATGATTATATCGAGATAACGAAATAACTATATCGATATAACGATATAAATATCGAGATAACGAGATAAATATATCGAGATAACGATTTAATTATATCGAAATAATGATATACATATTGAGATAACGAAATAAATATATGGAGATAACGATATAATTATATCGAGATAACAAAATAAATATATCGATATAACAAAATAAATATATCGATATAACGATATAAATATCGAGATAACGAGATAAATATCGAGATAACGATTTAATTATATCGAAATAACGATATAATTATATCAAGATAACGAAATAAATATATCAATATAACGATATAAATATCGAGATAACGAGATAAATATATCGAGATAACGATTCAATTATATCGAAATAACGATATATATATTGAGATAACAATATAATATTATTTTTTTGTAGGTCCCCTTTGGGCTTCCGTAATTGGTAATGTTCTTTGAATGTGGGTACCTAGTGTAAGAAAAACAATGTAGGAAATTATGTGTTTGGACTTATAAAAGGAAATTATTAGTGTTTGAACTGGTAATAAGGAAATCTTAGTGTTTGAACTGGTAACAAGAAATTTATTAGTGTTTGGACTGGTAATAAGAAATTTATTAGTGTTTGGACTGGTAATAAGAAATTTATTAGTGTTTGGACTGGTAATAAGGAAATTATCAGTGTTTGGACGGGTTATAAGGAATATCAGTGTTTGGTCTGGTAATAAGGAAATTATCAGTGTTTGGACTGGTAATAAGAAAATTATGGACTGGTAATATGGAAATTATTAGTGTTTGGACTGGTAATAAGGAAATGATTAATGTTTGGACTGGTAATAAGGAAATTTACATGTACTTCAAGGAAACAAGTTTGAAATGTTTATCATTTCATCTTAGGTCTGAAGCCTAACATTCATATTTTCTTACCTATAGTAATACAATGTATACATTGTTTTTTCATGTTTTCTTACCTATAGTAATATACATTGCTAACTCATTGTGCTTACTTAATCATATACTTTTAGGATTTTTTAATTTGTATTTCTTATTAAGCTGCATCAAATCTAATAAAAAAAAATAAAAACATAAATTATTATATAATTTATGTTTTGACACAGAGATATGTCTTGCCTGTTGCCCTAAAATTCAGAAAAAAACAATCTTAATTCAAAATCACTGGACCATTAACTAGTGGGCATTAACTAATGTAACTTTATAGAAAATATTGCTGTCTATTGTACATTCTTGTAAGCAGTTCCTATCAAACTAACTTAGGCAGAAACTTAACACTGAAAATTGGTAATTAATTGAAAGTCACTGGACCATCACCTAGGGGGCAGTGCCTCAAAATAGTCATCAAACTGATAGGTACTGAAAGTAATGCAACTTCATAGCACATTGCTGGAAAAGCCAATACCTAAGTCTCCCAACAAAAACCATAAACTATAATGATCTGCTTGAATAACTTGCCTTGTAAATAACCTTCTGTACTTTTTACTATAATGATCTAGTATTCAACAAGAAGTGCGTGTAATTCAATTTTCCAAATGTTCTTTGCTATTCACCCATAAAAATCGATGTATATATGTCCAGTAGACAACATGCACCTCTCTGCCTTAAAAACTTAATTTAGCATATATTTTAGAAAGTTCATATCATATAGGACACATGTACAAAGTTTAAGATGCTATCATTATGACACAAATGTGCAGGATGCAGTCTTATGTTAGTGACACTATTAACTGATATCTTTAATCATAAATAAACTGTTAACACAGAGATATGTCTCACCTTTTTGTTATTTTGATACATGTAGTAAAATGCAAATGTTGAAATTAAAACAGCAATACTTTGACACGTAAGTTATGCAAAATATTCAGTCAATCATGACTGAAAATGAGATGTGCCCAACTGCCAATGCTAATATAACTGCATACCAAATATCATTGACCTACCACTAGAGGATCATCCCATAAACTGACCTCATCACAAACTAAAACATGTAAACTAAGCACAAGTTTCAAAGTCAATAGACCATGACTGAGGAGGCAGGGCCAAATAATCTCCATGGAAATGAGATGTGTAAATAATAATATAACTGCATACCAAATATCATTGATCTACCACTAGCGGTTCTCCATAAACTGACATAATTACAAACTAATACATGTAAACTAAGCACAAGTTTCAAAGTCAATAGACCATGATTGAGGAGACAGCGCAAAATAATCTCCATGGAAATGAGATGTGCAAATGATAATACAACTGCATACCAAATATCATTGATCTACCACTAACGGTTCCCCATAGGTGTAGAACCACTAATTCGGGCCCAGCCAGAAAGAACATACAAGAAAGTAGTATATATTTTAAATAAAATAGTTCTTAAGTATAGCTGTAACTTTGTCAATAAGTAAAATAGTTGGGTAAATTTGGTATCAAATGAAAGCTTAAGAACTTGGGATCACTGTAGGACCCTTATTGAAAGCTTATTTCAAATAATAAAAAAATATATGAAATTATAATAGGAGGACACATTTGCCCTGTTGTTAAGAACGGAAGTACTTGTTTTTGTACTACCAAACTTCCGGGAACCAGTGCGTTCTAATATGCAATTAAAAGTATTTTGAATTTTTCAGCACAAGTCAGGATAAGGTATAGTTTTGACATGAAATAACTACCACTTTATTTGAACTTAAGACAAAGTAGCCATTAATGCTTGAAATTGCAGAATTTAACATAGAAAGCCATGGGGCTAAGATTTAGTGGTGTTATTCCTATTACTGAAAGGCTCTTGAATTTCAAATTTTAGAAATCATACCCATTACAATGCAAATTGGTCACATTTATTGTTAGTAATCAAGTTGCATTTATTTTTTTATGTAAAAATTATGTTGGTGTCAAATCACAGCCCTCAAATTGCTACAGTAGGGAATATCAGCTTTTTCTGGTCATTTAGCATGCATACATTTAAGTCTTAACCTAAAGTTGAATTTTTTGCATTATTTAAGACTGAAATCAATGAAACATGTATATATTGACTGGTTTATAGTAAAAATTTAGCTTTTGGTTAAGTTATCTAGTGAGTTTTCAGGTTTTATTGGGTTTCTTAGTGTACAATAGGAATCCCAAAATCTCACTTCAACCAGTTTAGCAAGTTGTCTAGCTGGGGTGATAAATTGCTCTTGTTGATCCATGTTTCTACATAAAAGTATGGTTTTTACCAAAATAAACTCCTTTTCCAACATGTAGAAAAAAGGGGGGACAAAATTATCAATTATATTTTTATTTGGACCACTTTATCTACATTTGATGAACAATCTCTGATAAAAATAAGACATATAGGTAAGAACCTTATTATTTGAGTAGATATTAACAAACAAGAACTGGTAGTAATTGAAAAAGTTTCATATTGGTCACTATTATTATCCATATCCTGTTTTCTTCGAATAAAGCATATGTTACTACCAGTCCAATTTGAGCTTGAATTCAGTGATAAAGTGTTTCAACAAAAGCTTTATGTGTTTTTCTATCCTAGAAATAGATCATAGAAGGAAATTTAGTAAAGCAGAATTCAAAATAACAATTTTGGTGCTGTTATAGGTATAGAACCACTAATTCGGGCCCACCCAGTAAGAACATACAAGAAAGTAGTACATATTTTAAACAAAATAGTTCCTACGTATAGCTGTCACTTTGTTAATAAGTAAAATAGTTGGGTAAATTTGGTATCAAATGAAAGCTTAAGAACTTGGGATCACTGTAGGACCCTTACTGAAATTGAAATTGCAGAATTTAACATAGAAAGCAATGGGTCTATGAATTAGTGGTTTTATTCCATAAACTGACCTAATTACAAACTGATACATTTGTACATGTAAACTAAGCACAAGTTTCAAAGTCAATAGACCATGACTGAGGGGGCAGGGCCAAATATTCTCCATGGAAATGAGATGTGCCAATGCTAATACAACTGCATACCAAATATCTTTGACCTACCACTAGTGGTTCCCCCATAAACTTACCTAATCACAAACTAACACATTGTTGACGCCGCTGATCCTGGAAACATCATACCTATGTCACGCTTTTTGACTCTGTGAAGGTGAGACAAAAATGCAAAAAAAATTATCACCTTATTCTATTGTTAATAAATGGAAAATGTGTCCCCATGGACACAGATGATGCCCCCGCTTGCATACAACATTATAAGGGGACTTCAAAAACAATAAAAGTGACGCTTCCCAAATTTGTACTAGATCTGAGTTTTGTGGTAATAAGTATTGTGTATAGGTTTCATAATGTTTGGTTGGGGCAAACTTAAGTTACAGAACGGGAACTAAAAATTTTGCAATTTTTCCATTTGTAAAGGGCATAACTCTAGAACAGTTAAAGTGACACCACCAAAATTCAACTTGATCTGTGTTTTGTGGTAATGAGCATTGTGTATAAGTTTCATAACATTTGGTTGAGGCAACTTAAGTTAGAGAACAGAAACTAAAAATTTTGCATTTTTTTTTTCCATTTATAAAGGAGCATAACTCGAGAATGATTAAAGTGACCCCAACAAAATTCAAACTTGATTTGTGTTTTGTCCTTATAAGCATTGTGTATAAGTTTCATAACATTTGGAAGAGGCAAACTTAAGTTAGAGAACGGAAACTAAAAATTTTGTAATTTTCCATTAATAAAGGGGCATAACTCTAGAACGGTTAAAGTGACGCCACTAAAATTCAAACTTGATCTGTATTTTATGGTATTAAGCATTGTGTATAAGTTTCATAACATTTAGTTTAGGCAAACTCAAGTTAGAGAACGGAAACAAATTATGGGACGTACAGATGTACGTACGTATGTACGTAGACGGACAAGAGTAAAACTTAATGCCCCTCCGCTAAGGCGCGGGCATAAAAATGCAGAGCAAGAAATAACTTCAATATCAAAATAAAGAGATGTGGTTTGATTACCAATGATCAAGATATCCTCCAGAGATCAAATAATGTGGATGTAAGCAACTATAGGTCACTGTATGGTGTACAACAATGAGCAAAGCCAGTACTGTATAGTAAGCTATATAAGGCCCTCATATTACAAAATGTGAAACAATTCAATCGAGAATACCAATGACCTGACAAATGTTGATCCCTATCAATAGGAGTGGCTATATTGAAACGTCTCTTCTGCTTAAGGATGTAAGCAACTCTGTTTCAAAATAATAAGCTTTTTAAAATTTATGTTTTATATATAAAGGAATTAAAAAGCAGAAAGAAATGCAAGGTCCATGTCCTTGTTTTTGAGATATATGCCATTGAAAATTTCTCTCTAGATTTTTCATACAATTTACATTTGTCCCCCTAGGACATAACCTATGGTGAATATCTCCTTTTTATATAGAAATGTCTTATCAAGACAATATCTCCAAAATATGGTTACGGGGTGGGGGATCTGTAACATTTTTGAGATCTTTAATTATTTATTATATGAGGGTGAATGGCATGACCCACAGGGGCAAATCTTTAGTTGAAAGAATAAACATGGTTTTGGTGTGGACCTTGAAAGTCAAAGGTCATTGTCAGAGGTCTTCTATGGTACATAACACATCATTTTGAGGTACTGCCTTCATGTGCAAAATATGAAAAGCCACTGTCAAAGGATAAAAAAGTAAAGTACTAGACATGAAAACATAAAAAAAACAATCAAATGTTTTAACTTGAGGTCAGGAGTCAAGGTCACATGCAGGTCATGCTGATAGGCCGCAAACCATCTAATGATTGAACATACATGCCAAATATGATAAGCCAGTTTTAAAAGTTATGTACTCTAGCTTGATGATAAATATTTTAAAAGTAATCAATAAAATTGGCTTCAATATTAGTTTTTATGTCTATGTGGAATAATTAATAAATACATATGGAAAGTGTCAATGGAACACAGATGATGCCCCCGCTTGCATACAACGTTATAAAGGGATATAACTCAAGAACTGAACGGAACGGAAACAAAAATTCAGCAACTTTTCCATTTGTAAAGGGGCATAACTCTAGAAAGGTAAAACTGATGCCACCAAAATTCAATCTTAATCTGTGTTTTATGGTAATAAGCATTGTGTATCAGTTTCATAACATTTGGTTGAGGTAAACTAAAGTTAGAGAACGGAAACCAATTTTGGGACTATGTACGTACAGACAGACAAGGGTAAAACTTAATGCCCCCTCCATAACGGTGTGGGGCATAAAAAAAGAACACAATTGGTAGGTCCACCAACTTTTTTGCTCAAATTGCTTTATAACCACAAACAAAAAGATCCTAATTGCTCTATATCTATTCTATTTAGAAAAATTGAATGGACAATCCATTATTTTTAAATTGATTTTTTGGAATGATTTAAGCTGTGTTGGGTTTTAATTGGCACAGTGGTTTCAAATTTAGAAATGTAATGCATGAAAGACACGTGGCAGTAATTTACAATCCTGTCCATTTGAGGCACATGAGCTCATAAGCTTATGTTCTCACCATAACAATTTAACAATTTGACTCATCATAAAACAAGCAATGCTTCCTTAGGGATAGAACTAAAACCAAGTGATTGTTTCAAATGGATCAAATAAAAGCATAATAATAAGTCGTATAACAGAGCCAAAATTATATCAAAAATTAGAAATTCCAGTTCGCTACAGTAGGACACACACAAACCTGGCCGTGAGCAACTCTTCTGTAAGCTATTCTAAATATCATGTAGCTCCAAATGAAGTGTAGAACTTGAAGGATGTACAGTAACCCATTAAAAAACATATGTGTGGGGCTTTCTGCCAACCCTTGCACTGTCCTAGATTCTACTGAAGCACAATAAATAATGCTGGAATAGAGATTAAATTTAAACCATAGATATATGTATTATTGTAAGCTAGGCACCTTCATGCTGAAGAGTGGATGAAAGGAAACTTTATCTACTTTAACAAGAGTGCACACGCTGAAATGTCTCGCCTTCTTTACTAATCATTGATATTATGTTGATAGTCCTAAATATAAAGCTTTATTACAACTGTCACATAAACTTAACATTAACCAAGTAAACTAAACATTGAACAATGAACCATGAAAATGAGGTCAAGGTCAGATGAACCATGCTAGGCAGGCATGTACAGCTAACAATTCTTCCATACAACAAATAGAGTTGACCTATTGCTTATAGTTTAAGAAAAACAGACCAAAACACAAAAACTTAACACTGAGCAATGAACCTTGAAAATGAGGTCAAGGTCAAATAAAACCTGCGTGACTGCCAAATAGATCATAAAATATTTCATACACCAAATATAGTTGAACTATTGCATACAGTATAAGAAAAACAGACCAAAACATAAAAACTTAACTATAACCACTGAACCATGAAAATGAGGTCAAGGTCAGATGACACCTGCCAGTTGGACATGTACACCTTACAGTCCTTCCATACACCAAATATACTAGACCTATTGCTTATAGTATCTGAGATAAGGACTTGACCACCAAAACTTAACCTTGTTCATTGATCCATGAAATGAGGTCGAGGTCAAGTGAAAACTGTCTGACGGGCATGAGGACCTTGCAAGGTACGCACATACCAAATATAGTTGAACTATTGCACATAGTATTAGAAAAAAAGACCAAAACTCAAAAACTTAACTTTGACCACTGAACCATGAAAATGAGGTCAAGGTCAGATGACACCTGCCCGCTAGACATGTACACCTTACAATCATTCCATACACCAAATATAGTAGACCTATGGCATACAGTATAAGAAAAATAGACCAAAACACAAAAACTTAACTATAACCACTGAACCATGAAAATGAGGTCAAGGTCAGATGACACCTGCCAGTTGGACATGTACACCTTACAGTCCTTCCATACACCGAATATACTAGACCTATTGCTTATAGTATCTGAGATATGGACTTGACCACCAAAACTTAACCTTGTTCATTGATCCATGAAATGAGGTCGAGGTCAAGTGAAAACTGTCTGACGGGCATGAGGACCTTGCAAGGTACGCACATACCAAATATAGTTGAACTATTGCACATAGTATTAGAAAAAAAGACCAAAACTCAAAAACTTAACTTTGACCACTGAACCATGAAAATGAGGTCAAGGTCAAATGACACCTGCCCGCTAGACATGTACACCTTACAATCATTCCATACACCAAATATAGTAGACCTATGGCATACAGTATAAGAACAAGAGTGCACACGCTGAAATGTCTCGCCTTCTTTACTAATCATTTATATTATGTTGATAGTCCTAAATATAAAGCTTTATTACAACTGTCACATAAACTTAACATTAACCAAGTAAACTAAACATTGACCAATGAACCATGAAAATGAGGTCAAGGTCAGATGAACCATGCTAGGCAGGCATGTACAGCTAACAATTCTTCCATACAACAAATATAGTTGACCTATTGTTTATAGTTTAAGAAAAACAGACCAAAACACAAAATCTTAACACTGAGCAATGAACCTTGAAAATTAGGTCAAGGTCAAATAAAACCTGCGTGACTGACATATAGATCATAAAATATTTCCATACACCAAATATAGTTGAACTATTGCATATAGTATTAGAAAAAAAGACCAAAACTCAAAAACTTAACTTTGACCACTGATCCATGAAAATGAGGTCAAGGTCAGATGACACCTGCCAGTTAGACATGTACACCTTACAATCATTCCATACACCAAATATAGTAGACCTATTGCATACAGTATAAGAAAAACAGACCAAAACACAAAAACTTAACACTGAGCAATGAACCTTGAAAATGAGGTCAAGGTCAAATAAAACCTGCGTGACTGACATATAGATCATAAAATATTTCCATACACCAAATATAGTTGAACTATTACATATAGTATTAGAAAAAAAGACCAAAACTCAAAAACTTAACTTTGACTACTGAACCATGAAAATGAGGTCAAGGTCAGATGACACCTGCCAGCTAGACATGTACACCTTACAATCATTCCATACACCATTTATAGTTGACCTATTGCATACAGTAATAGAAAAAAAGACCAAAACTCAAAAACTTAACTTTGACCACTGAACCATGAAAATGAGGTCAAGGTCAGATGACACCTACCAGTTGGACATGTACACCTTACAATCATTCCATATACCAAATATAGTAGACCTACTGCTTATAGTATCTGATATATGGACTTGACCACGAAAACTTAACCTGGTTCACTGATCCATGAAATGAGGTCGAGGTCAAGTGAAAACTGTCTGACGGGCATGAGGACCTTGCAAGGTACGCACATACCAAATATAGTTATCCTATTACTTATAATAAGAGAGAATCTAACATTACAAAAAATCTTAACTTTTTTTTCAAGTAGTCACTGAACCATGAAAATGAGGTCAAGGACATTGGACATGTGACTGACTGAAACTTCGTAACATGAGGCATCCATATACAAAGTATGAAGCATCCAGACCTTCCACCTTCTAAAATATAAAGCTTTTGAGAAGTTAGCTAACGCCGCCGCCGGATCACTATCCCTATGTCGAGCTTTCTGCGACAAAAGTCGCAGGCTCGACAAAAACCAAACAATTTAATTCTTCCTAAAAACAAGTTAACCTTATGATAAATGCACGTTTAAATAATTATTTCATAAAAAAATGTCAGAATTTTCTCCGGTTATTAATAGGAAAATGTTGTGCAAGAAAGGAACATTAAGTACATAAATGAAAATTTGAAATCTGAAAAAAAATATGCATTAGATTCAATCAGGAAATGACTGTTATCTAGTAGATAAAAAGTCATGGACTGTTTACATGCTTTAGAAGTACGAACAGGGTAGTTTTGTGCCTTTCTAAAGATAAGACTTCCATCCACTCTATTAATAAACGATCTAATCTGTTCCATCATGTTAGTTTTTCACTGAAATAAATAATATAAGTTACTAAATGTATAACCACATCAACATCGTGCAATTTGTAATAACTAAGTTTGTACCAGATTTTGTGAAGAATCTACAGAAATAAAATTTAAGCGGTAATATCCTTAAAACATGTATTACTATTAAGAAATCATGTCTTATTTTTGAATTTCATAAAATTTTCATCTTTAACAGCAGAATTTTTTTATCATTTTTGATTGTATGTATTTCCAAAATTTATGTACAAATTTGAAATAGTTCTAAAAAAACCTTATTTTTGGGGTCAAAAAAGTCCTTAAGGGCATACGATACAGTTACAGATTAGGTAATGACATCGCTAAGGTAAAATGTTATTTTTCGTGACGTCAAACTGTGACATATTGAGAAAAGATCCATTTTTCAACTAATTTTTATCATTCAGACTGATTTAACTTGAAAACAAGTTCATGGACCCCTCTTTTTAAAAATTCCATTTGGCTTGATTATGTATGAAGATTATTTGTGCCAATTTTTATGAACAAATCACAGATGAATTTTTTTTAAAATTAGATAAATATATGCCTAAAATGCAGTTTTTTTAACTAAAATCGTGAAAATGTGGGATCAAAACTGTATCGTATGCCCTTAATGCTCATACTCCTTTTGCTACATTGTGACAAAAAACTGTATCAAAACTTAAATGCAGCAAACTTTGTATCTTTTTGGCAGAATATAAATGTAAATATCAATCTCAAGTTATTACAAATATAGGATGTCAGTTAATTTGCATGCCCTTTCCCTTCTATAAGCAGCCTAAGTAATTTTTGGAACATCTGATCATATAGATAGATAATTGGATAACAAGTTGTTTATAAATGTGGCAAGTGTGGAATACCTGAAACTAATTGAAGGGACATCATACAATGTAGGAATGGACAGCATGTGATGCTCTGTGGAACCTAATGATGTTAAAGGGACAGGTATGGGTACAAAAGCTATATAAAGCTAAAAAAATAGTGCATGCATTGTTGTGCTAAGACAGTCTATAATACCCTGAACCTTAGGGTTGTAAAACAGCATGTGATACACTGAACCTTCACATTGTAAGACATCATGTGATACCCTGAACCTTAACATTGTAAGGCAGCTTGGAATACCCTGAACCTTAACATTGTAAGGCAGCTTGGAATACCCTGAACCTTAACATCGTAAGACACCATCTGATAACCTGAACCTTAACATTGTAAGACGCCATCTGATCCCCTGAACCTTAACATTATAAGACAACATCTGATACCCTGAACCTTAACATTATAAGACAACATCTGATACCCTGAACCTTAACTTTGTAAGACACCATTTGATACCCTGAACTTTAACATTGTAAGACACAATCTGATACCCTGAATCTTAACATTGTAAGACAGCAGGGATACCCTGAACCTTACAGTTGTAAGACAGCTTGGGATACCCTGAACCTTAACTTTGTAAGACACCATCTGATACCCTGAACCTTAACATTATAAGACACTATCTGATACTCTGAACCTTAACATTGTAAGACACCATGTGATACCCTGAACCTTAACATTGTAAGACAGCATGGGATACCCTGAACCTTAACATTATAAGACACCATCTGATACTCTGAACCTTAGCATTATAAAACACCATCTGATACTCTGAAACCCTGAACCTTGAAATTATAAGACACCATCTGATACCCTGAACTTCACATTGTAAGACACCATCTTATACTCTGAAACCCTAAACCTTAACATTATAAGACACCATCTGATACCCTGAACTTTAACATTGTAAGACAGCATGGGATACACTGAATCTTAACATTGTAAGACACCATGTGATATGCTGAACCTTAACATTGTAAGACAACATCTGATACCCTGAACTAAGTGAACTTTTAACATTTTAAGACACCATCTGATACCCTGAACCTTAACACTGTAAGGCACCATGTGATATGCTGAACCTTAACATTTAAGACACCATCTGATACCCTGGACCTTAACATTGTTAGACACCATGTGATACGCTGAATCTTAACATTATAAGACACCATGTAATACCCTGAACTTTAGCATTATAAGACAACATCTGATACCCTGAATCTTAACATTGTAAGACACCATGTGATACCCTGAACCTTACGGTTGTAAGACAGCTTGGGATACCCTGAACCTTAACATTGTAAGACACAATGTTGTACCCTGAAACTTACGGATTTAAGACACCATGTGATACCCTGAACCTTCACTTTGTAAGACACCATCTGATACCCTGAACCTTAAACAATGTAAGACACCTTATATATTATACCCTGAACCTTAACACTTAAAGTCTCCTTGTGATATCCTGAACCTTAACACATTGGAAGACACCATGTGATGCCCTGAATTATAAAAAATTGTAAGACACCATGTGATACCCTGAACCTTAACATTGTAAGACACCAAATGATACCCTGAATAGTAACATTGCAGGACAGCAATAATTACCCATTCCATCATTTAGGACAGAGGAACACCAAGAAAGACCTAAATATTCAACAATTTCACCCAACATGGGCAGCATTGGAGATTATAAATTTAATGTTAAGATGAGTTTGTTTAACATGAATACAGTGTTTTTATTATGCTTTTAGACTGCTTCTATAACATAAGCACATGGACATGCTATATAATATGGATAAGATTACTGGACCTGATAATCCCTAGACTAAATCACTACATGCTTAGCTAAAGAAAAACTTGATCCTTGTATTTACAACTTATGTCAACACAAAGACAGACCTTGCCCTGTGTTAGTTTGTGGTAGACTATCCTTATAATCATGTATGTCCATATAATATGGAGGATCTGTAAGACATAAAGTAATCCGTTGAAAAAAATAAATGCATAACTCCCTCGTGAACCCTTAATGATTCCAGACTCAAATGTCGCTGAGTATACAACACTGAAATAAAAGTGTAAATCATAAAACTGTTATGAACAATTGTAACTTATAAACCTATAATTGCTACATACAGCAACATAATATCAACAGGTATCTCTCTTTAAAATTTCATAACAATTATATTTAGAACTGATTTTCTGTATGTGACACTTTAATAAAATAAAATTTATCATTTATCTGTATGCATTGTTTTGTTTTTGAAAAGAAAGTTACCTAGTAAATAACAATTTTTGTAATATTCTAATTTAATATTGCAATTTAGATATTTTATTTAAATATACTGAAAACAAGCATTCTGAGAGTATTGCATAGCAATACATAGTCCCCTACCGGTTACCGTTGTACAGGAACAAAATGCTAACTTGATCTATAACTTGTCATGGTGTAAACTATATAACAAATATCAAGTCAATATTTTCAAGCATGAAGAAAAAAAGTGTGGAAAACTGTTTATTTAATTGAATTTTCAAAGTCCAAGGACCATAACTCTGCACAAAATCACAAGAGTGCACACGCTGAAATGTCTCGCCTTCTTTACTAACCATTGATTTTATGTTGATAGTCCTTAATACAAAGCTTTACTACGAGTGACACATAAACTTAGCATGATCCAAGAAAATGAGGTCAAGGTCAGATAAACCAAACGAGAAATACATGTACACCTTACAATTATTCAATAAACCAAACATAGTTGACCTATTGCTTATTGTTTTTAAGAAACAGTCTTAAACGAGAAAACTTAACATTGACCAATGAACCATGAAAATGAGGTCAAGGTCAGATGAACCATGCCTGACAGACATGTACACCTTACAATCAAGTTAGGCATTAAATATAGTTGACCTATTGCTTATAGTATCTAAGAAACAAACTTAACCATGAAAACTTAACATTGACCAATGAACCATGAAAATGAGGTCAAGGTCAGATGATACCTGCCAGACAGGTATATACACCTTACAATCCTTCTATACATCAAATATAAATGATCTATTGCTTATAGTTGAAGAAAAACAGACCAAAACACAAAAACTTAACACTGAGAAATGAACCGTGAAAATGAGGTCAAGGTCAAATAAAATCTGTGAGACTGACATGTACATCATAAAATATTTCCATACACCATTTATAGTTGACCTATTGCATATAGTATTAGAAAAAAGACAAAAACTCAAAAACTTAACTTTGACTACTGAACCATGAAAATGAGGTCAAGGTCAGACAACACCTACCAGTTGGACATGTACACCTTACAATCATTCCATATACCAAATATAGTAGACCTACTGCTTATAGTATCTGATATATGGACTTGACCACGAAAACTTAACCTTGTTCACTGATCCATGTAATAAGGTCGAGGTCAAATGAAAATTGTCTGACGGGCATGAGGACCTTGCAAGGTACGCACATACTAAATATAGTTATCCTATTACTCATAATAAGAAAGAAATTAACATTACAAAAAATGTTGACTTTTTTTTCAAGTTGTCACTGAACCATGAAAATGAGGTCAAGGACAATGGACATATGACAGATGGAAACTTCGTAACATAAGGCATCTATATACAAAGTATGAAGCATCCAGGTCTTTTAGCTTCTAAAATATAAAGCTTTTAAGAAGTTAGCTAACGCCGCCGCTGCCTGATCACTATCCCTATGTTGAGCTTTCTGCGACAAAAGTCGCAGGCTCGACAATAAGACCAGAACAAAATTCGAAATTGATCTGTTACTTGTCATGATAAAACTATATAGCAATTATCAAATCAATATCTTCAAGCACAACGAAAAAAAGTGTGGAAAACTGATTTGCCGGACTGACAGATGGACAGACAGACAGACAGACAGACAGACAGACAGACAGAGTGCAAACCTAAAGTCCCCTTCAAATTCGTAGGTAGGGGACTAAAAATCAAAAGGTCATTTGTAAAAACTTCAATAAAATGCTAATCTAGAAGATATACTATTTGTTACTGACTGAAACTTCTTAAGAAATTATGCATATACAAACAGAGATATTTATATTCTTAACTATTGTATATTATTTTCTATATTTTAAGGCATACAATACAGTTACAGGGGAGGTAATGACTTTGCTAACATAAAATGTTATTTTTCTGGACGTCAAACTATCACATATCGGAAAAGATGCATTTTTCAACTGATTTTAATCATTAGCTTGAAAACAAGTACATGGATCCTTCATTTTAAAAATGACATTTGGCTTGATTATGTATGAAGATTATTTGTACCATTTTTATGAACAAATCACAGATGAAATTTTTTTAGATTAGAAATATATAGCAAAAACTGCCTGTTTTTCCTAAAATCATGAAAATAAAAAAAAATGAATTATTTCCAAAGAATGGTTACACAAATTAAGATCACACTTATTTAAGGAAGATGTTTTTTATGCTTTTACAAAAATCCGCACGTATATCTTTTGAAACAAAAATGGAGAATGTGTCCATGGGACACAGATGATGCCCCCGCTTGCATATAATGATATAAAGGCACATAACTAGAGAACTGTAAAAGTGACGCCCCTCAATCAAATTTAACCTGATAGAAAAATGCCCAAACTCTGAACAGGACACAGCAGGTTGAAAGAATTCAGTGACTTGTTACTCATACATTTGCTGTGCCTTACAGAACAATAAGATGACAAGTGTTATGATGTACATTGAATTTAGATAATTATGTATTTCATGTAACTTTAAATGGATGATTAAACAGACAAAGTATGTGTTGAATATGCACATTTTCACAAAAATAATCTAGCTTGAAAACTCTAGAAGAAGTTAAAAGAAACATGACACAATTTTTAGTTGTTTATTTTCTGTAAATAAATTAATAAATATCAGTATTAAAACGTGTTTTGTGCAGTTTTGGCAGTCAAAACTTGAACAATCTGCATTTTTTAGATCAAAGAATCCAGTGTGTGTCATCAGCAATGATTTAAAATTTGATAATGATCATGTGACCTGGATGACATCACAGGTTCCAAACCAAGAAAATATCTCAAACTAGACAATGTCGATCACTTTTCTGGACAATTACATGATAGACGATGTTGACAGCAGTCTTCCTGATAACTCTCAAACTTAAAATATTTTACCTTATCATATTGACCCATTGAGTGTTGAATATAACCAAGACGATGAAGACATTGATTTTTCATCCGAGGAGTGATCGACGTGTTTTCAGCCAATGCCAATCACCTTGTAAACACAGATTAAAACGAAATATTTAATTCAAATTTTTTTTTGTGCTATTGAACTTTGAAAAATTCCTATTGACAACCGATCAGACAGTAGTTTTAAGTTGACTAGAGGCCTCAAAGTACATTAAAAGATGCTTAATAGCTAGTAGATACATTTGTCTTTTAAAATACCACTGGTATATAAGGATGGTAATGATGCTATGTGGATAAATTTATCGGTTTTTAAGAGCTTACTTGACAGCTCATCATCCCTACAATGGCTTCCATTTTTACGATTGAAAACATTGGTGGCGTAATGGGGAGATAATTTTGATGAAGTAGAATCCTGACTGTTTGGTCTGGGGGTCATTATAAAAACGAAGTAAATTCCTGTCACTAATTTTCTTACTTCCTTTAATGCATCCAACAGCAGCAGACAGAACCATTGTTTGTCACAGTGATACATTTTGTTAATAAAGAATCAAAAATAAAATTCCCGTCCGTCAACATGACTACCAGGATGGAAATAGGCATATTGATCAGGTCGATAGATCAATACATTTAAATATATAATTCAACAATTATTTGACTCTTATATTGCTATCAATGTATGTTTTGGGGAAGTTATGTATATACAAACATTTTGGAACAAAAATTAAAAATTATGTCATGTCTCATTTTAATGGCCAAACATTGTAACATATATGTGACCATATAAAAGAATGAATGAAAAGTTTATCCTCACTTATATCTTTGGAAAGCTACCCAGGATATGAACTTTTAAAATATAAAATTTATGGCAGAGGGTTGAGATCATAACTTTTTGCAAGATTTTGAACATTCTCTGATGGCAGGGAATGGGGATGACACGTAGGGACTCACCTTGTATATCATTTAATTCATGTTGATATGAAACACAAGAAAATATATGGTTTAGAAGTGGTGATCTCAACCATTTACAAGATACATGTGTTAAATTCAATAAAATATTCTCAAATGGCAGGGGGTAGGGCTGACCTCTGGAGACCCACCCTATATATCATTTTTAAATTCATCTTAACACGACAAGCAATGCAAGAAAATGTATGGTTTTGGGATGGGCCTGTCATCAAATTTCCAGATATTTGAACATGTAGGGGTGGGGATGACCCCTGAGATATCCACTTAATTTCATTCATTTTGTCTTATCATGTAGAACACTCAGGATGCATTAGATTCTCAATATATTTAAAGGTTTTTGTGTAATTAGAAAAATAATTTTCAAGGTCAAAGGTCAAGATCATAGGTGTCCTTTTGACCTTTAAGATGGTCATATGGTGCCATGATTATCACTAAAGACCCCATGTCACTATCAGTAATTGTTCTCAAGTTATAACCATTGAAACATTTTCTCATAGGGAACTATAGTAAACCTTATAATACTTTTGGCCTTCAAAGTACCCCTTAATAGATTCCAAGGCAAAAACAAAATTCTGATTGCACATGTTAGTCTAACACATTATGTTTATCTGACTAGTGGTTTCTGAGAACTTCTGCGAACAAGTTTAGCATGAGAAACTGTGAGAAGAATAATGTTAATATTAAGAACTAAGCAAAAACAATAAGTCTGCAAAAACAAATCCCTAACTCTTCTTAAAATATCATCTGTCACCTGTGGGCAAAAGTTTTTGATTGAGTTTAAGTATGCCTTGTAAACTCTAGCAAAATGTTACAAAGTTTACTCACACATACTGTAAACCAACTAATTTTCGCGAGCAATTTATTTTTCGCGAGTGGAAAAATAACGCGAATATAAATCGTCGCAAATATGTAAAACTTGGATTTTTCCATATTTAATTACATCAAGTAAATTTGAGAATCGCGAAATTAAGTCGCCTCGAAATGGGCTAGAAAGGGCTAATCACGAAATATAGTATCCGCGAAAATAAGTGGGTTTACAGTAACCTGAAGTAACACAGATCTAGATAATAATACTGTCCTTTATTAGGTACAGCATCAATTTGCCTTACTTTTCACTTACAAGAAAGGAAAGATGATGAGTCTTGTAGCAATCCACACAAGCAAAAATATTCCAAACAGAATTGTTGATAGTGTCTCTTTTTTCGTGTAAGTTGCTATTTTAGCTCCCTGAAGAAAAGAAAGAAAGCTTTATCAGTGTCATAAATACTTATTTCTTTACAAAGCAAGTTACAAGAAATAAATAATTAACTACATGTTTTCAATTTCAATATGTTAAACAAACAAGAGGCTTACCTAGGCCTGTATCACTCCTTTAATGCACATTCATGTTATTTGTGTCATTTTGCCTACATAAAACAAACAAGAGTGCACAGGCTGTAATGTCTCGCTTGCTTTACTGACCATTGATTTTATGTTGAAAGTCTTAAAGATAAAGGTTTTACTAAAAGCATTACAGAAACTTAACATTTTTAAAGATCTATGACAATGAGGTCAAGGTCAGATAAATCATGTCAGACAGACATAAACACATTACAATTATTTTATACACCAAATATAGTTGACCTATTGCATATGCTAATTGTAAAACAGATCAAAACACAAAAAACTTAATATTGACCAATGAACAATGAAAATGAGGTCAAGGTCAGATGATACCTGCCAGACAGACATGTGCACCTTACAATTATTTCAAACACCAAATATAGCTGACCTATTGCTATTAGTTTTTGAAAAACAGACCAAAACACAAAAACTTAACATTGACCATTGAGCCATAAAAATGAGGTCAAGGTCAGATGATTCCTGCCAGACAGACATGTACATTTTACAATCATTCCATACACCAAATATAGTTGACCTATTGCTAATAGTACTTGAAAAACAGACAAAAACACAAATATTCAACATTGACCTGGAACCATGAAAATGAGGTCAAGGTCAGATGATACCTGCCAGACAGACATGTTCACCTTACAATCATACCATACACCAAATATAGTTGACCTACTGCTTATAGTATTTGAGAAACGGACCTAATCACGTAACTTTAACCTTGATCACTGATCCATGAAATGAGGTTGCGGTCAGGTGAACTCTGTCTGACGGACATGTAGACGTTGCAAGGAACCCATTTACCAAATATATATATCCTATTACTCGTAATAAGCGAGAAATTCACATGACAAAAAACTGAAACTTTTTTTCAAGCAGTCGCTGAACCATGAAATTGAGGTCAAGGACAATGGACATATGATTGACTGAAACTTCGTAACATAAGGTATCTGCATACAAGATATGAAGCATCCAGGTCTTCTACCTTCTGAAATATAAAGCTTTATACAAATAATTTACGCTGCCGGATAGTAATACCTGTGTCTTGCATACTGCGACTTTCGTCGCAGGAAAGACAAAAATGCAAACACCAAATATAGTTGACCTACTGCTTAAAGTATTTGAAAAGAAAATGATGTCAAGTGTATGGATCTCTACCAAATTGTACCACAAGGTTCCATACCACAAAAGGAAGGTTGGGATTGATTTTGGGGTTTATTGTCCTATCTGTTTAAGAATTAGGGGCCAAAAAGGGGCCGACAACAATTATGTTTCTTGTTTCAGGACAATAACTTGTGTATAAGTGTATGGATCTCTATGAAATTGTACCACAAGGTTCCATACCTCAAAAGGAAGGTTGGATTGAAGTTGGGGGTCATGGTCCAAACTGTTTAGGAATAAGGGGCCAAAAAACTAGGATTATTAATGTTTCCAGACAATAACTTGAGTATAACTCTATGGATCGCTATAAAATTGTACCACAAGGTTCCATACAGTAAAAGGAAGGTTGGGATTAATTAAGTGGTCAGATCAAAAGAAGGTATAATATAGTTAATCAAAGTGCTTGTAAGCACTGAAGGTTAAAGATTGCTTTAATCTATTAGTGGAAAGTAAAATTAAACATTGCATTGTCAAAACATTGGTTGTAGTTGATTCAACTACAAATATATATGGACAAAGGAAGATAACTCCAATTTTAAAGATTACTTGAACAATGACATCATTGATATTTTTAGAACAGATATAAGATTACTGCACCTTGCACAAGTTATGTAATTTTCTTGACAAGTATAACATTATTTTGTAACTTGAATATCTGAGAATATATTTCATTGATAAATTTCTTGAAATGTTCATGGATAGGATGTTTACAATGTTATGATCAATGCACTATATTTTGTGTAACTCAAAAGTAGTGTGATAAACCTTGGAAGATTTAGATATCAAGTCAGTACCATAGGGTTTTGATTGCATTTCATGCAATCTTTACCCAACAACACATAATGGCAAACATTACTACCACGTATTAAGGCTTTCATATATAAAAGAACAGAGTCCAATGTCCCCCGCATTGCACATTTTTTATCTATTCAAGATACAAAGGCAATAACTGAAAAAAACCTTTTTTTTTCTTCTTTAAAACAATTTATAATATCATAGAGAAATAAAGGCTTCAGAGCAAATGCAATGCGATTTCTGTTACATTTTTCCAAGGCATAACTCGTTAAAAATATTTGATCAGCACTTATTTTTGAAAGTGTCAAAGACATTGCTGATATAAACCTATGGTATAAGTTTCATAAAATTCTGGCAAGAATTTGTACACATGAGAGCACTTACAATGATATTTTCCATATAGTCAATATTTCCAAGGGACATAACTCTTTTAAAAATAATTGATCGACAGTGATTTTCAAATTTGTTTGAGACATTGATGATATAAACCAATAATATATATTTCATAAAAATCTGGTAAGAATTGTACACATGAGAGTGCTAACATTGCAATTTTCCATATAATCAATATTTCCAAGGGGCATAACTCTTTTAAAAAATAATTGATAGGCACTGATTTTTCGAACTCTTCAAAAACATTGATGAAATAAACCTATAATATAAATTTCATAAAAATCTGGCAAGAATTGTACACATTAGAGCGCTCATAAGGCAATTTTCCATATAACTAATATTTCCAAGGGGCATAACTCTTATAAAAAAAATTGATAGGCACTGATTTTCGACCTCAACCAAGACATTGCTAATATAAACCTATGATATAAGTTTCATAAAAATCTGGCAAGAATTGTACACATGAGAGCACTAAAGATGCAATTTTCCATATAATTAAAGTTTCTAAGGGGCATAACTCTTTTAAAAATAATTAATCAGCACTGATTTTCGACCTGTCCAAGACATTGCTGATATAAACCTATGATATAAGTTTCATAAAAATCTGGTAAGAACTGAAAATGTGAGAGGGCTAACAAGACCGGACAGACAGACGGAAGGATGGATGGAGGCCCGATATTTCTATTCTGCCAAAAACAGTTTCAGAGGAGTTGAATTCACAAGGTGCTGTTTCAATACTCCAGCAAAAGGTTTATACAAAGTCCTCAGAAATGGTCCTGATTATAAATATACTACAGGTCGATTTATAGTTTGTTGTAATGTTGTACTTAATATTTAAGTGTCTGTTGTTTATACTGTACATATTTCTCCTTTGGTTAGTGGATGTGTGTTTTGTAATAATGAAAAGTATATAACACCTGAGTAAACATCGAGAAAAACAGATACCTCCTTGCAAAAATCTTTTGACCTGACATTAAAAACCTGCATGAATAAGTTTCTGTCCTTAATTCCAACTTTCCTAAATATGTGCCCAAAGAACAAAATCCTTAAAGTCACACATAATGAGTTCTTAGTACATTTAATTCAAGCAATATTTTAATTATCTTGATTTCCTTCAGAACTTTCCATTTGAACTCATGATTTGTAAAATTAAGCATTTAGTACTCATATCAACAATATAATCAACATAATTCAAAGTCCCGCTCTATCCCATTATAGATAAACTCCTGTGTAAATACATGTATTATGCAGCAGTGCCAGTTGTATCCAGGTTTGAATGAAACATAAATCATAAATGAACTATAACTTTTATTATTTTATATTCATCACTTAATTTGGCCCTTGGGGAATCTACTCAGCTAAAATTAAAATAGTTGCTCCATGCCTAAACCAAGAGCCTATGGGCCTACTGAAAAGTAGCAATGTATAGACCCCTGGCTTGACATCACACCAATCCAATTGGAACTATGGTTCCAAATAAATGTGTGAGGCTATCAGGAAGCCTATAATGAGTCTATGAGGAAGCCTAGTATGTGACTATGGAGAAGCCAAGTAGTGTTGATGTTGAATTGGTGTTGGAATGAATTTGCAAGAAATTATCTCTAGATATTCTTGGGGGACGAGTGAAATTTTTGAAACAACCGGTGATAAAATTTCATAAATGTCCAGACATTAGATGCTGAGGTTATTTATCTGATCCATGCCTAAACCAGCAGCCTATGTGCACACTTAAAAGTAGCAAAGTATAGACCCCTGGCTTGACATCACACTAATCCAACTTAGCTCTGAGAAGTAAATTGTTGCACCACTGGTAGCTAAGATCCACTAATATGAATTGATGTTGGAATGTATTTTTAAGCAATTTGTATAACATATACATATACAAAAAAAAACAATAACAAGAGGCTCTCAAGAGCCTGAATCGCTAACCTGTAGTTTTTTGTTTTTAATGTAAAATTACCTTTAAAGGGCAAAAACTCCTTAAGGGGTCAATTGACAATTTTGATCATTTGAATTATTTGTAGATCTTACTTTGCTGAACATTTTTGCTGTTTAAAATTTATCTTTATCTATGATAATATTCAAGATAATAACCAACAAGAGTGCACACGCTGAAATGTCTCGCCTTCTTTACTAACCATTGATTTTGCGTTGATAGTCATAATTATAAAGCTTTACTACAAGTAACACATAAATTTAACATGATCCAAGAAAATGAGGTCAAGGTCAGATAAACCAAAGGAGAAATACATGTACACCTTACAATCATTCAATAAACCAAACATAGTTGACCTATTGCTTATAGTTTCTAAGAAACAGTCTTAACCAAGAAAACTTAACATTAACCAATGAACCATGAAAATGAGGTCAGATGAACCTTGCCAGACAGACATGTACACCTTACAATCAATTTATGCATTAAATATAGTTGACCTATTGCTTATAGTATCTAAGAAACAAACTTAACCATGAAAACTTAACATTGACCAATGAACCATGAAAATGAGGTCAAGGTTAGATGATACTTGCCAGAAAGACATATACACCTTACAATCATTCCATACAACAAATATAGTTGATCTATTGCTTATAGTTGAAGAAAACAGACCAAAGCACAAAAACTTAACACTGAGAAATGAATCGTGAAAATGAGGTCAAAGTCAAATAAAACCTACAAGACTGACATGTACATCATAAAATATTTCCATACACCAAATATAGTTGACCTATTGCATATAGTATTAGAAAAAAAGACCAAAACTCAAAAACTTAACTTTGACCACTGAACCATGAAAATGAGGTCAAGGTCAGATGACACCTACCAGTTAGACATGTACACCTTACAATCATTCCATATACCAAATATAGTAGACCTACTGCTTATAGTATCTGATATATGGACTTGACCACGAAAACTTAACCTTGTTCACCAATCCATGAAATGAGGTTGAGGTCAAACGAAAATTGTCTGACGGGCATGAAGACCTTGCAAGGTACGAACATACTTAATATAGTTATCCTATTACTCATAATAAGAAAGAAATTAACATTACAAAAAAAGTTGACTTTTTTTTTCAAGTAGTCACTGAACCATGAAAACGAGGTCAAGGACAATGGACATATGACAGATGGAAACTTCGTAACATAAGGCATCTATATACAAAGTATGAAGCATCCAGGTCTTCTAACTTCTAAAATATAAAGCTTTTAAGAAGTAAGCTTACACCGCTGCCACCACCGCCGCCGCCGGATCACTATCCCTATGTCGAGCTTTCTGTGACAAAAGTCGCAGGCTCAACAAAAACTGCAAAATTTCATTAAAATTATCAATTTAGGGGCAATAACCCAAAAATCGGTTGTCTGATTGGTCTGAAAAGTTCAGGGTTAGGTAGTTCTTGACCTAATGAACACTTTTACCTCTATGTCAGATTTGCTCTAAATGCTTTAGTTTTTGAGATATAAGATACTAGATACCATAAGGATCATTCAGCTTAAGTTTGGTTAAAATTGGTTCAGTACCGGTAGTTTCAGAGAAGATTTTTTAAATAGTTTACACTGGACGGACGACCACGGACGCCAAGTGATGGCAAAAGCTCACATTTCCTTTTAGGAAAGGTGAGCTAAAAAATTATATAAACTGTGCAGAGATTGATTTCACTGTCATGGCATTATTGAAGGTGTAAGGTGGGGGTTGGTGGGTGGCAAGTTTTTAGCTAAGCCACTTTTTGAGCAAATTTATTCTTTTAACTGCTTAATCTGCATTGAAAAAACTGGACATTAAAGGGAGCATGTACTGGTTTTCAATATACAACTTCTTAATGGGATATTCCTAAATGGGAGGAGCTAAACAACACCCAAGTTTATGTGCAAACAAAGGACAAAGGAAAGCCAAATGCCACGAGTGGTCACTAATTAACAAGACATGTATATTTTTAATAGAACTGATGTAATTAAACTTCATGCTAAGAGCACCTGATAAACTTCACATGTAGCTGATTAAGATACAATAATAAAGCTGTTTCTTCTCAATAGTAAAGAAAACAAAACATCCTGGGAAAATCCTATAATAATAACTACTGAGTGTAATGGAAATCAAACTACCGGTATGTATAAACATAACTTATATAACATATACGTGCCTATTTAATCCCATAACTCCAGTAAAAATGGTCAAATCAACATGGCGGTACATTATGGTCAACTAAACATGATGGAAAACAACAGTACCAAGTATAAGGGCATTCTGTCAAATAGTCTCAGTGGAGAAGTATTCACATGGTGTTATTGTCACAATACTTAAAAAAAATAGTCCAAGTCACACAACTGCCATCAAAATGCTGGTATTATATAGTCAACTGCATATGAAGGGAAACAATAGAACCAAATATGAGTGCTTTCTGTCAAATCGTCTCAGAGGAGTTGTGTTCACAAGGTTTAACCTATTTCTCTGACGTCAGTCTATTGTTCTTACAGTAGATTATTTTTCAAGAATCCACTGACCACTTCGTTTACTTAAGATAACTTATTTTATAACTTTAAACTTTTAACTTACGATTTTTTATCCTTTCAAAAACGAGAGGCATATGAAGGGTTCGAACTCGCGCGTATTTTCTTCATAATCAGTAGAGTCTTCAGTCTATGCATGATACCACTATACCACGAGTGCTGACATAAATCAATATTTAAATAACACTCTTAAAGCGCACAACTGTCAATACATGTCAATAAACTGTATTTCTATCTCAGAGATAATTCGCTTTTGTTATCTAATAAAATATTTATACTATGTCTGGATTTGTTCATGTTCTTTTCAAATTTATGTTAATTGTTTTATGCGTTATTTTTTAAGGAAGATTATGTTCTACATTTGAACGTTCTTGAGTATAGTTATATAGCAGTATGGAAATATCTTAAAAAAGAGTTTATTCACGATGTCAGGTTTGAACATTGGTCGATTTTCAACATCTTTATAATGAACCGATGGGTCTTTATACGATTGTGGCTATTACACACTAGTTCTAAACACTAGAGAATCGAGGAATTGTATATATTAGTACAGTTCCTTGATAAAATAAACAACCATATGCCCATTACACATGTCACTTTTAACGTACAAGGACTTTTCCTTTTCATCATAGCAAATGCTTACTTAAGGTTTTAGTCTTATAATGATATCGAACTATCAATATTTTCTTCTTTGTTTGATTATAAATGGTCCAAATATACATCACGTCAACATTGAACGTACTCTGATTTGAATAAAGTGTGATATATTAGCTACGACCGTAAAACTACTTCCTTGACTGTAAAACCAGAAACAAAATCATCGCCTTAAAATGAATATGAAGTATATAATACCTCTAAGAATAAAACAATATTTTTGTCGAGAAAAAAATTGCAATGAAAAATTTCAATTCGGGTACAAGGTTTGAACTTGGCACTGCTAATATCACAGTTGTGTCTTTTGATACCAACGACTAGACGATCACGGCTATGAACAGCTTGAATGTAATAGTAAAAAATTGACATAATTATACATTGTACATCTGTAGCACGAGCAATTCTGCTGGAGATTTAGAACGCGTACCACAGAAAATACTAGTTTATTGACTGGTTTAAGATGGATGCCAAATGTAATAACGTTAAAATAATCTAAACTTAATGAAAGGGAAACAGTTTAAACAAAATACATGTATAATTTTCAAAAAAGACCTTCAGCAATTATTTTATTTATTTCGGAAAGCATTATTTACTGGAGCATCATAAAATTGTAGTATTATGGCAACTACGCTATATACATGTATTTCACTTAATACGGTTAAATTGCAGGCAATCCTTTATCAGCTGTAGAGAATCATAGATTGCTAAATACTATATATGTAAATTTGAAAGGTTTCTAAATTTTGGTAATTAGATTTTTTTAACTATTCAAAAAAAGACTAAAAAATTCTATATATTTACATATGTCTTTTTGAATAAATCATAAATACCAAAATCTATATAATTTAAATACTTTGTAATGATAAAACATTAAATAGAATATAAATATACAAGTATTAAATCTGGTAATAAAAAGGGGAGCTAACAACCCATTTAAGTTATATCAAACTTATGTTAACTTAAATATAGACGTGAACCGTGTGGATATAATCATTTCCAGCTATTAAAGAATAAAAAAGACAAAATACGAAATCATTTTTATGAAATTCCGTTGATTCATTGTCAAAACATAAAACAGACAGTCTTTTTACTAGAAATGGGTTAAGCTAGAGAATTGATAAGAAGTATTGGATTCGTAAACGATAATCAACTTGCGACTAAAGTTGCTCGTTGATTATCGTTTACGAATCCACTACTTCTTATCAATTCTCTACTACGTAATTGTCACAATACCCTAACAAATGGTTAAAGTCACATAACTCCTTAAAAAATGATTGAATCATTTCTTTTTTTAAAATTTGTTTATTTAAAGAAATGATTCGAAATAAAAATGAAAAAAAAGAAGTTTGATTATTTTTGGTAATGTACGGGAATCCCTTTCACAGACAAAAATCTTGGGTAATTTTATTAATATGAAATAAGGAGACCGTCAAACCCACAGGCATTCAGGAAGTGTGATTTTCAATAGTTTGCTAATCAGTGAATGTTTTAGTAGTGGAACTGAGAATTGTTCAAAACACATGTACTTCATGTAGATAGAAAGTTGTAAATATGACATCTTCTATGATATTTCACCTAATTGATAATCCAAAATAACTTTAAAGCAAGATGTCTCCACTGTCCCAGTGGAATGAATAGTCAGTGAACAGGCAAAACATGTATACTAGACATATGTAGGTTGAGCAACAAAACATATATACTAAAAATATGTAGGTTAAGCAACAAAACATGTTTACTAAACATATGTAGGTTAAGCAACAAAACATATATACCAGACATATGTAGGTTACGCAACAAAACATGTATACTAAACATATGTAGGTTAAGCAACAAAAAATGTATACTAGACATATGTAGGATAAGCAACAAAACATTTAAACCAGACATATGTAGGTTAAGCAACAAAACATTTATACTAAACATATGTAGGTTAAGCAACAAAATATGTATACTAGACATATGTAGGATAAGCAACAAAACATTTAAACCAGACATATGTAGGTTAAGCAACAAAACATTTATACTAGACATACGTATGTTCAGTAACAAAACATTTATACCAGACATATGTAGGTTGAGCAACAAAACATTTATACACTGTACTAGACGTATGTATGTTAAGTAACAAAACATTTATACCAGACATATGTAGGTTAAGTTACAAAACATTTATACTATACATATGTATGTTAAGCATCAAAACATTTATACCAGACATATGTAGGTTAAGCAACAAAACTATTATACAAGACATACGTAGGTTAAGCATCAAAACATTTACACCAGACATATGTAGGTTAAGTAACAAAACATTTAAACCAGACATATGTATGTTAAGTTACAAAACATTTATACCAGACATATGTAGGTTAAGCATCAAAACATTTGACATGTTAATGATGATAATGTAAAGCCCAAAAAGTGATGTATATGTAAAGGTTTTTTCAGAGCACCAATACTACACACAAGGTGACTCAATTGTATCCTGTAAAAAAGAAGGTATGATAACAGATGTTTCTTTGGCCCCTGAAATTGCAAAATAAGAACAATAATGGCAGATTTCCAAAATTATGTTAATTTAAATTGATAAATGAATAGAGAAATATATACCAGTGATATTGTTGTCTTTTTTCAAAACTACCTCTACCCTTAATTTTGGGGAAAAATGCATCATTTTTTTTTGGAAATTGGGAAGTTTTGAATAAGAATTTTTCATGTAATATTTTGAATTGTGAGACATTTTCAACCGGAAAGGAAATTTTTGGGGAGGGGAAAGAAACGGAAAAAATTACAGTACTTAATACATTGAAAACCATGTGTGTTACAAACACTGCGATGATTCTAATCAGAAACCCGGATCTCAAAAGCGCTTTCATAATATCAAAATAATAACATGAATACGAAATTTACGTACATTACTACCGATGCCATCACCGTTTGGAAAAAATGTACAACTTATTGGGAGGAATTTTATGCCATTTTTTTTAGTAATTGGGAATTTTCTCTAGGAGAAAAAGCCGAATTTCTGAGGTTATTTGAGGCAAACAATATCACTGTATAATACTGGAAACTTTAGTGCAAAAAGTTTGCTTATGATGTCACTATGACGTAATAATCATGTCGAAATTTACATATATATATATATATATATGAATGGCCATTTTACACATAGTTTATGGACAAAATAGATATGAGCAACAGCCTTAGCCAAAAAGAAATTTTACAGACATTGTGACTTATTTCAGTTTGGTAATATCATCATCTGCTATTATTGGGAAAGAATATTTCTCATTTAAACGGTATGGTATAATATAAGTCCTGTGTCACATCTTGTGTACTATCCAACATGTATGTGTTTATCTCAAGTGTAGTTATAAATCAACCATCCCAAAAGTATTTATAAATTCAACATAAGCAGTTTGTACCACACACTGTTAATTACCTCAGTCTTTTCATTGATATCCTTTAGTGTGGTTCAGTATTAGTGTTGTGTAACAGATTGTATGTGCCAATTAAAGGTGATTTATAAGTGAATTCAGTAAAGTAAACGCTCACAAATATTACACACAAAACCTTCACCTTCAAAACTTACTTTTTGAATATTGATAGCATTTCCTGAAATCAAATAAACAATCTCTCATTTGTGACAGTTGTCCAACAATGGCAACTAGAAATCATTGAGATGGGAGCCATCTCTGTGGGCCCCGCTGTGAATAATGTGTGGTAAAAAATTTGTATCTTTATCATTGGACATGGGGTAGTCAACTGAAACCGAAGTTTATGACCTTGACCTTTGACCTAGGAAGTTGTACATAAATTATGACACACCCTCTGGTGTTGGTTTATATACATGTCAACTATAAACTTTGAAATCATAACAGTTCTCACGATATAGAGCGGACACCATCTTTACCATAGGACATGGGGTTGTCAACTAAAACCAGTTTTTGACCTTGACCTTTGACCTAGGAAGTTGTACATATATTATGACACACCCTCTGGTGTTGGTTTATATACATGTCAAGTATAAACTTTGAAATCATAAAGGTTCTCAAGATATAGAGCGGACACGATCTTTACCATAGGACATGGGGTTGTCAACTAAAACCAGTTTTTGAGATTGACCTTTGACCTAGGAAGTTGTACATACATTATGACACACCCTCTGGTGTTGGTTAATATACATGTCAAGCCTAAACTTTGAAATCATAACCGTTCTCTAGATATAGAGCGGACACAATTGGTTAAGGACGGACAGACGGACGGACAGACAGACTGACGGACAGACTGATCACTATAGGGCGTCCGCCATTTGGCGGGGCCCTTATTACAAATGCATGCAATAACTTCTAAATTTACATTATATAAAGAAAATCTTTTAATAAACAGCTGCGCCATGAGCGCATGATACGCCCGTCGCTTTTTTAAAGAATAATGTTCCATAACTTCTCAATGTCATATCAGAGATTTATAAAAAACTAAAGGGAGGTTATTCTAATAGATATAAACCAGTCACCAAAGTTTTATGAAAACTGCTCAAAGCACTTTTGAGTTATTGTCTGAAAACTGGAAAATCCCCCTTTTTTAACGACTAACACCCCATAACTTGGAAATGTAAAATCTAAAATTTATAAAAATTGAAGGGGAGCTCACGTCAATAGATATAAACAATTCACGAAAGTTTCATGCAAATTGGTTAAAGCGTTTTTGAGTTATTGTACGACATGTTGATGACTAACAGACGGACAACGGTACACCATAATAATTTAATTAGCAAAAAGTAACCAAACAGACATGCTAAAAATTTGCCTTTAAATGACCCAAAAAAACAAAACCCACATTCAAATTGTACCCTTATTGCAAACATGATTAAAGGAGACAACTGATCATAAAATAGTCACTTAGTTTATACTTACTGCTAAGAAATAATCTACAGCATCATGTACACACAGCACTAGAGTCCCTACTCGAACAAAATTTGTTACCCAGGAAAAAAAGACAAGGAGAATTGTTACTACATGATGAGTGACCATTTCTGTGAAATCCTGTAAGAGAGAGCAGCTTGCAAGAAAACTAGATCTTAAGTTGGATTAAAATTGACAATATACAATTACTTTTCAATTTCTTGTTGAATGTTGTCTGAATAACTACAATCATCTTCTGTAAGCTAATGAAATTTATAAGATTATATGTGTAATATTATTCAACATCTCAATTTTTGGTATACTTTTTGCAAAGTAATATTTATCTGCAAGTCAAAATCTTACATAAAAGTTTTGAAATCCCATTAATTAGATCTTGCATTTTTACCAGTAATCAGTGATTGATTCACAAATATAAATGCATGCATTAATCTCTGAAATTACAGTACATGAATCAAGAAATATGTTTTGGATACTGACCTGTTCAGTCCTTAATCTTACTTCTAAAGCTTGCATGCCAGATGAAGCAGAAGTGAAAACCAATTGTATTTAATCTTTTGTTTGATCTAGTCAAAGAGTTATCCCACCAGCTCCAAAACTCAATGCAAGAAAGCTTCTAAATAGATACGGTCTTCAAAAGACTTGTTACTTTTGATGTATTCTGGTAACAAGCACAAATTGTCATGTTGGAGCCTTTTATAGCTGACAATACAGTATGTATTTTGCTCATTGTTGAAGGTGGTACATGTCTATAGTTATTATCACGGCAAGCCTAAAATTTGAATATGATAACCCCAAATATTCAAGAACTAACAATGTTCAAAATTCAGTGAGAAGCCACAATAGACAAATTATTAAAATATGAACCAAAATTTGAAAAAGACCCAAGGTCAAACTAAAATGATTAATTAGGGATGTACTTAGGTGAAATTAAAAAAATCAATAATTTCAAATTGATACTATAAGTCGGAAGAGCATTAGTTAAGGAACAAAATAATCTAAAAATATTGATAGGTTATGGAGCTCCTTTTCAAGATTTTTGATTTTGAAAAATTGGCGGGAAAAGGCTGACTTGGACGTTTACCTTATATTTGCATTGGTATTATTTGAGTCTCAAATCGAAAGAAAAGTAATCTTTAATCTGTTTAAATTTGGTAAATGACTTTTAAAGAGCTTTTGAAGTCTTATATGAAAAGAAAAATGGGTGTTATGGGGCAAAATATTTCACCCTGTATTGAAGGAAAAAACCAAGGAGTCCGAACATCTGACACAAATTTCTAAACCTCACCTAAGTACATCTTTAAGAAATGTTTCCCATAATTTCAAAAGAAGAGAAAATTCAGCCCAGAAGAATCTCCTTATACAGCACACTGACAGTCAAGCAAAAATGCATAAAACCTTCAATGAAATGGGGGAAAAAGGTGTATGGAGCGACAAGGATAACACTCATTTTGTAATAATCTTAGTAAGATCACTAACCCCAATGCCTTAACTTCTTTCTAGGAAGCATCTACTAAGCAGTGCAAAACAAAGCTGTACTCCTAAAAATTGGCTTCAACTAAACAAATTATATTTTTTGGTAATCAAACTTTTTCAAGGAATTGATAACAAAAACTGGAATAATATTTAGCATGGAAACACTGTAGCTGTTCTCATTTTCTTAGTGAATTTATGTTCTTTCAGTTGCAAGGGTCTGGATGGGGTTAACAGAATAGAGAATAATAGGCCAAAACTACAGAAAAATGGGCCTAAAAAAATAAAGAATAGAAAAAAAAGGCAAAAAAATTAATGAATAGAAAAAACAAGGCAAAAAAAAAAAGAATAGAGAATAATGGGATCTTAAAATTTAAGAATACAGATTACTGACCCAAAACATAAAAGAACAAGCATTCTGTGAGTATTGCCTGGCAATACATAATCCCCTACCGGTTAAAAATTCAATGTACTGGAACAAAATGCTAACTTGATCTATAACTTGTCATGCTACAACTATATACCAATCATGAAATCAATATCTTCAAGCATGACAAAAAAAAAGTGCGGAAAACTGATTATTTGAGTGAATTTTCTAAGTTCAAGGACCATAACTCTGCACAAAATCGTCAGACTGGAACAAAATTCAAACTTGATCTGTTACTTGTGATGATTAAACAATACACCAAATATCAAATCAATATCTTCAAGCACGAAGAAAAAAAGTGTGGAAAACTGATTTGCCGGACTGATGGATGGACAGACAGACAGACGGAGTGCAAACCTAAAGTCCCCTTCGACTTCGTCGATAGGGGACTAATAAAGAAATGAAGACCCCCTCAAGACCCTCTGTTACTAACTAAAAATCCTTATTTTTGTCAAAATATTTGCATATTTTAAATAACTTTGACCTTAACCTTTGCTAGCAATGATCTTAAAATTATTACAAATCATATGTTGAGATTCATGTGGTGACCACATATAGTTCTTTGACCATTGAAAAGCTTCATACAATGATAAGGTTTCTGTAAGCTGCTTTCTCATTGGGCAATATATTTAATTCCACCAATCAAAACAATCAAAACAAATTTCAGTTATTTGGAAACCTACACACATACAACTTTCCTGATCTTTAACAACAGGTGTATCATCTAGAAACAAGACCAATACCTGGTCTGGACCTGCTTTGTTGCATGCAATTGATTGAGGTTACATGTATACTGGAGCATGATTGATCATTCCATTTCATTTAAACCAAAAAAACTTTGACGAAAAGTTTCCTTATACAATAAGTGTTGTAAAATTTCAAAATGTAGGAAAACAGGAAGTGGCTGCACATTGGATGTAAAAATTTCTTACTCGCTGCAGGTCAATATTATCAAGCAGCAGACCAAATATTAAATCATTCCCCTTCATCAAAACTAAGAAAACATGACAAAAACTTTCCTTGTACAATGATTGTTGTAAAATTTCTAACTTTCGGTATATAGGAAGAAGATCTAAGCTAAACAGCAGATGAAAAATTGGTTACTCGCTACAACTCAACACTTTCAAGCTGCTGACCAAATATACATTTATTCCCTAAAATAGGAGCCATTAAAAGTTTGAAGAAAATTTTCCTTGTACAATGAGTGTGGTGAAATTTCAAACTATTGGCAAACAGGAAGTAAACGCACAGTGGATTTAAAAATTGCTTACTCTCTACAACTCAACATTATCAAGGTGCAGACTAAATATTAAACCATTCCCTTTCATAGAAGCCTAAAACACTTTGACGAAAATTTTCCTTGTACAACATGTGTAAAATTTCAACTTATCTGTGAACAGGGAGTAGATACACAGCTAATGTATTGCTCACTCCCTACAACTCATCATCATCAAGCTGTAGATCAAATATTAAATCATTCCCTTTCATTGAAACCAAGGAAACTTTGACGAAGGTGTCCTACCCAAGGTTGTTTGAACGGATAGACCAATTGTAATAGACTGATAGACAGAGTCCACAGGCTACTAGACCTGATTTCGCCTTTGGCGACGCAGGTAAACAAGGTAGGGAGAACTGAAATAGTGCAAATTAACCTTCTAAATTATCCCAGAAAATACACTAAGGTAAGTTCTGTACTACATTTGGGTAAAAAAGCCAGATTGTATTAATTTTCTTCCAGCATAATTAGCAATAAGAATTTGAGCTTAGAAACCTTTGATTCGTCATTTTAATATAAAGATTAAGAAAAAATATAAAGTCCTTTTGACATAAAACAAATGCAATGAAATTCCTGTTTAACAAAATTTGATATGTGCTTCCCTCCAGTCAGGGTTATAATTGAGCCCCATTTCTTGAAATAAAGCACACCCGGTAGACTTAATGTGTTAAAAATACTGTTGTGTACGGACATGACAAAGTCCATGTCATGCCAAATTAAATTCCTAAAATCATTTGGATGAAGAATGAAATAGATAGTGCAAAATAACATGATGTGAATAAGATTCTGTAAAAGTGATAACAAATTCTTTCAAGCTGTTCAGGAGCATTAGTGGATATAAAAGTGGAACAGATCAACAAAAGAGACAGATGAACTAACAGATACCTCATAACTATATCCTTCCCATTTCAGATAGAATAATGCCAGCCAGGAAGGTACTAAATCAAGGTACACTATCTATCATAAAAAGTGACTCATTACTATTTCTTTCAATTTTCAAAATGATTCGTTTAAGTTCAGCCTACATTTAGTCTAAAACAAGAATACCTGTCCATAGAACATCATGACCCGCTCATATAATCACATTTCATGTTTAGTGAACAGCTAAATGAAGATCAATCATATTATATATTTTGGAATGTTCTCACCATAATGAATATGTGCACTTAGTTTCAAGTTGATGTGACCACAACTTCATGGTAAACTACTTTAAACCTAATACTCGATGGACATACAGGAAAATGTACCTAATACTCGATGGACATACAGGAAAATGTACCTAATACTCGATGGACATACATTAAAACGTACCTAATACTCGATGGACATACATTAAAACGTACCTAATACTCAATGGACATACAGGAAAACGTACCTAATACTCGATGGACATACAGGAAAACGTACCTAATACTCGATGGACATACAGGAAAATGTACCTAATACTCAATGGACATACAGGAAAACGTACCTAATACTCGATGGACATACAGGAAAATGTACCTAATACTCAATGGACATACAGGAAAATGTACCTAATACTCGATGGACATACATTAAAACGTACCTAATACTCGATGGACATACATTAAAACGTACCTAATACTCAATGGACATACAGGAAAACGTACCTAATACTCGATGGACATACAGGAAAATGTACCTAATACTCGATGGACATACATTAAAACGTACCTAATACTCAATGGACATACAGGAAAACGTACCTAATACTCGATGGACATACAGGAAAACGTACCTAATACTCGATGGACATACAGGAAAACGTACCTAATACTCGATGGACATACAGGAAAATGTACCTAATACTCAATGGACATACAGGAAAATGTACCTAATACTCGATGGACATACATTAAAACGTACCTAATACTCGATGGACATACATTAAAACGTACCTAATACTCAATGGACATACAGGAAAACGTACCTAATACTCGATGGACATACAGGAAAATGTACCTAATACTCGATGGACATACATTAAAACGTACCTAATACTCAATGGACATACAGGAAAACGTACCTAATACTCGATGGACATACAGGAAAACGTACCTAATACTCGATGGACATACAGGAAAACGTACCTAATACTCGATGGACATACATTAAAACGTACCTAATACTCGATGGACATACAGGAAAACGTACCTAATACTCGATGGACATACATTAAAACGTACCTAATACTCGATGGACATACATTAAAACGTACCTCATACTCGATGGACATACAGGAAAACGTACCTAATACTCGATGGACATACAGGAAAATGTACCTAATACTCGATGGACATACAGGAAAACGTACCTAATACTCGATGGACATACATTAAAACGTACCTAATACTCGATGGACATACATTAAAACGTACCTAATACTCGATGGACATACAGGAAAACGTACCTAATACTCGATGGACATACATTAAAACGTACCTAATACTCGATGGACATACAGGAAAACGTACCTAATACTCGATGGACATACATTAAAACGTACCTAATACTCAATGGACATACATTAAAACGTACCTAATACTCGATGGACATACAGGAAAACATACCTAATACTCGATGGACATACAGGAAAATGTACCTAATACTCGATGGACATACATTAAAACGTACCTAATACTCAATGGACATACAGGAAAATGTACCTAATACTCGATGGACATACATTAAAACGTACCTAATACTCGATGGACATACAGGAAAATGTACCTAATACTCGATGGACATACATTAAAACGTACCTAATACTCAATGGACATACAGGAAAACGTACCTAATTCTCGATGGACATACAGGAAAATGTACCTAATACTCGATGGACATACATTAAAACGTACCTAATACTCGATGGACATACATTAAAACGTACCTAATACTCGATGGACATACATTAAAACGTACCTAATACTCGATGGACATACATTAAAACGTACCTAATACTCGATGGACATACATTAAAACGTACCTAATACTCGATGGACATACATTAAAACGTACCTAATACTCGATGGACATACATTAAAACGTACCTAATACTCGATGGACATACATTAAAACGTACCTAATACTCGATGGACATACATTAAAACGTACCTAATACTCGATGGACATACATTAAAACGTACCTAATACTCGATGGACATACAGGAAAACGTACCTAATACTCGATGGACATACATTAAAACGTACCTAATACTCGATGGACATACAGGAAAACGTACCTAATACTCAATGGACATACAGGAAAACGTACCTAATACTCGATGGACATACATTAAAACGTACCTAATACTCGATGGACATACAGGAAAACGTACCTAATACTCGATGGACATACAGGAAAACGTACCTAATACTCGATGGACATACAGGAAAACGTACCTAATACTCGATGGACATACAGGAAAACGTACCTAATACTCGATGGACATACAGGAAAACGTACCTAATACTCGATGGACATACAGGAAAACGTACCTAATACTCGATGGACATACAGGAAAACGTACCTAATACTCGATGGACATACAGGAAAACGTACCTAATACTCGATGGACATACATTAAAACGTACCTAATACTCTAAGGACATACATTAAAATGTACCTAATACTCTAAGGACATAAAGGAAAATGTAATGCCCACCTACTATTGCAGAAGGGACATAAAAAGAAGATTTTATAAAAAGGTTTGTGTGTAACAGACAACATATGACAAACACTGTGGAATGAAACTATCCTAGGGGCCAGCTGATCTGGAAATGCCTTGTGCAAAACTTCAATAGATGTGCATATTCATGATATTGTACTTTATGTTCCTAAAACAAAAGTTAAGTTTTATACTTTTTTTTCTAAAAGACTATGTTCATGTTTGTTATATTTCTTTTTCGTTAATTGTATTGTATAAATTAGGTTGTTAGTTTTCTCGTTTGAATAGTGTTCACATTTTTCATGTCTTGGCCTTTGGCATTTTAACTTTGGTAGATAGTTGTCTCATAAGCAATCATACCACATCTCCTTATTTTCATATATAGCCTTTCTTTACCTTTCTTTTATGGTCTGTTGATAATGTAAACAATAAACTCCAGTAAAATCCCAGTTCTATTGCATAGTACCAGTACACATCATTTGTTACATGCTGTAATCAACCAAGAAATTCTAAACAATTACCTTATAACTTTATGATATAATTACACATAGTTAAACAATACCTCAAAAGCACCTCAAAACTTCATAAACTGTTGACACAGAGATAAGTAATTTTGATAGTATAATACAAATGTTAAAATTAAAATGGCTATACTTTAACATGTAACTTTGTAAAGCATTCATAGTCAATGAACCATGGCAAATGATGCAGGGCCAAGTTACCTTTATGGAAATAAGAAATGCCAATGCTAATACAACTGCATATTAAATACCATTGACTTATCATAGGTGTTTCCCTTTAAACTGACCCAAACACAAACTTTAACAATTGGCATTTTACACCTATGCTCTATATTTAGCCATGTTGGCCATGTTGGTTTGCAGGTGGGGTCATTGGACACATTTTTTTTTAACTAGATACCCCAATGATGATTGTGTTCAAGCTTGGTTAAATTTGGCCCAATATTTTCAATTGTCTTTACTTGACATGATAATAAAATCACTTGAATGAAAATAAACCATACCTGTTTAGGCCATCCTACCCAGCAATTTTCAGTTTTGACAAACCAGGACTTCTGTAAAAGATAATTAATACTTAGTCTTTGATTTTTTCATTGAATCAGTTAAAAAGAATTTGTCAAATATTCTCTTTGTACATGTGTGATGGTCACAATTCATAAAAAAAAATTATTTCCTAATTGTTAGATAGTAATTGCCTCTTTATGTCATATCTAAATAATAAACTGTTGACACAGAGATATGTCTGGCCTCTTTGTAATTTTGTAAAGCAATCATAATAAAATGCAAATGTTGAAATTATAATAGCAATACTTGAACATGTAAATTATGCAAAATATTCAAAGTCAATGAACCATGACTGAAGATACAGGGCCAAACAATATCCATTGAAATGAGATGTGACAATGCCAATACAGCTGCATACCAAATATCATTGACTAATCATAAGTGGTTCCCCTTTAACTGACCTAATCACAAACTTAACCAGGTAAACTATGCAAAAATTTCAGAGTCAAAAGACCATGACTAAGGGGACGGGCCAAATATTCTCACAACTGCATACCACAGATCATTGATTTACCTTTAGTGTTCCCCCTTTAATTGACCTAATCACAAACTTAACAAATTGTTGACGCCACCTGAAACAGCATACATACCCTAAGTCTAATTTACTCTGTCGAGGGGCAACAAATGGCTGTACCAATAGTGCTTGTTATAGCCATATCAATTAAAACAAGTGAAACTGCCAGCTACTGCTCACTGATGATACCCCTGCCCAAATACTTGACGGTAAACAGGAAGTTGTTGAGTGATGAATCTGAAAATGCATCACACGGTAAAGCTGACTTTTATAAACCATGAAACCAAATTTCAGAAATCCTTGTAATGTAGTTCCTGAGAAAGATGCGACGAAAAATATTCATGGGACAGACAGACTGACAGATGGACTGACGGATGGACGGACAGACAGAGGTAAAACAGTATACCCCCCCCCCCCCCCTTTTTTTAAAGCGAGGGTATCAATATTAATTTCTAAAATATAAATGAAAATTGCCTATTGGTTAATAAGTTGATCTACTGCACATACATATTAGTATGTTGATTAGATATAAAGCAGTAATCTAGAATTTAATGAAACAAAAAAATAAAAATGAAAAGGGTAAGTCTTCTTACTAATCAAAGTCATGGAATCACTCATAGAAAGATTGGAAGAGTAGTTTGAATAATTTCAAATTATATTTAGGTATGGTTTGACAAAAAAAGAACACTTATACATGTATAGCACTATTGCAGACAATTGCACTAACTTTAGTGTAGGTCTTGAGAAGGATAAACACTTTTTCAGTAGATGAATGAGCAAAATGTGAACAAATAATAGCGCACAACAATTTCATTTACAGGCAAATTGCAATTTCATATCTTAACCAAATAATGTTCCCTGGTTAATACATGTTTCACCTTTTACGTTTTATCTTTAGAAACAGCAGGAATTACCAAATAAAGATTCTTCTAATGAAGTTAATCAATTATCTTTGTAGTACCTGGGATCAACAGATAGACTTGAAACTAAGATCTTTATTGTCTCCAAATATCTATACTACTTAATGAAGAGACCAATTTCATTGAGCCGCAGCTCCTCTAAAACCATACAAAGTCGGAAATATTTGTGATATGACGTATAAATGTAGCGTTTTGTACTTTCTAAATTTGTCTTTGAAACAGTCTTTTTGCCACAGAAAGCGCCAATTTTTGAGAAAATATCCAAATTCGGAGACTGTTATTGATCCATGTCTTATACGCTTTCGCACATGCTCAGTCGACATACTGCCTGCGAAATCAAAGTGAAAGTAAGAAGAAAGGATAGAAAATAGGACAGTTAGGCCTATAAGGATCCTGTATTGTATTGTAAGTGCATCATTTTGCTAAATTAAACGACATCTACCCTTTTTACTAAGGTGCAGAACTGTCTAAAAATGAAATGGGCGTTGAACGTGTCGAAGTGATCCTCCCCCCTTTTTATGTGTAAACACAGGCACCCAACGTCCAGAACCCTCCCCCCTTTTTATGTTTAAACACAGGCATCCTTGACACTCTTTTTTTCAACACTTGCCAAATTGTACCGCGATTTCGCAGGCATCTTCTAGTTATTCTAATATGAATGTATTGGGTGCATTTTGTAAGTTGAAACATAGGTTTACTATTTTTCTCCTCAAATATTTGCTTTTTGATTTTGAAAACAACAAGCATTCTGAGAGTATTGCATGGCAATACATAATCCCCTACCGGTTAAAAATTAATTGTACTGGAACAAAATGATAACTTGATCTATAACTTGTCATGGTGTAAACTATATAACAAATATCAAGTCAATATCTTCAAGCATGACGAAAAAAAGTGTGGAAAACTGATAATTTAAGTGAATTTTCTAAGTCCAAGGACCATAACTCTGCAAAAAATCATCAAACCGAAACAAAATTCAAACTTGGTCTGTAACTTGTCATGATAAAACTATATACCAATTATCAAATCAATATCTTCAAGCATGACGAAAGAAAGTGCGGAAAACTGATTATTTGAGTGAATTTTCTAAGTCCAAGGACCATAACTCTGCACAAAATCATCAGACCGGACCAAAATTCGAACTTGATCTGTAACTTGTCATGATAAAACAATGTACCAATTATTAAATCAATATCTTCAAGAATGATGTAAAAAAGTGAGGAAAACTGAATATTTGAGTGAATTTTCCAAGTCCAAGGACCATAACTCTGCACAAAATTATCAGACCAGAACAAAATTCGAACTTGATATGTAACTTATCATGATAAAACAATATACCAAATATCAAATCAATATCTTCAAGCATGAAGAAAAAAAGTGTGGAAAACTGATTTGCCTGACAGACAGGCGGACAGACAGACAGACAGACGGAGTGTAAACTTAAAGTCCCCTCGACTTCGTCGGTAGGTGACTAATTATCATGATTATATGACACTGAAGGTTAAAAGTCAAAGGGTGTGTTCTAATTCAATTTATAATTTAATATTTTCTAGAAAAAGGGCATTGAAAATGTACTTTTTCAACATAAACAAATTAAACAAGCATTCTGAGAATATTGCATGGCAATACATAGTCCCCTACCGGTTAAAAATTTATTGTACTGGAACAAAATGCTAACTTGATCTATAACTTGTCATGGTGTAAACTATATAACAAATATCAAGTCAATATCTTCAAGCATGACGAAAAAAAGTGTGGAAAACTGATTATTTGAGTGAATTTTCTAAGTCCAAGGACCATAACTCTGCACAAAATCATCAGACCGGTACAAAATTCAATCTTGATCTGTAACTTGTCATGATAAAACTATATACCAGTTATCAAATCAATATCTTCAAGCATGACGAAAAAAAGTGTGGAAAACTGATTATATGGGTAATTTTCTAAGTCCAAGGACCATAACTTTGCACAGAATCATCAGACCAGAACAAAATTCGAACTTGATCTGTAACTTGTTATGATAAAACTATATACCAAATATCAAATCAATATCTTCAAGCATGAAGAAAATAAATGTGGATAGTGTCCACATGTGGACACAGATGATGCCCCCGCTTGCATAGCATATAGTTATAAAGGGACATAACTGAAGAACGGTAAAAGAGATGCTACCCAAATTTGAACTTGATCTGAGTTTTGTGGTAATAAGCATTGTGTGTAAGTCTCATAACATTTGGTTGAGGCTAACTTAAGTAGAGAACAGAAACTAAAAATTCAGCAATTTTTCTATTTGTAAACACGCATAACTCTAGAACGGTTGTGTATAAGTTTTATAACATTTGGTTGAGACAAACTAAAGTAAAAGAACGGAAACGAAAAATTCAGCAATTTTTTATGTTTATAAAGAGACATAACTCAAGAATGGTAAAAGTGTTCTCACCAAATTTCGTACTTAATCTGTATTATGTAGTAATAAGCATTGTGTATAAGTTTCATAACATTTGGTTGAAGCAAACTAAAGTTAGAAAACGGAAACAAAAAATTTGTACTTGATCTTAGTTTTGTGGTAATGAATATTGTGTATAGGTTTCATAATGTTTGGTTGGGGCAAACTTAAGTTACAGAATGGAAACTAAAAATTATTCAATCTTTCGATTTATAAAAGGGCATAGCTCAATAATGGTAAAAGTGACACTACCCAAATTCAACTTGATCTGTGTTTTATCAGTGGAAGTCAAAATTAAACATTGCATTGTATAAAGCATTGATTGTAGTTGATTCAACTATAATCATGGACAAAGGGAGATAACTCCAATTTTAGCAAGAGTGCACACGCTGAAATGTCTCGCCTTCTTTACTAATCATTGATATTATGTTGATAGTCCTAAATATAAAGCTTTACTACAACTATCACATAAACTTAACATGATCCAAGAAAATGAGGTCAAGGTCATATAAACCAAACAAGAAATACATGTACACCTTACAATCATTCAATACACTAAATATAGTTGACCTATTGCTTATAGTTTCTAAGATACAGACTTAACCAAGAAAACTAAACATTGACCAATGAACCATGAAAATGAGGTCAAGGTCAGATGAACCATGCCAGGCAGACATGTACAGCTTGCAATCCTTCCATACAACAAATATAGTTGATCAATTGCTTATAGTATTAGAAAAACAGACCAAAACACAAAAACTTAACTTAGACCACTGAACCGTAAAAATGAGGTCAAGGTCAAATAAAACCTGTAAGACTGACATGTACATCATAAAATATTTCCATACACCAAATATAGTTGACCTATTGCATAAAGTATTAGAAAAAAAGACCAAAACTCAAAAACTTAACTTAGACCACTGAACCATGAAAATGAGGTCAAGGTCAGAAGACACCTGCAAGCTAGACATGTACACCTTACAATCATTCCATACACCAAATATAGTAGACCTATTGCATACAGTATAAGAAAAACAGACCAAAACACAAAAACTTAACTATAACCACTGAACCATGAAAATGAGGTCAAGGTCAGATGACACCTGCCAGTTGGACATGTACACCTTACTGTCCTTCCATACACCGAATATGTTAGACCTATTGCTTCTAGTATCTGAGATATGGACTTGACCACCAAAACTTAACCTTGTTCACTGATCCATGAAACGAGGTCGAGGTCAAGTGAAAACTGTCTGATGGGCATGAGGACCTTGCAAGGTACGCACATACCAAATATATTTATCCTATTACTCATAATAAGAGAGAAATTAACATTACAAAAAATCTAACTTTTTTTTCAAGTAGTCACTGAACCATGAAATGAGGTCAAGGACAATGGACATGTGACAGATGGAAACTTCGTAACATAGGGCATCTATACACAAAGTATGAAGCATCCAGGTCTTCCACCTTCTAATGTGTAAAGCTTTTAAGAAGTTAGCTAGGTCAAGGACAATGGACATGTGACAGATGGAAACTTCGTAACATAGGGCATCTTTACACAAAGTATGAAGCATCCAGGTCTTCCACCTTCTAATATTATATATAAAGCTTTTAAGAAGTTAGCTAACGCCGCCGCCGTAGCCCCTGCTGGATCACTATCCCTATGTCGAGCTTTCTGCGACAAAAGTCACAGGCTCGACAAAAATAACTTAATATTTAGAAGAAAATAAAAATTTATCAATTTTTCCATTTATAAAGGGGCATAACTCTAGAATGGTTAAAGTGATGCCACCAAAATTCAAACTTGATCTGTGTTTTGTGGTAATAAGCATTGTGTATAAGTTCATAACATTTGGTTGAGGCAAACTTAAGTTAGAGAACGGAAACTAAAAATTTTTGCAATTTTTCCATTTATAAAGGGGCATAACTCTAGAACGGTTAAAATGACACCACAAAAATTCAAACTTGATCAGTGTTTTGTGGTAATAAGCATTGTGTATAAGTTTCATAACATTTGGTTGAGGCAAACTTAAGTTAGAGAACGGAAACTAAAAATTTTGCAATTTTTCCATTTATAAAGGGGCATAACTCTAGAATGTTTAAAGTGACGCCACAAAAATTCAAACTTGATCTGTGTTTTGTGGTAATAAGCATTGTGTATAAGTTTCATAACATTTGGTTGAGGCGAACTCAAGTTAGAGAACGGAAACCAATTTTGGGACGTACGTACGTACAGACGGGCGGACAAGGGTAAAACCTAATGCCCCAACCGCTACGGCGAGGCATAAAAAGTGTGGAAAACTGATTTGCCTGACTGACGGATGGACAGACAGACAGACAGATGGACAGAGTGCAAACCTAAAGTCCCCTACGACTTATCCCGCGATAATTAATGATATCATACGTGGCAGAGGGGGGGGGGGGGGGCTATCCGATTGACCCTCATACTTAGCAACACCATATTAAATCAACCTATAATACATCTCTCTCTCTCTCTCTCTTAGTGTGTGCTGGAGGCAGGTAAACAGATGATACCAGTACACAGTATTTTTGTCACGGGGAACGTAGCTATTTGAGAAGTTGTCACTGACATCATAGATATAATAGGTATTATATCTTTGGCAATTGCTGACATTATACAATTGTATATTAAAAAAACATTACTGTATTATGATTGGTACCAATAAACTTATATATTGGGTCCAAGATTATTTAATTCTAAGTTATTAATAATCGTTTATTTTTTATATTCAAAATAAAAAGTATGACCGTTTATACAGAGAAATTGAGAGAATAACATAAATTTTAAATAAGAAGATGTGGTATGATTATCAACGAGACAACTATACACCAGAGACCAAATCACATAGATGAAAGCAACCATAGGTCACCATACGGCCCTCAACAATGAGAAAATACATACGTAGTAAGCTATAAAAGGTACCGACTCAAAACAATTCAAATGAGAAAATAAGTCTTCTTTTCATAACTAACGTAAAGAGTTCACAACAGTTGTATTTATAAATGAAATTGTTTTAAACAAAAGACTTAGTATAAATCTTGCAGTTGCTATCTTTTGCTTACTGCACTACAGTGCTGTATGTCAGTTTGAGTTTTCTTGAAAAGAGAAAAATATTTGTTAAAAAGAAAACATCCTAAACATCAGAAATACATTTAATATCAGTTCCTTTCCAGTATCAATTCGCTCTGTGTGAGTTACCGTAAACAATTCACAGTTTTTCTCAACTATTTTTTTACATCTTCTTGTAACATATAAAGGGTTACGACCTACAGTTAGGTTTAGTACCATAGACTCAAATTTTTTTTTTTATTTCTTATTTTTATTATTCATAACTTCCAATTTACAACATAATATACACAAATATAATAGCAATATATAATATATAAATCTATTGATATTATCTCATCAATACATCTTTCTAAGGAAGCATTTTTTTTTTTAAATATACAAATATAAGATAGAGAGTAAGGCAGTCTAAACACCAGAGAGAGAGAGAGTGAGAGAGAGAGAGAATAGTGTGGTGAGTTTTCAATACAAATTTATCTGGACATTGAATTCTAATTCAGTATAGTAAATCCTGCATTTTCATTTATAACAGTAAAAGTATATACTTAACTAAGTAATCTATCAAAAACATTCCATTCTCTGTGAAACTGATATTCACTTTTGTTTTTCATAGCAATATTTTTATCAATTGCATATAAATACTTCATCTTCTCTTTTACTGAGTTTATTGACAGGTTTTTTTTAAAACATCCAGAATTATAAATATATTGTTTTATGATAAGAAAAAGAGTATTTTCTGCATTGTCTTTTGATATTTTTGCAATGTTACCAAACAAAAAAACTTCTTTTGTAAAAAGTACACTAATTCCATTAGTCAGAAACCGATTTTCAATCTGTTCTAATAATATCTGTGTATGTTCACAATCCAAAATAAATGTTCTAATGTTTCAATTTCTCTATTACAAAATGTACAATTTGGATTATCATAAATCTTAATTTTATGAAGAAATTTATTTGTAGCTAAGATTCGATGATTGAATATATACTGCAGCCACTGTAGCTTAGTATTATTTGTGACAACAAATGGCAGCATATAAATTTTTTCCAATGATTTTTATCAAAGCCAAAACTTTCATTCCATCTTAACTGACTAGTGGGAACACTTTTATTTCTATTTAAAACAATATACATATCTTTAGATCCTTTTGAACTTTTAACAAATCTTTTAATAGCCAATGGAATTAAAAGTACTTCTAGTTTGTGATTTTTTCCCTCAAATGATTTTGATGCTTGATGTACAGCAGATATAATACTATTATATCTCATGAAATTCACATTTATCTGATACATTTCTTATAATTTTTGAAGAGAGAAAAAAGTCCCATCTTCATTTACAATATCATTTATAAATCTTATACCATTTTCAAACCAATCTTTATAAAAAAATAGGTTTATTTTCTACCTTTATGTTATTATAAAGCCAGATTGGACTAGCAAGCAAGCATTCCCAACAGTCATATTCATCTTTTTCTCTGAGAAGTTGCTATGCTTTCAAAACATCTTGCCAAAATTTACTTTTGATATTTTGTTGTAATTTTTGTATATAAACACTTCCACAACCATACAATTTTTCAAGTTCTACATGTACATTTGACAAAAACTTTTAATCTTCTTTTAAACAAAAGCCGATTACTATTATGGTGATTTTTGCGTGACATTTTATGGATACAAGGACCAGTTACTGGCAGTTAAGAATGTAGCTACTAAATAATCGAAATTTCCACTAATAGTAGTATGGAAGTTTAAACGAAAAATGATACAATTTTTCCTTATATCCTTTGCCAAAGATGTAGTATTTATTGTGATATGTTCAAAAATATGACCGAGTTTGTTTTCAAGCTGTCGGCTGTGAAAATATGAAACATTTTGCATGGATTATACAGAGAAAAGGCATTATTATATGAATATTTGATGGTAAACTCAATGATAGAATTTTAAAAGAAAATGTGAGAAGATAGCTCTAATAAATTCTTTCAGGATACCAAAAGAAATAAAATGCTTCGCTGGGGCGCAGCTTGATACGACCGCAGAGGTCGAACCCTGAACAGTTGGGGCAAGTATGGACACAACATTCAAGCTTGATACAGCACTGAATTTGGATTGTAATTAAATATTTGACACAGCATAGGTTTCTGACACAGAATGAATGTGGTCTAAGAACTTAAAATTTTTTAATTTACCTATTCAAACCATATCATTATTATTTGCTTTTATATATAAATCAGAAATAACCAATTTAAAATGGAAAATTTTAAAGAAAAAAAAGGAAACCCCCCCCCCCCCCAAATTTGTTGAACCCCCTTATGATTCATCACCCCCAAACTCAATCCCAGCCTTCCCTTTGTGGTATGGTACCTTGAAGTACAATTTCAGAGAGATCCATACACTTGAACACAAGTTATTGTCTGGAAACTAGAAAAATGCTTGTTTTTTGGCCCCTTTTTGGCCCCAAATTCCTAAACATTTAAGGCAATTACACCCAAACTCAAACATAGCTTTCCCTTTGTGATATGGAATCTTGCAGTACAATTTCATAAAGATCCATACACTTACACACAAGTTATTGTCCTGAAACTAGAAAAATGCTTGTATTTTTGCCCCTTTAAGGCCCCTAATTCCTAAAATTTTGAGGGAATTACCCCCAAAATCAATCCCAGCCTTCCCTTTGTGGTATGGTACCTTTCAGTACAATTTCAGAGAGATCCATACACTTGAACACAAGTTATTGTCTGGAAACTAGAAACATGCTTGTTTTTTTTGGCCCTTTTTTGGCCCCAAATTCCTAAACGTTTAAGGCAATTTCCCCCAAACTCAAACCTAGCTTTTCCTTTGTGATATGGAATCTTGCAGTACAATTTCATAAAGATCCATACACTTACACACAAGTTATTGTCCTGAAACTAGAAAAAATGCTTTTTTTTTGCCCCTTTATGGCCCCTTATTCCTAAAATTTGGAGGGAATTACACCCAAAATCAATCCCAGCCTTCCCTTTGTGGTATGGTACCTTTCAGTACAATTTCAGAGAGATCCATACAGTTGAACACAAGTTAATGTCTGGAAACTAGAAAAATGCTTGTTTTTTGGCCCCTTTTTGGCCCCAAATTCCTAAACATTTAGGGCAATTACCCCCAAACTCAAACCTAGCTTTCCCTTTGTGATATGGAACCTTGCAGTACAATTTCATAAAGATCCATACACTTACACACAAGTTATTGTCCTGAAACTAGAAAAATGCTTGTTTATTTGCCCCTTTATGGCCCCTAATTCCTAAAATTTTGAGGGAATTACCCCAGAAATCAATCCCAGCCTTCCCTTTGTGGTATGGTACCTTGCAGTACAATTTCAGAGAGATCCATACACTTGAACACAAGTTATTGTCTGGAAACTAGAAAAATGCTTATTTTTGGCCCCTTTTTGGCCCCTTATCCCTAAATGTTTTGGGCAATTACCCCAAACTCAATTACAGCTTTCCCTTTGTGATATGGAACCTTGTAGTACAATTTCATAAAGATCCATACACTTACACACAAGTTATTGTCATGAAACTAGAAAAATGCTGGTTTTTTTTGCCCCTTTTTGGCCCCTTATTCCTAAAATTTGGAGGCAATTACCCCCAAAATCAATCCCAGCATTCCCTTTGTGATATGGAACCTTGTAGTACAATGTCAGAGAGATCCATACACTTGCACACAAGTTATTGTCATGAAACTAGAAAAATGCTTGTTTTTTTCCCCTTTTTGGCCCCTAATTCCTAAAATTTGGAGGCAATTACCCCCAAAATCAATCCCAGCATTCCCTTTGTGATATGGAACCTTGTGGTACAATGTCAGAGAGATCCGTACACTAACACACAAGTTATGTCTGGAAGTTACAAAAATGCTTATTTTTGGCCCCTTTTTGGCCCCTTATTCCTTAACTGTTGGTACCATAACCCCCAAAATCAATCCCCACCTTTCTTTTGTGGTATTGAACCTTATGGTAAAATTTCATGGAGATCCATTTACTTAAACTAAAGTTAGAGTGCGAAAACCAATGTGTCTTCGGAAGACGACGACGACGCCAACGTCATACCAATATACGACCGCAAATTTTTTTTGCGTTCGTATAAAAATGGGATCACCATGCGTTTTATCCTGCTAAAGCATACATCGCTTATTTATCTATTTTATTCTTCCCACTAAGTGAATGACCTCAGCGTGAATCCAAGCACTTCTTTGTGACAATTAAAGGCACAAAGTCAGGCAGCATATCAGATCGTCTATTACCGCAACCAACAACACAACAGTAGTCTGTGATGATATATAACAAGTTCTTTTTAAAGTCTTTTAATGTGTCATTGTTAATAAAGTTGTCTCGTCAATATAATTTTTATATTTTGATGCTTGTGTTGCAATTTTTTTGTACAAGTAAACAAACACACTTAATCAGGTGATTGTTTTTCCAAGTCTGAATGGTCACTGCTTATCAACCGTAAGCCGCCTGTTGATGAATTTTCGAGAATTATCGCGTTATTTCATAGTTTGGTTAACAAGGTTAGACATGTGCAGTTAAATGTGAAACTGATGTATTGAAGCTGGTAGATGGATTAGTTTAGATAGACAAAGAAGATAGTGTAATTTATGTGAATGTACAGAATAAGATGACACACTTAATTTCTTTTGAGTTGAAGATCTCTACACTACTCACGAAAACAGTATATAAATTAACTACTAGGTCTTTCTGTTATCTGTTTTTCTATAACGATCATGTACATACATAATTATAAAATTCTTATGCTGTCATTTGCCCAATTTATTATGTATATCATGATTTATACTTTTATTCTTTATACCAGTTATATACAGTGGTTTAAAAGAATAAAATTAGATTGTTTTGTCTTGTCTACTTTTGATCTTTTTCTAAAACAAATTACTGCAAATTATGTCCTGTTTTTAATAATTTATGCATCAAAGATCTTTAAAAACCTTTTAGAGCTAATTTCCTAATGCTTGTAGAGTAACACTTTGGTTGGCTTGCTTGCTTTGTTTAAATAAACGTTTGCTCAAGCATAGTAATTATGATTGACATCTGCAAACAATATAGATAGACGGAGTTAAACCTGAATACATTATACTTAAATTTGATTGGAAGTTGGAGGTTAGGAACACTCAATTGTACATGTAAACAGGTTTATCTATATTGTTTGCAGATGTCAATCTTAATTACAATGGTTGAGCAAACAAAGCAAGCCAACTAAAGTCTTACTCTACAAGCATTAGGAAATTAGCTCTAAAATTCCAAAATTTTAATTAGTATTAAAATAGAAACATTTTCTGTGAAATGATACATATTAAATGAAACAAGGTTGCTACGCCATAGCACAATGACCCTGCTACTGTGTAAATGAGGAATTACATTGTGTGTTTAATGTGTCATTGTGTTAGATAGTCATTATATGATAAAAGTCCTATAACTCCCGTCAAAGTACGTTATAATATGGTCAACTACACATGGTAACAAATAATCCTACCAAGTATGAAATCTTTCTGTTAAACAGTCTCTGAGTATTGGTGTGTTTTGGAAGGACTGTCAGATGGACAAAAGGATGGAAAGAGAACATTACAATATGCCCTCAACTGGACTAAAACAGTAAACATAGTTCTATCCAAAAAATACTTTCTATTCAGAAAAACAAACTCTCAGTCTTTACTTTTTTACATCCAATGCTATGAGCAATGATGAGCATGGCAAAACTTATATCACTCTACATCATCCTTCATTGAAAGATGATGGATAATTGTTATGTTTTCATTGTAACGAATACAATCTTATTGATTGAATATTTTCTATGGAAAATCAAGGCAAAAATAAATGCTCATTCAAGTCATCGATCATAATTCTAAAAACCTGAAATCAATTATTTTCCCAATTATTTTTTTTAACATTTTCAAAACTTCAAACTCTATTTCAATTGGCCAAGATCTAGAGAATAAATAGTAAAAGATCTGTTTAAAACAATACTTGTAAAATGCCAAGTAACAAAAATGACACTCCCTTGTTAGTAAGATGACCAGCTCACAGTTTCACAGTCTTTAAAAGCAGTATAAAAGTAGTCTTGCATTTAAATGATTCATATTATTTATATTTCTTATTTCCTATATATTTTCTGAACAATTAAATAACATTTTTGTCTGTTATGTATTTAATCAGTGATATGTTTTTCTAATTGGTATATACTTACATCCCAGAGGGTATACAGTCCATACCAAAACAGAATTATGTAAAACAGAAAATGCCAGCTACAACAGAAGTACAAGCATTTAAGTCATCAGCCTTCAAATATTGAAAATAAATAAAAATTCTGTTTTAACTTCTAGGTAAGTAAGTAAAATAATGGTGAACCATTTTATTACAAGTACAATGTACATAATATAAGCTTAACACTGCTTGGACTATTTTTGTGCTAAAAGATTAATGTCTGTATCCCATCCCTCCAAATGTGTCATTTTTTTTTCACCTTCAAATTCAGATATCCATTTAAACTCACTTTAAAATATGCAGAACACATCCATAATATGTATGACTTTCATTCAAAATATCTGAAATATGAAAATATCATCATCCACCTTACGAGTGAAAGTATAAAATAACTAGAGGCTCTAAAGAGCCTGTGTCGCTCACTTTGGTCTATGTGCATATTCAACAAAGGACACTCTCCCACATTGTAGAAAAGAATAGAATTCATGACAAAAATCTCTGTTTTGTTGATTTTGTATTGCTGATCATTAAGTTTGTATAGTTTCTCTCTATCTTCTTTAGTTTTTGCTCAAAACACAAAAGAAGATAAAAAAATATCCTCATTTAAGGGCAATCACTCCTATGAAGAGTGACAGTCTACTAACTATATTGGCCAAATTTGACTGTTTAATAGATCTTGCCTTGCTGATCATTTTTGTGATTTAAAGTGTGTATTTATCTATTATAATTTTTATAAAAAAAATTGGTAAAAATCGTCATTAAAGAGCAATAATTTCAATAATGAGTCATCAGACGATTTCCTCTATGTTGCCTTAATTGTAGATCTTGTCTTGCTGATCATTTTTGCATATTTAAGTTTCTATCTATCTCTTATAATTTTGAAGATATAAGGCAAAAACCCAAAAAATTGGTAATAAAATGCTTCGCTGGGCACAGCTTGATACGACCGCAGAGGTCGAACCCTGAACAGTTGGGGCAAGTATGGACACAACATTCAAGCTTGATACAGCTCTGAATTTGGATTGTGATTAAATATTTGACACAGCATAGGTTTCTGACACAGAGAGAAAGTGGTCTAAGAACTTCAATTTTTTTAATTTACCTATTATGGTCCAATGTCCAAAATCAAAATACATGGTTAGATTCAGCATATCAAAGAACCCCATATATTCAATTTTTGTTGAAATCAAACAAAGTTTAATTTTGGACCCTTTGGACCTTAATGTAGACCAATTTAAAAAATGGGACCCAAAATTAAAAATCTAAAAACACGGTTAGATTTGGCATATCAAAGAACCCCAATAATTCAATTTTTGATGAAATCAAACAAAGTTTAATTTTGGACCCTTTTGACCTCAATATGAACCAATTTGATAGCGGGCCCACAAATAAAAAATCTAAATACATGGTAAGATACAGCATATCAAAGAACCCCATATATTCAATGTTTGTTGAAATCAAACAAAGTTTAATTTTGGACCCCAATTTGGACCAACTTGAAAACTGGGCCAAAAATCTAAAATCTAAATACATGTTTAGATTCAGCATATCAAAGAACCCCATATATTCAATTTTTGTTGAAATCAAACAAAGTTTAATTTTGGACCCCCAACTTGGACCAACTTGAAAACTGGGCCCATAATCAAAAAATCTAAACACATGTTTAGATTCAGCATATCAAAGAATCCCAAAAATTCAATTTTTGTTAAAATCAAACTAAGTTTAATTTTGGACCCTTTGGACCTTAATGTAGACCAATTTAAAAAACGGGACCCAAAATTAAAAATCTAAATACACAGTTAGATTTGGCATATCAAAGAACTCTAATAATTAAATTTTTGATGAAACCAAACAAAGTTTAATTTTGGACCCTTTTGACCTCAATATGAACCAATTTGATAGCGGGCCCACAAATAAAAAATCTAAATACATGGTAAGATTCAGCTTATCAAAGAACCCCATATAGTCAATTTTTGTTGAAATCAAACAAAGTTTAATTTTGGACCCCAATTTGGACCAACTTGAAAACTGGGCCAAAAATCTAAAATGTAAATACATGTTTAGATTCAGCATATCAAAGATCCCCATACATTCAATTTTTGTTGAAATCAAACAAAGTTTAATTTTGGACCCCAACTTGGACCAACTTGAAAACTGGGCCCATAATCAAAAATCTAAACACATGTTTAGATTCAGCATATCAAAGAACCCCAAGAATTCAATTTTTGTTAAAATCAAACTAAGTTTAATTTTGGACCCTTTGGACCTTAATGTAGGCCAATTTAAAAAACGAGACCCAAAATTAAAAATCTAAATACACGGTTAGATTTGGCATATCAAAGAACCCCAATAATTCAATTTTTGATGAAATCAAACAAAGTTTAATTTTGGACCCTTTTGACCTCAATATGAACCAATTTGATAGTGGGGTCCACAAATAAAAAAATCTAAATACATGGTTAGATTCAGCATATCAAAGAACCCCATATATTCAATTTTTGTTGAAATCAAACAAAGTTTAATTTTGGACCCCAATTTGGACCAACTTGAAAACTGGGCCAAAAATCAAAAATCTAAATACATGTTTAGATTCAGCAAATCAAAGAACCCCATATATTCAATTTTTGTTAAAATCAAACAAAGTTTAATTTTGGACCCTTTGGACCTTAATGTAGACCAATTTGAAAACTGGACCCAAAATTAAAAATCTAAATACACAGTTAGATTCGGCATAACAAATAAATAAATGTGGTCAAAGATTTTACAAATCTAATGCGCCATACTGGTCTTCCTTTATAAATATGCATTTCTTTAAACATAATTTAAAAGCAGTGTAAGGGAAGTAACCAAAACGTTGTATTTGGATTACCTCCCTTACACTGTTTTAAATTATCTTAATTGTTCATTAACCATTACTTTATACATAATTTAAAAGCAGTGTAAGGGAGATAATTTCAATGATGTATTTGATTTATCTCCCTTACACTGCTTTAAATTTTGTTTTGTACTAAAGTATTTGTCCATTAATGAGGACAACCTTGTTTTTCCCCCTTTTTTGCCCCTAATTCTTAAACGGTTTGAGCAATAACCCCCCAAAGCAAATCCTAACCATCCCTTTGTGGTATGGAAACTTGTAGTATAATTTCAGAGAGATCCATACACCGTTCCACAGTTATTGTCTGGAAACTAGAAAATGCTTATTTTTGGCCCCTAATTCCTTAACTGTTGGTACCATAACCCCCAAAATCAATCCCCACCTTCCTTTTGTGGTATTGAACCTTATGGCAAAATTTCATAGAGATCCATTCACTTAAACTAAAGTTAGAGTGCGAAAACTAATGCGTCTTCGGACGACGACGCCGGACGACGACGACGACGACGCCAACGTCATACCAATATACGACCACAAAAATCAGGAATAGGCTGACGATTTCGACCATGTTAGACTTATTTGTAGAACTGATCATTTTTGCAATTTAAAGTTTCTCTCTATCTATTATAGTTTTCAAGATAATAGGCAAATTGAAAAAAAAAATGGTAAAATTTGTCATTTAATGTCACAACTCCTGTAAGAAGTTGTCTGACAGTTTTGACGTAAATGTACAATTGGTAGAGCTCAACATTTTGAACATTTCTCATTGGTCAGATTTTCTCTATTCATAACGTTTAACAGTTTTCAAAATAATAGGCAAAACTTGCATTTTACCCCTGTGTTCTATTTTTAGCCATGTCGGCCATCTTGGTTGGCAGGCAGGGTCATCAGACACATTTTTGAAACAGTAGTTTCAGTTCTGATAAATCAATTTGGCACCAAAAAAAACTTGGGGAATGTGTCCATGGGACATACACAGGGTTTCAGCTAAGATTTTGAAGGCTTTAGTCACTTTTGTGCAAGATGAAAATCAACTTTATTCTAGGTTACTGCAAGGGACCAAGGACGTATATTACTAGCTATACATATGCCTAAGATCTTCAAGGACTAGGATCTTTGAAGGCCTAAGGCATGCTACAAATGTAGGCAGTTATTGCATGATTTGACTGATGTGATGCTTAAATATGAAGATAAGAACAAGGATCCGGAAATCAAATTCACAATTCACTTTTATATACAAAAGGGGGGCATCATCTACATGTATGATACATGTAGATGATGCCCCCTTGCATATAATGTTATAAAGGGACATTACTCAAGAACGGTAAAAGTGAAGCTACCCAAAACCGTGGAATGACCCTTATACATAAATTTCCGTTTAAATGATGTAAAATAATCATATTGTCACTGACTTCGTTTTAACGGTATACATCATTCAAAATGGTGTTCTATGTGAAATAAATGGGGAATGTGTCAATGGGACACACATGATGCCCCCGCTTGAATGTAATGTTATAAAGGGACATAAACTCAAGAACGGTAAAAGTGATGCTACCTAAATTCTTACTTGATCTGAGTTATGTGGTAATAAGCATTGTGTATAAGTTTCATAACATTTCTCAGAGGAAAACTTAAGTTAGAGAACAGAAACGAAAAATTCAGCAATTTTTCCTTTTGTAAAGGGCTATAACTGTAAAACAGTAAAAGTGACGCCACAAAAATTCAAACTTGATCTCTGTTTTGTGGTAAGAAGCATTGTGTATAAGATTCATAACGTTTGGTTGAGGCAAACTAAAGTTAAAGAACAGAAATGAAAAATTCAGTAATTTTTCAATTTGTAAAGGGACATAACTCTAGAATGGTACAAGTGACGCCACTGAAATTCAAACTCGATCTGTGTTTTGTGGTTATGAGCATTGTGTATAAGTTTCATAACATTTGGTTGAGGCAAACTTAAGTTAGAGAACTGAAACAAAAAATTCAGCAATTTTTCCATTTGTAAAGGGGCATAACTCTAGAACGGTAAAAGTGACACAACCAAAATTCATACTTGATCTGTGCTTTGTGGTAATAAGCATTGTGTATAAGTTTCATAACATTTGGTTGAGGCAAACAAAAGTAATAGAACGGAAACCAATTTGGGGACGTACGGACAAGGGTAAAACTTAAAAAGTCCCTCCTTTTATTTACTTTCTACAAATATAGATTAAGTAGCATTGTGATATACTTTTGCATCATTGATTGTTAATCTAAATTTATCAGCTATGCAAATCCTTGTATATTGCTAGGGTAATAGGTTAATTGTAATTAACAGAATTATAGAAACAAGATCTCTGATACAAGATATACCTATATAAGGTGGTCTTACAATAGACATACATAATTACACATATAAAAATAAATTGATCTAGCTTAATACCTTATCCAGTAATGAAGTTATATAAAAGTGAATTCAGCAAACTATTTTTTAGTGTACGGTGTTTTCTTTTGAAACTGATCAGGTTAATTCAAATGAAGATAACATTTATGAACATTTATTTACTGTCAGACTACTAAAAATGTTTTCAAAAAGTAATCATCATCCTTACAGAAATTTTTAGTTTTGATAAATTTATATGGCTCACACTACTTCAGAATCATAAAGGAAGCAACTTCTCTTTGGAAACTGAAAAGGTAAACTCGCAGTGCTACAATGTATGGATTTTAGTTGGTTAATTTTTGCCATTCGTGTACTACTTATTTCATTCTTTTTATGTAGTACAAATCCAATAATGTATTTCATGCCTTCTATAGTTTTACAATTATTTTTTCCAGTAGTTAGGCACTACCATCTAAAAATTTATCAATGATGCATATTTTAGTAATAAATTTAAAAACAGAAAAAAAAATATAAAGGGATATAACTCAAGAACTGTAAAAGTGACGCTACCCAAATTTGTACTTGATCTGAGTTTTGTGGTAATAAGCATTGTGTATACGTTTCATAACATTTGGTTGAGGCAAACTAAAGTAAGAGAACGGAAACAAAAATTTCGCAATTTTTCCATTTGTAGAGGGCATAACTCTAGCACAGCAAAAGTGACGCCACCAAAATTCCAACTTGATCTGTGTTTTGTGGTAATAAAAATTGTGTACAAGTTTCATAACATTTGGTTGAGGTAAACTAAAGTAAGAGAATGGAAACGAAAAATTCCGCAATTTTTCCATTTGTAGAGGGGCATAACTCTAGAACAGCAAAAGTGACGCCACCAAAATTCAAACTTGATCTGTGTTTTGTGGTTATAAGCATTGTGTATAAGTTTCATAACATTTGGTTGAGGCAAACTGAAGTTAGAGAATGGAAACAAAAAAATTCAGCAATTTTTCCATTTGTAAAGGGCATAACTCTAGAACGGTTATAGTGATGCCACCAAAATTCAAACTTGGTCTGTGTTTTGTGGTATAAAGCATTGTATATAAGTTTCATAACATTTGGTTGAGGCAAACTAAAGTTAGAGAACAGAAACTAATTTTGGGACGTACGTACGGACACACAAGGGTAAAACTTAATGCACCCTCCGCTACAGCGGGGGCATAATTAACAATTTATCCATCAAAATTCAATGAGGAAAACTATACTATTTATGTATATTTATTGCTTTTCAGTAAGTAAAGAATGTATAAATTTAAATAAATAAATGTCACAAATTTTTCTAAAATTTTACATACAACTTTGGCTCGTTAAACTATAACTGAAAATCGAAAAAATAATGCATTCAACAACATATAGATTTTTAGGAAAAATCTATGTATTAGAAATTGGAGATTTGATCATTCATTTTAAGACAAATTTAAGAAAAATTATTGCCACTTGTAAGTGCTTTCTATACAAATGTTCACCTATTTTGAAAGAATTCAATCAGTAATATTTCAGATAATAAAAGATATAAATGCATTATTTTTTCGATTTTCAGTTATAGTTCAATAAGCCAAAGTTGTATGCAAAATTTAAGCAAAATCTGTGACATAGGCATTAGCCCATTTACTGTTCTTTGACTTTAAGGTAGATTAGGTGTCTTTTTCTGAACATCCCTTCTAGGCATGTTGCAAAATACGTGTTTTGTTAGATATATTTTACCAAGTATTATTCAGTATACAACAAAAACATCTTAAACTTGAAATTTTAGGATAAAACTATCAAAACATTAAGTGTATTTACAATTTTTATAAAAAATTCTTTTAAAATCTGTTGAATGCAAATTTTTTAAACATTATTCTGGGAAATATTATGTATTTAGTCATTTCTATTTTGGCTAATCTTATATGTTTAAGGTGTCAGCACTTGTTTAATCTGGTTGACATTAATATATTGCTACAGGCAAGATGGTGATCTACAAATGTATATTCATGTTGGATTACCACATATAGCTGAATCAGTAATATTAACCCTAAATATTTTTGTAAATTCGTGTGTGCATCATTTTTGTAGTTCACTTATGTAAACAGTATTACCATGTATCTTCAAATTTCTTCATGACACTGGGAGCATCAAGTTTAGCCCTTGTTCTCATCCAATACAGGATCTGTCTCTCTGACATACTTGTCCTTTTTGAGAGTTCCTATATCATAAAAAGATACAGAAAAAAATTACCTTTTGAACTTATATAATTGTAAATGTACATGTACTGTGAACATTATATTTAAAATTCCATGTGTACTAAAATGAAGTGAAACAACTGTCCTTTCATCAAGAGATTGCACTACCCCTACACATCAAAATTTTCAAGAAGATACTTACAGAATCTTTAAAAACTTGGAAAAAACCCAGATTTTGCCAAAAGATATTCACAAAGACATAGTTTTTGCCTGGCCTGCAACAAAAGTTGTGGTATGTGATATCTAAGAGTTACTTTTTCTGGCCAAAGCCTAAATAATTTGCTGTTTCCACGTTTAACAATATCTTGATGGAATTTATTCAAGATAAGATGTTGTCACCTAGTAATTGTTATCTAACCTTTTAAATCATTTTCAAGCTCCAACAATTGAATGTTAAAGTCAAAAAAATGTATTGTGATACTAAGTTATTCCTTAAGTTCATACTCTATCAATGTTTTTAGTATTGTAAAGATGTATGCTGAGCAGTTGAAAGTCTGTAATATGAAAGTTTTACTACAAGTATCACATAAACTAAACATTATTGGTGTTATATGAAAATGAGGTCACAGTCAGATCAACCATGCCAGACAGACATGTACACCTTACATTCATTCCATACACCAAAATAGTGTTCCTATCACTAGTAGTACCCGAGAAACAGACCAAACCACAAAATCTTAACATAGACCAACGAACCATGAAATGAAGTCATATCATATGGACCCTGCCAGACAGACATGTCCACCTTACAATCCTTCCATTCACCAAATATAGTTGACCAATTGCTTACAGTATCTGATAAACTGACAAAATTACGAAAATTAATCATTGACCAACAAACCATGAAAATGAAGTCACGGTCATATGAATTCTGCGAGACAGACATGTCCTCCTTACAATCATTCCATTCATACTACCATTCCATTCACCGAATATAGTTTACCTAATGCTTATAGTATCTGAGATACTTGACTGTGTAACTTTAACCTTGATCACTGATCATGAAATGAGGTCGAGATCCCTACGTGATGCACATGAAGACGTTGCAAGGAACCCAAATACCAAATTATTGTTATCCTATTACTCAAAATATAATAAGTGAGTATTTCACTTGACAAATAAACTAATTTTTTTACAAGCAGTCACTGAACCATGAAAATGAGGTCAATGGAAATATGACAGACAGAAATTTTGTCATATATATGTATCTGTATACAAGGTATGAAGCATCCAGGTCTTCTACCTTCTAAAATATCAAGCTTTATACAAGTTGTGTATGCCATTGCCACCACCGATTGTAATCCCTATGTCTCACATACTGTGACCTTCATTGCAGGTGACACAAAAATGAAACAAAATTTAACAGTTTTTTACTAATACCATTTTGCAAGTCATTTCACACATATGATTTGAATATTATTTACCCTATACCTGCATCTTCGACCCAAGAACATAATAGTTATAATGATATGACCAGGACAACTTTTCAATTCCTATCTCAGCTGTCACTTTGACCTTCAAAATATGACTAGGTGAAGGTCATCAAACAACCTTGGTTAATGGTCAACAATTACTAAAAGCACGACATTGATCTGGCAGTACAATGGATGAATGATACAGATAAGATATTGTTTTAATATCTTTTTAATTTAAAGGAAACTAGAAAACCGACATGTCAGCAAGTGCCCTGCTTGCCGTGCTTGCAAATTTTTGTGTGAGGTACAGAGACTGGTGCATACAAAATAATTTATGTTCAAGGGGTGTCATTTTCAAAAATTTTGACACCATGAATTAATTTTAAGATGTTTTCTCGATAACTATAAAGTTTTGTTAAAATCCAAGCACTATTAATTTTGGTATGTACTTTGGTAAATGGTGGCCAATCAATAATTTTTTGACTAGCGAATCATTTTGGAATAACAAATTATACATACCAAACATATTGATTTTTATTGAAATCCTAGCAAAAACAGATATTCTCAAAATGTCTATTTAGTAACAAAAACAAAGTTTTTACCACAATTTTGACATCAAGGGATAAATTTGGAATTCAGTTTACACATTGTTACACCTATATCTCAATGATTTATGAAATCCTAACATAAAAAGACTTTTCTGAAAATTTGTGATTTTGTGATCTAACTTTTTACCCAATCTTTGACATTCAAAATCAATTTGGAAAAGCACATACTTATGAGTCTTTTTTTTAAAGTCCTATAATAACAAGAGTGGACACACAGAAATGCTTGCCTGTCGTATATTTCTAATTGAAGTTATGTTGAAAGTAAATGCTATCAGACATACATTATAAATTTTAAGCTGTAAATAATGAGATAATGTCGCTGCTGCTAGTGCCTGTATAAAGGCTAAAGCCGCTGCCAGGCCTGCTGAAGACAACTATCATAGTGTCTTCATACTACTAATTGTATAGGTTATTATCCGCTATATGAAGATATGCTGGATAACTGTGAATAAGAATGAAATAACTTAGTGATATACCATTGATATTGATTATTGTGATTTATGATGGCAGTGAAGAATGAAAAAAACTAACATTGACCTATGAACCATGAAAATAAGGTCAAGGTCATATGAACCCTGCCAGACAGACAGATACGCCTAACAATCATTCCATACAACAAATATAGTTGACCTATTGCTTATATTTTCAAAGAAACAAAGTTCAGCATTAAAACTTAACATTGACCAATGAGCCATGTAAAAGGGGTTAAGGTCATTTGATACCTGGCGGACAGACATAAACACCTTATAAACATTCCATACACCAAATATAGTAGACCTATTGCTTATAGTTGAACAAAAATAGACCAAAACACCAAATTTGAAAACTGAGCAATGAACCCTGAAAATCAGGTTACGGTCAGATAAAACATGCGAGACAGACATGTACATCCTAAAATATTTCCATACATCAAATATAGTTCACCTATTGCATATAGTATAAGAATAAAGGACCAAAACAAAAAAAAATTAACTTTGACCACTGAACCATGAAATTGAGGTCAAGGTCAGATGACACCTGCCAGTTCGACATGTACACCTTACAATCATTCCATAATCCAAATATAGTTGACCTATTGCTGAAAGTATTAGAAAAATAGACCAAAAACAAAAACTTAACATTGAGCAATGAACCGTAAAAATGAGGACAAGGTCAAATAAAACATGCCAGACTGACATGCTCATCGTAAAATATTTTCATACACCAAATATAGTTGAATTATTTTATACAGTATAAGAAAAACAGACCAAAACACAAAAACTTAACTTTAACCAATGAACCATGAAAATGAGGTCAAGGTCAGATGACACCTGCCAGTTGGACATGAACACCTTACACTCATTCCATACACCAAACATAGTAGACCTATTGCATACAGTACAAGAAAAACAGACCAAAACACAAAAACTTAACAATAACCACTGAACCATGAAAATTAGGTCAAGGTCAGATGACACCTGCCAGTTGGACATGTACACCTTACAAGCATTCCATACACCAAATATAGTAGACCTATTGCTTATAGTATCTAAGATATGGACTTGACCACCAAAACTTAACCTTGTTCACTGATCCATGAAATGAGGTCAAGGTCAAGTGAAAACTGTCTCACGGGCATGAGGACCTTGCAAGGTACGCACATATCAAATATAGTTATCCTATTACTCATAATAAGAGAGAAATTAAGAATACTAATAAACTGTTATCACAGAGATATGTCTCACCTTTTTGTAATTTTGATAATGCAAATGTTGAAATAAAAATAGCAATACTTTAACATGTAAGTTATGCCGCCGATGCCGGAAACAGCATACTCTGTCAAGGCGAGACAAAAATCTTAATTTTTTTTTCAAGTAGTCACTGAACAATGAAAATGAGGTCAAGGTTGATGGACATATATATGACAGACGGAAACTTCATAACATAAGGCATCTATATTCAAAGTATGAAGGATACAGGTATTCTACCTTCTGAAATATTCAGCTTTTAAGAAGTTAGCTAACGCCGCCACTGTTGCCGCCGCCGCCAGATCACTATCCCTATGTCGAGCTTTCTGCAACAAAAGTCTTAGGCTTGACAAATACCATATTTCTAAAACTAATTGTGATTTTTGGACAAAAAATAAGTTTATATCATTTATTCTTTTCATTCTAGACACCTTCAATCACTTTGAAACAGCTTATTACAATTTACACTTATGTATTTTTTTTTTGTGGTCACTTTAATTTTTTGACAAAAACTTTGTTTTCATCACATCTATCCCCTAATGTAACTGCACATTAATTTTTTTGGTTAAATGGTAGATAAAAAAAAAAAACGTTTCTAAAAATTTGTGAATTAAAAAATCAAAGTGCTGGATAGCACCTGTGGAAAGTTTGTAACAATAGATGTGTATTATTTCAAATAGGTTGTAGATGTGTATTATTTCAAATAGGTGGTAGATGTGCATTATTTCAAATATATATTTAATCACATGTTTTTCCGAAACCATTGTCTCATCAGCAATTATCAAAAATCACTTTTTTTCATATGTTTGTCATGTGAAATTTTGATAATTTCTATTCAGTGCAACCTTAAACTGTAGATTTAAAATAATGAAATATACAGAAAGCTATGTTAATTTCTTTCTGTGCCCATCCCATGTAAAGGGCCTGTGATTTTAGTATTTTTTTTTTATTAAGGTCCCATACAAGAATATATATGGTTTAGGGGTGGGGATCTCAACCCTTTACAAGTTCTCAAACAGGAGGGGGGTGGGAGTGAACCCAGGGGACTCGGCCTTTATTTCATTTGATTTGTTTTATTGTCCCATACAAGAATACATATGTTTTCCGGGTGGGGATCTCGACCGTTTACAAGTTTTCATAAAGAAGGGGGGTGGGGGTGACCCCCGTGGACTTCCACTATATTTCATTTGATTTGTTTTAATGTCCCATACAAGAATATATATGGTTTCGTGGTGGAGATTTCGACCGTTTGCAAGTTTTCAAAAAGAAGGGGGTGACCCCCGTGGACTTCCCCTATCTTTCATTTGATTTGTTTTATTGTCCCATACAAGAATATATATGATTTAGGGGTGGGGATCTCAACCGTTTACAATTTCTCAAACAGTAGGGGGTGGGGATGACCCCCAGGGACTCGACCTATATTTCATTTGATTTGTTTTATTGTCCCATACAAGAATACATATGTTTTCCGGGTGGGGATCTCGACCGTTTACAAGTTTTCATAAAGAAGGGGGGTGGGGGTGACCCCCGTGGACTTCCACTATATTTCATTTGATTTGTTTTAATGTCCCATACAAGAATATATATGGTTTCGTGGTGGAGATTTCGACCGTTTGCAAGTTTTCAAAAAGAAGGGGGTGACCCCCGTGGACTTCCCCTATCTTTCATTTGATTTGTTTTATTGTCCCATACAAGAATATATATGATTTAGGGGTGGGGATCTCAACCGTTTACAATTTCTCAAACAGTAGGGGGTGGGGATGACCCCCAGGGACTCGACCTATATTTCATTTGATTTGTTTTATTGTCCCATACATGAATATATATGGTTTAGGGGGGTTACAAGTTCTCAAACAGACAGGGGTGGGAGTGACCCCGGGGATTCCCCCAATATTACATTTAATTTGTTTTATTGTCCCATACAAGAATATATATGGATCTCGACTGTTTATAAGATAAAACCACATTCTCAAATTAAGGGGAGGGGTGACCCCCAGGGACTCGCCCTATATTTTATTTGATTTATTTTATTGTCCTGTGATCATTACTGAAGACCATGTGTGTCTATCACTTACTGTTTTCAAGTTATAGTCATTAAAATAAAATCCCATAGGGTTCTATAGTAATTATAGTCCGATTTTGTTATAGGCCGAGTTTGTTATGGGCCGAGATATGAGGATACTTTTGATACACTCGGGCTTTTACGAATAAGTGTAAAAAAAAAAAACACACACCGTGAAATAAATATCAGGCCCTCTTAATTTTCAATGAATTAAACGTAGAAACTGCTGCCTGGTGTTGATGTGTATTGGTTTTATCTTCCGCGCAGGGCAGATCTGCGAAGTAGTGTTTGTGATATCCATTTTCAAAATGAAGTTGGATTCATTTGAATTGTCGGTGAACATTCAGTCGATTTTTATTCGGGCTGTTAACTTATCAAAATAGAAGTAACTCAAAATTTCAAAAGCATCTTCCTATATAATTAGTATTCAAACACTAGTACTACATTATCTAGGAGTAGAACACACATCCTATAGTAAGATAGTCTGTCCAACTTCCCGTTTGAGGTCGAAGCCATAGGAAAATTTATAGCAAACTTTCCAAAAAAACATTTCTACACCAATCTTTCCCCCAACTTCAATAAAGATAAATTATTCACACCAGGAAACAATTTTTAATAGCATATCATACATATGTATAAGTTTTTGTTAAAATCCTGCCACAAAAATATGTTTCTCAAAATTTCGCAAACAGAACTTTAGTATTAAAGTGTTTTCCACATTGTTTTTTGATTTGAAATAGATTATTATATCTTTATATTAATTTTTTATTGAAATCCAAGCACAAACAGATGTGGAACAATTGCTTTTCCTATAAATTTTACCCTTGAATTTTGACAAAAGTCTATTTTTGTCAGTGGGAATCAATTTTGAACAGCATTTCATAACATATTAAGTCATTTCTTGTTGAGAGTCTAGGACAAAAAGATGTTTCACAAAATTTGCAATTTTTAACAAAACCAAGTTTTTTACTATAATTTCTGTGCAAATTTTACAAAAAAACAGAAAGGACTTTTCTTTTATAGGTAGTAACACAGTCCAAAAATATATTTCAAACGACATAGACGTCCAGATGAACTGACTGACAGACAGACAGACACACAGACACACAGACAAATAGACGAAGACAGACAGACACTGATAGTTATAGGGCATCTGTTGACTAGTCGACACACACTAATAAGTAAGGTGACAATTGATGAACAGTCAAGAACAATTAGAAGTTTTTAGAAAGCAAAAATTCACCAGTTTGATTTTACTCCTCCCTCAGAGTGTTTCTTTTCTTTTTGTCAACTTTGTTGTGTCTGTCTTAAGAATTACTGCATGCCTTGTTGATCAATCAATTTATACATTTGTAAATACATCCATAGATATATTTCAGTATGTAAAAAATTACCATAAGATTATTTTCTACTTTAGATTTATATTTTTTGAAGGCTGTTTCAAGTACAGGATTTTCTTTTAGCTGGTATTTCTTTGGTGCTTTAATTCCAAAATATCTACCAGTGGGAATAACAACCAATCTGCAAAAGAAATAAAATTTTGTTTGACACAAATCTTACAAGAAAATACATACATAACATTTTATTCTAATCTTAAGTATTTCTGCAAGGCTGAAATAATACACCTGACAATAAGGATTGAATTTCATACAATATATGGTCTATTTTCATGCATTTTAAAGATGAGTATGCTGACTAAACAGACAGACAGCATATCCACGAGGCAGTCAAGCACTATAACAGATAACTGCACACTAGATGTTGAGTAGGACAGCGTTTATTTATCATGATATTCATTATGTTGAGAAAATAAATTAGAATGGACAACAGTATTAATAAACAGCTGCACCATGAGCGCATGATACACCCGTCGGCTTGTGTGTGAATTTTTATGCAATAATCATAAATAGTTTCTGACATACAGTGCGACATGCGAAACCCCCCCCCCCCCCTTTTTTTTACAAAAAACTCTAAAATAAAATTTTGAATCAAAACCAAAAAGTATACAGATCTTTAGATTAATATAATTAAGAAGTATGTAAAATTTTAAGCAATAATCATAAATTGTTTTTGAGATACGGCGCGACATGTGAAAACCCCCCTTTTTTTTTTACCAAAAACTCAATATCTCTAAGATAAAATTTTGAATCAAAACCAAAAAGTATACAGATCCTAAGATTAATATAATTAAGAAGTGTGTAAAGTTTTGAGCAATAATCATAAATTGTTTTTGAGATATGGCGCGACATGTGAAATAAAATGCTCCGCTGGGCGCAGCTTGATACGACCGCAGAGGTCGAACCCTGAACAGTTGGGGCAAGTATGGACACAACATTCAAGCTTGATACAGCACTGAATTTGAATTGTGATTAAATATTTGACACAGCATAGGTTTCTGACACAGAATGAATGTGGTCTAAGAACTTAAAAAATTTTAATTTACCTATTCAAACCATATCATTATTATTTGTTTTTATATATAAATCAGAAATAACCAATTTAAAATGGAAAAATTTTAAGGAAAAAAAAAATCCCTCCCACAAATTTTTTGAACCCCCTTATGATTCATCACCCCCAAACTCAATCACCAGAGCCTTCCCTTTGTGGTATGGTACCTTGCAGTACAATTTCAGAGAGATCCATACACTTGAACACAAGTTATTGTCTGGAAACTAGAAAAATGCTTGTTTTTAGGCCCCTTTTTGGCCCCAAATTCCTAAACGTTTAGGGCAATTACCCCCAAACTCAAACCCAGCTTTCCCTTTGTGATATGGAACCCTGTAGTACAATTTCATAAAGATCCATACACTCCTTTTTTGGCCCCTAATTCCTAAAATTTTGAGGCAATTACCCCCAAAATCAATCCCAGCCTTTTCTTTGTGATATGGAACCTTGTGGTACAATGTCAGAGAGATCCATACACTAACACACAAGTAATGTCTGGAAGTTACAAAAATGCTTATTTTTGGCCCCTTTTTGGCCCCTAATTCCTTAACTGTTGGTACCATAACCCCCAAAATCAATCCCAACCTTCCTTTTGTGGTATTGAACCTTATGGTAAAATTTCATAGAGATCCATTTGCTTAAACTTAAGTTTGAGTGCGAAAACCAATGTGTCTTCAGATGATGGTGACGACGACGCCAGCGTCATACCAATATACGACCACAAAATTTTTTTGCGGTCGTATAATAAAAACACACACCTGTTTTAGTTACTAAGTCCCGTAACTCAAAAAGTTTTAATTTTATTTTCACCAAAAAGTATACAGATCGTTTGACCATCATAAGAAACAACTATGTTAAGTTTCATGAAATTTGGATAAGTCGTTCTCAAGTTACGGTGCAACATGTTTACGCCGGACAGACAGACAGACAGACGACATTTGTATACCACAATACGTCCTGTCAAAATTTTGACGGGCGTATAAAAATTTAACCCTTTAATTGGTTGACAAACTCAAGTGCAATAGAATAAATATTTTGTACATCCAAAAACTGAATCGAAATATAGCTTTTTAAAGGTCAAGGTACAGTAAACAGAGAAAGTTGAGATTTCACAAAACAAGTTTAACCCAGAAAATCGAAAAAATAATGCAGTTATCTCTTTTATTTCCTAAAATATTACTGAATTAATTGATAAGCAGATTTGTAAAGAAAGCACATAGTTGTAATCAGTGAAAAACATTTTTCTTGAAATCATCAAATCTCTAATTATCAATGCATAGATTTTTCTTAAAAATGTAATTTTAATGATGTAAAATAATAATATGGTCAACAACTTCATTTTTACAATACACATCATTCAAAGTGGTATTCAAGGTGAAAAAATATCACAAAAACATCTAAATAACCATCATGTTGTAAGCCGTAAGACATCAACTTTTGACATTTTTAACAGATTGGTTAATACAATGTACACTGAAAATGAAGTCGGTGACCCTATGATTATTTTATATCAACCAAATGGAAATGAATGTATCAAAAACATATCCATTTTTAAGAAAAATCTGTGCATTTGTAATTAGAGATTTTATGATTTTTATTCAAAAGAATTTTTTCACCAACTGTTTGTGCTTTCTATATAAATATTCACCTATTTTGAAACAATTCCTTCAGTATAGACAGTAATATTTAAGGTAGATTAGCTATATACCGCCATCTTAGATTGTGAAACGGCAGTACACTATCGGCCTAGTTCTTTGCTCAAATCTGCAAATTTTTTGGCAGATTGGCAATTAATGTGCAAGCCATATAAGGGGAGTTAACTCTAATAGTGAACATTTTATACAAGAATGCTAATTAAATTTTCATTTTTTACTTGTATCAAGAAAACAATTTCAGTGACATCAATTTTTCTCTTTATTTTCTTAAAGTATACTATAAAAGCTATCTTTTCATATTTTATTTCAAAATTTTATCTAGTAGATTTCTTTAAATTCAGAAAAAAACATCCATTTTTCATGAATTATCTATGCAAAATTGCCATTGCACACCTTGTAGCTTGAAAATTACTGTGACTGACCCATTCTTTTTAAAATATTTTTGAAAAAAGCATGGTCAAATATACATTTTGGTAAAGTATAGGAAAATTCTGTCTAAGGAAATATACACTGATGATCCACCTTAAGACAAGAGGCTGTCAGAGTGACAGCAAACCGGATTTTCCTGCAGTGGTCGAACCCTGAATAGTTGAGCAAGTATGGACACTACATTTAAGCTTAAAACAGCTCTGAATTTGGATTGTGATTGAATATTTGACACAGCATAGGTTTGTGACACATAATGAATGTGGTCAAAGAACTGAAATACTAGAAATTGGACATTTAAATACCTATTATGGTCCAATATCAAAAATCTAAGTACATATTAGAATCAGCATATCAAAGAACCCCAAGAATTCAATTTTTGATGAAATCAGACAAAAGTTTAATTTAAGACCCTTTGGACCTCAATGTGGACCAATTTGATAAAGGAGCCCACAATCAAAAATCTCTCAATACATGGTTAGATTCAGCAATTCAAAGAACCCCATCAATTATTTTTTTGTTGAATCAAACAAAGTTTAATTTTGGACCCTGATTTGGACCAACTTGAAAACTGGGCCCAAAAATCTAATATTTAAATACAGGTTTAGATTCAGCATTTGAAAGAACCCTATATATATTTAATTTATGTTGAAATGAAACACAGGTTAATTTTATCCATAACATTTTCTGTGCAAAGGGAAATAACTCAAACTGGATATGATGCAATTTTTCAAATTATAATCAATAATATAATAACAACAACCAGTGATGACTAAGTTCTCTAAATTTAGATATGATTTAACACTCAAAACATTGTTAGAATCAGCATATCAAAGAACCAAAGAATTCAATTTTTGATGAAATTAATCAAAAGTGTAATTTAGGACCCTTTGGACCTCAATGTGGTATTATCTTATTAATAATGAAAAGAAATACAGGTTTAGATTAAGCATTTCAAAGAACCCTATATATATTCAATTTATGTTGTAATCAAACACAGTTTAATTTTGGACCCCAATTTGGACCAACTTGAAAAGTGGGCCCAAAATCAGAAATCTAAATATATGTTAATATGTTAATAGACAATATAAGCTTAGTTTTCAAAGGAGTTTATTTCATCAAAAAAAAATATATAGCATTCAGAAAATTAGTTTTTACAGAATAACAAACAAACTTGCCACAAAATTCTACAAACAATTTACCAAAGAAAAGAAGAAAAAAATCCAAAATTTTATTTATCATTAATACAATGTCATTTCAAAATCTATAAAACTTATCAGTAACAAGAAATAATTGTAACAGAATGCTGTTACAAAGTCTCCCAAACAAAGCTCCAATAATTCGTCATTCCCATTGTCGCTTGACATTGGGCAATGTCCAGTACAAATTGGTTTATGATATGCATTAGTGACGCCTATGGATATACCCTGTATGTCATTCAAATCTTCTTGAAATTACGAACAGGAATTTATATGGTTAAGGGGTGGAGATCTCGACCGTTTACAAGTTCTCAAAAGGGGGGGGTGATCCCCAGGGGACTCTCCCTTTATTACATATGATTTGTTTTTTTTGTCCTGTACAAGAATATATATGGTTTAGGGGTGGGGATCTCGACTGTTTACAAGTTATCAAAAAGAAGAGGGGTTTGGGTGACCCCAGGGGACTCGCCTTGTATTTCATTTGATTTGTTTTATTGTCCAATACAAGAATATATATGGTTTCGGGGTGGAAATTTTGACCGTTTACAAAAAAAAGGGGGGTGGGATGACCCCAGGGGACTCCCCCTCAATTTCATTTGATTTGTTTTATTGTCCCATTCAAGGATACATATGGTTTAGGGGTGGGGATCTCGCCAGTTTACAAGTTATCAAAAAGAAGGGGGGTGGGGGTGACCCCCATGGACTTCCCCTATATATCATTTGATTTGTTTTATTGTCCCATTCAAGAATATATATGGTTTAGGGGTGGGGATCTTGACGGTTTACAAGTTCTTAAACAGGATGGGGTGGGGTGACCCCAGGGGACTCGCCTTTTATTTTATTAGATTTGTTTTATTGTCCCATACAACAGTATATATGGTTTCAGGTTGGGGATCTTGACAGTTTACAAGTTTTCAAAAAAAAGGGGGTGGGGGTGACCCCCATGGACTTCCCCTATATTTCATTTGATTTGTGTTATTGTCCCGTACAAGAATATATATATATGGTTTAGGGGTGGGGATCTCAACCGTTTTCAAGTTCTCAAACAGAAGGGGGTGGGGATGACCCCAGGGGATTCGCCTTTTATTTGATTTGATTTGTTGTCACATACAAGAATATATATGGTTTCAGGGTTGGGATCTTGACCGTTTACAAGTTTTCAAAAAGTAGGGGGTTGGGTTGAATACGGGGACTCTCCAAATATTTCATTTGATTTGTTTTATTGTCCCATACAAGAATATATATGGTTTCGGGGTGGGGATCTCAACCGTTTACAAGATAAAAGCACATTCTCAAATTGAAAGGGGGTGGGGTAAGAATATATATGGTTTAGGGAGACTTAATTATCTACAAAATGTCTAATAATGAACAGTTAATTTCAAATTTCATTTATAGTCCTACTAGTAAATTTCAAACTTTATATATACAGTCCTACAGATCTTTTTCAAATAAATCTGTCACTCCAATGATATTATATGCTAAGATATAACCCAGATCTAATTAATAATTAATAATTTAATTAACTTCAAAATGTCTAATAATAAAGCTTATAATCATTACCACTTAGAAATAGATAATTTTCAAATAAATCTGTCACTCCAATATTTTGTTGTGAGATAAGACATTATGCTTAGTCATAAAAAAGATAACAAGAGTAAAATATTTAAAAATTCCACTTTTGGATATTAAAAATGGCGATAACTCACAAAGGAGATATAATATCTTGAAAATTGAACTAGACCTTCATTAAGTCCCAGGAAACAACATATTTAAATTTGAAAAAAATTTGTTAAAGCGTTTTCATGTTATTCTGCTGACAAGCTGTTTCGCAGCCGCCCGTAGATCCGCCCAGCTGCCCGCCTTATGTCACCATTTTAATAACCGATATTTCCTTCGAAAATCCGGTTAAAAATCGGAGAGCAAGTCATGCAGCATGGACATTGCAGCAACTTGCAAAATGTTGGCCAACAGAATAAGGGCTTACTGGACGTCTAATTGTAATTCTTAGAAAATAGGGGAGATTCTGATATAGCAACAACTTTCAACAATAAAATAATCTGTCTTCAAAGCAGTTTGAAAAAAATATATATATATATACACTTGTTAAGTATCATATCTATTTTCTTCCAACAAATCATTTCTTTAAGTTTTATTTCATTAATTACCTCCCACTATTTTCAACACCCATGAACATATAAATTTTGGTCGCAAACGGTAATATTTGATTACATAATCTGAAAGTTGAAACGTTGAACTTTACAGGAAAAATAATCCCACTATTGGGAAAAAAATGTATCATTATATAAAGCCTTCATTATAGCAATTTTTCAACAAATTTCCAATTTACAGATGAAAATTGCATCAAAGGCATAAAACCTTGCTACTTAAAAGAAGCAAAAAGTCCATATTTTTTCAATTTTACTAAAAATCAGATATAATCTAAACATGTATGTTTAAAATTTTGGTAAAACTACAAAATCACAGAATTTCTAATTTGCTACTTACAAAAAATGTAAATGAGTGATTTAAAAATCACTTATTTCAGTAATTCCCCTGACTGATTTAGAAGGAAAAGAAGAAATCAAATGAGCAGTCAAGGCCAGAATAGTAAAAAAATAGACACAAATAAAATCAACCAGCCTGAAGGATGGGACGTGGAAGGGTGATTGTGTTTGTGTTCATTGAATACAAACGATGACAAATATAACTGAAGACCTATGATGCTGTGAAGATTGGAACTGTAAAATAAATATTAGTGTTTAGTATGCCCATTTTAAAAAGGAACTTAGATATCAAAGATATGTAACTTAACTTAAGGGAACAACCATATAACTTGAAGAGAAGAGGGAAGGGTATAGGTTTTTTTCATTTTGAAATTCTGTTTCGTACCAGGTGAGTATCAATTTATCTATCATTTTGAGAATTTAAAATTACATTTAATGGCAAAAACTCTCAATCAGAATAATTTTTGTCCTTCTTCCAGGTCAAAATATTTGTTTCTTTAAAGTTAGGAGTCAGAATGTATAATTTAAGGGGGAAAAAAATGTGAATTAACCTTATAAGACCATTTGTGGTCTTATATTTTGTATAAAATGATATATCAACCCCTTTTTTTTTTTAAACTGTGTTGAAAAAGATTAATAATTGTGGATGCAATTGTTAAAATTTGGATATGTATGGCTGCAAAGTCTATTTTTCAAGACAACCAAGTTTTGGTGTAAACAAAATCACTTTCATTTATCACTTGAAAAACAATAGATTATAATTATGAAACTGGATATCTGGTTATTTGTATTGTAATTTTCTTTTGCATTATTGGAAATTACAAGTTTCTGGAATCAGAAAGCAACCGTTACCAGCAATTGAGCAAGCAATACACAGTTAGGAATTTGGTTTCGCATTTTGGCCCTGGTGAATTTCAAATACGAAAGTTATTGTGTAACAAAATTAATTTTAAATAGCAGAAGAATAATTAAGCCTTCAAAGTAGGTTTATACATGTATATGAACATCAAAATTGTCTTTTGCATGTTTTATAGGCCATTTTCTGTTAGATAGTCCGTATTTTCAAATCCATACTGGCCATAATTCCAGAAATTATTGCAAAGTTTTCAAACAAATTTTTTACGCCCGAACTTTTCAATTGAATTTTATGGAAAAATGATCACTTGATAAATAAATGTCAATGGTTTCAGAAAATGTATCACTCAAATCGATTGAAATTCTACTTTGAACCAAATTTTGGGGACATTAGTGACATTTTCACCTCCCTTTTTTAAAATACTTTGTATAAAAAAATGCAGATTGTTGCCATGGTTACAACAAAAGAGGATTCTATTTCGCCATTTTATCTTTTGGAAAACAGATCTATTGAAGGTGCTGTTTCTATACATATGCACATACAACATGTACATGAGACAAACAGTAAGTCTTTATTTGTTAGAAAGCAAGTGTCAATTTCAAGTTTTTTTCCTAACTGAATTTTGTCATTAAACTGGAAAATTGAAAATCACAGATCCACTTCTCATGAAATAATCTCTCTTATTAAATCTATCCAAAAACACCATGGAATAAAAATTAATTTTGAATGGACCCCAGGACATGCAGATGTCAGAGGAAATGAAATAGCTGATAAACTAGCTAAAGAAGCAGCTAAGGAGTTGAATGAAATCGAAAAAGAAGCCCATATTACAGTAACAAAACAAGATATAAAAACAGCAGCAAGAATTTTAGTGAATAAAAAATGGCAACAGTGTTGGGACAATTCTGATACATGAAGATTCTATTATAATTTCCACCATAATGTCAATGAAAAATTAACACTTGATTTTCCAGATCATAAAACATCAAAAATTATTAGAAATTTAAGATCAGGATACTACCTATATAAAATTACCAAAACAAAATCAATTCAAATGTAGATCCAAAGTGTGAATGTGGTCAATTAGAAACCGTGGAACATTATTTACTATTTTGTGAAAATTATGAAGAGGCTAGACAAAAACTTATACACAAGATATTTTTTAACATGGGATTAGTACATATTGATTTAAAACTTTTATTGTCAATAGAAAAAAAAAGACAACTCTTCCGTCTCTAGAGAAACCCTAATGCGATTGTTGTGTGATTTTATTGGCGAGTCGCACCAATTTGATTAAGAAATTTTTTTTTATTATTAATGTTAAATTATAATTTTTCCTTTTTTATCTCTAAATATTTTAATACAGTTGCCACCTATAATTATAATTAAAGTACAAGTGAGTTGTTAACCAGAGTGAAAATTGTACACGCGAGACTTTAATATTTACAAGAGAGACAATCCAGTGTCAACAGCGACACCTACAGAATACAAAATACCTAACTGTGTATTGCTACATGTACGGTACCTGAATTGGAAAGCAAGCATTTTGAATATATACCATGAAAATTGCATTTAAATATTAGCATGGCAGGACCTAGATAAATTAAATTCAAATGATTTTTATGTTTCAGAATATTAGAAACTAAGCTTGATTTTGTTGTTTCAATCCTGCAGAGGTTCCCAAAATAAACTATGTTGAGGAAATGTTTGAGATGCTCCCCATATAACAAAGGAAATGAGATCTTTACAAATTGACATCGTTAATAGAAGGACATTCCGACAATAGACACCTGTGCACAACAGGTGATTTAAACTGTAAATGAGTGGACCGTATCAAATGAAACTCAGGTGTTAGTATATTTTGCCATCTTCTGCACATTGGAAAAAAGTCAGGCTTTTCGATATGCACTCATAGCAGATTTTGAGGTTTAAAACAGTCAGATTTGTAAAAAATTATTCCTTCTGATGAACCTTGATACTGATACCTTGTGATGCCGGTTTCATTTTTAAATCAACTAACCTAGCATAGAAGTATCTAAACACTAATAAACAAACGCCAAGGCCAATGGAAGGCAAAAATATATCTTCTACTCTTGGATAATATTCATCTCCGGAAGTTTGAGCTATCATGTCCTCCCATGTGTATCCCACAGGTAGCCAAAAATTTGGATTCCAAAACCATTTTAAATATTTATCCAAAGCGTCCATCTTGTTTGTTGATGATGGCGATCATGTGGAGATAACTCCTCTCAGTTACGGGAAATAGATCTTTGATCATCTTTGCTGATAAGATTTTTTTTCAAGAAATCAAGCAAACTAAACATTGACTTTTGCAACTTCTTTGAAGGCATATTACTTGCACTACATAAATCCCAAAAGGGATTAGCACTGTCACGGAATAGAAGTTCCTTCATAATATAAGTTCCAAATGGAAACAATATTCTGGAGTATTATTTCCACTGGAATAAATATTACAGTAAATGTTCCTAACGGAATAAATGGTATAGAATATTTGATCCAACAGGAACAGATATTATGACATTGTTTATAACAAAGTTTCCAGTGGAACTTCTGTTAGGCGGAACAAATATACGTTGACAGCACAACATTTTTGCTTATGCAATTTAGCTGTCTTACTTTGAATGTCTTATATGTTATGTATGATCATAGATATGTGTTGTTATTGTTATTAATGTCGGCAAAAAGCTCTACAGAGCCTATGTTTGTCACATGTTTGTAATGTTTCATGTAAACCCGACTTAAAATAGCATTTTCTATTCTAGTATACTATTATATACATCTATATTGATCATCCCATGATTAATCTGAAAGATTAATTACACATAACGTGTACGCATTTAATACAATAAACCTTAAATTCAAACCATAGATGTATAAACCCAATGGTTTAATGGGTTTATACATCTATGATTCAAACCATGCAATTCATCAAAAAACTAGACAAAGTGATGCCCCCCCCCCCCCCAAATCCACTCTGAAGTAACTGTATTATAACAAACTCAATGTGAGACTTTCTTTGGCCCGGATATTATTGTGTCTGGATGACACAAATGATGCCCCCGCAGATGCAAAGTTTTATCTTAAAATATATAAAGTTGATCATGGGAGCACATAGGTTTATGGTTCACTGTAAACTTCCTAGGCCCTGATTCAAACTGTAGGAGGAGTTATCCGGAAATGCTATGCACCTCTTATGCAAGTTATACGTAGAAATCTCAAAGGCTGTACAAAACCTGTAAACGCAGCTGCATATGTATCCATGGTAAGACCTGCAGTGGAATATGCATGCACAGAGGGTGGTAAAAGGGGGGGGGGTGCTTGCACGGAAAAAACGTGAAATAAGACATAATTTCACGTTGAACGTGAAATAATTTCTGTCATGAACGTTGCACGAAAAATAAAGACTATTGTGAACCTTTTGTGACTAAGTCACTGTCTTCTTGTATATATAAACTCTCTGTTTTACTTGTTATTCCCGATTTAGTATACACATTTATGATGTAAATGGTTTACGGCTTTTAAAAAAGTATTTCTTGACGATCCCTGCCAAGTATTTGAATTTTATTTGAAAAATACCGAGCACGCAAAATAAGCATTCGAAAATCACGATGCACGTAAAATTAGATAAGCAGAACACGTTGAACGAGGCACCTGTCTTGCACGACTGAACGTTAAATAAAAAAGTAAAAACACGTTGAACGTGAAATAAAAAACGGCGATCACGTTGCACGAAAATAACCCTTTACCACCCTCTGCACAGTATGGGACACATCAACCCAAAATAAGATCAAGGCAATAGAACAGGTACAGAAAAGTGCAGCACGATTTGTGAATAACAACTACACATACCGAACACCTGGCTGTGTCACAAATATGGTCAAAACTCTAAAATGGGAAAGCCTCGAAGAACGGAGGGAATCAAACAGACTATGCATGTTATTCAAGATCCAGCATGAACTTATAGACATAGACCGTCAACAATATTTAACCCCAAATGATATGGCGGACCAGAGGTAAAAACCGCTTCTACCAAGAAAGAACATGTACAGATGCCTACGGCCAATCTTTCTTCCCGAGGACCATCAGGGATTGGAACAACTTACCAACAACAGTTTCATCGGCCAACACAGTTGAGGGATTCAGGGCTGCCCTAAAGGCATGCTCTGAAAGGAAGTAGGTAACATCAGTTGTACATAATTTTAATTGAATGTATTATATTGCGAACGTTTTTAAATTAAATAGCCAAGAGAGAACTTTCTGTGTTGCCCGACATTGCGCAAAGTATTCGCGCGGAACCAATCACATTCAGTTTTGAATCCGGTTCCTTACCTGGAAGAAGAAGAACAAGCCAGTATATACTCCAAAAAGGACAAAGTTCAACTATCTCCCAAAAGAGCAAATATTAGTAAAAATCAAAACCCTGACCACATGCACACCTTCAATATATATACATACAGACAGCAAAGTGAAAACTTCCTAGGATTCAAACTGTAGGAGGAGTTATGCGGAATAACTATATACCCATAATGGGACGGACGGACGGAAGGACGGGTGGACGGAAGGACATACGGACGGACAGGGGTAAAACAATATGCCCCCAATTTCAGTTGCGGGGGCATAAAAAAGGAATTATATGAAAATGTCAGATTTTAACAATTTGTAAGGAGTGTCCAATGATTTACATAAAAAGAAACAATTTCTTTAATGTGATACCCAAAGTACACATATTTTGACAGGTTTTCACCTACGTTTATTATACGATCCAGACAAAAGTTTCCATTCTCTGTATATTTTGTAGATATATCCTTATTTTATACTCTATAGTTCCACCAATTTAATTTTGAATCCATATTGAATCATAGAAAAATGGTTTTGAACCGACCTCCAAACGATCCATGATTCTTTAATGAGGAGTACCCATATTGCATCCTTGCTAAAATTCGCGTAAAAATCGAATGACTGATGTTTTCTCCAAATATTTGGAACAATTTGACAATAGTTCGTGCTTACTATTATTTTTTTATGAAATGGATGCCTGTAACATATTGAAATTGCTAATTTTTAAAAAGTTGACTTTTTGTGGAAGTCGCATATGGCGACGTTTCGTAGATTTTTACTTTTTCCAGTAAAAACTATATCTGTTGATATATACTGTGAACGTTTTGTGAATATCTAAATATATTTAGCCATGTTGAAAGACGTGCATAATGTCAAATCATAAAAATACAAATTATTTAGTCTCAAAGAAAACGTGTAAGATATCCGCTGCTATTTTTCTGCTAAATGGGTGCAATTTAGGTACTCGATGCAATTTGGGTACTGCGACATTAAATACAAATAGACACATGTCAGTGGAACGACTACCTTTAAACCCAAATTGATGATCTGATATTAAAAATTGATTGATTTATTGGTTGGTGTTTAACACCACTTTCAACACTATTGTGCTATTTCGTGGCGGTCAGTTTTTATTGGTGGAGGTAGCCGGAGTGCCCGGAGAAAACCACCGACCTTCGGTAGGAAAAACGACAATCCTAGTCAATTAAGATTGGAGTCGAGCGCACCTTGCACGTGCGGGATTCGAACTCACAACCTCATTGTTGACTGGCTAGTGATACAGAATAGTTCCGACTACTTAGACCACTCGGCCACCGAGGCCCCGATATTAATAATTTGTTGTCCATACAATTTAAAACATATTTTTCCATCACCTTAGAGAGAATTGATGTTATAGCAATCGGCCTATAATTGTCTTTAATTGTCAGTAAGATCACCGGCTTTAGATTTGACGATAGTACAATATTATAATGATATATACACAATATACAATTTTATATAGATATTGATGAAAAAGTATATTAATTTGCCCTATTCATGAGTTTGTAACGTTTTGTTTTAAAAGATAAAAGTGTATTACTCATCTTTATTTCATTTGGTAAACTGTTCCATATTTGAGAACCAGAATATATAAAAGTTTTCTTAAAAAAAATTGTTTTGGCTTCGGAAGTTTTAATAGTTTTTCATTAGCTGAATAAATTATAATTTTGATTATCGAGTTTTTCACAATCTACAGTCTCTAATTGTTCATCTGAAATATTGACATCCAAACTGTTCCCAGTTGAATAAAGCCTCTGTTTTGAACCAACAATCATTGATTTACATTTTTTGGCATTTAGTTTCATACAATTTTCCAAACACCAGTTTTAAATTATATAAATATCATTTTGAAGGTTAGCATTTAACTCATGTACATTATTACCTTTACTATGCAAAGTAGAATCATCTGCATAAATTTTCTATGTTCAGTGGTAAATCATTGATGTATGAAATAAATAACAAAGGGTCAAGGATAGAGTATTGTGGTACACCAGTTTTTATGTATTTAGTATCAGACATGACTTTATTGACCTTATAACTTGTTGAATTCGTCAAATCTAAAGCCAGTGATCTTAAGAGCATAGACAACAGTACAAATATCCTGTGAGGTGCATATTATAAATGTTTTGCAGCAAGTCCATCGGTGTCAGCAGCTTTTCCACCATTAATGACTTTACAATGGATTGCAGCTCATCTACAGTTATTATTGCATCTTCTGAAAACGGACAGACAGCTACACCTTGTTTTACTGCATCTATGAAAGTTGTAGTAGTTACAGAGTTTAAGAAAGAGTCAAAATGATCACGCCACATCTGTGCAATTTCGAAAGAACCAGTTGCTCTATTTACAGTTTGTGAAAGTGGAATGTTTTTTTTTGTTGTTTTCATGCCTATTTCCGTTCCAAAAACCACACAAAAGTCGATGACAATTCATATTTTTGCACTGCATGCATTCAAACGGTATATTCATGTCATTTAAAAAAAAGCATTTCAATTTGCCTGCTAATATCATCTTCATTACAGTTATCCCAATCAACTATGTTTGGTCTGTGACCTACGTTGGTGTGTCATTTTAAAAAAAATGTCGAATTTTCAGTACACCTATGCTATTTTTTTAATTTTTATTGGAAAATGCAGTTGTGAGTGTTGAAATGAAAGTTTGTGGGATTTATGAGTCGGAACATCAATAATGAACACGATATGGATCTGTTTCGATAGGATAAACATATATTAAGTACGAATTTTGCGTAATTTATGCGCGCACAGTGTCAGGGTGACATATTTCAAATGATTGTTTTCCTTTTTTCTGATTGCCTTGAAATCTACAAAAGGAACTATTTTAGAATGTTAATGATAACTCTAACGAAAAATCACAGCTTCTTTATTATTCTATGGAACATTTTTTCTACAAACTAAATTCAATTGGCGTACATGCAATCGCGGCATGTCTATCCTGTTACCGATACTTTATCAACCGTTATAAATTGTTTCTTCCTATGAATATGGAATTATTCAGTGATGATTTCAAAAGCACAAAGCATCCTAAAAATTTAACACGGCACGTTTCTTGCATAACAGTGTAGAGAACGAAAATTCAAGACATTTAGTGGGTACCCTTTTATAAGTCTTTGCGGTTACCAACAAAATTAATTACAACAATATTATACTGATAAAAAGTGAAATAACGTGTTGGAAACCAAAATCATAACAAACAAAAAAACAGTATCACTGCATCGAACTTGAAGGGGGTATAGTTATTTCACAACAGCATTCATAAATGAAGAAATTTGTCTATCTTGTTACTATGGTTATTATGTTACAGTAACAGGATAGACAATATTTGACTGAATTTAATGTCTTTAAAAAGTACATAATTACATATAATTTTACACACAATGAAATGTTTGGTTGTTTGAACTCATTTGAAGGTTGCAACGTCTTAATTTTCTCAATTTAGTATATACAAAATGCAATACTGCTTTCGGTAACAGGATAGACAAAAAGGGTTACAGGACAGAACTTATACGGTGATATATCGTCTTACGTTCCTGTTACCAAAAACAAAACGACAAAAGTAAACCAACACGCGAGGGAATTATTTGATGTTGGGTTGATAAGAAAGAGGGGAAAAAAATGCCAAACGTTGTGAATTGCTATCTTAGACTTACGTTGCTGGTGGTTATTCTTAAAATCTTTGAGAACCAATTTTTAGGGGCATTTTTCAATACAACATGGAAAATGGACAAATATGTGAAGAACAGCAATAAAAGCGCTGTTCCTTGCTTTTTTTTTTAGTGTGTGTGTTTTTTTTTTGTTTTTTTTGCTGTGCATGTACAGATTTTGTAACATGGATGGATACCCCATATCCTTTGTTTTTCTATATAAATAATCTATTAGTACACAGAAAGAAAATATAATTATAGAAGTTTTTACTCTTGAAAACCATCTTATTGGCCATGAAAAACAAGCTAAAAAATTTATCGAAACCGTTTCTAAATAACCCAACATTTCTTTTGAACATTGTAACAGGAGAGGCAAAATATTGCACCATCTATTAAAAATGTTTCAATCTATTCTTTTTTTATATAGATTAGACCGTTGGTTTTCCCGTTTGAATGGTTTTACACTAGTCATTTTTGGTGCCCTTTATAGCTTGCTGTTCGGTGTGAGCCAAGGCTCCGTGTTGAAGACCGTACTTTGACCTATAATGGTTTACTTTTACAAATTGTGACTTGGATGGAGAGTTGTCTCATTGGCACTCATACCACATCTTCTTGTATCTATTGTATGACTTTATCAAGGTTTTCAGCTTTTTATATAATGTTCCATAGGTATTGTTTGTTTTGATTTGCCTGTGAAGAGGGTGGTTTAAATTAGTAACTTTTATTCAATTTTGCAATTTCAAAATGACACTGGTATCACATGCGGTAAATCCACTTTTATGTAATTTCAAAGTATAAACATATATAAACACAAAGCCAACTTTACTCTATTTTGGCTGTGAAAATTGGAGAATGATAAATCTGACCGCGGCCAAAAAAGGAAAGATATGTCCTTATATGATATATACAAAAATTGGGAGCAAGAAAAGCTAACTATTAAATTTTGTAAATAATGTAATGGTGGTTGCTTTTTGTGTCACATTTATATGGAAAATAGTTTTAACATGGCTTTATGGTCGTTTTGCTATGTGGGTTTGCCGGTCCACTTCCGATATATTAGCAGACAAGAATTATCTCAATAATAAACATTGATTTTAAATGTGTCATATTAAAATTTTGTCTTTGGCAATTTTATTATGACAAATGTACAAAAATAAGATAAAACCCTACTCGTTGTATGAGGTTCTGGGTGGGATTAAAAGTATAGAGAATAATAGGTCCAAAAATTAAAGAAAAGGGAATAATGGGATGCAAAATATAAAGAGTAGAGAATCATGGGCAAAATATATAAAGAATATAGAAAAAATACCTAAAAATTTAAAGAATACAGAATTGAAGGACCCTTGTCCATACCCTCATGTGTGAATAATACCTAATTCACAATATTTTATCCATTATTTATTTTTATATTCGTCAACAATATGGATGTCATGGCTAACATATATTTTGCAACTGTGAACAGCATTAAGATATTCACTGGATTCCTTATATAACAAAATATACTATGTATTTTTTTTTATCATCCTCCAGTCTATGACATTTCAGGCTATCTCGACAATTTAACCTGCGAGATCACCATTTTTGATTTTCTTCTTTTTACTCGATCTTTCAATCTTCGGGGATTGTGTCCAAAATGCCTCTGCATTGATGTCATTGGATAGCGCTTTTCTTACTTTTTTCTTTGCAATCGGACATGTTTGAGCAAAGTAAATAATTGGACACATTTGGGAACTTTGTATATCACAAAATTTAAACTCTGGTAATACATGTATACACAGGATGTTTAATGTCACCTGGTTGCTTTTGGTTTGCACGTCTACCTGACAATATATTGTTATGTAACATTACATCCAAAGTCAGAGTTCACCTGTTCGTCAAGTGATGGGATTTTGAAGGTATGGAATATTTATCTATAATAATTGTTGGGATTTTTTTCTCTCTTGGGACGTAAATATTTTTTTGTTCTAAAAGGAATGTATAAATATATTTCTAAAGAAAGATAAATTATACAGAAAACAGGAAAAAAACCTTTTAAAAAAAGAAGAGAAAAAATTTTATTATAAATTTTATTGTTAACTATTTTCTGGTAACAGTATATCCTGGATATCTGTCAAAATAAAAATTTTCCCGTGTCACACTTAAAATAATTTTTTTTTAATCAATAAATTTTGAAATCAATCATATCGAAATATCACCAAAGAAAATAAGAGAAACATCAGAGATTCTACATGAAAATTAAATTAAATCAAGGAAAGTCTTACTATACAAATCCTCGATTTGATACAACATTTCCATATACATCATCCGCCATTTTGAAAAATCCCGAAATATTCACTTTTTTAAATCGATTTTTGACCGAAATTGCCCAGAAATTAAACTGTTTTAAATAGTATTTTTCGCCAGATATATGTTTGAATATACTTAATCGAGTTGCAAAGTTTTATTTTTATTAACGGAATTTCTTTATTTGTTATACAAGTAGACATGGGTATCGGTAATTTAGCATTGAGTCAACGGAGAAATAACGAGAAAAAGTACATGTTTTTACGATTCTCCAGTGACAGAATTTAATCAAAAATTAAACTGTTAGGACCAACATTGTTTGATAGAAATATGTTTGAATATCAAGGATTGATTTGCAAAAGTTAGAAAACGGGTCAGGTTCATGAGAAAACTCAACTTTATTGAAGCACCTATGCATTTTATATGGGGCAATATAATACAAAATGGCGGCTAGTATACGTCACAAAAGTCACGTGATGTCTGACTTAGTTGGATATGATGTGCAATTGGACACATTTTGGCGAAATGGACACGTTTGGGTGCTTGTATGCACTTTTGAATTCCAAATTCTCTGTCGTCTAGGTTCTCTCGAATATTTTGGTATTTTGATGCAACGATATAGCCAATAGTGTGTGTGAAACTGCATGATGGCCATTTTAAAGTCACCCTTCCAGACTCTTAAAGACTTTGTATTCCGTGTAATTATTTGAAATAAAATTACAGATAATTAACAAATTCAGTTTAAGTGTTATAAGACACGGGCTTTCTGCCTTAAAACCACCGCGATTGCATCAAGGGCTTAACGGCCTAACGGTAACGTTGACGTTATCCCTTCGAAAGTTTTACGAACGCCATCATGATTTGGTTGACCATTATAGAATATCTGTCTCACAGATGACCACGTTTTACCAAAAGCCCGTGCAATTGAGTTCAACCACAGTTTTGTTAAAAGGGGTTCGTCATGCTTTTGCTTTAGTTTAGAATTTAAGTGATGTTTTTTTCTGCTATATTCTATTTTTCATGTATTGTTGGTTGCTTAACGTCCAGTGGCAAATATTGCATGCATATTCAGGACAATTAGAACATTTTTTTTTTTCAATATCTGTGTTGTCTCTACTGAAATAAAAACATGTGATGATTGCCAATGACAATGAGACAACTTTCCATCAGAGACCAAAAGACGTATAAGTTAGAAACTATAGGTGAGGGTCTGGATGGGGTTTACAGAATAGTGAATAATAGTAACAAAAAGGGCAGAAAAAAGGGAAAAAAAACCATAAAGAATAGAGAACAATAAGCAAAAAATAAAGAATAGAGAATAATGGGGTGCTTACATATAAAGGATAGAGAATGATGGGCCAAATGAATAAAGAATAGAGAGAATAATGGGGTGCTTACATATAAAGGATAGAGAATGATGGGCCAAATGAATAAAGAATAGAGAGAATAATGGGATGCTAACATGTAAGGAAAAGAGAATAATGAGCCAAATGAATAAAGAATAGAGAAAAATGGTCTAAAAAATTAAAGGATAAAGAAATGAGGGAAACCCCATCCAGACCCTCATGGGTCACAATGCGGCCTTCGACAATGAGAAAATCCCATACCACATAGCAAGCTGTAAAAAAGCCACGACATGACAAATGTAAAACAATTCAAACGCGAAAACTAACGACGTGGTTTATGTACAGAATAATCATGAAACGAAAAAAAAAATATATATTTTTTTCTCTAAAAGTCTTGTCTGTTTTTTGTCCTGTAAAACTTGGCCTTGTTTTCATTTTATGACGTCTTAAGGTTTAACAAATAAATTTTATTAATCAACTATTGTATGATGCCTACATATGTAATCACTGTATATGATCAATTCAGTGGCGGATCCAGGGAGGGGGGCTTAGAGGGCGTACGTACCCTTTTGATCGTAAACAAAAATAAAGATATCATGTTTTTCACGATTTATATGATTTTTTAGCATAAAATCGTCCAAAATTTTTATGTGTATTCCCTTCAATAGAATTAACCCCCCACCCTTTTTCAAGAATCTTGGATCCGCTCCTGATTATTAATGTATTTTAAAAAGATCACATTTAGGGTGTCACTAGTGGAACATGAACTGCTCTGAGCCTGACCCTCCCCTTTGTTTTATTGGACATGAATTTGGATTGTGCCGTCGGTATCTTTTTTCTTTTTTATTAGAATTGTCTCCCTTTGCCCAGGAACATTCAAATGTGTGCGATCTTGATAGAGTTGTAAAATATAATAAATTACTCTTTTTTCAAACATAATGCTATCTTTTAAACAGATACTCAAAATTGCTGGGTTAATTCTGTATAGTCTTGATAGAGTTGTAAAATATAATAAATTACTCTTTTTTCAAACATAATGCTATCTTTTAAACAGATACTCAAAATTGCTGGGTTAATTCTGTATAGTTCAGTTGCTTTTGTCAATAAAAAGCCTGATCGGTTGAGTTTACATTCTAAATTTGAATATGTTATTTTTATCACAAATATTGTTTCATTTTTTTCTACACATGAAGCTGTCTCCATTGTATACAGTCCTCCAATTTTGATGAAGGTTGTGTTTTGGATTTTTCCTGCAGCAAAAATACGGGGTCAACTTTTTATCTTCTCTGAGATCGGTGAAATGATTTTGAGTCAAACATTTTTGTTTAGTGCGTTAAAGTTATCATAATTTTTTTCGTAAAATTTTGTATTTGATTCAACATTTTTAATGTGGAGGCTCACATTGCAGACTATGAATTTTACTCAGTGTTCAATAAATTTATCTGTAACAGTTCCTACCGAAAGGTAAGCTATTTTTTAATAGTGAAGTCACAAAATACATAACTTTTTAGTAAAGTTTATTTAGTTAAACAATTGATTTGTATCATCAAAGCAACCACAAAGACTGTGCGATATTTTCATGTGTACAAAATAAACAAACAAAGCATACAACATATTGGATCATAAAAACAAAATATACTGTTACGGCATTGAATGCAGATAACGGGTCTTAATTTTTTTGTATTAGAAGAAAGACTTTATATTAAGCACAAGCAATACGAACAAACTCAAACTACAACCAGTATGCCGCACTATAATATACGATATATTAAGAAAAAAGTTAGAATAAAAATCGAGATTACCAAAAGAATTTTTATCATGAGTTGGATTGCTGTCTCATTGATGTATACCCCGTACGGGAGTCATTTCATTTGGTTTGTATAAATATTTATCAAAAATCTAAGTGTACTATTTTGAGTGATATCACTCACTTAACTGTCCAAGGCTGAATCTTTAGCTTTCTACATGTTCAACATACAGAGTGTGCATTTTAATTTCAATAAATTTATTATCGTGGACGGTATTTAAAGGTCGAGTTATCTCGCCTACAACCATCTTGATAGTTCGCAATTATATTATTTCTGTAAAAACAAATTACAGTTCCTATTTAAAAAAAAAAAATGGAATATATATAATATACGAACAAAACAATTGAAGGAAGCATTAAATAGTTTGATTTAGCGAATTTCAGGGTGAAAAAACTGATCTGAAGATAATTTTGTTTGATTTCAGAAATTACTTGTCTTGCATCAGTTATCGAACTTGAATCTGACACCAGTTGTCTGACTTTGTTGTAAATTGGTACTTAGGTAACAAAATATTTGTTCCGGCGTGACATTTGTTCCGCCGGAACAAATTTCATAGGAAATATGTTCCACTGGAATTTATATCACAGAAAATATGTTCCAGCACTGTAAAATTTGTTCCGGAACTAATTTTTTTACCAAATGAGAAATACGTCCCGGAACAAAAATCACAGCTCCATGAATTTTGTTCCAATATTAAAATTTAAAAAAAAAGTGAAATAAGTTCCTGTGATATTAGTTTTGTATGAAGATATTTCATAGAAATCAATGAATAAGTTCTGCTCAAACATATTTCAAAGAAAATAAGTACCTTTGCAACATATTGCACAGAGATAATTTTCTTGTTATACTTAAAAAATATAATGCAAGCTGGATACTGTACTGTGCTTGCATGGGGTAAATTTGCAATTGAAGGCATGACTGTGACTGTAGGATGAAGATAAGAAATAAAAGCGATGGTAATGTATCATAATTTGCATTTATGTTTTATGTGGTATTCCCCCTCCCTGTTAATCTGTCATGAGTGTTCTAGTCCGCATACATGTACTTAGCTATAAGGTCATGGCACAGTTTCAAAAGTGTGTGTCTTTTGATTCTTTATATCTTTTAATATAATTTATCAGTCACTTTGTCCTTTTCAAATTAGTACAAATTTTCATCTTTAACTATACTTTTTTCTGAATGATTATTCTTACTCTACTCTTTTCTGGCTCATAAGTGTCATTTTGGTATTTTTTAATGAGTATGTTATTAAACATTTGCTTTACTTCACAGGATCCAAATTGGATGTTTACACTTTTTATTTATTACATTATCAATATAATACGTTTTTATACTGTACTTGAATGATAACTTAAAGCTTACTGATGACAAATGCTCAGTATATAAGAAAACTTGTTTAACCAGTGGAACATATTTCACAGACAAGGAACTTATTTCACCAGGTGAGGAACAAATCTCACAAACCCAGAACTTATTTCACCAGGTAAGGAACAAATCTCACAAACCCGGAACTTATTTCACTAGGTAAGGAACAAATTTCACAACCCAGAACTTATTTCACCAGGTAAAGTGAGGAACTTATTTTATAGAGATGGAACAAATTATATAGAAATTGTCTGTGAAAAAAGTTCTCCCAGAACATATTTCCTGTGAAATAAGTTCCACTGGAACTTTTTTCACAGGAACAAATTTTGGCTCACTGGTGTTAAACTGATAATCGTAACTGGAATTACGACGATCCCAATATGTCGACGGCAGGAATAGGTAAACTCTTTTCAGTCATTTTTCTCAAATGTAGCCGTTTTTTGTCAAGAGTTACTCAGCTGCAAGGTTTTTCTATACCATTACATCATATTTGAATCGTAACGATGCACTATAAGTGTCTAAGCGCTTAGAAAATTGCCGTCGAAAAATTCGGGATGATAATCGTAATTCGATGGCATTTTTCTTGTTTGATAATCGTAATTTCTTTATGGGATAATAGTAACTGAAAATAATAAATGTGTCTTCCAGCTTGTCAATGGTATTTTGTGTGTAAACGGCAATGTCCAGTTAAACGATGACATTAACGCGCAAAATAAAAAATAATGAAGCAACTTACAGGTTAATATTTAGGACAAAATATATTTCTCGATTTATAACTGACAACAATATGCATAACCTTTTAATATATACATGTACCTGTTAAAGATATGGAAAGTGAAGCAGCTGTCGAGTCAGTTGTTGTAGTAAATAGATAATTTAAATTCTTTCAAAGTTTCAATGTTGTTTTCGCGTTTAGGTTTTTTTTGGAAGTGGGGAAAAGGGGGGGGGGGGGGGGGTATTAGCATTATCCCATATCCCAAAAGTGCAATCCTTTCAAATGAAAGTCCCGTATACCACATTTCAATATGCCATATGTTTTGCCTCAAATATTGCATATATCCAATCGACTTTTAAATCAATAAAAAGGGCAAGTTAACCTCCACTATCTCAATATTCCCTATACCACGGGTGTGGCTGTGGGTTACTTCCTATATAAATATATAAGTTATAACATGGATCAGATTTTTGGACTTTGGCAATATATGAAAGGGGATATTTTTTTTTAATTTCAGCAGCACGCCAGAAGTGACACCACCCCTTCCCCCGTGCCTTATACAGACCTCATTTATCATAAGATCGCTGTCAGTTTTGAGTTCCCTGTTGTTTATATTCGGGGATGGGTCCACAAATTATGTAAAAGGGAAATGGGGGGGGGGGGGGGGGGAGGGGGAGGGTGCTATAAACTGAACGTTAATACTACATTTCTGCGAGAAATGAACAAAATTTTCCATCAGTTACTTAACTGCATTATTGGATTTAACAGTTAATACTTTGATCATGTTGATTGGTGGATATGAGTTTTCATTTTGCCCTTTTCCTTATATTTCAATAGAAATACATATAGTTTAATTTTGGAGTGAAATGTATCCCGGTTAAAATAGCCGTTCATATTTTTCAAGTGAATTCACCTTTGTTTTGTTTTACACTGATATTTTATATGATTTTAAAAATTAAATTCAAACATTTTATTTTAAGACGTTTCTTTAAACAGGGTGGATGGTAAAGGATCTAGAATAGTTACCAGTTTATTGTTACTATTGTTTATTGTTCCTTGTGTGTGTTTATTGTTACTTGTGTTTATTGTTACTTGTGTTTATTGTTCCTTGTGTTTATTGTTCCATGTGTTTATTTTTCCTTGTGTTTATTGTTCCTTGTGTTTATTGTTCCTTGTGTTTATTGTTCCATGTGTTTATTTTTCCTTGTGTTTATTTTTCCTTGTGTTTATTGTTACTTGTGTTTATTGTTCCTTGTGTTTATTGTTCCATGTGTTTATTGTTCCATGTGTTATTGTTACTTGTGTTTGTTGTTACTTGTGTTTATTGTTTTATTAGCCTTAACTAAATGGAGCGTATAGTCTTGCGAAGCATTTGAAGGACTGAAAAAAAAAACACAAATATATATTATATATATATGTGTATTGGTCCTCAGAAGGCATAATATGTAGATCATCACGGTCGAAACTGGTTTAATTACAAAGACTTTAATAGATAATCAAACAAATATTTTGTGCTTCAGAAAAATGCATGACAATTATGAAAGGCTAATTTTTGTTTTCATTTGATAGAAAAGTACTAAGTATATGGTAATTATGCAAGTACAAAAATGTTCTTTGTTATCTCTAATATTTTTTCTCTACAATAACTTCCATGCGTATTTACATTGTATCATAGGTCAAATTTATTTGTTCAGTGTATGTTCAATGGTGTTAATATGTCCTTTGATTGAGTTAAGCTATTTCAGTTGATATTTTATAGTGTGTATTTCTATGTTGTGATGTTACACTATTGTTTCAGAAAAAGGGTGAAGGTTTGGTACCATTAAAACGTTAAACCCGCTGCATTTGTTTGCACCTGTCCTAAGTCAGGAATCTGATGTTCAGTAGTTGTCGTTTGTTGATGTGGTTCATAAGTGTTTCTCGTTTCTCGTTTTTTATATAGATTAGACCGTTGGTTTTCCCGTTTGAATGGTTTTACACTAGCAATTTTTGGGGCCCTTTATAGCTTACTGTTCGGTGTGAGCCAAGGCTCCGTGTTGAAGACCGTACTGTGACCTATAATGGTTTACTTTTATAAATTTTGACTTGGATGGAGAGTTGTCTCATTGGCACTCATACCACATCTTCTTATATCTATATGTATGCAGCATATTTTTCATATACCAAGTATTTATGATTTCTTGAATCAGTTTGTTTCTGATATGGCGGAATATGCGCTATGATTTCTTAAAGTTGCAGTCATTCTTTGAATAAATATAGCTTGTAAGGTAATTTAAGGCCACATCAATTTGATTTTTTGATCTTCGGGCTTTTGGCCAAACTATTAAAGAACACAAATCCATGTTTGCCAATGAACTCCACGTCACCATGTGCTTAACTCCATAACACACAAAGCATTCCAACTTTTCTCTACTCTTAAATTATCATTAAACGTTTTAAGGATGTCATATTATTAGAATGCCAAACTAAATTGGTGTTGTTAAAATTTATAGTTATTTTCTGAGATATCGAAATGTCAGTGACGGTCATGAAGTAGCTAAGCATTTTTATAGTATTTATGGGCTATACAACTTTTTACACATTCAAAAAGGTGTGACATTTGTTTTCAAGTCCGTATTTAAATAGAATACCAAACAATATTTCTTTTTAACTCTAAACATGAAGAGATCATGATGACATTTTTAAAAATGTTCTCCCATATTTTGTGACGGTCCTAGTTCCTGGAGTTTTCAGTATTTTAACATAGTTCGTGTTTCCCCATTTACAAATTTATTGAAGCTGGTCCCCCTTCCAATTTTATGATATATACTAGTATGTAGCTGTTTACATTAGAACTGTTAATCATATATGCACAAAAAGAAATGTCATAAGATGTGGGAACGTTTTCGTGATTAATTCATCACCATATTTTCATCATATGCTATTAGATAGACGTTTTTCGTGTCAATACCAATCAAACACTATCCTGTTACGATTATCTTCTTATTTATTAATACCGAAATTACGATTATCATTTTTGCGAGTTACGATTATCATCCCGAATTTTTCGAATGCAATTTTCTAAGCGCTTAAACAATTATAGTGCACCGTTACGATTCAAATATGATGTAATGGTATAGAAAAACCTTGCAGCTGAGTAACTCTTGACAACAACGGGCTTCATTTGAGAAAAATGAATGGAAAGATTTTACCTATTTCTGCCGTCGCCATATTGGGATCGTCGTAATTCCAGTTACGATTATCAGTTTAACACCAGTGTTACTGTGCAGTTCGAAAGGAGTATATTGGGTGATATATTAATCATGAATAAATATAGAAAATAATTTAATACACAAAAAAATAAACAATGCAACCACATGCAAAGTCACTCATGAAAAACGCCTTTATCTTTGTTTTCACCTTGATATTTCGTGAAAGTATGAAATATGATGGGGGATGAAATCAGACATACGAGTCTCATCCGAAACAAAGGTAATGCAAAAAGTGAAAAAAAATCACTTTTTCAAAATTTGGTTTATTTTGGAATATGACTGATGTAAAAATGTAGCTTATCAGTTGAAAGGAAGATGTACATGCAGAGGCGTTATTATAAACACCAGTATGGATTGTTCCAATTTGCAGGTATAATCTAACATTTATTTTAAAAACTTACCTTAACGGGACAAAGGTATCATTGATATGCTAGTTCGTATCGTATATTTAAGATTTGAAAAACACATGTTAATTAATATCTTGGTACAATCAACATGTTCATCAGAAACAGTTTAAAATATCACACATTCACACATTTGACATTTTTTTTAACACTTGGGAATTAATTTGCGGACCTCTCGGCGGACCTCTAGACTATGCTGTCTTGTGGTAATTTTATATCAACGCTTAACTGTGACATAAAATAAAACCAAAGGGAAGATCTATTATACTTCTATAATTTATCTGTACGTTCAGACTTCGTCGGTATGGAACTTGGCTGACCAAAATGGCGGCAAAGTAAATTATAAACATGTTTTTTTTGAAAAATCATAGAAAATTCATTTTTATTACCATTTTCATAAAACCAACACGAAGTTATATGAATTGTATTTCATTTACGTTTCTAGTAATTCAAGTAGTTATTAAATTAACCTTAACCACAACATTGTGGTGTATTTTTTACGCACTACTTGAGATGTTCAGCATGTTTCAAAAGAAAATCATTTACAATATACCAATAACATTTAACATTTGTAATTTACACCAAATTGTAGCAAAATCTTCCTTCTTTGAAATTATATCTCATTTTGACACTTTGTTCTTTTCTACTTTTCAACAGTTTGAAAATTAGTACTACACTGTCAGATTGAAAGACACGTTTTGACAGAATATTGAAATTATACCAAACTGAAATATTGGAAAATCGTAGAAAATTTAGAAATTATACCAGAAACATAAAAAAATGAGTACAAGTTCTAGAATAAGGTTTCAGCTTCATAATGATATCAACTATTTCTGTTTTGCCTTTCATGGTTGTCGAGCCTTTAGAAAAAAATCTAAAACACTGTATTTTTTGTTTTATAATCCGGATGAAACTCTCGCTAATTTGACGAACGAGGTCTATTTTAATTTGACTTTTTATTTAAAGTTTTATGCAAACTTAGGTCTAAAAGGCATTACAATGATACCAGAGACATATATACACATGTGTGTATATATGTCTCTGATGATACCTAAGACGGGGGTTCCCTTTTACACGGAAGACTGAGTAGTTTCTACTTGTCTTGGTTTTTATCCTCCTTTATATGTTCTCAAGGAAGATGACGCTATGAATTTAGATGACCGATAAATATAACAGGAAATGGACCTTCGTTATGATTCTTTATATTATTTGTCATACTTCCGACCGAAACAGACATGAATTATCGCTCCGCGGGAATCTCGATTGATCTCGAGCCGCGCCTCCATTCCTTTAAAATATACAATTCCTTGATATCATCTATTTATCCCCGCTGTTATCTAAAATATTCGTACATTGGTCTAGCACTTTCAATTATTGTAATGCCGTTGAGGGTCCACCAATAAATCCAATTTGTAGCCATATCTGTTCATGTGGTCCACATTTCTTATCCTCGTCAGATTTTCCATCATCTTGCTTAACAAAGCTAGTTGTTTATTTCCTAGTTTTTTTACAACGCAGTAATCTGGCCAATTTTACAGTATTTTGGTAAGACACCTTATGTAAATCACGGGTGTCATTCGGTATATCGAGAGAAATTATCGTGAAAGAATAACTAAAAGTGGTCAATCATTGCGATCGGATCGTGAAAGATCTGGTATCGGATCGTGAATGCAATTAAGTGTTATTCTACTTCTAAATCTGTGAAAAATTTGCTGTATTTTCAAAAGGTGGAACAAATCAGAAAAAAAAAATATGTCTGTCAAAAAGATTCAACTTCCTTAATAATACTGTGCACTTAGTTAAAGAAAAAATGTAGTACTTTTTAAGAAAACACAAAAGGCGACACGCAATCCTATGAGAATCATTAAGAAAAAATCACGTTTTGTATCTATAATGTTCATATTCCAATATATCATGATATATTTGAAACTTAATCCTTAATTTATCAGATAGTCAAGTAAAATAAAAGTAGGTTAATACTTGAAAAAGTTCAAATTTATTTTGAAAAAGTAAATTATTGTTGATTTTTAATCAAAATTGATCGTGAAAGATCATTTAACGCATTATTTTGCTCGTGAAAGACAAGGCGTGACCAGACTTAAGGATCAGAAAACAGCATTCTCTTACCAGTTGATATACTTGTAATTGGTTGAAGCATGTATTTATTTACTAAGAACTATATTAATGCTTTATCTATTTTTTCGTGATATATACGTCTGAACCACGTCTGAATCAGTGACAACTCTACGACAGATTTTATCCATCGGATCACAAGTGATGGTGATACAAGGCTGAAAACACAATCTGTATACATAATTCGTCTAAATAACAGCCCAACAATGTTAGATCTGTAAATTTGCGGAAGCAAATTTTTGTTCTTCCCTGGCCGGGATTCGAACTCATGCAGATTTACAGATCTAATATTGTTGGGCTGTTATTTAGACGAATTATATATATATATATATATATATATATATATATATATATATATATATATATATATAAACAAGTCTAAATTGAAAACAACTTTCAAACCTATGAACCGCAATTTTTATACGTGTGCATGCAAAACAAATTTCTTGGTAGAGAAATTTCTTCGTATATATATATATACACACATAATTACTCTAAATATCAGCACAACAATATTAAATCTGCAAATTTGCGGAAGCAAATTTTTGTTCTTCCCTCACAGGGATTCGAACTCATGCTATTGGGATATCGAGACAACTTATATACCCATACTTAGACTTGTTTTCATTTTTAAGATACAATGCTACATGTAACTAGGCATCCAAGATGATAAGACCTCCAGGAGCGTAAACGGTCGAAAAGTAAATATTTTTGTATATGTATATATAATGCGTAATGCACCAACAAATGATTGAATCTAGAGAGGGTCTGGTGGTCTTCCCTGGAAATATATTAATGTGTACGTTTTTGTTTTCGTAATGGTTAGATCAAATAAGCTATATCATTTAATTTTGCATACAGGTGTAATGAAGATGTTCTTTCCATTAACAATATAAACTTTTCTGATTAGGTCCCATTAAAAGTCATAAATTAGAGATTACAAACACCACATATACAGCTTCCTCGGCCCCATTTTTAGACATATACCCTGAATTTGACTACAGGGGTCATCTCAAAGTCTATGACAAACTCAAGTCATACGATTTTCAGGAGCTTGGTGCTTGGTGCTGTTATACAGAGTTTTTAAAACGTTATCAGTGCCTTAGCAAACAAATAATGAGCCAGGGTTTTGTGTGAGAACATCTCGTGACGTCTTTTTTCTCAAAACATTCATTGGAAAGTACTAAGACATAACTTAAAATAATATTCAGTATAAAAATAAGAAGATGTAGTATGATTGCCAATGAGACAACTATCCACCAAAGTTTAAATAATGTGGATGGAATCCAATTACAGGCAACCGTACGGCCTTCAACAATGAGAAAAACCCATACCGTATAGTCGGCTATAAAAGGCACCGACATGAAAAATATGAAAACTAACGGCCTAATTTATAACAAAACAATTTACGAAAAACAAATATGACAGCCGTGAACCAACGACTACCGCTGAACTACAGGCTCCTAACTTGGGACAGGCACATAAAGAAGCTAGTTCAAAGCCAATTACAATTACTAATAAAAAAAATCATGTATCTAAGACTAAAATATCAATCAGTACACATCCAACATCCCATGTGTCTACTTAACAAATAATATACAGGATGGTCTTGAGTTATAGATTCTAGGTGCTGACTCTTTGTAGCATTTATTCTACTTTACAGTTTTACCTTTATTTGTCCTTGTACTTTTATGTCCCATTTGATCTTTAATGTCTCTTGACGTGGTTCGGTATATATGCATCCAGCTTTCAGGTTTTTTATACGGCCGCAAAAAAATTTTTGTGGTCGTATAATGGTATGACGTCGTCGTCGTCGTCGTCGTCGTCGTCGTCCGAAGACGCATTAGTTTTCGCACTCTAACTTAAGTTTAAGTGAATAGATCTCTATGAAATTTTACCATAAGGTTCAATACAACAAAAGGAAGGTGGGGATTGATTTTGGGGGTTATGGTACCAACAGTTAAGGAATTAGGGGCCAAAAAGGGGCCAAAAATAAGCATTTTCTAGTTTCCAGACAATAACTGTGGAACGGTGTATGGATCTCTCTGAAATTATACTACAAGTTTCCATACCACAAAGGGATGGTAAGGATTTGCTTTGGGGGGTTATGGCTCAAACCGTTTAAGAATTAGGGGCAAAAAAGGGGGAAAAACAAGGTTGTCCTGGTTAATGGACAAATATTTTAGTACAAAACATAATTTAAAGCAGTGTAAGGGAGATAAATCAAATACATCATTGAAATTATCTCCCTTACACTGCTTTTAAATTATGTATAAAGTAATGGTTAATGAACAATTAAGATAATGTAAAACAGTGTAAGGGAGGTAATCCAAATACAACGTTTTGGTTACCCCCCTTACACTGCTTTTAAATTATGTTTAAAGAAATGCATATTTATAAAGGAAGACCAGTAAAAATATCTGCAAATGTTGCATCTTTTTTTTTTACAAAAAAATCCATATGAAAGATTTGACACTATATTTTAAATTCTATTATAAAATAGATTAAGTTAGCACTATGGTAAATTTAAATGGGTAATTATGGTTTGGGGGAAAAAAAGGGGGGGGGGGTAAATAGAAATTGTGGGGGGTCAATTTTTTCTCATTTCAGATTTCAGAAATTAAAAAGAATTATTCTTCAAATATTATTTTTTTTTCAAATTTCAAATATTGAAAAATTTCAAGAAGTAATCTTTAATTGCACAGTATGGCACATTAGATTTGTAAAATCTTTGACCACATTTATTTATTTGTTATGCCGAATCTAACCGTGTATTTAGATTTTTAATTTTGGATCCAATTTTTTAATTTGGTCTACATTAAGGTCCAAAGGGTCCAAAATTTGTTTGATTTTAACAAAAATTGAATATATGAGGTTCTTTGATATGCTGAATCTAAACATTATTTAGATTTTTGATATTTGGCCCAGTTTTCAAGTTGGTCCAAATTGGGGTCCAAAATTAAACTTTGTTTGATTTCAACAAAAATTGAATATATGGGGTTCTTTGATATGCTGAATCTAACCATGTATTTAGATTTTTTATTTGTGGACCCCGCTATCAAATTGGTTCATATTGAGGTCAAAAGGGTCCAAAATTAAACTTTGTTTGATTTCATCAAAAATTTAATTATTGGGGTTCTTTGATATGCCAAATCTAACCGTGTATTTAGATTTTTAATTTTGGGTCCCGTTTTTTTAAATTTGTCTACATTAAGGTCCAAAGGTTCCAAAATTAAACTTAGTTTGATTTTAACAAAAATTGAATTCTTGGGGTTCTTTGATATGCTGAATCTAAACATGTGTTTAGATTTTTGATTATGGGCCCAGTTTTCAAGTTGGTCCAAGTTGGGGTCCAAAATAAAACTTTGTTTGATTTCAACAAAAATTGAATATATGGGGTTCTTTGATATGCTGAATCTAAACATATATTTAGATTTTAGATTTTTGGCCCAGTTTTTAAGTTGGTCCAAACTGGGGTCCAAATTTAAACTTTGTTTGATTTCAACAAAAATTGAATATATGGGGTTCTTTGATATGCTGAATCTAACCATGTATTTAGATTTGTTATTTGTGGGCCCGCTATCAAATTGGTTCATATTGAGGTCAAAAGGGTCCAAAATTAAACTTCTTTTGATTTCATCAAAAATTTAAATATTGGGGTTCTTTGATATGCCAAATCTAACCGTGTATTTAGATTTTTAATTTTGGGTCCCGTTTTTTAAATTGGTCTACATTAAGGTCCAAAGGGTCCAAAATTAAACTTAGTTTGATTTTAACAAAAATTGAATTTTTGGGGTTCTTTGATATGCTGAATCTAAACATGTGTTTAGATTTTTGATTATGGGCCCAGTTTTCAAGTTGGTCCAAGTTGGGGTCCAAAATTAAACTTTGTTTGATTTCAACAAAAATTGAATATATGGGGTTCTTTGATATGCTGAATCTAAACATGTATTTAGATTTTAGATTTTTGGCCCAGTTTTCAAGTTGGTCCAAATTGGGGTCCAAAATTAAACTTTTGTTTGATTTCAACAAAAATTGAATATATGGGGTTTTTTGATATGCTGAATCTTACCATGTATTTAGATTTTTTATTTGTGGGCCCGCTATCAAATTGGTTCATATTGAGGTCAAAAGGGTCCAAAATTAAACTTTGTTTGATTTCATCAAAAATTGAATTATTGGGGTTCTTTGATATGCCAAATCTAACCGTGTTTTTAGATTTTTAATTTTGGGTCCCGTTTTTTAAATTGGTCTACATTAAGGTCCAAAGGGTCCAAAATTAAACTTAGTTTGATTTTAACAAAAATTGAATTCTTGGGGTACTTTGATATGCTGAATCTAAACATGTGTTTAGATTTTTGATTATGGGACCAGTTTTCAAGTTTGTCCAAGTTGGGGTCCAAAATTAAACTTTGTTTGATTTCAACAAAAATTGAATATATGGGGTTCTTTGATATGCTGAATCTAACCATGTATTTTGATTTTGGACATTGGACCATAATAGGTAAATTAAAAAAATTGAAGTTCTTAGACCACATTCTTTCTGTGTCAGAAACCTATGCTGTGTCAAATATTTAATCACAATCCAAATTCAGAGCTGTATCAAGCTTGAATGTTGTGTCCATACTTGCCCCAACTGTTCAGGGTTCGACCTCTGCGGTCGTATCAAGCTGCGCCCAGCGAAGCATTTTATTTGCTTTTGGCATTCCTTATGTAGGTGGGTCCAGAGATGCAATTCGGACACATGAGGTTTTATAGTGTTGTTTCATTTTGTAAACCCTTGTATTTATATTTTCCTTTTTTGTATTTTATCGGGAAAATGTATATGTCATTATGTAAGGAGCCCCTTAAGTGCCAAGCAAATAGAAATATTTTCGTTTGCCGGCGATTTAATCTGGTGCGCACTTGTTTTTCAAACAAGTGCGCACCAGATTTAATTTCGTAGGACATTTGGAAACTGCCGCGCACAACTTTCAAAAACTGGTGAAAACGACTTTATAACTGGTGCACACGACTTTCAAACTAGTGCTCGCACGAGTTTCAAAGTTGTGCGAACCAGTGCTTGGAAGTCATGCGCACCATTTCGAAAGTCGTGCACACAATTTTGAAATGTCTGCGCGCCAGTTTGAAAGTCATGCGCACCAGTTTGAAAGTCATGCGCACAAGTTTGAAAGTCGTGCACACGAGCTGAAAGGGCGTGCGCACTTGACAGTTTCTAAGTCACCCGCACGATTTTTCAAACTGGTGCGCACCAGATGCAATCTCCGGCAAACGAAAATATTTATATTTACATGACACTTAAGGTGCTCCGTATTATGCTTTACTACACTGAGGCTGCATTATCTACTAAAAAACTTTTTTTAGGCGTCTTTGTATGATTTAATTGTGAGTGCCACGTTAACTAATTATGTCTGTATTATTTGCTCACCCAATTTGACAATATTACGGAACATTAAATAATTGTCATACATTTGAGCATATAAGCTGGCTAGAAAACCAGATTTAACACACCATTTTCTTAGAAAAATGCCTGTGCCAAGTCAGGAATATGACAGTTGTTTTCCTGCTGGTTTTTTACAATTTTTACAAACATTAACGGAAGGATCTTCGTTTTATAGATTTTATAAAAAAAAAATTAATGGAAATCAGACGAGACAATCTTAACTTTTCAAATGACATAAAACTTATGCAGGACGGACAGACGGACTGATATTGGTATAAGAAAACTAGTCGGCGTGGTATTATCAAATAATCAGATCCAATGGCATTGAAACCATCATAGCCCTAAACAAAAGTGAAGCGGAATAAGTCATGCAAATCCAATCTTTTGATATACCAATTACAAATATAAATTATCATTTGTTCAAAGAAAGATTTTATCGTTTTCGTGGATTTTTTGCAATAACGAATAAACGACAACAGATCTTTCACGATCCTTTTCACGATCATTCAAAAATGCGGTACCCGATCTTTCACGATCCGAAATATCAAATTTTTACAAATATTACCCTTTTTGCAAAGTTTCTAATTAAACTTCATTTGTAAATCAAAATAACTTTAATTTAAGAGCTATTTTAAACAGTAATATTGAACGATAATCGTAAGAGAAAAGTAGTTTATGCTTTAAAAATTTGAAAAAATCATGTTTTTTTTACATTTTTATTTCTCTGAAATTTCGAAGAGCAATCTGCCCTTCAGTGTAGTTTTGTTAAAACGGTGTACTGTTAAGCCTTGATTTTTCTCGGATACTGATCATAATGTTGAACCATTTTGACAGACAGTTTTATTTTTCCAATATTTGTTATTACATTTGATTGATTTAGATTATTTACTGAAGTTGCATGTGTCTTCTCGATAAGATTTTCTTCACGATCCTATACCAGATCTTTCACGATCCAATCGCAATACTTGATCAGCGTTACTTATTCTTTCACGATCATTTTTCTCGACATACCGAATGACAGCCGTGTAATGAACTGTTGATATAAAACAAAGTAAAGTTTCAATTATGTCTGCAAGTTCAAATATGGCTGTGGATGATACCTTGCAGGTCCTGGTGATTTTGATGTATCTATAGTTAATTTATATTTTTTTACTTGAAATCTTCTTCGCTATGGATGCTTCCGCATACTTTATATTCTATCCAATTCTACCGTCTTCACCTGCTTCCTTCGTAAATACACTTGTGAAAAACTATGCCGAAGCTTTGTCTTCATCGTTAATTGGCATACACGTATGATTTTACCATCTCTTTTGTCATGTAACTAAGATATGCCGCTTTTAGATTTTCATATATGACCAAATTTGTTTGCAGTTTGTTTCAACTTACTAAGCTATGTGTATTTCTCATGATTTTTAAAATCAATTGTGATTATTGATTTGGTTTAAGACATACACATGGAGAACTTTATTTGAATTTGGCATAGTATAAAACATATAAACCTTAGCTCTGGTGAGCTCTTTGCAGAATATAAAAACATATACTAGTTAAACAAGACAAACAAAAAAAGTATTATGGACCTATACAAAACATGTAACTCAGCGAATACAGGCATGCATCAACTAAAATAAACAAATTTCTAGCAAGCTTATATATATAAAAATTGAGGCAGAACTATCTGATACTGAATCTCAAGATTGTTTCTAGCTTTGGTATATTCCCAAAAACTATTATTGTCTCTTTTGCTCGAATACTTCTTTCATACCGTTGTCACAGTTTCTTCCAAGTGACCCTTCTGGCTTCTATACCAGTTTAGAGGTTCATTATTATATTTCTTCCTCGAAACCTTCTTTTTGTATACATTTATTAATTGCTACTGGCAATCTTTCCATTAACGAACTGACCATTTCTTCTGTTCCTTTATCTTCTTGCAGTTCTTTCCAGTTCAGATTTTTTAAATCTTGAAGTCTGCTTTAAAGCAGAGACATACAATAAAAGTCTCTGTTTAAAGTAATTAAACGTTTCAGTTTCAGACATGTCATATTGAACATAACATCCGCAATACTAAAAAACCAAAACGTTATGTTCAGTTTAACCCACTAGTTGTGTGATTTATGTGATCACTATACAACTAAAAGTGTATTCCTCCCCAACCAAACACACACACACACACAAAAAAGTATCGTTTCTCATAAAAATCAGACTCCCTCCATCGTAAGTATGATCGTTGACCACCGTTAACGTTGCGGATCGGCAGGCCATGATTTTGAAAAAGGGGAACGGGGGCACTAAGGCAACATTTAAGGAACAGGACTTGTAAAAAGTCTATGCATTAACCATATATGTATAGAGTATGGGGCCCGGACCACTCGTCACCCTTAAATCCGCCACTGATAATCATATTCACCGGTTAACTTTTATCTCGTAAACATTCTATACTAATATAATATATCACAGTATAATCTGTGTAGTATCGTCTATTCTAGAAGGCCCGATGCCTATTATTGTTTATGTGTATTAAAATAAAAAGGATTATTTCTTTATAAGTTAGTTAAATTTTATTTCATTCTTTTGTAGATTACATTTAATAAGTAATGAAAAGCTTGTCATGCTGCGACCGAAAAGTCAGGTCACTGACCGTAACAGATTCCGAGTTTGAGATAGTTTCCGTCACCGCTCCCAGAATTAGTCATTGTACAAAATGGCATCTATTTTTTGGAATGAATGGTTTTGGCTCCCAGAAGGAGTAACGTGGAACGATTTAAATAGCGAAGAGAGTGAGAAATATCAACCACAAGTGAAAGATTTAAGAATAGTACTATATCTAGCCATTTTTGTGTTCCTAATACGAAAAATACTCGAACGGTAAGTGGCGTGATCTTCAGTTGCACAGCGCAAGTCCAATGTCTGCATCTTTTGTTGAATGAAATTATCATTCATACATATTATTTTTCAGTTGTGGGAAATATATACAAGGGTGTGTATGAAATTCCACTTATATTGATTTTTTGTAAACTGTTAAAAGAAGAAAATGCAAATAAAAAATGACTCGTACATGTGTATCAGAAAAGAATATAGATAAAAAAAACAAGAACAAAAACACCCATTGACATTTAAAACACATCATCCAAATGTTTTGGAAAAAGGTTTTAACAGCTACCCCAAAGGGCTCAGATATATATCACAAACATTTGGTTCTGTAAACAGCTGATTAATCCAGATCCCTTTTTGGGATTGCCTGTCTGGGGCGATTTTCAGACTGGCCGAACACACATGTTCTCCTCTGAAACTATTGGACCAAATATAACCAAACTTTAGGGTATCTAGCTATAGTTTTTAAAATGTGTCGGATGACTCTGCTTGCCAACCAACATGGCCACCATGGCTAAAAATAGAAAAGGAGTAAAATGCAAGTTTGGTCAATTATGTTGAAAACCACTATACCTGTATATTGTCTCTTTACCCAAAACTGTCATCTAATAGGAGTTATTGCCCTTAAATGACGATTTTTACCAATTTTATGCAATATTGCTTAATATCTTAAAAACTATAATAGATGGAGAGAAACTTCAAAGAGCAAAAATGATCAGCAAGACAAGATCTACAATTAAGTCAAACACTGCTGAAATCTTCAGACAACTCTTTATTAGAGTTTTTGCCCTTTAATGACAATTTTTATCGTTTGTTTTGCGTTTTTGCCGTAAACATGTTTCTTAAATAATATAATAGACTAGAACACACCCACGACATCGGGTGTCCGTGACTTATTTTAAGTACCTTTGCTTATTTTTAGCCTGTATTTTTAGTATTCATATTGTCATCTGATAAAGTCATGCTGATTATAAGGTTTTCTCTGCTTTCAAAATCTTTCTGTTTGAACCTGTCTCGATTTTCATTATACAACTGGAAACTACATGTGACATATACTATTGGTATCATTATCTGATTCGACCCAGAACTTGTTAATTAGTCCCCTACTGAAGGAGTCAAAGGGGACTTTAGGTTTCCACTCTATCTGTCTGGCCATCTGTCAGTCCGACAAATCAGTATTCCACACTTTTTTTCTTCATGCTTAAAGATATTGATTTGATATTTGGTATATAGTTTTATCATGACTAGTTACAGATCAAGTTCGAATTGTGTTCCAGTCTGATGATTTTGTGCGGAGTTATAGTCTTTGGACTTAAAAAATTCACGCAAGTAATCAGTTTTTGCACTTTTTTTTGTCATGCTTAAAAATATTAATTTGATATTTGGTATATGGTTTTATCGTGACTAGCTATATAGTTATAGATCAAGTTCAAATTTTGTTCCAGTCTGATGATTTTGAGCAGAGTTGTGGTACTTGGACTTAAAAAAATTCAAGAAAGTAAAGTTTTCCGCATTTTTTTTCAATATGCTTGAAGATATTGATTGGATATTTGGTATATAGTTTTACCATGACAAGTTACAGATCAAGTTCAAATTTGGTTCAGTTAGGATGATTTTGTTTGGCAGAGTTATGGTCCTTGGACTTAGAAATTTCACTCAAATAATCTGTTAACCACACTTTTTATACGACCGCAAAAATTAAAAATTTTTTGGTCGTATATTGGTATCACGTTGTCGTCGTCAGCCTCTTCCGAAGACAAATGGTTTCCGGATAATAACTTTAGTATAAGTAAATAGAAATCAATAAAGTTTTAACACAAGGTTTATAACCACTAAAGGAAAGTTGGGATTGATTTTGGGGGTTATTGTCCCAACTGTTTAGGAATTAGGGGCCAAAAAAGGGGCCCAAATAAGCATTTTTGTAGTTTCCAGACAATAACTTGTGTTAAAGTGTATGAATCTCTCTGAAATTATACCACAAACTTCCATACAACAAAGGGATGGTTAGGATTGACTTTGGGGGGTTATGGCTCAAACCATTTAGTAATTAGGGGCAAAAAAAGGGGGAAAAACAAGGGTTTTTCTGGTTAAAGGACAATTGAGACAATTTAAAAGCAGCGTAAGGAGGTAATCCAATTCAAATTAAAGAACACTGTTTGAATACCTCCCTTGCACTGCTTGTAAATTATGTATTAAGAAATTATGATTGTCTTGAGGTGATTAGCTGTCAATTTATTTTTAGCAGTTACTATTAATTAATATTAAATTTAGCCATGACTATGTATGTCATTTTATATTTTGAAACTTTTATGATGTATTTAAATGGGTAATTTTGGTTGCAAACTGCATTAGAAATTTGAATTGAGATACTGACCATATCTTGAGGGAAAGAATTTTTTTGGGGAATAAAGGAAAGGGGGGAGGTGAAAAAAATTGGAGGGGGGACAATTTTTCTCATTTCAGATTTCAGAAATTAAAAGAAAATTTCTTCAAATATTTTTTTGGGGGGTTAATATTCAACAGCATAGTATATTGCACAAAAGCAAAAAACCAGGGTAAAATAAATTTTTTTTGGTAGGGGGGGGGGGGGTCAATTCACAACAGCATAGTGTATTGCACAAAAGCAATAAATTGAATATAAATTCAAATCATATAACCAATTTGAAGTTCTTTGACTACAGTTATTCTGTGTCAGAAACCTATTATGTGTCAAAAATTTAGTTACAATCCAAATTCAGCCCTGTATCAAGCGTGAATATTGTGTCCATTTTGGCCCAACTTTTCAGGGTTGGACATCTGCGGTCGTATCCAGCTGCGCTCAGGGAAGCAATTTATTTTTGTTATGCTTAAACATGTTGAAGATATTGATTTGATATTTGTTATAAAGTTTACACCATAACAAGTTATAGATCAAGTTAGCATTTTGTTCAAGTACAATGGATTTTTAACCGGTAGGGGACTATGTATTGCCATGCAATACTCTCGGAATGCTTGTTATTGGTAATATTAATTATGTGGATTTTCAAACAAAAGGGCCTGGAATGGTGTAATTTTTAATCAACACCATTGTCCTATATTATTTATATATTATTAACAAGTTGAATTCTTTGATTCATTGTTTTTTTTCATCATGCCGGCTAACAAATTGGAAAGTATACGTACCTTTGCCTTATTTTTTGCCTGGACTTTTAGTATTCATATTGCCATCTGATAAAGTCATGTTGATTATAAGGTACACAGTTTTCTCTGTTTCAAAACCTTTCTGTTTGAACCTGTCCTGGTTTTTGTCGAGCCAAAAAAAGTCGCAGAAAGCTCTACATAGGGATAGTGATATGGCAGCGGCGTTAGCTAACTTCTTAAAAGCTTTATATTTTAGAAGCTAGAAGACCTGGATGCTTCATACTTTGTATATAGATGCCTTATGTTACGAAGTTTCCGTCTGTTATATGTCCATTGTCCTTGACCTAATTTTCATGGTTCAGTGACTACTTGAAAAAAAAGTCATTTTTTTTGGTAATGTTGATTTCTTTCTTATTATGAGTAATAGGATAACTATATTTAGTATGTGCGTACCTTGCAAGGTCCTCATGCCCGTCAGACAATTTTCATTTGACCTCGACCTCATTTAATGGATCGGTGAACAAGGTTAAGTTTTCGTGGTCAAGTCCATATATCAGATACTATAAGCAGTAGGTCTACTGTATTTCTATATTTGGTATATGGAATGATTGTAAGGTGTACATGTCCAACTGGTAGGTGCAGTGTTCTCCCTAGGCCCTTAAAGGACCGCGGGCCCGCGATGTATAATTTTCTACCGTGGTGGTATCGTTCTTGCCGCGATGTATAATTTTTCTCCGTGGTGCTAAAATTTTCGGGAAAAAAATTGTAAATCGGTAAAGTTTTAAACGACTTGTTAAACCTTTTCCGTGGGTATAAAATTTCAGATGAAAATTGACCAGTTCAAACCAGTTCAATCCAGTTCTTACAACTAGATTGTTTACACCACGTGATCGATTTACCTTTTGAGGTTAACCTTGATGATTGGATTTAATCGATGTACATGATTCTTTTGTGTTTTAATTAATAAAGAGATCATAATTAATTATCACACTTGTGAGGGACAAGCAGACATTTGTTAAATAACTCTATCACTCCAGCCTTTGGTCATAAATAATTTGCGTATTTTAAACATGTTGGAGTTACTTCCCCTGATTTAGCTTATTACAAATAAGTGCTCCTAATATATTATCTATCATTGAAAATAGAAATAAAGTACAAATTGAATGCAAAATTATATAAGAATGTTACTTTAAGGATAAAAACTTTCTTTGAACATACCAACAAAAATATATTGCAAATTATTTTTGATAATCATACTTTCATTAATGCACAGACATATTATAAAAAATAGGTAGTAGTTTCCAATTGGTAACTGAAACTAGTCCAAGTGTTTAGACACTGATTGGAACTGAGCTAGATATGATACATGGGTGCACAGATATATGATATAAATTTACTCTTCATGTCTGTCTACCAAGTAACACAATAATGATTATAATATTAATTGTATTGTTGTTTAAAAGAATCATGTCAAGTAAAGCTGTGGAAAATAGTTTTTAAATTACTAAAGGTTCTGCATTAAAATTTAATCTTGTTTAAATTTAATTGTTATGGTGTAATCTAACAAAAATGGGGAATGTGTAGTGTAACTACAAGTATCAGGACAAATTGGCTTGATCAAAATATAAAAAGTGACTTTAGTTTAAAGACTAAGAGTGCTTTCTTTTATTTATTCTTAAAAGAAATTAAAGTATACAAACTGTTTATTGATTTACTTCTTTTTTTACCAGTAATTTTTTGACCCAAAGTCTACATAATACAGTAAACAAAACAAAGACAAAAAGGTAATGACACAAAAACTAACAAGAAAAAAAAAAGCGATGCAACGCGACACAACATATTGTACAAATCATTTTGACACGCGTTACCCTGGTGCTATCCAAAAATCCTGGGGAGAACACTGAGGTGTCATCTGACCTTGACCTCATTTTCATGGTTCTGTGGTCAAAGTAAAGTTTTTGAGTTTTGGTCTTTTTTTCTAATACTATATGCAATAGGTCAACTATATTTGGTGTATGGAAATATTTTATGATGTACATGTCAGTCTCGTAGGTTTTATTTGACCTTGACCTCATTTTCACGATTCATTTCTCAGTGTTAAGTTTTTGTGTATCGGTCTGTTTTTCTTCAACTATAAGCAATAGATCAACTACATTTGTTGTATGGAAGGATTGTAAGGTGTATATGTCTGTCTGGCAAGTATCATCTGACCTTGACCTCATTTTCATGGTTCATTGGTCAATGTTAAGTTTTCATGATTAAGTTTGTTTCTTAGATACTATAAGCAATAGGTCAACTATATTTAATGCATAAATTGATTGTAAGGTGTACATTTTTGTACATGTTTGTCTGGCAAGGTTCATCTGACGACTCTTTATTGGAGTTACTGCCCTTAAATGACAATTTTCATCAATTTTTTTTGTTTTGCCTTATATCTAAAAAATTTTAATAGAAATATAGAAACTAAAATGATCAGCAAGACAAGATCTAGTTAATCCTTGTATACACTTTATCAGAGTGATTGTCCTTATATATAATTAAATGATGATATTTTTTTAACCCTTTTTTGTGTTTTTGGCAAAAACTAAAGGAGATAGAGAGAAACTACATACAAAAAAAATAATCAGCAATACAAGAATGAAGATGAAATGAAATCATTAACAAAAAAGAGATTTTTATACGATTTGCAAAAAAATTTTGCGGTCGTATATTGGTATGACATTGGCGGCGTCGTTGTCCGAAGACACATTGGTTTTCGCACATTAACTTAAGTTAAGTGAATGGATCTCTATGAAATTTTACCATAAGGTTCAATACCTCAAAAGGAAGGTTGGGATTGATTTTGGGGGTTATGGTACCAACAGTTAAGGAAAAAGGGCCAAAAATAAGCATTTTTGTAACTTCCAGACAATAACTTGTGTGTATGGATTTCTCTGACATTGTACCACAAGGTTCCATATCACAAAGGGAATGCTTGGATTGATTTAGGGGGTAATTGCCTCAAAATTTAAGGAATTAGGGGCAAAAAACATGCATTTTTCTAGTTTCATGTCAATAACTTGTGTGTAAGTGTATGGATCTTTCTGAAATTGTACTACAAGGTTCCATATCACAAAGGGAAAGCTGGAATTGAGTTTGGGGGTAATTGCCCAAAACGTGTAGGAATAATGGGCCAAAAATAAGCATTTTTCTAGTTTCCGGCGGTAACTTGTGTTCAAGTGTATGGATCTCGCTGAAATTGTACTGCAAGGTACCATACCACAAAGTGAAGGCTGGGATTGATTTTGGGGGTAATTGCCAAAATATTTTGGGAATTAGGGACCAAAAAGGGGCAAAAAACAAGCATTTTTCTAGTTTCAGGACAATAACTTGTGTGTAAGTGTATGGATCGTTATGAAATTGTACTACAAGGTTCCATATCTCAAAGGGAAAGCTGGGTTTGAGTTTGGGGGTAATTGCCCTAAACGTTTAGGAATTTGAGGCCAAAAAGGGGCCAAAAAACAAGAATGTATTTTTTTGCGGTCGTATATTGGTATGACGTCTTCGTCGTGGTCCAGAGACACATTGGTTTTCGCACTCTAACTTTAGTTTAAGTGAATGGATCTCTATGAAATTTTATCATAAGGTTCAATACCACAAAAGGAAGGTGGTGATTGATTTTGGGGGTTATGGTACCAACAGTTAAGGAATTAGGGGCCAAAAAGAGGCCAAAAATAAGCATTTTTGTAACTTCCAGACATACATGTAACTTGTGTGTTAGTGTATGGATCTCACTGACATTGTACCACAAGGTTCCATATCACAAAGGGAATGCTGGGATTGATTTTGGGGATAATTGCCTCCAAATTTTAGGAATTAGGGGCCAAAAAGGGGCAAAAAACAAGCATTGTTCTAGTTTCATGACAATTACTTGTGTGCAAGTGTATGGATCTCTCTGACATTTTACCACAAGGTTCCATATCACAAAGGGAATGCTGGGATTGATTTTGGGGGTAATTGCCTCCAAATTTTAGGAATTAGGGGCCAAAAAGGGGCAAAAAACAAGCATTGTTCTAGTTTCATGACAATTACTTGTGTGTAAGTGTATGGATCTCTCTGACATTTTACCACAAGGTTCCATATCACAAAGGGAATGCTGGGATTGATTTTGGGGGTAATTGCCTCCAAATTTTAGGAATTAGGGGCCAAAAAGGGGCAAAAAACAAGCATTTTTGTCGAGCCTGCGACTTTTGTCGCAGAAAGCTTGACATAGGGATAGTGATCCGGCGGTGGCGGCGGTGTTAGCTAACTTCTTAAAAGCTTTATATTTTTGAAGGTGGAAGGTCTGGATGCTTCATACTTTGTATATGGATGCCTCATGTTACGAAGTTTCCGTCAGTCACATGTCCTATGTCCTTGACCTCATTTTCATGGTTCAGTGACTACTTGAAAAAAAAGTTAAGATTTTTTGTAATGTTAGATTCTCTCTTATTATAAGTAATAGGATAACTATATTTGGTATGTGCGTACCTTGCAAGGTCCTCATGCCCGTCAGACAGTTTTCACTTGACCTCGACCTCATTTCATGGATCAGTGAACAAGGTTAAGTTTTGGTGGTCAAGTCCATATCTCAGATACTATAAGCAATAGGTCTAGTATATTCGGTGTATGGAAGGACTGTAAGGTGTACATGTCCAACTGGCAGGTGTCATCTGACCTTGACCTCATTTTCATGGTTCAGTGGTTATAGTTAAGTTTTTGTGTTTTAGTCTGTTTTTCTTATACTGTATGCCATAGGTCTACTATATTTGGTGTATGGAATGATTGTAAGCTGTACATGTCTAGCGGGCAGGTGTCATCTGACCTTGACCTCATTTTCATGGTTCAGTGGTCAAAGTTAAGTTTTTGAGTTTTGGTCTTTTTTTCTAATACTATATGCAATAGGTCATCTATATTTGGTGTATGGAAATATTTGATGATGTACCTGTCAGTCTTGCAGGTTTTATTTGACCTTGACCTCATTTTCACGGTTCATTGCTCAGTGTTAAGTTTTTGTGTTTTGGTCTGTTTTTCTAATACTATAAGCAATAGGTCAACTATAATTGTTGTATGGAAGGATTGCAACCTGTAGTACATGTCTGCCTGGCATTGTTCATCTGACCTTGACCTCATTTTCTTGGTTCATTGGTCAATGTTTAGTTTTCTTGGTTAAGTCTGTATCTTAGAAACTATAAACAATAGGTCAACTATATTTAGTGTATTGAATGATTGTAAGGTGTACATGTATTTCTTGTTTGGTTTATATGACCTTGACCTCATTTTCTAGGATCATGTTAAGTGTATGTGATAGTTGTAGTAAAGCTTTATATTTAGGACTATCAACATAATATCAATGATTAGTAAAGAAGGCGAGACATTTCAGCGTGTGCACTCTTGTTCTAGTTTCATGACAATAACTTGTGTGTAAGTGTATGGATTAATGAAATTGTACTACAAGGTTCCATATCACAAAGGGAAAGCTGGAATTGAGTTTGGGGGTAATTGCCCAAAACGTTTAGGAATAAGGGGCCAAAAATAAGCATTTTTCTAGTTTCCAGACAATTACTTGTGTTCAAGTGTATGGATCTCTCTGAAATTGTACTGCAAGGTACCATACCACAAAGGGAAGGCTGGGATTGAGTTTGGGGGTGATGAATCATAAGGGGGTTCAAAAAATTGGGGGGGGGGGGGGGATTTTTTTTTCCTTTTTTTTTTTTAAATTTTCCATTTTAAGTTGGTTATTTCTGATTTATATATAAAAGCAAATAAAAATGATATGGTTTGAATAGGTAAATTAAATTTCTTAAGTTCTTAGACCACATTCATTCTGTGTCAGAAACCTATGCTGTGTCAAATATTTAATTACAATCCAAATTCAGTGCTGTATCAAGCTTGAATGTTGTGTCCATACTTGCCCCAACTGTTCAGGGTTTGACCTCTGCGGTCGTATCAAGCTGCTTCCCAGTGGAGCATTTTATTACAGTTTCCAGACAATAACTTGTGTTCAAGTGTATGGATCTCTCTGAAATTGTACTGCAAGGTACCATACCACAAAGGGAAGGCTGGGATTGAGTTTGGGGGTGATGAATCATAAGGGGGTTCAAAAAATTGGGGGGGGGGGGATTTTTTTTCCTTTTTTCTTTAAAATTTTCCATTTTAAGTTGGTTATTTCTGATTTATATATAAAAGCAAATAATAATGATATGGTTTGATTTCATCAAAAATTGAAATATTGGGGTTCTTTGATATGCTGAATCTAACCGTGTATTTAGATTCTTAATTTTTGGTCCCGTTTTCAAATTGGTCTACATTAAGGTCCAAAGGGTCCAAAATTAAACTTAGTTTGATTTTAACAAAAATTGAATTCTTGGGGTTCTTTCACTTCTTTGATATGCTGAATCTAACCGTGAATGTATTTAGATTTTGGATATTGGACCATAATAGGTAAATTAAAATTTTTTAAGTTCTTAGACCACATTCATTCTGTGTCAGAAACCTATGCTGTGTCAAATATTTAATCACAATCCAAATTCAGAGCTGTATCAAGCTTGAATGTTGTGTCCATACTTGCCCCAACTGTTCAGGGTTGGACCTCTGCGGTTGTATCAAGCTGCGCCCAGTGGAGCATTTTATTTGTAATTAATTCTATTCTAGTCCACAATGTTCAAGAGTGTCCATTGTTGAAGATGCACATTGACTTAACCCTAGGTGAGCTACACTTGCTCTTTAGAGCCTCTAGTTGAAAAATCGCTGCAGAAAAAAAATCTACAAATAAGTTAAATATCTGAAATCCTTAAACAACCACATAGTTATTATCCTTAAGAAGACAGTTTACCAAATTTTTTTTTTGCAGAATAATAGATCATAATGAGTAACTTAGTATAGTAAATCTGTTCAGCAAAATAAGATGATCGGCCTACAAATAGGTCTGCATGGCTGAAATGGTCAACCAACTGCTTTAAGGAGTATTGCTCCTAAATAACAATTTTAACCCTTTTTTTGTCAAAACTGTAGAAGGCAAAATTTATCATTATAATAACATGATTGAGATAATCAAATAACTCAACATATCTGAAATTTTCAGTGGACTGCTTATAGGGGTAATTGACCTGATATGATATTTTGTAGAAGATATTACCTTTGGATGATCATTTTTGCCCATTAAGTTGCATTTTCAACAGAATCTAAAATAAATAAAAATGATCTGCAAAATAGGGACAATACTTCCATTTGAACCCCCTTCATGTACATGTATGTGTATGTTCATTCCATTGATAAGAGGGACTCAAAAGGAAGTCTTTCTGTTAGGATGAAGTTTAGTGTTTTTATAATTACCTTTAATTAACCATTGTGAAATTTAACTTTGATGAGCAAAAATGATCAGGAATACTGAATACAAGGTCTGCAAATTAATCATTAGGAATGAAATTGGCAACAGGAATTGTTATTATTGCATAAAACGATATGGATATATACAGAAACTTGGTCCAGCCAAAATGAACAGCTAGACAGATTTTGTCCCACACAGTTTATTTCAACACTCATAAACTCTGCATTGTATCATTTTTTTTGGCAAAAAATGCCAGGTGAGCTATACAGACTCCTTGTAGCCTCTGGTTTATAGGGCCAAAAAAAATATATGTCTGTTTACGGTTACCTGACGTACCCTACTTTTGAGCGCCGACCCTAAGTCATTTTATTTCCGTTGTAAAGTGAAAAATAAACTGAACTCGTGTCCAAAGTGAAGTTAGTGTTGCAAATAATATAAATCAATTGCCTGATACATCCCAATGTTCACAATCGTGAATATGACAGCTGTTTTAAGGAAATTCACGACTCTTGTGATGAAATAAACACTTTGCCGCCATTTTTCCAACCTGTTACAACGGGAAATAATCCAATCATTAAAAATACGGGTAAAATCGGCCCATGATCAACTTGGACCACGACAAGATGAAACCACATGACTCAAAATCATGTCACAAAAAATAAAATGAAAACTGACCTACCTACCCTATTTTTTTAAAGTATGTAACCTTAAACAGACATATATTTATTTTTGGCCTAGTATGGCAGGTCTACAAAAGTACCTACATGTTAGTAGTATAATAGTCTAAGCAATTTAAATTTTAAAGAGCACATTTTCAATAAGTATAATGGTGTCATCAGTTCTTATATAACCTTGGACATGAGAAACTAGTTATCTTCTTCCCAGAATTTAAATTTTATTCACTAATATAAATAAATTTTATAAGTATTACATGTATAGATCTATCTAAAAAAATAATTACTGTCAAATTTAAAAATACAGCAGTTTGTCATTTAAATGATTCTTTAAATACATGTGGTTAGTACCATCTATAAGTACATCAAAGCCTTTGAAAGGTCCTGTCAGATTGGTAACTAGTTAAGTAAAACAATTGTAAACCTTTTGTACATCAGTGACAAATATCTTGATAATATATATATATGTATATACCCAATAACCGGCTAGGATGAATAGTCAATCAGATGTCATTACACTTGTTTTGAAGGCTTTGAATTATTTAATAAATGTTTAACAATTTAAGATGTTTACTGACTCTTGTAACACATTTTTATTCATTAGCCTCTTGTTTTACCATACTCTGTCTATGTGTTAACATTTTTGTTATATTTATAATTTATAAGGTGTTTTTAGCCTAAATTTTGGTAAAAAGTAATTTTTTGAGTGTACATGTTGTAAACATGTACATGGAAAATGAAACTATAGTAAGGATATTTAATTTTATCAGCAAAAAAACTAAAATAATTTGAATTAGCATTCTTAGAACCTATTCAAGTGTTTTACCACCAGGATTTTATTATGGTCAAATTTGCTATTGTTGAAAGAAAACATCTCTTGTTCAAATATTTTTATACTTAAAAACTTAATCCTTTTTTAGTTAAAGTGTGTGCACATATAGTTGGTTGTCTGGATATTTAATTAGATAAATGTTTTGGCAAAGAATTGAAGGATAAATGTATGGGAGTATGTACTTATTTTTAGTGACTTGCAGTTTAGTATATAATCAAATGACAGTGTGCAAATGTTCTATGGTATATGCAGTAACAAAGGAGTAATAGCCTTGTTTTTGTTATTTTAAGAGATATATTTATTTTGATAAGTCTCAATATCTACCATTCTGTTGTTAGTTCAAATGAAGTTCATTTGAGCTGCTTTCATTGCCCATAGGGTTTGGCCATGTGACCTAATGCTATTGGCAGTGATTATGCCAGTGCTCGTCATTTTTACCATTTACTCAAAGATTTTCAAAATGAAAAAAGATTTCCTGATTAATTTCATGTCTTTAAATTTGTAAAAGTACAAAAGAATGTACCAATAATTGCTATTACATGTACTTGGCATCTGTCGTCATCGTAAATTTTTCAAAGATCTTCTCCACTAAAACTACAGAACCAATTTCAACCAAACTTTGGATGAATGATTCATATGTGTCCAGTACAAAGTTTGTGTGGAATTTTTTTCCAGTCAGTCAACAAACATGTCCATCATGGCTTCTTGAAACCTATATAATAGATACAGAAAATCTGACAAAGGCAAAATGATCAGAATGTCTGCCTTCTTCCTGTTTGCACCAAAATTTTCAGATGACTCAAGAACAATAAAATTAAGATAAAAACTGTTTACAGCAAAAATTATCAGCAGGATATATACCAAAAACCCAAAATGACTGAAACCATTGAATGAGTCCTAACAGGAGTTGATGCCCTTAAATCAATCTTCTATAAATAGCAAATATGATCAGCTACACAAGAAATGTGGCTGAAACCATACATGTAGGTAATCTTCTTAAGAAGTTATTGCCCTTAAATGACAGGTTTTGACTAATTTTTGTGTTTTTTGATGATCTCAGCAACTATATAAAAAAGATTGGTGCAAACTGTGCACTGCATAAATGAGCAGCAAAACAAGATCTAAAAAAATATAACTGATTGAAATAAAAGTAGCAATAAATATCAAAATGACATATCTTTACCAGGTGAGTGATTCAGGCACTTAGGGGCCTTTTGTTCTGTGTTCTGAGCACTTTTAAAAGCTTGTCACAATCATGACAATGTCATGTACCATACTAGTCAAGTTCTCTATGTGATAGTTTTACATTTACTGTTTTAGGGTTATACCCCATAGTAAGCATATAAATTAGATTTTGATGTTTTTATACGACCGCAAAAATTGAAAATTTTTTGGTCGTATATTGGTATGACGTTGGCGTCGTCGTCGTCGTCGTCTGGCGTCGTCCGGCGTCGTCCGAAGACATATTGGTTTTCGCACTCTAACTTTAGTTTAAGTGAATGGATCTCCATGAAATTTTACCATAAGGTTCAATACCACGAAAGGAAGGTGGGGATTGATTTTGGGGGTTATGGTACCAACAGTTAAGGAATTAGGGGCCAAAAAGGGGCCAAAAATAAGCATTTTTGTAACTTCCAGACAATAACTTGTGTGAAAGTGTATGGATCTCTCTGACATTGTACCACAAGGTTCCATATCACAAAGGGAAGGCTGTAATTGATTTTGGGGGTAATTGCCTCAAAATTTTAGGAATTAGGGGCCAAAAAAGGGGCAAAAAACAAGCATTTTTCTAGTTTCATGACAATAACTTGTGTGTAAGTGTTTGGATATTTCTGAAATTGTACTACAAGGTTCCATATCACAAAGGGAAATCTGGAATTGAGTTTGGGGGTAATTGCCCGAAACGTTTAGGAATTGGGGGCCAAAAAGGGGCCAAAAATAAGCATTTTTCTAGTTTCCAGACAATAACTTGTGTTCAAGTGTATGGATCTCTCTGAAATTGTACTGCAAGGTACCATACCACAAAGGGAAGGCTGGGATTGAGTTTGGGGGTGATGAATCATAAGGGGGTTCAAAAAATTTGGGGGGGGGGGGGGGGGGATTTTTTTTTTTCTTTTTTAGCTCACCTGGCCCGAAGGGCCAAGTGAGCTTTTCTCATCACTTGGCGTCCGTCGTCCGGCGTCGTCCGTCGTCGGCGTAAACTTTTTTTCATTTTGAACTTCTTCTAGAGAACCACTGAATGGAATGAAACCAAACATGGCATGAATGTTCCTTATGAGGTGCTGACCAAGTGTTGTTACTTTGTAGCGGATCCATCATCCAAGATGGCCGCCAGCGGGGGACTTAGTTTAACATAGGACCCTATGGGAAATACATACAAATGTCTTCTTTTAGAGAACCACTGAATAGAATGAAACCAAACATGGCATGAATGTTTCTTATGAGGTGCTGACCGAGTGTTGTTACTTTGAAGCCGATCCATAATCCAAGATGGCCGCCAGCGGGGGACTTAGTTTAACATAGGACCCTATGGGAAATACATACAAATGTCTTCTTTTAGAGAACCACTGAATGGAATGAAACCAAACATGGCATGAATGTTCCTTATGAGGTGCTGACCGAGTGTTGTTACTTTGAAGCTGATCCATAATCCAAGATGGCCGCCAGCGGGGGACTTAGTTTAACATGGGACCCTATGGGAAATACATACAAATGTCTTCTTTTAGAGAACCACTGAATGGAATGAAACCAAACATGGCATGAATGTTCCTTATGAGGTGCTGACCAAGTGTTGTTACTATGAAGCTGATCCATAATCCAAGATGGCCACCAGCAGGGGACTTAGTTTAACATTGGACCCTATGGGAAATACATACAAATGTCTTCTTTTAGAAAACCACTGAATGGAATGAAACCAAACATGGCATGAATGTTTCTTATGAGGTGCTGACCGAGTGTTGTTACTTTGAAGCCGATCCATAATCCAAGATGGCCGCCTGCAGGGGACTTAGTTTAACATGGGACCCAATGAGAAATACATACAAATGTCTTCTTTTAGAGAACCACTGAATGGAATGAAACCAAACATGGCATGAATGTTCCTTATGAGGTGCTGACCGAGTGTTGTTACATTGAAGCTGATCCATAATCCAAGATGGCCGCCAGCGGGGGACTTAGTTTAACATGGGACCCTATGGGAAATACATACAAACGTCTTCTTTTAGAGAACCACTGAATGGAATGAAACCAAACATGGCAAGAATGTTCCTTATGAGGTGCTGACCAAGTGTTGTTACTTTGAAGCTGATCCATCATCCAAGATGGCAGCCAGCGGGGGACTTAGTGTAACATAGGACCCTATGAGAAATACATACAAATGTCTTCTTTTAGAGAACCACTGAATGCAATGAAACCAAACATGGCATGAATGTTCCTTATGAGGTGCTGACCAAGTGTTGTTACTATGAAGCAGATCCATAATCTAAGATGGCCGCCAGATGGGGACAATGTTTAACAAAGGACCCTATGGACAATACATACAAATGTCTTCTTTTAGAGAACCACATACTGAATGGATTGAAACCAAACATGGCATGAATGTTCCTTATGAGGTGCTGACTAAGTTTTGTTACTGTGAAGCTGATCCTTCATCCATGATGGCCGCCAATGGGGGGACTTCCTTTAACATAAGACCCTATGGGAAATACATACAAATGCTTCTTCTAGAGGTGCACTGAATGGAATGAAACCAAAACATGGCATAAATGTTTCTTATGAGGTGCTGATTAAGTGTTGCTACTTTGTTGCCGATTTACTGTTCAAGATGGCCACCAGGATTTTTTTATTAAATTACAGGACCAATATTGAACCAAATTTGGCCTCACTAATTATTAGGGTATCTGTTATGATTTTAATCTATTTTTACATGATTTCCAAAACCAAAGTAGAATCAGGTGAGCGACACAGGCTCTTGAGAGCCTCTAGTTTTTCTTTTTTTCCTTTTTTTTTTCTTTTAAAATTTTCCATTTTAAGTTGGGTATTTCTGATTAATATTTAAAAGCAAATAATAATGATATGGTAGGAGATACACACCAAACAGGATGTGTAAATTATTATATAATAAGTATTGTGCAATAGCAAGAAATTTTCAATTGCACAGTATTGCACAATTGCAAGAAATCTTCAATTGCACAGTATTGCGCAATAGCAAGAAATCTTCAATTGCACAGTATTGCGCAATAGCAAGAAATATCCAATAGCACAATATTGCGCAATAGCAAGAAATTGTCAATTGTACAGTATTGCACAATAGCAAGAAATATTCAATTGCACAGTATTGTGCAAAAGAAGATACTTCGTATAAATTGCTTATTTCTTGATCAATTTCAATGGGGTTTTATTCTTGAATTCTTGGGGTTCTTTAATATGCTGAATCTAACCGTGTATTAAGTGTTTGGATTTTGGGCCCCGTTTTTAAATTGGTCCACATTGAGGTCCAAAGGGTCCAAAATTTAACTTTGTTTGATTTCATCAAAAATTGAATTATTGGGGTTCTTTGATATGCCGAATCTAACCGTGTATTTAGATTCTTAATTTTTGGTTCCGTTTTCAAATTGGTCTACATTAAGGTCAAAAGGGTCCAAAATTAAACTTAGTTTGATTTTAACAAAAATTGAATTTTTAGGGTACTTTGATATGCTGAATCTAAACATGTATTTAGATTTTTTATTATGGGCCCAGTTTTCAAGTTGGTCCAAATCGGGGTCCAAAATTAGACTTTGTTTGATTTCAACAAAAATTGAATATATGGGGTTCTTTGATATGCTGAATCTAACCATGTATTTAGATTTTTGATTTTTGGGCCCCGTTATCAACTTTGTCCACATTGAGGTCAAAAGGGTCCAAAATTAAACTTTGTTTGATTTCATCAAAAATTGAATTCTTGGGGTTCTTTGATATGCTGAATCTAACCATGTATTTAGATTTTTTATTTGTGGACCCGCTATCAAATTGGTTCATATTGAGGTCAAAAGGGTCCAAAATTAAACTTTGTTTGATTTCATCAAAAATTGAATTATTGGGGTTCTTTGATATGCCAAATCTAACCATGTATTTAGATTTTTAATTTTGGGTCCCATTTTTAAATTGGTCTACATTAAGGTCCAAAGGGTCCAAAATTAAACTTAGTTTGATTTTAACAAAAATTGAATTCTTGGGGTTCTTTGATATGCTGAATCTAAACATGTGTTTAGATTTTTGATTATGGGCCCAGTTTTCAAGTTGGTCCAAGTTGGGGTCCAAAATTAAACTTTGTTTGATTTCAACAAAAATTGAATATATGGGGTTCTTTGATATGCTGAATCTAAACATGTATTTAGATTTTAGATTTTTGGCCCAGTTTTCAAGTTGGTCCAAATTGGGGTCCAAAATTAAACTTTGTTTGATTTCAACAAAAATTGAATATATGGGGTTCTTTGATATGCTGAATCTTACCATGTATTTAGATTTTTTATTTGTGGGCCCGCTATCAAATTGGTTCATATTGAGGTCAAAAGGGTCCAAAATTAAACTTTGTTTGATTTCATCAAAAATTTAATTATTGGGGTTCTTTGATATGCCAAATCTAACCGTGTATTTAGATTTTTAATTTTGGGTCCCGTTTTTTCAATTGGTCTACATTAAGGTCCAAAGGGTCCAAAATTAAACTTAGTTTGATTTTAACAAAAATTGAATTCTTGGGGTTCTTTGATATGCTGAATCTAAACATGTGTTTAGATTTTTGATTATGGGCCCAGTTTTCAAGTTGGTCCAAGTTGGGGTCCAAAATTAAACTTTGTTTGATTTCAACAAAAATTGAATATATGGGGTTCTTTGATATGCTGAATCTAAACATGTATTTAGATTTTAGATTTTTGGCCCAGTTTTCAAGTTGGTCCAAATTGGGGTCCAAAATTAAACTTTGTTTGATTTCAACAAAAATTGAATATATGGGGTTCTTTGAAATGCTGAATCTTACCATGTATTTAGATTTTTTATTTGTGGGCCCGCTATCAAATTGGTTCATATTGAGGTCAAAAGGGTCCAAAATTAAACTTTGTTTGATTTCATCAAAAATTGAATTATTGGGGTTCTTTGATATGCCAAATCTAACCGTGTATTTAGATTTTTAATTTTGGGTCCCGTTTTTTCAATTGGTCTACATTAAGGTCCAAAGGGTCCAAAATTAAACTTAGTTTGATTTTAACAAAAATTGAATTTTTGAGGTTCTTTGATATGCTGAATCTAAACATGTGTTTAGATTTTTGATTATGGGACCAGTTTTCAAGTTGGTCCAAGTTGGGGTCCAAAATTAAACTTTGTTTGATTTCAACAAAAATTGAATATATGGGGTTCTTTGATATGCTGAATCTTACCATGTATTTAGATTTTTTATTTTGTGGGCCTGCTATCAAATTGGTTCATATTGAGGTCAAAAGGGTCCAAAATTAAACTTTGTTTGATTTCATCAAAAATTGAATTATTGGGGTTCTTTGATATGCCAAATCTAACCGTGTTTTTAGATTTTTAATTTTGGGTCCCGTTTTTTAAATTGGTCTACATTAAGGTCCAAAGGGTCCAAAATTAAACTTAGTTTGATTTTAACAAAAATTGAATTCTTGGGGTACTTTGATATGCTGAATCTAAACATGTGTTTAGATTTTTGATTATGGGACCAGTTTTCAAGTTTGTCCAAGTTGGGGTCCAAAATTAAACTTTGTTTGATTTCAACAAAAATTGAATACATGGGGTTCTTTGATATGCTGAATCTAACCATGTATTTTGATTTTGGACATTGGACCATAATAGGTAAATTAAAAAAATTGAAGTTCTTAGACCACATTCTTTCTGTGTCAGAAACCTATGCTGTGTCAAATATTTAATCACAATCCAAATTCAGAGCTGTATCAAGCTTGAATGTTGTGTCCATACTTGCCCCAACTGTTCAGGGTTTGACCTCTGCGGTCGTATCAAGCTGCGCCCAGCGAAGCATTTTATTGCGTCTACCATTCTAGAGTTGTGATACTGATTTTCGTGAAATTAGAATTTTTGTTTTGTTTCTGGGTGATGATAGGAGTATCACTTGACAAAATTGTTTTACATTTTATCACAATGTCATTGATCATGAACCATAAAATACAGGTCAAATTGAATTTTGATGTTATTGGAATTTGGACTAATGCCCTAAATTATCATAAAAAGGGTATTTTGATTTGGTTTCCTGTCATAACATAAGTATCATGTGCAAGAGAAATTATGGCATCTGAATCAAGTCATGTGGTCGGTTATTAATTTTTCAAAGCCAAACTTAGGGGTACCAATATATAAAGAATTGGTAGTACATGCATGTAGCTACATGTAGTTAAAAAAACTTTGCTGGGGTATATGAAATACATATTGGAAAATTTGGTGTCCTTAAGCTTGTGATTTAACTGTAAAAGACTTCTGTTTTAGGACCCATCATCATGAGTAATTAATTTAATAAATGAATCACTGTGTCCAAGTCGCATATACATTGTATTCAAATACATTTGTAACTTTGTGCAAATGTGCGTCTTCATGAGAGTTACAGCCTCTTGCTCTAAGTACATCAGTTTGACCTACATTTTATGTATCTTTGACCCATATTAAAGTGTGAGGTCTTCTTTTTGTTCTTATATAGCAGCATCCTACAAATAGTAGGTTGCTTTCTAATATTGTATGCTTCCTTGAATTATATTTTATGTACGTTTTAGTTCAGATCTTAGATACTCATTGGTTACATGGTGACAACCAAACTGTGTGAAAAATTGCCACATTTGTAAAGATTACCGGGTATACAGGGAAAAAGCATCACCAAATAAATAGAAGGAAAGCTCAATGTCAGAATTTTGAAATTCTTTAAGATGAAAACTTAAAAGTACAATGTACGAACATACATGTACTACAAAAATGAAATATCAAGGAATTTTAAATTTTATTTTACATAATTAAGACTAGATACACCTTATAAAATTAAAATTATAAAAAATTTAATTACCCCTTTGAAAGGCTAAGTTTAAAACTTTTAAATCATTCAATCAAAAAATATTACATTTGTAAAATAGTTGTAATAATAAGATAAATCACATAAATTTCTTCATTGAAATTAAAAGCATTACAAATGAATTGCATTTCTGCCTCAAAATTCAAATGCAGATCCAGGATTTTGAAAAAGGGGGGCCTGGGGCCCCCAAACTAGGCAACATTTGGAGTGGAACCTGAATTAACCATAAATGTATCTCCATGAGGAAGGGGGGGCTGGCATTCAAAATGTAGATCAATAGACGATTTGTATATTACCAACACTTGACTCCGGAGTATTTAATTTTTAGACACATTACCTGCTCTTTTATACAATAATGACAACTTTGAAATATATAACAAGCTAAGTGCTGTGAGAACAATGGTAATAAGTTTTATGCACCTCATTGATATTTATCATAAATCTTTTATTAATGTACATGTATTTTCAGATTCAAGTATTGAGATTTGAGATTTCTTTAAACCATAGTTTCATCTGTTTTATTTCCAGATTTTTGTTTACAAAGATAGGAGAATATTTTAGTATTAGAGACAGAGTTCCAAAAAAAGCACCAAAAAATCCTATATGTGAGAATAGTTATAAAATACGTAAATTTCCTAAAGAGGATGCATTACTGGTAAGTAAAGATTAAAGTTTGTATGTGAAACATAGATATCACACATAAAAGGTTTCAAGAGAAAACAATTGAACTTTAGTACGGTAAAGCAGTTAAATTTGCCCATAGCTCAAATATTTATATAAGACTGTTTTTAAATCAGTATAAAAGTAAACAACATTTATCCTAAATGATTTGCAAAAGACTGGATTCTACATTGTCCAAAGTGACCACAAGTTTTATATGTATGTATATGACAAATGTTTTACAATATATCATTGCTTGTCTGTGTATATGTCCATCCAGACAAGCTCCTTGCCATAACTCAAGTTTGTTAAATGATTCTATGTGGAATTTTTACACAATATTTGATTCCACGAAGATAAAATTCATACTATGTAACAATTTTCAGATTTGTTGTTCTAGAGTTATAACATGTATTGAGCTCAAATAGTTTGAAATAACAATTTCCTCCTCGCACGGGAACTTTGGAGTTTTATCTATCTTTAAAATGACTCAGTAATGAAATATGTATTAGATTTTAAATCTTAATGAATTAAGTCCAGTTGCTCATGTACATTTGTCATTGTGGAAATAGAAATGGGTCAAAATGTCTCTTTGCTTGTGTCCCCTAACCACAGTGGCAGGGAAGAGTGTAATGAATACTGCAGTCACTGGTCAGTCAGCATCAGTGTTATACCAGGGTGCATATTTATGCATTTCAAAGTGTAAAATATCAATTTCATATGTGGATGGTCAATATTCATTTTTATTTGCATTGAAAATGATATGATTTTTATCTGTCTGTTTATAACCTAATAACCAACTGGGGAACAGCACCGTTTCTCAAGATATTTTGTTTGTGATTCAAATTTAGTTGTTTCATTTAAAGGAACACTCTTTGGATGGAGAATAGCCATATGAAATATGCCCTACATTTCTATGTTTACAAATTTTAAATTGCAACTTAGATACTAAGAAGTATTTCTTCTTAAAATGTCTAGCAACTGGAATCAGTTAAAATAGTCATGTAGAATCGACAAGTCTGGTAGAAATAAAAGATCTCTGATAACTTTAAGCTTAAACTTCCTGTTTTAATGGTTTTGTCCTGTTAGTGATTTATTTTTATGCCCCACCTAGGGGCATTATGTTTTTCGGTCTGTGCGTCCGTTTGTTCGTCCGTCCGTCTGTCCCGCTTCATGATCAGGTTAAAGTTTTTGGTCAAGTCAGGTTAAAGTTTTTGGTCAAGGTAGTTTTTGCTGAAGTTGAAGTCCAATCAACTTGAAACTTAATACACATGTTCCCTATGATATGATCTTTCTAATTTTTATGCCAAATTAGAGTTTTGATCCCAAATTCACGGTCCACTGAAAATAGAAAATGATCATGCGAGTGGGGCATCTATGTACTATGGACATATTCTTGTTGATACTGACATTAATCTTGATTTTTATTTGGATTGTAAAGAAGGATAGAAGATACGAAGGGGTAATAAAAAAATATTCCTAAGTCAAAGACCGACCATTGAAATCAGGAAAAAGATGAACAGATAAACAAGTCCACAAATCACTAGCCGGTACTCAGAAAACTAATGATTAACCAATACAAAACATATCAAAATCCTGGCATTAGTTTCTGCTTCATAAGTTGCACCCATCCTGTTGCTCAAAGCCCATGATAAGTCACTTTCAATGATAAATGCAGAACATATGACATATACAGAATGTAATTTATCATATCTTTTCACCCATAGACTTCATTATTATCAGGAAAGGTTGCTTTACAGATTCCTTTTAAGAGACGAAAAATTGCAACAGTGTGAAATGAATGTTGTAGTAGAATTATTGAAGTAATCTGAAGTTTTTTTTTTAGTAATTATACGTCCGTTTACGGGACGTATTATGGTATACCGCTGTCCGTCCGTCGTCAACATGTCGGACATTAATTCAAAAATGCTTTAACCAATATGCATGAAACTTTGGTGAATTGTTCACATCTATAATTGACGTGAGCTCCCTTTCGTTTTATATAAATTTCGGATTTACCGTTTCCAAGTTTTGGGGTTTTATTCATTAAAAAAGGGGGGATTTTCCAGTTTTCAGACAATAACTCAAAAACAATTTCACCAATTTGCATGCAACATTTGTGAATTGTTCATATCTATTGCCGTGAGCCTCCTTTCGTTTTTTATAAATTTCAGATTTACTGTTTCCAAGTTTTGGGGTTTTATTCATTAAAAAAGGGGGGATTTTCCAGTTTTCAGACAATAACTCAAAAACAATTTCACCAATTTGCAAGAAACTTTGGTGAATTGTTTATTTCTATCGACATGAGCTCCCTTTTAATTTTTATAAATTTCAAAATATATATTCATGGGGTTTTATTCATTACAAAAAGGGTGATTTTCCAGTTTTCGGACAATGACTCAAAAATGCTTTCAGCATTTTTTATGAGACTTTGATAAATTTTTATCTATTTTTGTAAGCTCCCTTTTGATTTTTATAAATTTCCGATTTTGCATTTCAGAGTTATAAGATTTTATTTGTTTATAGTCTGACAACAGATTTACTAAGTATTGCACAACAGCACAGTGTATTGCACAACAGCAAGAAATCTTTCATATAACCAATTTCAAGTTCTTTGACTACATTTATTCAGAAACCTATAATATATCAAATATTTAATTACAATCCAAATTCAGACCTGTATCAAGCTTGAATATTGTGTCCATTTTTGCCCCAATTGTTCAGGGTTGGACCTCTGCGGGCGTATCCAGCTGTGCTCAGCGAAGCAGTTTATTTTTTAAATAATACACAACAGTGTTCTCGATAAGTTTTTGAATAAGAGGAAGAAAAATAAAAGTAGCAGGCAATCATGAGGGCCGTAAGGCCCAAACTGAGCGTCGCAGGAGCGAGAGGGGGTGACCTCGAAAGGGGGTATCCCCCCTTCTCGTTAAGCTGGCGGTTTGTTTTTTCCCCCGAGAAAATTTTGGAAATCAAGATTGCTGGCTGTTCTGAGTAGATTTTGACCTCTTATTCTTCATGTTAATTTGTTCATTTTTAGTAGCTCATTTAAATTTTTGCTCAAAAATTGAAAATTAATGTGATTTTTTTTTTGCAGATTTTATATGACACGGCTTGCTTCACCCCTTTCCATGTTCAATGTTCTTCTTATTGCAATTCTTTATCACTAAGGGCTATTCCAGAATTGATTGCATGGGGAGGGAAAAGCACTTTTTATTTGAATAAAATTTGTGTTTTGTATTATAGTTTCAAATATAATTCATTGAGAACATTAATTTATGCTTTATTCAGTCATTCAAAAACTGGTAAGATTTATATTTAGAGGAAACCAGAGTTCCCTTTGGAAACTGTCAACCTGCAATAAACAACTGACAAAATATGGCTAGAAAAATAATAAATTTTAAATCCAGGAAATAGGAACTATGTAGTGTCAACAGTTTATCAGGTTACACACAATCCTCTCTCTTGGTCAGAGGGTACAAGTTAAATCGGCACCTATCGAAAAAGTTAAATCGGCATCTGATCAAATAGGCACCTATTTTAAAGTCATTTGGGCATTTAGTTGGTCAGTTCCGCACCAAATAATAATTTTCATCTGTTTTCTGCTTTTTAATTATTTAGAAAAAAATTGGGGTTGGATTTTATTTTGTTCAGTATATAGTTATAAATAATTTTGTTATTAAGAAGTAAAATGTTTGAAGTTTTTTTTTTTTAAACTCCTATGATGTTTTGACTTGATTTGTTTTTTTTCAATTAATTATTCAATAACTTATAGCAATTGAAAATTAACATGTTTGTTGTTTTAACTCTATACAGGTAGTTATTGATGTTTTTTCTTCCAAAATTTAAATAAAAACCAATGAAACCATTACCAAAGCTGTTATTTAATCATGAAAGAATAAGCAATAAAAGGGCAAATATGAGTCCCTGTTATCAATTTCAACTGTTTAAAACGTGCATTTTAAATATCCATTATCTTGAATACACATATAGTTGACCGAAAGAAAATACACAAAGAAACAAAAAGAACTTGATTTTATACAATAATTAATTCTGGCCATCCCCCTTCTTTATTTCAATCGTTTTGCTTTAAATACTAAAACACTCTCTATATACATATACTGTAAATTCAGAAATTATTGCGATGTTTTTATTATTGCGAAAAAATGCGACAGGGTTATAATCGCAATAATTTAAACTCGCATTTTAAAATTTTTAATATGAATTAAACAGTATTTTTCTAAATATCGCAAAAGTTAAAATCGCATTTTAGTCTAAAATGACAAAATCGCAATAATAAATGCACGCAATAATTTCTGAATTTACAGTTAGTCGACCGGCAAAAATCTCAAATGCTGTTTGTCAGTAACTTCCATATATATTCCAAGCGAAAACAATTTAAATAAACATTTAATAAAAAATAAATCAAAATTAAACTACATGGGGGGTCATTCGGGATACTCCCACTCAGGGGCACCCAAAGGTTATCCTGTCCACAAGTACCTATGATACCAGGTTCCGATTTAACAGTCAGATGCGGACTGATTTCACCGTGTTTTATATTACTTTATACTCTGGCGATTCTACAATAAAATACATAAATGCACACAAGTTTAAATCCATGTAAGATACATTAACCGAGCTTTCTTAATATCTTTACTTTACTGTAAATCCGGCTCAAGCTAAAAGTAATCACTAATCGTTCTCTTCATGTTTGAGTTTGCAAGCTGTCTAAACAATCCTCGTCAACATCAATTTCGATTTGTACAGATTTTATCACTTTGTTTCAAAGGCTCAAATGATATGAAACTGGTTTACATTTACTATTGTATTATTTACGCCTGGCGGACGACTCGGAACTAGTTAGTAGAATAAAGATGTACTACAGATCCTAACTATGCGATTTTCCCATATGTCATATTTTTGACAATAAATTAATAGCTGGCACAAAACATGCAATAGGCGGTGGATTTTGCCGGTTGCCGGCACTTATTGAGAACACTGCACAAACCTTAATCTATGAATCACATGCTTGTAAGACACTCACTAATTGATAGGTGATTGTTGACCTCCATTGCTCTCTCTAGATCTGTTTTGTAGAAATTTAAAAATTGATTGAAGTTATAGGGGCAACATAAGATGGAGATCTTCATTTTGGGTGTATTTTTGTATTGGTAGATCTGATGAAGAACCAATTTCAATTCGTTTTTGTCATGCCTGCGATGAAATGAGAGACATGTATTCAGGTGAAGACGACATAAACTATTTGTATAAGCTTTATATTTCAGAACTAGAAGACCCAGATGCTTTATAACTACTATGAAGATACCTTATGTTACGAAGTTTCCGTCAGTGATATGTCCATTGTCCTTGAGCTCATTTTCAATGTTAAGTGACTACTTGTTTTTTGTCATGATAATTTTATTTTGTACATTTATATGGATTCCTTGCAACATCTACATGTCCAAAAGGTGGGGTTCACCTGACTTCAACACCATTAAATGGATCAGTGATCAAGGTTAAATTTATGTGGTCAAGTCAGTATCTCAGATTCTATAAGCATTAGGTCAACTGTATGGAATGATTGTAAGATGTACATGTCCCACCGGCAGGTTTCTTCTGACCTTGACCTCTAATTCATGGTTCATTGGACAATATAAAGTTTTTGTGGTTTGGTCTATTTTTCAGATACTATAAAAAACAGGGTCACTATATCTGGTTTATGGAAAGATTGTAAGGTGTACATGTTTTTATGGCAAGGCCATATGACCTTGACATCATTTTTATGGTTCATTGGCCAATGTTAAGATTTTGTGGTTTGATCTGTTTCTCAGATACTATTAATAATAAGGCCACTATATTTGGTGTATGGAATGATTGTAAGGTGTACAATGGTTCATCTGACTGTGACCTCATTTTCTTAGAACATTGATTATGTTAAGTTTATGTGATAATTAAGCTTGTAGTAAAACCATTTATATTACTGACTTTCAACATAAATTCAATGATATGTAAAACAGGCAAGGTTGAGCATTCACAAACATGTTTAATGCCGCCACATCCTTTATGTGCCTATCCCAAGTCAGGAGCCTTTAGTTCAGAGGTTTCATTGGTTCATGTCTGTAATTGCTTACATCGTTGGTTGATGTCTGTCATATTTGTTTTTCGTTAATTGTTTTGTTATAAAATAAATTAGGCTGTAGTTTTCTCAATTGAATTGTTTCATATTTTTCATGTTGGGGCCTTTTATAGCCTACTATATGGTATGGGTTTTTCTCATTGTTGAAGGCTGTACGGTTACCTATAGTTGCTTACTGTTACATCCACTTTATTTGAACTTTGATGGATAGTTGTCTCATTGGCAATCATACCTCATCTCCTTATTTTTATATAAGACATTTCAGAGTGTGCTCTCTTGTTATATTTTTTTCTTAACTTTTACATGTCAGTTCTAAATATTGAAGTATTTTTCACTAAAACCATGTGACTAGTAGTTGCGGCACTTAACGGGACAAACTACTTCATATCATGACTCATAGATGTGAGTTAAAAATAAGATTATTTATATGATAAAACAACAATTTCATAAATAAACCATTTCATTTCCTGTATTTCCACACAAATATTTTGACCTTATAACAGTAACTAAAGGTGTGACTGGTCAAGTTTAAATCAGATAGCAAGCCAGTGTCCACTATTAAATATAAAGTTTACACAGGATTTTACATTATCTTTTGGATCTTGTTAGTGTAAAAGTAGTTTAATATCACAAATCAATTATCCTTTGTACATATAGGTACCTAAATCCTATTTTAAATAGGTGTAATTTAATGTCAAGGTATCTATTTAAGAATGTAACATTACAGTTGTAGTAGAAATGTATCCATCGATTTACTGCAATAAAAGTCAGACCATGTTTCAGGTGTCTAGTTAGTAGGGCTTTATGATATAAATACTCTAAAAACAGTAGTCCTGAAGATATTGAGTAGTTAATTGCTGTAAGGCCATGTGACAGATAACTAGTCAGTAGGGAAAAGTGGACTACAAATTGCTTGACATCCTTGAATTGGGTTTTGCATAAAATAGAGCTTGTTAGACGAAATTTATAATTGAATTCAGGTAAAAAAGATTTGTTATCTCCAGCCCCTATCATAACCCTGATGGTTTTAATCCAAATTCATCTGTCTGTCTGTCTGTCTATCTATCCATCCATCAGTCCAGCAAATCAGTTTTCCACACTTTTTTTCTTCATGCTTGAAGATATTGATTTGATATTTGGTATATAGTTTTATCATGACCAGGTACAGATCAAGATTAAATTTTGTTACGGTCTGATGATTTTGTGCAAAGTTATGGTCCTTGGACTTCGAAAATTTACACAAGTAATCAGTTTTCCTCACTTTTTTCGTCATGCTTAATTAAAGGTATTGATTTGATATTTGGTATAAATATGAACATTGACAAGTTACAGATCAAGTTTAAATGTTGTTCCGGTCTGATGATTTTGTGCAAAGTAATGATCCTTGGACTTAGAAAATTCATGGAAATAATCAGTTTTCCACACTTTTTTTGTTATGCTTGAAGATATTGATTTGATATTTGGTATATATAGTTTTACAATGACAAGTTACAGATCAAGTTCGAATTTTGTTCGGTTCCGCTGATTATTTTACAGAGTTAGAGTCCTCAGACTTAGAAAATTCATGCAAATCTGATGTTCAGTAGTTTGTTGATGTGGTTCATGAGTGTTTCTCGTTTATTATATAGATTAGACCGTTGGTTTTTCCGTTTGAATGGTTTTAAACTAGTAACTTTTGGGGCCCTTTATAGCTTGCTGTGCAGTTTGAGCCAAGGCTCCTTGTTGAAGACCGTACTTTGACCTATAATGGTTTACTTTTCTAAATTGTGACTTGGATGGAGAGTTGTCTCATTGGCACTCATACCACATCTTCATATATCTAAATAGTCAGATTTCCACACTTTTTATGCCCCCGCCGTACGTCCCAAAATTGGTTTCCGTTCTCTAACTTGAGTTTGCCTCAACCAAATGTTATGAAACTTATACACAATGCTTATTACCACAAAACACAGATCAAGTTTGAATTTTGGTGGTGTCACTTTAACCGTTCTAGAGTTATGCCCCTTTATAAATAGAAAAATTGCAAAATTTTTAGTTTCCGTTCTCTTACTTAAGTTTGTCTCAACCAAATGTTATGAAACTTATACACAATGCTTATTACCACAAAACACAGATCAAGTTTGAATTTTGGTGGTGTCACTTTAACCGTTCTAGAGTTATGCCCCTTTATAAATAGAAAAATTGCAAAATTTTTAGTTTCCGTTCTCTTACTTAAGTTTGTCTCAACCAAATGTTATGAAACTTATACACAATGCTTATTACCACAAAACACAGATCAAGTTTGAATTTTGGTGGCGTCACTTTAACCGTTCTAGAGTTATGCCCCTTTATAAATGGAAAAATTGCAAAATTTTTATTTTCTTCTAACTATCAAGTAATATTTAGAATTGGAGTTATCTTCCTTTGTCCATGATTATAGTTGAATCAACTATAATCAATGCTTTATACAATGCAATGTTTAATTTTGACTTCCACTGATAAAACACAGATCAAGTTAAATTTGAATCATTATTGAGTTATGCCCCTTTATAAATCAAAAGATTGCAAAATTTTTAGTTTCCATTCTGTAACTTTAGTTTGCCCCAACCAAACATTATGAAAACTTTACACAATATTCACTACCACAAAACTAAGATCAAGTACAAATTTTTTGTTTCCGTTTTCTAACTTTAGTTTGCCTCAACCAAATGTTATGAAACTTATACACAATGCTTATTAGTACATAATACAGATTAAGTACCAAAAAAAGGTGGCCATACTTTTACCATTCTTGAGTTATGTCCCTTTATAAACATAAAAATTGCTGAATTTTTTAGTTTGTCTCAACCAAATGTTATAAAACTTATACACAACCGTTCTAGAGTTATGTATGTTTACAAATAGAAAAATTGCTGAATTTTTAGTTTCTTTTCTCTACTTAAGTTAGCCTCAACTAAATGTTATGAGACTTACACACAATGCTTATTACTACAAAACTCAGATCTAGATCAAATTTGGGTAGCGTAACTTTTACCGTTCTTCAGTTATGTCACTTTATAACTATATGATATGCAAGCAGGGGCATCATCTGTGTCCACATGTGGACACTATCCACATTTATTTTTTTCGTGATGCTTGAAGATATTGATTTAATATTTCTTATAAAGTTTACATCATGACAAGTTATAGATCAAGTTAGCATTTTCTTCCAGTACAATGAATTTTTAACCGGAAGGGGACTATGTATTGCCATGCAATACTCTCAGAATGCTTGTTGTACTTATTTCCTGTATAGTGGCTATTGTCTGGACAACACTTCTTACATTTCAAAACAAGATTTAAAACTTTCCTACTTAAATCAATTTTAGAAATTGTTCAGTGTGATCTTGAAAGATTTATTTATGCCAAACTGTTACTTGTGACTAGTCCCACTGCCTGTTATGACCCAATCAGTGATATACATTAGATGAATTAAAATATGCAATTATAAAATTTCAATTATATGTGTGAATTAAATACTTGAACAGTTAATTACAAGCATATTGAAGATTTTCTATAATTATCTCTATTAAGAAAGCTACATACTATAGTCTAACCTGAACTTACACATGAATCCTGTAAAGAAAACTTCACATTCATAAGTATTTGTTGAATGTTACAATGTTTATTAGACTGCTCTGATGTCTCAAGTCTCATAAGTATTTGTTGAATGTTACAATGTGTATTAGACTGCTCTGACGTCTCAGTCGGCCTGTGTCAGGACTGATTGGGTCATAACAGGCAGTGGGACTAGCAGTAATTATAATTACATGTATGATATAAATGATTACTTATTAAGTGACTCTTTTATTGAAGGTAGAACTTCAGCTTAGATTTACAAAGCTTTAACCAAACAGTCAATGCTAGTAGTCCCCTACTGGCAAAGCTGAAGAAGACTATAGGTAATAGGTTACAACTCAGTCTTTCAAGCTGTTGGAGAAAATTTACTTACTTTTTCTGTAATCTGTAATAAGATATTTGGTTTATAGTCTAATTATATAAAATTACAGAACGATTTTGAGGTTTTATCAGTTTGAATGCTGCAGAAGTTGTGGCTATTGCCAGTATTGGACATACAAAATCTACTGAAATTATTTGTTTTTTGCATTTATTTTTGGAATACCTGAATCAATTAGATTATCAATATATAGCCAACAGATCAAGTTTGAGTTCTGTTTGAGCAATTTATTTAGAAGTGACTCTTGGACATATGATGATGTTGGTGAATTGGCGTTTAATTTCCAATGGCAAATATTAGAAAATGTCTATGTAATATGATACTGACCTGCCTTGTTCTAGAGCACCATGCTGAGTCTGAATATTTACATACTGTTTCTGGGCAACAGTATGCATGAAGGTATGTAACCCTTCTCAGACAGTCACACTTTAGTCTGACTCCAAGCTGACAAGTCTTTTCTCTTCCTTTTGAATGAAAGCTGGTCCTTAGGGAAGAAGCAGCACATACCAATTTTTCATCAGGCCACATCTACTTTTACTAGAATTGTGAGGATATTGGGACTGTTAAATGGAATTCTCAGCAATAATTCATATTTACTGGAAAATAAGTGTAAAACCTGGAGTCAGTTTCACAAAAAAACTTACAACTAAGATTGATCGCAAGCATACTTAATTGTTCATGACTTACGATCAATCTTAGTCGTGTCAGTGTCATCTGTTTCGAAGTTTACAATTGGGAACCCAGCATTTCGAAAACGCAATGTAAATTTCTCACTCCATGATTTAAAAATTGTATCAAAGTAAAACCATCAGTTCTTTCCGAGATATATATTCAGCGATGATGTGTTCAATTGATTCTTTTCAATTATTAAAATGAAAAAAAAAGTGTTTCAATAAAAACTGCTCACTACCGTAAGTTCACGGTTTTAATACCTTGCTATTTATTTATCCTAAAAAAAAAACATCTTGTGTAATCAAATTGGTTTGATTGCATATCAATCAATACTGTTATCATTTTAAATTAATTGAACAAACCAATTTTTACAGGTAATAATTAATGTAATTAAGAGCATTGGGAATGCATTTTTAGACTGGAATTTGAATACACAGGGACCGTCCAGAGAGTAATTTTACAAAGTCTTTGAAGTGAAAAAAATTGGACTTCAATTTTCGACTGGAATGGACAGGAAACAGGTTTATTCAGGCTCCTGTTTAACCAGGTTTGGTTCAATTAAATTTTATACATAAAAAGTCATTTAGGGATTTTGTGATTTATAGACAATAAAGGCAGATAAATCCTGACATAAACTTTGTTTAGAATAAAAGGAGTGTTAGTGAGAGCCAAAAAGGCCATTAATTTGTTTGACTTCCTCATTTTAATTCTGAATTTAAATATAAAATAGTATAAAAATCCTTTTTGATACGATTTTTGTCGAGCCATCGACTTTAGTCGAAAAAACGAGACATAGCGATCCTACATTCCGTCGGCATCGTCGGCGTCCACAAATATTCACTCTGTGGTTAAAGTTTTTGAAATTTTAATAACTTTCTTAAACTATCCTGGATTTCTACCAAACTTGGACAGAAGCTTGTTTATGATCATAAGATAGTATCCAGAAGTAAACTTTGTAAAAATAAAATTCCATTTTTTCCGTATTTTACTTATAAATGGACTTAGTTTTTCTGCCGGGAAATATTACATTCACTCTGTGGTTAAAGTTTTTAAAATTTTAATAACTTTCTTAAACTATCCTGGGTTTGTACCAAACTTGGACAGAAGCTTGTTTATGATCATAAGATAGTATCTAGAAGGAAATTTTGTAAAAAAATAAATCCATTTTTTCCTTATTTTACTTTTAAATGGACTTAGATTTTCTGCCAGGAAACAACACTTTCTCTCTGTGGTTAAAGTTTTTAAAATTTTAATAACTTTCTTATACTATTTTGGATTTGTACCAAACTTGGACAGAAGCTTGTTTATGATCATAAGATAGTATCCAGAAGTAAACTTTGTAAAAATAAAATTCCATTTTTTCCGTATTTTACTTATAAATGGACTTAGTTTTTCTGCCGGGAAATATTACATTCACTCTGTGGTTAAAGTTTTTAAAATTTTAATAACTTTCTTAAACTATCCTGGGTTTGTACCAAACTTGGACAGAAGCTTGTTTATGATCATAAGATAGTATCTAGAAGGAAATTTTGTAAAAAAATAAATCCATTTTTTCCTTATTTTACTTTTAAATGGACTTAGATTTTCTGCCAGGAAACAACACATTCACTCTGTGGTTAAAGTTTTTAAAATTTTAATAACTTTCTTATACTATTTTGGATTTGTACCAAACTTGGACAGAAGCTTGTTTAAGATCAAAAGCTAGTATCTAGAAGGAAATTTTGTAAAAAAATAAATCCATTTTTTTCGTATTTTATTTTTAAATGGACTTAGATTTTCTGCCAGGAAACAACATATTCACTCTGTGGTTAAAGTTTTTAAAATTTTAATAACTTTCTTATACTATTTTGGATTTGTATTAAACTTAGACAGAAGCTTGATGATCAAATGCTAGTATCTAGAAGGAAATTTGTTTTCTTACAGTTAACATAATATTCAGTCTGCAGTTAAAGTTTTTAAACATTTATTAGATTCATAAACTATCCTGGATTTTTACCAAACTTGGACAGAAGCTTCTTACAATCAAAAGATAGTATCAAGAGGAATATTTTTATTGATTTACTTCCTCATTTTTGTTGAGCCTGCGATTAACAGAAAAAGTAGGCGAGACACTGGGTTCCGTGGAACCCTTACGAATTTTTAATGGTGAACAGACACCTTCATGTCTCAGATATCTGGGATAGTTAATGAAATTCAAGCTCTTTATTATTCCAAGTGGTATGTTAATTTAAAAATTGAAAAAATGTGAGCATTTTTTTTTTAATAGTTTTGAATCATTTGTAGTGTTTTCAAAGAATAGATAATGCTTGAATTTTATCCAACCTCGGATAAAAGTTGTGAATGAGAACTCTTGGTCTTATATCAATTTAACCAAATAGTTCCTTTCTGTTTGTGAAACCTCAGAAAACATTTGTAATATAAAGTAACTTCTATAGACAGTACTAGTGTCGTGCATGAAGCCATCAAATCACCATCTATTTTATATTTATTGTAACTATGGGTAAAATTGTCACCATATTTAGAAATTTGATGTCAATTTCATGAATATAAAGTGGTATTCAGATAATGTAAGTTTTATAAATAGTTATAGATATCTACAATCTACACATGTGATAAGGGGTTGAGGGATAAAATACAGTTAGTTATATATAACTAGGTCCTTTCACATCTGTGATACAGTCCAGTCCAGTAGCACAATAAGATTTGTATTATTAGCTATATAGACTCTCTTGTAGATGTGTCAGTTTTATCTTATAAATCTGATTAAAAACAAATATTAATATCCCTCAAGCTTTTTCCCCATCATACATGTAACAGTGTCAACAATGGAAATTGAAGTAGTTTTAATAGTATCTATTATTTTAATAAAAAATATGGTTAGAATATGTTTGACAAAGCAGACATATAATTGCTGTACATAATATATTTATATTGGATGAGTTGAGAAGGGTAGATTTAAGTAGCTCAAAAAAAAATATTCTACAAATTTTCATCTGAATCTTCTTCCACCCAAAGTCACATCTCTTTTTTGACCAGTAGACCAGTCTGTCCAATGTACCTCTGCTATAAGTCAAATTTGGCTTGAAACAAGAAGTGTTTGTAAATTTAAAGTTTAAGCCTTAAGAGGGTGCAAATATATGTATATGTATATCAACTAAAACAAAGTAAATGTTATGAATGGCACATATGGTCTGAATTTGTTTATGATTTTTTAAACATTATATCTAATCATGGTTTACTAATGCATTTAATTTCAAATGTTTGTGGTAAATACAGTCGATGATATTAATCCATGAAAAGTGTTTATGTTTTTGCTCCAAAAATTAAATTATTGACCAAGCTCAAGGTTAAATACCAAGCTCAAGGTTAAATACCAAGCTTAACTAGGAAAAGAAGACAAATTTGGTCTTGTTTATTCAAGTGTCATGAATAAATTTGATAACTAGAGGAGATTATCCCTATAAAGTATTATTTAACTCATCTGGCCAATTTCTCTGTACAAAGTAGGGATATCCTAATTATATATATATTGAGGTTAAGGAGATAAGAAAAACCATGCTGACCAGTAATAAAACACCAAAATAATTGAAATTTATCTCTGAGCTTTAATGCTTTACATTGACAGTTGTTTGTTATTTTAGTTTCCACACAATGACACATACAATAATGAATGTTTTTAAGTGTTATTCTTCATTAAGGTAGTACTGGTTGTAATTTCTGGTAGAAATTTATTAATTGGATACATAAAATGAGAGTCCAACATGCAAGTCACTTTGAACCATGCTTTCGCTGACAGTAGTGCTGTTGAATAAAGATATTAAATTGTTGTGTGAGAAGTATCCACAAAAACTAATTAGTCTCTTGAGGAAATAGCTTGCCTTCATAAACAATAATATCTTGTTACCTAGGATTGTTTTGTTAAAAATTCAATTACATTTTTGTCTCTTACTAGCCAACTGTCTTCAATATTGACCCCTATTAATGCTTGATGACAATCAGAAGGCTAAGAAGTACACACTTTTGTTTTTTTGTTGCTGTGTTTTGTTAGATAGGCAGAATTGAAATTCTGAATTCAATGAACAAATGCATTTTCATTTTGAATAATTCTAATATTTAAAAAAGATTTCCCAAATGTGCACAATGGTTTCATCTATAAAAACATAAAAAAATTGTATTTCAAGCTGAAAAAGATTTATGAAGCTTCATTGTTATTTTATTCTGTATATATTCAGGTTACATTTATAATATAAGGCTTTCCTTGTTTTACTATCTATTCAGTATTTAATGATAAAACTTAATCTCTTTCTTTTTGCAACCGGAAGAAAATCTTTAAATGTGTTGTTTCCTTAGGTTATTTTGATATCACCCTCAAACATGCAGCACTCGTTATATATATGGATTCTAAAGTTTCATTTTTTGTTCATACATGAATCCTTAATATTTTGTGATATTTTTAGTTCACCTCAACTTATTTGCAGAAATGCATCATTTGCACCAATTAAAAAAATGACTTCTCTCCTTTATCTGTGCTTTGGACCAGCAGTTTACATTGGCAAAGTTAAAGTAATTTTAGTCATTTAATAGCACATTTTAAAACATAAAACTTTATAATCAGACTTCATAATTATATTACAGGCTGGAATTTGACACATGCACATGGCACAAACATCATGTATATAAGGCTTAGTTCAACTTTGGTATAATTCTGGCCACTGGACATTAAGCAACCAACAATCAATCAATCAATCAATCAATCAATCAATCAATCTTATACTAATACTTTTGAATGGCAATTGTTTCCTTTTATGAGATATGCCTACTTCCAACTGCTGCTTCAAAGGTACTAAGGTATTGAATGAAGGTAGTGGCTTGAAATTTCAAGATATTGTCCAAAAATGCAAACATGGATGGATGTGATGAATAAAACAGATAATTTTAGTGCTTATGAAATGCCTTTCCCTTCAGTGAACAATTTGCATAATATGTGTTTATCTTTTAATCTATGTACATATTTTGAGTTACAACATATCGATAGATTATTTATTCATGTTCTATGCAATTTGCAATTTTATGCTCTCCTTTCAATTGATTTTCAAGCAACAATATTAGTCCCATTTATTCCATAAATTGTATACTAGTATACTTTTAAAGGTACCACATTTTATTTATGATTTTTATGTATGATAAATACGTGTACAGGTAAATTGGTGCAATAGAATTCCCTATATTGGCGCAAATGATACATTTCAAAAATAACAATTGGCACAAAAGGACTGCTGCCTTTAATCTTGTATGCAGATGTTTCTTTGAGACATTTATATCATCATGTGCCATTAGCCTGATAAGATGAAAGTTACTGGACACTCTTGGAGACATTTATATCATCATGTGCCATTAGCCTGATAAGATGAAAGTTACTGGACACTCTTGGAGACATTTATATCATCATGTGCCATTAGCCTGATAAGATGAAAGTTACTGGACACTCTTGGAGACATTTATATCATCATGTGCCATTAGCCTGATAAGATGAAAGTTACTAGACACTCTTGGAGACATTTATATCATCATGTGCCATTAGTCTGATAAGATGAAAGTTACTGGACACTCTTGGAGACATTTATATCATCATGTGCCATTAGCCTGATAAGATGAAAGTTACTGGACACTCTTGGAGACATTTATATCATCATGTGCCATTAGTCTGATAAGATGAAAGTAATGGGACACTCTTGGAGACATTTATATCATGTGCCATTAGTCTGATAAGATGAAAGTTACTAGACACTCTTGGAGACATTTATAATATCATGTGCCATTAGCCTGATAAGATGAAAGTTACTGGACACTCTTGGAGACATTTATATCATCATGTGCCATTAGCCTGATAAGATGAAAGTTACTGGACACTCTTGGAGACATTTATATCATCATGTGCCATTAGCCTGATAAGATGAAAGTTACTGGACACTCTTGGAGACATTTATATCATCATGTGCCATTAGCCTGATAAGATGAAAGTTACTAGACACTCTTGGAGACATTTATAATATCATGTGCCATTAGCCTGATATGATGAAAGTTACTGGACACTCTTGGAGACATTTATATCATCATGTGCCATTAGTCTGATAAGATGAAAGTTACTGGACACTCTTGGAGACATTTATATCATCATGTGCCATTAGCCTGATATGATGAAAGTTACTGGACACTCTTGGAGACATTTATATCATCATGTGCCATTAGTCTGATAAGATGAAAGTTACTGGACACAATTCTCATGATTCAGTGGCATTGTTTAGTTTTTTAGCTCCATTTCTTACATTAACATGTTTAATGGAAAAGAAGTGATAAGGTGTATTAATTCATAATACAAAGTATAATACTTCAACACACTTTATTGCTGATCTTTGATCTCAAAGTCATAATCAGGCCATCTTTAATAGCCAAGGGTTACCCTATGGTTCTCCCTCTTCAGCTTTTGAAGACTAAGTCAGAATTTGTGTATACAGTATTGTGCCTTTTAGGACAGATAGAAATCATGCCAACTCCAAATACATAATTCTTAACAATTCACAGCACATTTTTTATGCCCCACCTACAAGAGTACAGGGGCATTATGTTTTTCGGTCTGTACATCCGTTCCTTCGTTCGTTCGATTGTTCGTTCGCAGAAACCTCATATGCATGATATGTATGTTGACATTTCATTATTTGCATGAGGAGCATACCGAAGAAGTTCAATTGATTGACTTTTAAAGTGTCACTAAAAATCACCCTTTATTTTGGGGTTAAAGACTTTTGGAACAATCAGCAGATGGCAATTGTTTATTTGCATTTTCTACATTTACACCTGATCATTTTAAATGCACTTATTGATTAGATTCAGCCAGTTACGACTGCAACCAACTCATTGATCCGAAATTTTGACTCATTCTGATTTTTTGTTCATTGTTGTGTACATAAATCAGGCCATTAGTTTTCTTGTTTGAATTGTTTTAATTTACATTTGTCATTTTGGGGCCTTTTATAGCTGACAATGTGGTATGGGTTTTGCTCATTGTTGAAGGCTGTACGGTGACGGTTAACTCCTATGTCATTTAGTCATGGGTGGAGAGTCGTCTCATTTACAATCATACCACATCTTATTATACGCTCGTTTACGGGACGTATTATGGTATACCGTTATCCGTCTGTCCGTCCGTCGTCAACATGTCGGACATTAACTCAAAAACGCTTTAACCAATTTGCATAAAACTTTGGTGAATTATATATATCTATTGACGTGAGCTCCCTTTTTTTTTTATAAATTTCCAATTTTACGTTTCCGAGTTATGAGGTTTTATTCATTAAAAAAGGGGGATTTTCCAGTTTTGGACAATAACTCCAAAATACTTTCACCAATTTGCAAGAAATTTTGGTGAATTGTTTATATCTGTTGACATGAACTCCCTTTCCATTTTCATAAATTTTAGATTTTACGTTTCTGAGTTATGGGGTTTTATTCATTTAAAAAAGGGGCCAGTTTACAGTTTTCGGGCAAAAACTCCAAAATGCGTCTAGCAGTTCTCAAGAAACTTTGGTGAATTGTTTATATCTATTGAGGTAAGCTCCCTTTCGAATTTTATAAATTTTAGATTTTACATTTCCGAGTTATGGTGTTTTATTCATTAAAAAAGGGGGGATTTTCCAGTTTTCTGACAATACCTCAAAAACGCTTTCAGCAGTTCTCATGAAACTTTGGTGAATTGTTTAAATCTATTTACAAAAGCTCCCTTTTGATTGTCATACATTTCTGACATGACATTGAGAAGTGATTGAACTTTATTCTTTGAAAATGCGACTGGCGTATCATGCCCTCATGGCCCAGCTGTTTATTGTTAAAAATTTATCTGCTAAAGGTGAAGATGAGGTGATCGAATTATAACCCTTGGCTAATGAAGATGTGCAGCCAGGCATACAATATCAATTTGTCCCTAAATGAAGATTTTTTACAAATTGTTGCATTTTTGCCTATAATTTTGAAACTATAACACCTAGAAAGAAATTGTTAAACAGCAAAAAAATGATCAGAAATACTAGGTTTACAGAAATGCCAATATGACTGAAACCATTTATTGCCTTACAGAGTCATTGCTCTTAGAAGACTATTTTATTTTGGACACATATATGCCTTTTTGCCTTTTATCTTGAACCTTATTTTAGAGAGCTGACTGTAATTGTTATGAGCAAAAATTATCATCAATACAAGATCTACAAAATTGGTAATATGACTGAAACCATAAATTGAGTATCAGAGTAGTTGTTGCTCTTAAACTTTAAGCAATAGATCAACTCTAATTTGTGCATTGCATAATTATACATGTAAATGTATATGTTAATCTGACAGGGTCTTCTAACCTTGACCTAAATTTTCATTGTTCATTTGTTAGCATTAATTTTTTTTTATTATTCTGTTCTCAGATACTTGAATTGATAGGTCAGCCATATTCCATGTTTAAAGTGATGTTAAGGTGTACAAATCAGTCTGATACCTCCTGTATTAAGAAAACTGAGACTGAGTTATTAATTAACTTCAAAGTTTAAGTCTGAAAGGGTTTATCTAACTTTGACCACATTTTCATGGATTATTGGAAAGGCTTATAAATGTTATATGATATCTGTAATAAAGTATTGATCTTATACTTTTAACATAAAATTCAATCATTATCAGTAAAGCAGGTGAGACATTTCAGTGTGTGTGGACTTTTTGATTTCTCTTTATCAATTTATAATAGTTTAAGAGTTCTGTATTATTGTTTGTTTCTTTCAGCAATTATCTAAACAAACAGATTTGTCAGTAAGACAGATAGAAAGATGGTTTCGTGTTCGAAGAAATCAAGACCGTCCCAGTATGATGTGTCGCTTCACAGAGGCAGCGTAAGTTGTTATATATCAGCGATGCCTTGCATTTCAAATAACTGGTTGTGAGTCATCTACAAACTTAAGATATCTCTTCTAGTCAGGTTTAGGTTCAGATGCATCTGGTAGATAAGGATCAAATTAAAATAAAGGTTTTAGGGAGCAGGCCTGTTGTATTCCAAGTACTGGTAAGTGAGATTGGCAATCCTGGATTTTAAATGGGCACTTTCAAAAATAATATTCTCTGAGACAACCAGCTAACATTTTGAAAAACTATATATCTGCAAACTTACACATGTATTAGGATTGATGAATGGAATATTGTTTGAAAGGATCTTCATGTGGTTCTGATGTATGGGTTAAAGTAACTGACCCCAAAGGCATTCTTAGATTCAGTTTGAACAATTTTGATTAACATCTTACAGAGACATATGTCAGTTTTATGTATAGATACCATTTGAGTGATTTTGGCTGCATGGAGCCTCTAGTTAATTTTTCTCCCATTATATTTAACCGGATTTTCGAAGGAAAAATCGGTTATTGATTTGGGGATGTACGGCGGGCAGGCGGGCAGCTGCCAAATAGTGTCCGTTCATTAACATGAAAACACTTTGACGAAATTTTTTTCAAATTTAGATATGTTGTTTCCTGTGACTAAAGGAAGGTCAAGTTCAATTTTCATGATTGCAGCTTTTCTTGTTGTTGAGTTATAGCCCTTTCCCAAGAACTCAATTTTTGATGAATTATTCCATTTCTGTACAAAGGGAAATAACTCATTTTTTAAAAGATTTTTAAAAGACATTGTATTAATGATAAATGACATTTTGGATTTTTTTTCTTTTCTTTGGTAAATTGTTTGAAGAATTTTGTGGTAGATTTGTTTGTTATTCTGTATAAGCTAATTTTCTGAATGCTATATATATGATTTTTTTTTATGAAGTTAACTCCTTTAATTAGATAATAATCTAATTTTATTAAAGGATATATTTCATTACATAACATTGTGAAGATAATGTTGTTGACATTGTTAGATAAGTTGCAGATCTGTATTACTTTGTAGCAAATGAAAGAAAAAATATTTGGAACTATTAATTATATTTGATTATAATTTGAAAATAGATATACATTGTGTAACATCATATCTAATTTTAGAGAGTTAAATCATATCTAATTTTAGAGAACTATGTTTGCTTTATTAGTTATCTTCTTATCTACCACAGGTACCTTTACAGTTCACTACTACACACTGCTGATTAGTTAACTACTGCAGCTGAATTGTAGGTTAACTACCAGAGATAATTTGCAGTGAGAGAATTTTTCACAAATTGTTAAGGCTGTGTTATGAGTACTCTGATTAAATATTTAATTAATCAGTTTTTATTGTATATTAATTTAAAAATGAAACAAATACCAAATCAATTTGTTTCATTTCCTTATCAAGCTTGAAAGCTGCCGTAAACGGACGTAAACAATTTCAAAGTATTTGTCCATGTTTGGTTCATCCTCTGGAGACTCGCAATCTTGTTCCGACAAACTAAACTATCCATTCCTATACTTCCAATTTTGCTTTCTAATTGCATAAATCCTTCAAATTCTTCACTTTCGCTATCCGATTTGAATAAGAAGCCCATTCATCCGCCATTGTTTTAATCGCATTCCAAACAAGTGTAAATTTCATCATAATTAAATGTAAACACACACAATTTATAGAAAAGGAATGTACAAGTTGAAAGATTATTCATTTGTAAAACCGAATTTCATTGCAATTGGTTCATTTCGGGATTCCCCAACAGTTTTGTCCAATCTAAAGGGTTTTAACAGTGGTATATTTTACGGAAATATCCGTCACTGGGACTGCGCAAGTGTATGTTTACAGCGGATCTATCAGTCACTGCGAATACACACTTGATTATGCAAGCGGATTTATCAGTCACTGCACTGCGGACAGAACGATGATAAAAACCGCGTAGATATCCGTCAGTGGTAGATAAAGAGTTAAACCATATTTCTGTTCAAAGGGAAATAACTCAAACTTATTCCATGAAGTTGAACCAGTAATGATAAATTAAGTACATGTATATGGATTCTGTTCAATTAATTTTAGTCATTAGTTGTCAAAATTTCTTTATAACTATTTTCTTTAAGTCATGTGTGTTATGAAGGTAGATGTCACAGTTGTTATGTGGTATTTTATTTTTGTTGTATGTGTTAATGTTTAATTTTTACATGATTCAGATTTGCAAATATCATTTTCATTATTAATTAGATAATAATCTATTTTAAATATTCAATCACAATCCAAATTCAGAGCTGTTTTAATGCTTAAATGTTGTGTCCATGCTTGCTCAACTGTTCAGGGTTTGACCTCTGCAGGAAAATCCGGTTTGCTGTCACTCGACAGCCTCTTGTTTAGGATTTACCATGCATAGTTAACATTGATTTTGCCTTTTTCTACAATTTTTGGTAGGCGTTATGTATCCATATCTCATTCTAAACCACTAATTACAATTCAATGATACTAACACAGAATCTTTTTAACATAAATTCTGTTTTGACCTCCAGTTTTATTATATTTTTTGAGCTAACAGTGGATATGAATTGTTGGAGTAAAGATTGCATAAAATGCAATTAAAACCCTTTTGGTACTGACTTAATCTCTAAATCTTCCAGGTTTTAGCACTCCTTTTGATAGTTAAAACAATATAGTGCAGTGAGGTTCACGAACATTCTTTAGATCCATGCATTTCACCCAATGTCATGCAATTAATAAGTCCCCTACCTAGGAAGTCGAAGGGGACTTTAGGTTTGCACTCTGTCCGTCTGTCTGTCCGTCCGTTCATCTGTCTGTCCATCCTCAACATGTCGTACAATAACTCAAAAAATGTTTTAACCAATTTGCATGAAACTGTGGTGAATTGTTTATATCTATTGACATGAGCTGCCTTTCTATTTTTATAAGTTTTAGATTTTATGTTCCCCAGTAATAGGGTTTTATTCATTAAAAAAGGGGGATTTTCCAGTTTTCAGACAATAAATCAAAAATGCTTTGAGCAGTTTTCATGAAACTTTGATGAATTGTTTATATCTATTGATGTAAGCTCCCTTACGATTTTATAAATTTTAGATTTTACGTTTCCGAGTTATGGGATTTTATTCATAAAAAGGGGGGGATTTTCCAGTTTTAAGACAATAGCTCAAAAGTGCTTCGAGCAGTTTTCATGAAACTTTAATTACTGGTTTATATCTATTAAAATAACTTCCCTTTAGTTTTTTTATGAATTTCTGATATGACATTGAGGAGTAATGGAACTTTATTCTTTGAAAAAGCAACGGGCATATATGCGCTCTTGGCGCAGCTGTTTATTATAAATATATCATGTTTTGGAAATTCAGCAACATGTTAATGATACTGTCATGTATAATATATCATTTAATAATTTATAAGTTTAAAAAAAAGAGTTTGAATGTCCTTTGGTATCTTTCGCCTCTCTTTTATGATCATTTGAATAGTTTAAATCCTCTTGTAATACTGTGTCTGAGTAATTATAGACGGTCCGATTGAATTGTTTCATATTTTGCATGTCAGGGCCTTTTATAGCCGACTATACGTTATGGGTTTTCTCATTGTTGAAGGCTATACGGTTGCCTATAATTGCATATATCCATTTATTTTGATCTTTGGTGGATAGTTGTCTCATTGGGAATCATACTGCATCTCCTTATTTTCATAATGCATCAATTTTCACTTACATCAAACATGGATGTCTACCTGTTCAAAGCTGTTGTACTATTTCATGTTCAGCAGGATCTTTATTTGAGCCGGCTACTAGTTTACCATTTTTGTACTGGAAATGTTGTGAAAAGATTCAACAGGGTGTCTGAGAACAAATTGAGAAGCAAAGAAGGGTAATATAAGAACTAGGATTTGAGATATATAAAAACATGAAGCACCAAATTTATGTTAATTTCTGATCGCTAGCTTGCATAAAATGCTTTTCATAGATTTTATTTTTTTTATATTTCAAAAATAATATTGCTCGCTAGTAAAAAATTCTTTCGCCTGCCAAAAATCAAACTTTGAAAAAAAAAATTTTTTCTCTCGCTCGCTACCCTTTTTGTCTCGCCTGCGACAAAAGTTGCGGAAAGCAACACATAGGGATTGCTTTTCCGGCTACGGCTGCTATGACGGCGTCAACAATTGTTCAGTTTTCTGCTTAAGTAAGTTTGATAGAAACAACTTGTGATAGATCAAAGATATTTTATATGAAGATGCATTACTATCAATACATATCAGTTTGATGACAATTTTGAGGCCCTGCCCCTAAGGCCATGGTCCAGTGACTGATTTTATTAGCCATTTTCAATGTTAAGTTTTATGCTTAAGTTAGTTTGATAGGAATTTCTTGTATTAACTCAATGATATTTTGTATGAAGTTGCATTACTATCAGTATATATCAGTTTGACGACTATTTTGAGGCCCTGCCCCCTAGGCCATGGTCAGGTGACTTTGAATTAATTAACAATTTTAAAAGATAAGTTTTCTGCTTAAGTTAGATTGATAGGTACTGGTGACAAATCAATGATATTTTGTGTGAAGTTGCATTGCTATCAGTACATATCAGTTTGACAACTATTTTGGGACCCTGCCCCCTAGGCCATTGTTCAAGTTAGATTGCTGTTTGTACATCTCAGTTTATCAACCATTTCGAGATCTTACCCACTAGTTGGTCCAGCAACTTTGAATTAATCAGCACTGTTGCTGTCCATCAGATTGTCTTTTTCTGAATTTTATGTCGACAGGTGAGACATATCTCTGTGTCAACAGTTTATTTAAGGAAAGAGTCCGAAGAACTAGAAATTAATTTGGTGTGGCCTAAATTGTAATGTAATTGCCAATGAGACAACTCTCCACTAGAGACCAAATATGTCGAATTTAACAACTAAAGGTCACAGCAGACCTTCTATAATGAGCAAAACTCATACTGCATAGTAAGCTATAAAAGCTTTATTTATTTATTTTTTTTTTTTAACATTTTTCATGTCATGGCCTGTTATAGCTGACTATAAGGTATGGCATTTTTCTCTTGTTGAAGGATATCCACGTTATTAGGTGGATAGTTGTTTCATTTGCAATCCTACCACGTCTCCTTATTTCTATATTTTTGTAACAATAATTGTATTTACATATCTACAGTGCAGACAAAATGAAAATGCGGGGGAAAAAATTGGAGCAATAAGTACAGTTGTTGTAAAATATAAATACATTTGTCTCTAATGTTTTTGCTAAATTTTTAACTCTTTAGACAGTAAAAAGCAAAAACAGAAAAAGATGCATTTAGCAGTCAGCAAACATTTAAAAAATTTGACAAGTATATTTACCTTATGTCCCCAGACCATATGCATTTATATATTTATAAAAATATGGAGATGTGGTATGATTGCCAATGAGACAAGTATCCTTCAGAGACCAAATAAAATTGATGTAAACAACTATAGGTCACTCAGTGTTCTTGAAGACTGTCTGTCCTGTTGATTCTGACCACCAAATATACATTCACCAATTTGGAGTGTAGAGGTGGTCCTGATGTCTAACAAAAGTTTGTTGTGGTTTTATTCTTTTTTTAGGCTGTCTAGTATTTAGTATAGCTCCTGATTACAATGCATTGTATATCAATATTTGAAATGGAACCATATAGTTATTGTGCAAATTTGTCTTTATCTTATTTATATTAACGTTAACATGTATGGAAATAAGTGATAGCAAAAACATTTCTGCAAAAACAAACCAACAAATGTTCACTTGGTTCATAGTCTTGAGAACCACTAGGCTAATAAAGATTTTGAGAAGTCTGGGTCACTGTACAGCCTTCAGCAATGAGCAAAACCAATTCCATAAAGTAAGCTAAAAAAATCTCAGTGTGACAAAATCTGATACAGTTTAAGAGTTAATCAGCTGCCTGATTTATGCTTAAAACAATAAACGAAAAACAAATGCGGGAGACAGCAACCATTTGTTACTTTATATTGATATTTTCATATATTTCTCTTGCAGATGGAGGTTTACCTTCTATTTCAGTATCTTTATGTATGGAATATGGGTTTTATGGGATGTAAGTATGACATTAAACTCCTCAAAACAACAGGTTCATGAAACAACTAATGAGAAATAAATAGTCTCAGATATGAACATGTATTACAAGAATAAATGCCATATCAATTTTCATGTCTTTCAGTGCTATACAGTCTCAATAGGCACTGTCTAGTTGACTAAGCATGTATTTCAAACTATTCTCCAGCTGTATTTTGTGAGTACCCACAATAAAGTGAAGTGATCAGTACAATATTTAGATTCTATCAATGGCCATAGCAAGCAATTTATTAATAAAATTTGTTATAAAAAATGGGGACACTCATGTACAAATTTGATGATATTTTCCAGAAAGAATGGTTTGCAGATTCTACTTATTGCTGGAAAGGATATCCTTATCATGTAAGTTTTTTTTAGAAAAAGTCGTATCTTCTACTCCTTACTTAGAAACCATGTCTTAAAATAAGAAATAAAAAATGTTTGATGTTTTACCTATTAACAAATATATGTTATAGTGAATTTTGTAGAGAATAAATATATGAGTATTTTCAAAGTCAAACGAACAATGTTTGGTAATGCAAAGGTCATATATATATCCTTATTTTGATTTTTGACAATTTCTTGCATGAGTTACGTGCTGTAATTTGATCATTTTATACTCCCATGTGCACTCTAATGGCATTCACTTTGTCTAACAAATATTTCTATCACACTTTTATCAGATTACTATTGTCCGGAATATGACTTCATATTTGTTCAGCAGCTGGACAGTAATCAGGTGTAACCTGTGACCATTTTTTCAGATCAGTCAGACACCTACTTTCTGTTTGTCGATTTTATATCGGAGAAATTTTACAGTATGTTGAATGAACTTAAATTTCTTTTCACACTGTTCTCAAGTAATACTGAACAAAATGACTTCATATTTAGTCAGCAGCTTCGCAGTGATGAATTGTATGGAGTGAGCTCTTTTACGACTCTATCAGAAACCTACTTCCTGTTTTCTGATACTCTGAATTACGATTAGGTGTGTGGTTAGCACAGCATCACAAGCAATCTTGTTACTAGTGCACCACAACGACACCTTGTAAAAAAGACTCTTCTAGGAAGATTTGACAGAAAACTTTCAAACTTTGTAGAATTGTTGTTAATATCAAGTGTAGTCAACCATAATAAATTTACATTTCAGTACCTGTCTTCTGGAATATTTTGGTATTATCAAATAGAGATGTCCTTTTACTGGTCATTACTGTTTTCACAGTTTTTTGATATAAAGAGAAAAGTAAGTATTCATTCATTTTATCAGACATACATACAGCTACACAGCTGTCTTTGATATTTATATCAGTAACTTTATAACATCCTAGTGTTTTATATATATGTGTGAATAGTGAGTTAGAAAACTCATATCGCATGTCCATACACAAAACATGTTGATCAAATTTTAATTGACTACATTTGCCAGTTTTTATACGACCGCAAAAAAATTTTGTGGTCGTATATTGGTATGACGTTGGCGTCGTCGTCGTCCGGCGTTGTCGTCGTCGTCGTCCGAAGACACATTAGTTTTCGCACTCTAACTTTAGTTTAAGTGAATGGATCTCAATGAAATTTTACCATAAGGTTCAATACCACAAAAGGAAGGTGGGGATTGATTTTGGGGGTTATGGTACTAACAGTTAAGGAATTAAGGGCCAAAAAGGGGCCAAAAATAAGCATTTTTGTAACTTCCAGACATAACTTGTGTGTAAGTGTATGGATCTCTCTGACATTGTACCACAAGGTTTCATATCACAAAGGGAATGCTGGGATTGATTTTGGGGGTAATTGCCTCCAAATTTTAGGAATTAGGGGCCAAAAAGGGGCAAAAAACAAGCATTTTTCTAGTTTCATGACAATAACTTGTGTGTAAGTGTATGGATCTCTCTGACATTGTATCACAAGGTTCCATATCACAAAGGGAATACTGGGATTGATTTTGGGGGTAATTTCCTCCAAATTTTAGGAATTAGGGGCCAAAAAGGGGCAAGAAACAAGCATTTTTCTAGTTTCATGACAATAACTTGTTTGTAAGTGTATGGATTTTTATGAAATTGTACTACAAGGTTCCATATCACAAAGGGAAAGCTGGAATTGAGTTTGGGGGTAATTGCCCAAAAAGTTTAGGAATAAGGGGCCAAAAAGGGGCAAAAATAAGCATTTTTCTAGTTTCCAGACAATAACTTGTGTTCAAGTGTATGGATCTCTCTGAAATTGTACTGCAAGGTACTATACCACAAAGGGAAGGCTGGGATTGATTTTGAGGGTAATTCCCTCAAAATTTTAGTAATTAGGGGCCATTAAAGGGCAAAAAAACAAGCATTTTTCTAGTTTCCATCCAATAACTTGTGTGTAAGTGTATGGATCTTTATGAAATTGTACTACAAGGTTCCATATCACAAAGGGAAAGCTGGGTTTGAGTTTGGGGGTAATTGCCCTAAACGTTTAGGAATTTCGGGCCAAAAAGGGGCCGAAAAACAAGCATTTTTCTAGTTTCCAGACAATAACTTGTGTTCAAGTGTATGGATCTCTCTGAAATTGTACTGCAAGGTACCATACCACAAAGGGAAAGCTGGGATTGAGTTTGAAGGTGATGAATCATAAGGGGGTTAAAAAAATTTAGGGGGGGGATTTTGTTTTCATTTTTTTTATTTAAAATTTTCCATTTTAAATTTGTTATTTCTGATTTATATATAAAAGCAAATAATAATGATATGGTTTGAATAGCATACATGTGAACCTCCCAACGGGAGTACAATAATCCCGTTTTCAGGGGTCTCCTCCCGTTGAAGAGGAAAAAATCCTTTGTATGAAATTTTTTATGAATGAAAAATTTCTGCCCAACATATCTCAGGCATCTGGTGTAACTGACATTACCTGAAGTTATATTTTACCTGTAAATCAATTAAGTAAACATGCATAATTATATGGCTTCACTTGTCAGCTTGGGTGTCAAACATACTGGTAATCAACGATTTTTACCTCAGGCTAACTGCCGTTGTGTAACAAAAACTGTGTATTTATTGGGTTACTTCCCTTGATTTATATATCCTGTTTTAAGTTACTTTCCTTTTAATAATGAAAATTTTTAAAAGAATATAAATAAAATATAAATTGAACAAATAATCATAAAAGGATGGTAATTAAATGATTTTAAATGTCTTAGGACAAATAAAAAAATAATAATTTGAAAATTATTTGAGGATTCTATACTTCCTTTCAAGGCTTAAATTGAAATTTATATAATAACTATGACCCTTGTTATACAGTTAGAATGATTTTCTGAGTATGCAAATAAAAACTATTTGCAGATAGTTAAACAAATGTTCTGGTTGCAATGATTGTTTTATAGAATATGAAGTAAAAAATTTAAAGAACATACTGAAAAAAAAAACAATGTTAGATTGAACATGTAGAACATAAAGATGGAGAAACTTTATAAGTACAAGGGTACTATAAACATAATAAATTGGATGGAAAGTTGAAGAAAACACACTTTAAAAGACCATTTTTACAGCACACGGTTACATTTACAACAAAATTTATGTCGATTAAAAACCTCCTGGTCTGAGTTTCACAGTCCATCACATGTGAAAATTTTTAAGTTCTTTATGCTGTGTCAAATATTTAATTACAATCCAAATTCAGTGCAGTATCAAGCTTGAATGTTGTGTCCATACTTGCCCCAACTGTTCAGGGTTCGACCTCTGCGGTCGTATCAAGCTGCGCCCCAGGGGAGCATTTTATTCTGCTGAAGGTTGCTGGTTCTCTTGGGTCAATCTGGCTTCATCCACCAATAAAAACTGATTGCCACTATGGTTACCCCATTTTTAAAGTGCCTTTCCTGGGTACATGGTTTTTTTGATGGAACAGCCTGTTGATATCTGAGGAGTACATTGACAACATGTCTAGACTGGGAATGATTAAGAATGGGATTTGAACTTCTGTTTATCATGATATATGTTTGATTGATTGTGTTGTTCAATTCTTAACTCATTACTGCAAATGCCACATCTTTTACTTTTTAATTGGCCTGGATACATATCTCCTAAAAAAAAAATAAGACACTGCGTAATAAATTTGTAAAAGATTTGTTATGTATTAATGCTTTTAATTGCTTGCCAATGCGTTTGATTTCACTCAGTCATTCAATAATTGAAATATCACTTGTATATTGGTTATAATTTCATTTGTTATTTCAGGATTTTTGGGAAATGTTTTTTCACCATCTAGCTACAATATTTTTACTGACTTTTTCTTGGAGTTTAAATTTTACACGAGTTGGAACTCTAGTTTTAGTGATACATGATGCAGTAGACTTTTGGTTAGAGGTAAGTTTGCTTTTAAGTTCTATTCTGGATAATATAATACTTGATTCTTATTCAAATAAGGAGATACATTCTGTGTCTATAATGATTTCCACTATAACATCTTCTTTTGCATAACACTTCTTACAATTACCTTATAGCTATAGAACTTTCTTATAAAATATTTCTTACATAAAGTCGTGCATAATTTTATTATATTCTTTTATCTGAAAAAATGTGGTTTACACAGATAAACATGGAGTTTGTCACATCTATACAAATGAAGGAGAGGGTGTATAAATTTGTGAGAGGTTATGACCTGTACTGCAGGTCCTAGTTTCTGTGTTCAAAGGCTATTACAGAAACTTATTTTGTGTTTTATAATAGGAAACAGCAAGTATTCCTCAGATGGATGTGAATTGATTTTAAAAAAGGACAACAAATGGTTAGATCAGCCTGAAACAACTATCCTTTATTTAACTTACCCCAAATCACATGTTTTGATGTTTCCCCCTATTTATTTGCATTCATTTTTTTCATGTTTCCAACAATTATTAAAACAAATGTTCCATATTTCTCCTGTAGCCAAATGTTTTTAATGAAATTTGGAAGAATGCATTGGTTGATTACATTTAAAAGGAATTTTAGACAACTTGCCTTGTCTTAGAAAAAAAAGACCAATTTAATCACTTGATCTCTCCTTAAGACCATGGTTGATCAACCTTTTTTGTTTTGAGTTTGCTGACTCTTCTTTTTTCCTAGAGGATCAAAGTTTTCTATCTTGTAGACAGGCTGAGTTGTCTTGTACCTTAAAGTACAATCAGAATCAATACTCAAGAAATTGGCATCTACAAGAATGAATAAAATTTTTATCAGATTTGTTTTATTGTTAATTTTCTTGCATAACTATTAATGTCTTATATTTTTTGAATATTTTTGTGGTGAGGATGTTTCTAAATATAGATTGTAGTCTTTCTTTGGGACCTTTGGAAATATTAGTTTTTTTGGTCAACCTAGAGAATTGATAAAGTCTTAAGAATAACACTTTTTCTGATGTAAGGCTGGACACATAATACATAAGTGCCAAATAATTAAAACAGGTTGGCATGAACCTTTGATTGGGATCATTTTCCAAATTTGAGGAACATACCCACCTAAAATTGCTTCTATAAAATAATTTAATTTTATTAATGATGAGTTTTGCAATAATTAAACAGAATATTTTAAATTATGATATCATTGGTATGCAGGGTTTCCTGAATTCATATTGTTTTTTTTTTTAAATCTCGCATGTGTACAACTTTTGCATTATTAAATGTAATTTTTTCTGAATTAGCAATCCATATGTTTTAATTCCTAACTACTTAAGTAAATATTTAATGTAACATTGACAATACAGGCCCTAGGAGAATAAAGTTAAATTTATATATTTTCAGGGTGCAAAGTGTGCAAAGTATGCTGGATTCCAGAAAATATGTGATGCTGGTTTTGCCATCATGGGTATAGTTTGGTTTGTCACAAGATTAGTTATATACCCTTTCAAGTAAGTTATATACCCTTTCAAGTAAGTTAATAGCCTTTGGAAATTCTCTCTGATTTCCTTTTACTGCATTATAAGATCCCCATTGACTAGTCTGTGGGTGCTCTATTGTGATCACTCTGTCTGTCCGTCTATCTGTCAGTTTGCACTTCTATCTTGTACATTAAGTCAAGATTACCTCCACCATCTGTCTGTCAGCACTTCTTTGTTGTGGATTCAGTCAAGATTGCTCCACCAAATTTCACAGTGTTTATACCTTTAAAAGGAAGGTCCCATCACAAATTTTGAGAAACATTTTTTTGTGTAAGGATTTCAAAAAATTTGATGCATAGGTACAATATGCATTCCAAATCAATCAAAATTGTGGTGAAAACTTAGGTTTTGTTAAAAAATTATTTTTTATGAAGAACTTCTGTTTTTGTCTCCTACGTGACAAGTTTGGGGGACATAAAAATACAAGGCATCTGTCTTGTCAGCAATCTCACAAGTCTCAGACAAGTTCAGAAATCAGTGCCGATCAACTATTTTTATAAGCCCGTTTACGGGACGTATTATGGTATACCTTTGACCGTCTGTTTTAGATTAGATTTTTGATATTTTTTAAACACTTAAATGTCTACTTCAGTCGATTCAATTAGTTTATGTAAAAGATTTGAACTGTAAAGATGCTCTAATTCAAGCTTAAATATGAAAAATCTATCAAATATGCCATAAAATGTCACTTTTCAGATGGTTTTTGTCTAAAATGTAAGTGGCCACATTCGTGTTCAGTCTCAACCTTTATATATGTTATGTATTATCTTCAAATACAACATATATTTGAATATTAAGACTGAACACAAATGTGGCCACTTCCATTTTAGACAAAAACTGTCTTAAAATAAGCACAAATGCTAAATTTGTGAAGATTTCAGTAATTTTGCATGAATTTATGGTGCTAGTACCTGATGCATGTGCATTGTTTTGTCAAAAACAGTTCATATTTATGGAGCTAAAGTATTCTACTTTCCAATGAATAGATAAAAGTTTACATTTCAACAAATTTGTAAAAATGCTATATTTCGGGGCCAAGAAGGGGTCTTACCGGGCCTACCTCTTTAAACATTTCAGGTGCAATAACTCAAATAAGATGTCATCCGATAGCTTTGGACAGAATGTACCATTTCTTCCTCTCAAAAACCTAAACATTTTGCATTAGTTCTTTTTTATCTAGCTTTTATAGTTTAAGAGGAGATGCACATACAAACAATGGACAAAATTGAGAATATGACCTTGACTTTTGTCTTTGACCTTATTTAAGATATATTGCTTTAAGCATGCTATGCTTATTTTGAATTTATCATGTTTATGCTGTTAAAGACTATTTTTATTGATCTATTTTTATAGGGTGTTAAAGACATCTTGGTTTGAGTGCAAGTCTATTGTTGGAATTTACCCGTCATTATACGTTTTCAATGCAATGTTGCTGGTTCTACTTATACTGCATGTATACTGGTTCAAGCTGATAGTGATTGTAGCATACAGAGCTATATGTAAGAGTGACGAGGTAAATACTCATTATTTTTCCTTTGCCATGAAAAGTATGGATTTTTTGGTTGCACTTTTTTATACGGCTGCAAAAAAATTTTTGGGATCGTATAATGGTATGATGTCGTCGTCTGTGTCATCGTCCAAAGACACATTGGTTTCCGGACAATAACTTTAGTTTAAGTGAATGCATCTCTATGAAATTTTTTAAGAAGGTTCAATACCACAAAAGGAAGGTTGGGATTGATTTTGGGGATGATGGTCCCAACTGTTTAGGAATTAGGGGCCTAAAAGGGGCCCAAAACAAGCATTTTTCTAGTTTCAGGATAATAACTTGTGTATAAGTATTTTGATTGCTCTGAATTTGTACCACAATGTTAAATACCACAAGTAGAAGGTTGGGATTCATCTTGGGGGTTATGGGGCCAACAGTTTAGGAATTTAGGGCTAAAAAGGGACCAAAAACAAGCATTTTACTAGTTTCCAGACAATAACTTGTGTGTAAGTGTATGGATCTCTCTGACATTGTAACACAAGGTTCCATATCACAAAGGGAAGTCTGGGATTGAATTTGGGGTAAATTGCCTTAAACGTTCAGGAATTAGGGGCAAAAAAGGGGCCAAAAACAAGTATTTTTCTAGTTTCCAGACAATAACTTGTGTTTAAGTGTATGGATCTCTCTGAAGTTGTACTACAAGGTTCCATACCTCAAAGGGAAGGCTGGGTTTGAGTTTGGGGTAATTGCCCCAAACGTTTAGAAATTAGGGGCAAAAAAGGGGCCAAAAACAAGCATTTTTATACGCCCGTTTACGGGACGTATTATGGAATACCTCTGTCCGTCCGTTGTCAACATGTCGGACATTAACTCAAAAACGCTTTAACCAATTTGCATAAAACTTTGGTAAATTGTTTATATCTATTGACGTGAGCTCCCTTTCGTTTTTTATAAATTTTAGATTTTACGTTTCAGAGTTATGTGGTTTTATTCATTAAAAAAAGGGGGATTTTCCAGTTTTCGCACAATAACTCAAAAATGCTTTCACCAACTTGCAAGGAATTGTGGTGAATTGTTTATATCTATTGACATGAGCTCCCTTTTGTTTTTTATATATTTTAGATTTTTCGTTTCCGAGTTACAGGGTTTTATTCATAAAAAAAGGGGATTTTCCAGTTTTCAGACAAAAAATCAAAAATGCTTTCAGCAGTTCTTATGAAACTTTGGTGAATTGTTTATATCTATTGATGTAAGCTCTGTTTAGAATTTTATAAATTTTACATTTTACATTTCTGAGTTATGGGGTTTTATTCATTAAAAAAGGGGGGATTTTCCAGTTTTCAGACAATAACTCTAAAATGCTGTCAGCAATTCTCATGAAACTTTGGTGAATTGTTTATATCTATTGATGTAAGCTCCCATTACATTTTCATAAATTTCTAATATGACATTGAGAATAAATTGAACTTTAATTGTTTATAGTCTGACAACAGATTTACTAAGTATTGCGCAACAGCACAGTGTATTGCACAACAGCAAGAAATCTTTAATTGAATATAAATTCAATTCATATAACCAATTTCAAGTTCTTTGACTACATTTATTCAAAAACCTATAATATGTCAAATATTTGATACAATCCAAATTCAGACCTGTATCAAGCTTGAATATTGTGTCCATTTTTGCCCCTACAGTTCAGGGTTGGACCTCTGTGGGCATATCCAGCTGTGCTCAGCGAAGCAGTTTATTCTAGTTTCCAGACAATAACCAATAACTTGTGTTAAAGTTTATGGAACTCTCTGAAATTGTACATTTTTCCTGAAAAGAAAATAATCTTCAAAATTTCAAAAAAAAATTTTGAGGGGGGGGGGGGGGGGGGTTCAAATTTTATTTTTGGGGTTCATAGACACAATGCTTATTACCACAAAACACAGATCAAGTTGAATTTGGGTGGTGTCACTTTTACCTTTCTAGAGTTATGCCCTTTACAAATGTAAAAATTGCTAACCTAAGTTTGCCTCAACCAAATTTTATGAAACTTATACACAATGCTTATTACTACAAAACAAAAAAATAACAAATTTGGGTAGCATCACTTTTACCGTTCTTCAGTTATGTCCATTTATAACTTTATATGATATGCAAGCGGGGGCATCATCTGTGTCCCATGGACACATTCCCCATTTTTATTCATAAAAAAGTGGTGATTTTCTAGTTTTCGGACAATACCTTTAAAGTGCTTTTAGCAGTTTTCATTAAACTTTGGTGACTGGTTTATATCAATGAAGATAACCTCCCTTTAGTTTTTCACAAATTTCTGATATGACATTGAGAAGTTATTGAACTTTATTCGTTAAAAATGCGACGTTCGTATCATGCACTCATGGCGCAGCTGTTTATTTTTAGTGAACTACATATTTCCCATTTTTGTAACATGACCATTAAACATTATTCTCTTAATCGTAAAACAGAACATAATTTCATGCCAAATAACAACAATTATCAATCATAATGATTCACTTTAGTAGTTTAAACGTAAATACTCGAATACTAACTGCAACTTGATTATTCTGAAGAAATTTCTTTTCGTAATTTGGAATTCATTTCGAAGTTAACAATCAAATTAATACATCTGGGTTACATTCAGAATGGAAGATGCATGTCATATGCTCTATTACTGTGGAATTTGCAGTTTTAAGTCATTAAAACCATTTAAGTTTTAATCTTTTGCCCTCCACAAATCTGTATTCAATATTTTACTAAATTGGGTAAGAAACTTCTTGTTGATGCTGCAAATCATTGATCCTGGTCGTGACAAAATTACCAAAATAGCGAGACGACTCTGGGAAAATTCTGAGGGAAAAAAATTTTGACGTTAACTAGGTTAACAGGATAGCTGAATTGCGATTAACCTTGACTAAGAGGAGCCATGCAGGCTTGACATTGGAATTGTTAAAAATGACAATTAATAATATATAAGTCTATTCACTATTCTTTACAATGAAATGTAGGAATGAAATATTTTCGATTATGACACGCAGGGTTTCGTCCTGGTGAGAGTTTTTCCATCGTTAAATTTTCACCCATGGAGATCCCTGCAGCTTATCTTACACCTATTCCAAATAAACATAGATGGTAGTTCATTTTATGAAAGAAGGGAGATAATTTGCAACCTCCAATTCAACCTGTGTCACCTCAAGCATTATTTGAAATGATAGTTCAAACTGATTCCAAAATATATGGTCTTTAAGTACTTTTCTGTAAAATAGTGGAGATGATAAGTTATTCCCAGTTTACTAAGGTCACTTTTTGCGTCATATGTGGTTTACTTACACTTTCTAATATATATATGGTTTCTAGGAACTTTTCCTTGAAATAAGTAATAAAAACTACTATTTCCTGTTTGCAGAAGGTCACTTCTGGTTGACAGTCAATGCCTTCAATCTTTATCCAAAAGACCCCAAGGCTTCGTCATGCTGTAGTTTGAAGTTTTAAACAATAAATCTTTGATTAATTAAACATTTAAGGGGCAATTACTCCTATAAAATTTCATAGATCAATTTGGACAAAAATTACGATGTTTTCATCCAAAATGTAATCACCTCTGTGGTCTCGTGGTAGCATGCTCGCCTCAAGTGCAGGAGGTCATGGGTTCAAATCCTGGCCAGATAAATCTTAGACTTTAAAATTGGTATTTGCTGCTTCTCTGCTAAGCACGCCACATTAAGGAATGTGAGCAAAGACTGGTCAGCTGGAGTCGGAATAAGGTGTCAGTGTAGGGTGACATGTTTTCCTGCGGATTGTTCACTTGTAAACTAGCATGTTATAAATCCTGCATAGCGGGTTGGTCTTGTACTCTTGTACAAAACAAGGTGAATATTCATGTTGCATAAAAATTTTCTCCTCCTGAATATATATTTTATTTGCAGCTGAACATTAAACAGCAATCCATCATCATCATTCCCAAATAACCAAAACTTTGTTCACCAATCTTTTAAAGCTATCTTTTGATCTTGCAGAGGAGACGAGATTACAAGCAAATGTCAAAAATTAAAACATGAACTTGACCTTAAATTCAATTTCCAGATTATGGCCTAAGGTTTAAAAAATCCTAGATCTTTACGGCTAATGGTTTGTGAGTTACATCAACATTTTTGCTAACTAAAATAACAAAGGGGAAATAACTCCTTTTATCTTTCAGCAGATGGCTTCTGTCAAGATGACTGAGGATATAACAATTTTAAAAAAATAAGTTTGCTGACATCTTTCACTTTTTAGCTCACCGGGGCCCGAAGGGCCCCATGTGAGCTTATGCCATCACTTGGCGTCCCTCGTCGTCCGTCGTCTGTCATCGTCGTCGTCGTCTGTCGTCATAAACTATTTCAAAAATCTTCTCCTCTGAAACTACTGGGCCAAATACCTTCAAACTTTAACTAAATGTTCCTTAGGGTATCTGGTTTATAAATTGTATCCGTAGTTTTGATCCATCGGCAAACATGGCCGCCATGGCTAAAAATAGAACATAGGGGTCAAATGCAGTTTTTATATGACCGCAAAAAAATTTTTGTGGTCGTATATTGGTATGACGTTGGCGTCTCCATCGTCGCCGTCTTCCAAAGACACATTAGTTTTCGCACTCTAACTTTAGTTTAAGTGAATGGATCTCAATGAAATTTTACCATAAGGTTCAATACCACTAAAAGAAGGTGGGGATTGATTTTGGGGGTTATGGTACCCACAGTTAAGGAATTAGGGGCCAAAAATAAGCATTTTTGTAACTTCCAGACATAATTTGTGTGTAAGTGTATGGATCTTTATGAAATTGTACTACAAGGTTCCATATCACAAAGGGAAAGCTGGAATTGAGTTGGGGGTAATTGCCCAAAAAGTTTAGGAATAAGGGGCCAAAAATAAGCATTTTTCTAGTTTCCAGACAATAACTTGTGTTCAAGTGTATGGATCTCTCTGAAATTGTACTGCAAGGTACCATACCACAAAGTGAAGGTTGTGATTGAGGTGGGGGATGATGAATCAAAAGGGGGTTGAAAAAATGTGTGGGGGGTAGGATTTTTTTTTTTCCTTTTTTTTTCTTTAAAATTTTCCATTTAAAGATGGTTGTTTCAGATTTATATATGAAAGAAAATAATAATGATACGGTTATATATCATGAGGAATTGAAATTTAAAATTATGTATATTGGAAATTTAGGTTACATTGGAAAGTAATAATTGGCTTTGGGGGGGGGGGGGGGGGGGGGGGGGGGGGGGTGGTTATGGCTCTAATGTTTAAGGAATAAGGGGAAAAAAGGTTAAAAAACAAGGGTTTCCATTTTAATAGACAAATAATTGAGTAAAGAACATTATTTAAAAGCAGTGTAAGGTTGGTAATTCAAACTCATTTAAATATCTCATCTACACTGCTTTTAAATTATGTAAATTGGAAATTTGCCAATAACTTTATTGTTAATAAATGCATTGGAAATTTGCCAACAATTTTAGTGTAATAAACTTCATTGGAAATTTGCCAATATAAAATTTTGCTGATGAAGGTTTTTTGTTTACCTTTAGCCTTGACTATGAAGTCATTTTCTATTTTTATAGCCTTATGATGTAGTTGAATTATTTAATACTTTTATGATGTGTTTTAATGGGGTTTTATCATGTTTATGGTTGCAAATTTATTGTTTTAGTATAATAAACTCCATTTAAAATTTGCCAATAAAAAAATTTTTTGTTTATTTTTAGCTATGATTATGATGTCATTTTCTATTTTACTTTTATGGTTGCAAAGAAATTTTTATTTTTATACGACCGCAAAAAAATTTTTGTGGTCGTATATTGGTATGACGTTGGCGTCGTCGTCGTCGTCGTCGTCCGGCGTCGTCGTCCGAATACACATTAGTTTTCGCACTCTAACTTTAGTTTAAGTAAATGGATCTCATTGAAATTTTACCATAAGGTTCAATACCACAAAAGGAAGGTGGGGATTGATTTTGGGGGTTATGGTACTAACAGTTAAGGAATTAGGGGCCAAAAGGGGCCAAAAATAAGCATTTTTGTAACTTCCAGACATAACTTGTGTGTAAGTGTATGGTTCTCTCTGACATTGTACCACAAGGTTCCATATCACAAAGGGAATGCTGGGATTGATTTTGGGGGTAATTGTCTCCAAATTTTAGGAATTAGGGGCCAAAAAGGGGCAAAAAACAAGCATTTTTCTAGTTTCATGACAATAACTTGTTTGTAAGTGTATGGATCTTTATGAAATTGTACTACAAGGTTCCATATCACAAAGGGAATACTGGGATTGATTTTTTGGGGTAATTTCCTCCAAATATTAGGAATTAGGGGCCAAAAAGGGGCAAAAAACAAGCATTTTTCTAGTTTCATGACAATAACTTGTTTGTAAGTGTATGGATCTTTATGAAATTGTACTACAAGGTTCCATATCACAAAGGGAAGGCTGGGATTGATTTTGGGGGTTTTCCCTCAAAATTTTAGTAATTAGGGGCCATAAAAGGGCAAAAAAAACATGCATTTTTCTAGTTTCAGGACAATAACTTGTGTGTAAGTGTATGGATCTTTATGAAATTGTACTGCAAGGTTCCATATCACAAAGGGAAAGCTGGAATTGAGTTTGGGGGTAATTGCCCTAAACGTTTAGGAATTTGGGGCCAAAAAGGGGCCAAAAAACAAGCATTTTTCTAGTTTCCAGACAATAACTTGTGTTCAAGTGTATGAATCTCTCTGAAATTGTACTGCAAGGTACCATACCACAAAGGGAAAGCTGGGATTGAGTTTGGGGGCGATGAATCATAAGGGGGTTCAAAAAATTGGGGGGGGGGGATTTATTTTTTCCTTTTTTTTCTTTAACATTTTCCATTTTAAATTGGTTATTTCTGATTTATATATAAAAGCAAATAATAATGATATGGTTTGAATAGGCATACATGTGAACCTCCCGATGGGAGTACAATAATCCCGTTTTCAGGGGTCTCCTCCCGACCTCCCGTTGAAAAAATCCCGTGTATGAAATTTTTCATGAATGAAAAATTTCTGCCCAACATAACATCTCAGGCATCTGGTGTAACTGACATTACCTGAAGTTATATTTTACCTGTAAATCAATTAACATGCATAATTATATGGCTTCACTTGTCAGCTTGGGTGTCAAACATACTGGTAAGCAACGATTTTTACCTCAGGCTAACTGCCGTTGTGTAACAAAAACTGTGTATTTATTGGGTTACTTCCCTTGATTTATCCTGTTTTAAGTTACTTTCCTTTTAATAATGAAAATTTTTTAAAGAATATAAATAAAATATAAATTGAACAAATAATCATAAAAGGATGGTTATTAAATGATTTTAAATGTCTTAGGACAAATAAAAAAATAATAATTTGAAAATTATTTGAGGATTCTATACTTCCTTTTAAGGCTTAAATTGAAATTTATATAATAACTATGACCCGAATTTTACAGATAGAATGAATTTCTGAGTTTGCAAATAAAAACTATTTGCAAGAGAAAAAAATAAAAAATAAAAACTATTTGCAGACAGCTAAACAAATGTTCTGGTTGCAATGATTGTTTTATAGAATATGAAGTAAAAAATTTAAAGAACATACTGGAAAAAAACAATGTTAAATTGAACATGTAGAATATAAAGATGGAGAAACTTTATAAGTACAAGGGAACTATAAACATAATAAATTGGTTGGAAAGTTGAAGAAAACACACTTTAAAAGACCATTTTTACAGCACACGGTTACATTTACAACAAAATTAATGTCGATTAAAAACCTCCTGATCTGAGTCCTAATCTCCTGACCAAAATTTCCCAATCTCCTGATTTGAGTTTCACAGTCCATCACATGTATGAATAGGTAAATTGAAAATTTTTAAGTTCTTAGACCACTTTCATTCTGTGTCAGAAACCTATGCTGTGTCAAATATTTAATTACAATCCAAATTCAGTGCTGTATCAAGCTTGAATGTTGTGTCCATACTTGCCCCAACTGTTCAGGGTTCGACCTCTGCGGTCGTATCAAGCTGCGCCCCAGCGGAGCATTTTATTAGATATTACTGTTAAATGATGCTGATTAAGGTTTTTGCTATGTTTAGCCATGACTTTGATGTCATTTTCTATTTTAATATCTGTTATGATGTATTTAAATGGGCTTTTATGGTTACAAAGGAATTTTATTTTTAGATATTACTATAAAATGTTGCTGATGCTGATTAAGGATTTTGTTTATTTTTAGCCATGACTATGATGTCATTTTCTATTTTAATACCTTTATGATGTAATTTCCATTTTTAGATATTACTGTTAAATGATGCTGATTAAGGGTTTTTTGCTATGTTTAGCCATGACTATGATGTCATTTTCTATTTTAATATCTTTATGATGTATTTAAATGGGCTTTTATGGTTACAAAGGAATTTTATTTTTATACGACCGCAAAAAAATTTTGTGGTCGTATATTGGTATGACGTTGGCGTCGTCGTCGTCGTCCGGCGTCGTCGTCGTCGTCCGGCGTCGTCGTCCGAAGACACATTGGTTTTCGCACTCTTACTTTAGTTTAAGTGAATGGATCTTTTTGAAATTTGACCATAAGGTTAAATACCACAAAAGGAAGGTGGGGATTGATTTTGGGGGTTATGGTACCAACAGTTAAGGAATAAGGGGCCAAAAAGGGGCCAAAAATAAGCATTTTCTAGTTTCCAGACAATAACTGTGGAACGGTGTATGGATCTCTCTGAAATTATACTACAAGTTTCCATACCACAAAGGGATGGTTAGGATTTGCTTTGGGGGGTTATGGCTCAAACCGTTTAGGAATTAGGGGCAAAAAAGGGGGAAAAACAAGGTTGTCCTGGTTAATGGACAAATACTTTAGTACAAAACATAATTTAAAGCAGTGTAAGGGAGATAAATCAAATACATCATTGAAATTATCTCCCTTACACTGCTTTTAAATTATGTATAAAGTAATGGTTAATGAACAATAAAGATAATTTAAAACAGTGTAAGGGAGGTAATCCAAATACAACGTTTTGGTTACTTCCCTTACACTGCTTTTAAATTATGTTTAAAGAAATGCATATTTATAAAGGAAGACCAGTAAAAATATCTGCAAATGTTGCATCTTTTTTTTTTACAAAAAAATCCATATGAAAGATTTGACACTATATTCTATTATAAAATAGATTAAGTTAGCACTATGGTAAATTTAAATGGGTAATTATGGTTGCCAACTCCATTGGAAATTTGAATTGAGATTATGACCATATCTTGAGGGAAAGAATTTTTTGGGGGAAAAAAAGGAGGGGGGGGGGGGGGGATAAAAAGAAATTGTGGGGGGTCAATTTTTTCTCATTTCAGATTTCAGAAATTAAAAAGAATTATTTTTTTTTTTTCAAATTTCAAATATTGAAAAATTTCAAGAAGTAATCTTTAATTGCACAGTATGGCGCATTAGATTTGTAAAATCTTTGATCACATTTATTTATTTGTTATGCCGAATCTAACAGTGTATTTAGATTTTTAATTTTGGATCCAGTTTTCAAATTGGTCTACATTAAGGTCCAAAGGGTCCAAAATTAAACTTTGTTTGATTTTAGCAAAAATTGAATATATGAGGTTCTTTGATATGCTGAATCTAAACATGTATTTAGATTTTTGATTTTTGGCCCAGTTTTCAAGTTGGTCCAAATTGGGGTCCAAAATTAAACTTTGTTTGATTTCAACAAAAATTGAATATATGGGGTTCTTTGATATGCTGAATCTAACCATGTATTTAGATTTTTTATTTGTGGACCCCGTTATCAAATTGGTTCATATTGAGGTCAAAAGGGTCCAAAATTAAACTTTGTTTGATTTCATCTAAAATTGAATTATTGGGGTTCTTTGATATTCCAAATCTAACTGTGTATTTAGATTTTTAATTTTGGGTCCTGTTTTTTAAATTGGTCTACATTAAGGTCCAAAGGGTCCAAAATTAAACTTAGTTTGATTTTAACAAAAAATGAATTCTTGGGGTTCTTTGATATGCTGAATCTTAACATGTGTTTAGATTTTTGATTATGGGCCCAGTTTTCAAGTTGGTCCAAGATAGGGTCCAGTATTTAAACTTTGTTTGATTTCAACAAAAAATGAATATATGGGGTTCTTTGATATGCTGAATCTAAACATGTATTTAGATTTTTGATTATGGGCCCAGTTTTCAAGTTGGTCCAAATTGGGGTCCAAAATTAAACTTTGTTTGATTTCAACAAAAATTGAATATACGAGGTTCTTTGATATGCTGAATCTAACCATGTATTTAGATTTTTTATTTGTGGGCCCCGCTATCAAATTGGTTCATATTGAGGTCAAAAGGGTCCAAAATTAAACTTTGTTTGATTTCATCAAAAATTGAATTATTGGGGTTCTTTGATATGCCAAATCTAACCGTGTTTTTAGATTTTTAATTTGGGTCCCGTTTTTTAAATTGGTCTTCATTGAGGTCCAAAGGGTCCAAAATTAAACTTAGTTTGATTTTAACAAAAATTGAATTCTTGGGGTTCTTTGATATGCTGAATCTAAACATGTGTTTAGATTTTTGATTATGGGCCCAGTTTTCAAGTTGGTCCAAGTTGGGGTCCAAAATTAAACTTTTTTTGATTTCAACAAAAATTGAATATAAGGGGTTCTTTGATATGCTGAATCTAACCATGAATTTAGATTTTTTATTTGTGGGCCCCGCTATCAAATTGGTTCATATTGAGGTCAAAAGGGTCCAAAATTAAACTTTGTTTGATTTCATCAAAAATTGAATTATTAGGGTTCTTTGATATTCCAAATCTAACCGTGTATTTAGATTTTTAATTTTAAGTCCCGTTTTTTAAATTGGTCTACATTAAGGTCCAAAGGGTCCAAAATTAAACTTTGTTTGATTTCATCTAAAATTGAATTATTGGGGTTCTTTGATATTCCAAATCTAACCGTGTATTTAGATTTTTAATTTTGGGTCCTGATTTTTAAATTGGTCTACATTAAGGTCCAAAGGGTCCAAAATTAAACTTAGTTTGATTTTAACAAAAATTGAATTCTTGGGGTTCTTTGATATGCTGAATCTAAACATGTGTTTAGATTTTTGATTATGGGCCCAGTTTTCAAGTTGGTCCAAGTTGGGGTCCAAAATTAAACTTTGTTTGATTTTAACAAAAAATGAATATATGGGGTTCTTTGATATGCTGAATCTAACCATGTATTTTGATTTTGGACATTGGACCATAATAGGTAAATTAAAAAAATTCAAGTTCTTAGACCACATTCTTTCTGTGTCAGAAACCTATGCTGTGTCAAATATTTAATAACAATCCAAATTCAGAGCTGTATCAAGCTTGAATGTTGTGTCCATACTTGCCCCAACTGTTCAGGGTTCGACCTCTGCGGTCGTATCAAGCTGCGCCCCAGCGAAGCATTTTATTAGATATTACTTTAAATGTTGCTGATTAAGGATTTTTGTTTATTTTTAGCCATGACTATAATGTCACTTTCTATTTTAATACCTTTATGATGTATTTAAATGGGCTCCCATGTATTTAGATTTTTGATTATTTATACATGTTACCAAATTGGTCCACATTGAACAAAAACGGTCCAAATTTCAACTTTATTACATTACATCAAACATTGAATTCTACATATTCTTTGATATATTGAAATTAACAAACAATTTAGTTTATGGATATTCCACCATAATAGGTAAATTAAATTTTTTCCAGTTCTTACACCACATTCATCCTGTGTCAGAAACCTATGCTGTGTCAAATATTTAATGACAATCCAAAGTCATAGCTGTATCAAGCTTGAATTTTGTGTCCATACTTGCCCCAACTGTTCAGGGTTCGACCTCTGCGGTCGTATCAAGCTGCGCCCCAGCAAAGCATTTTATTTGTTATTATTTTGAATATTATTTTAGAGATATATAAACTGTAAGCAGCAATAATGTTCAGCAAAATAAGATCTACAAAAAATTTAAATGACCAAAATTGTCAATTGACCCCTTAAGGAGTTATTGCCCTTTAAAGACAATTTTACACAATTTGTTCAAGTTTGCTAACATTTAAAAATCTTCTCCTCTGAAATACAGGTGAGCGATTCAGGCTCTTGAGAGCCTCTTGTAATTGATTGATTGTTGGTTGCTTAATCTTTCACATTTATGAAGGAGATACTATAACAAGAAAAATAGTGTTAGGGGAGATAACTCTTTCACAGAAAGTGTTCCATTAAACAGGGTTAGTTTTAAACGGGTAATAATTGTTCAATATCATATACCATATAAGCACAGTTTTAAGTGTATAATTTAGATAAAAGATTAATCAAGGGGTGTAGCTCCAAAATACTTTCAAATGTGTTTGAAAATACATGTACAAATGAATAAATTTTAGCATGGTAACCTTAGGCTGCCAAACAGTGTCCGTTCATTTACATGAAAACGCTTTGATGAAAATTTTTTCAAATTTTTATATGTTGTTTCCTGTGACTTAATGAAGGTCAAGTTCAATTTTCACGACTTTAGCTTATCTCGTTCTTGAATTTTGGACCCTTTTAGAAACCACAAATTTACTTATTATGTGATTGAGTTATTTCCATTTGAACAGAAATTAATAAGTTTATGTATAGCTGAGATGTATAGATAGTCTATCAATGATTGTATCTGTTCAATTGATTAGTCAGGAGTTGTCAAAAATTTCTTCATAACTATTTTTTTTTAAGTCATGTGTGTTTTGAAGGTAGATGTCACAGTTGTTATGTGGTATTTTATTTTTGTTGTGTGTGTTAATGTTTAAATTTTACTTGATCCTGTTTGGGTGTCCAGATTTGCAAATTTCATTTTCATTAGGTAATAATCTATTTTTGTTAAAGGATATATTTCATTACATTACATTGTGTAGATAAAGTTGTTGACGTTGATAGATAAGTTGCAGATAAGATATTAGTTTGTGACAAATGAAAGAAAAAATATTGGGAACTATTAATTATATTTGATCATAATTTGAAAACATCATATCTAATTTTAGAGAACAATTTTTTAGTGGCGAAACCATATCTAATTTTAGATTTGCATTACTGGTTCATTGAAAGAGGTTTGAGTTATTTCCCTTTGAACAGAAATTGTTTTAATTAATAAGTATTTCATCAAAAAATTGAATTTTTGGGGTTCTTTGATATGCTGATTCTAATAATGTACTTAGATTTTGGATATTGGACCATAATAGGTAAATGTCCAATTTCATTTTTTTCAGTTCTTTGACCACATTTATTTTGTGTCACAAACCTATGCTGTATCAAATATTCAATCACAATCCAAATTCAGAGCTGTTTTAAATGTTGTGTCCATACTTGCTCAACTGTTCAGGGTTCGACCTCTGCAGGAAAATCTGGTTTGCTGTCACTCTGACAGCTTCTTGTTATCATTTTACTCTTATAGTCTTTATCATCAGTCATAGTTACCAAAATGTTGCTGAAGTGTTGAAAAGTGGACTTTGGCTTGCTGTTTCCAATGGCGAAGACAGTGTCCATAGCTACAATGCATTAGTTTGTGATTAGGTCAATTTAAAGGTAACCACTAGTGGTCAATAGTATTTTGTATGCAATGGTATAAGCATTGTCATTTCTCCTTTCCACAGAGGTTATTTGGCCCTGCACCTTTAGTCATGGTTCATTGACTTTGAATGTTTTGCATAGTTAACATGTTTAAGTTTTGCTATTTTAACTTCAACAATTGCATTATACTATACAAGTTACATAAAGGCAAGACATATCTCTGTATCAACAGTTTACTTTTAAAGGGACAGAAACGCAAAACTTTATTACAGCAACTAAGCTTGAAATGTAGGTCATGGTGACTCCTACATTGCTGAACAACATTTTACTATATACATGATGTTGTGTGATACAATGACATAGGTATACTACCGTATGTTTCTGAGAAGTGCACCTTTATCAAAAGCATGAAATGAAAGTTATTATGAACAAAATGTGGCAGAGCAACAATTTCATAATATATTAGGTATCTCAGTAATAATCCTTATTGCAAAAGGTTTATAAACTGTTGGTGGGAGACGATTATGCTCCTATAGGTCCACCCTAATACCAAGTTGTATGATTATTATTTACTTGATATCTGAAATCTAAGATCAGACGTTAATCTTGACCAAGGTTAGTGAAGCATCAAATGTAACTCAGAGTGACCTTATTTGGAGAGAGGCTGTTACTGTGGATTCATTAATTTTCGTGGATTGAGGAAAAATTGTATTTTAGTGGAGATTTGATTTCATGGTTTTTACAAAGTCTGCATATAAAATTTGTACTTCTTTGAATATTTAAATTTGTGGTTTACCTAAACCCACGAAATCCACGAAAATTGGTATCCCACAAATAAGAATGAATCCACCATATACCCTTACATCAAGATATTAATGAATCCACCGTATACCCTTACATCAAGATATGTTGTTGTAGGTCAGTTAGTATCTCACAACTGAGTTCAAAAGTAAATTAAGTACATGAAGATGACCAATTTTTGGTTGGAGGCTGTTATTCTCGCTTATTTGTCCTTACACAAAGTTATATGATTGTAGGTCACTTAGTAACTGAGATCAGATCCTATGTCCCTGAAGTGATAAATATAGGTCAAATTATCTACTTTTGGTAAAGGCTGTTATACTTCCTTTGATAAATTGTAACATAAAGTTAAATGATTGTAGGTCAGTGAAAATTTGAGAACTGAACTTAAACTTGTTTTGCTTGACAGCAATTTTGTAGTGACACGTAGCAATAATTTCTGTCTTCTTGCATCATTGGTGTCTGTGTTACACTATGTTAATCCACAGCTCCTTGAAAATGACTGGACAGAAATCAACCAAACTTGCACAGATTCTATAGGACATGAAAGTGTGCACCAGCTATTTTAATTTATTTTTAAGTAATTTTTGTGGTTTCCAATTCCATTAAACACAGACTTTGCCATTTCTTCATATATCAGTTTGTTTATCCAAAACTGTAAAACAGCTAAAAATAAACCATTTTTGCAAAGAATCTTCTTCTGGACAGGGTGGAAAATTGTTCAGATCTTCTTATATCTAATTGAAGTTGTGCACTTGATATTTTGATTTTTGATCCGAGTGAATTTTTGGGTTTCTGTACCAAAATGTGGACTTCACCAATTCTGCTTATAGTATTAGTAAACGGTATAGACAACACATGTCTTCCTTGAAAGACATCTTCTTTTTCATTGTAAGCTATAGACAACTTTCGAATTTGTGCACTTTCCTGTAAATTCCCTATGTCACAATGCTTATGTTGTGACTTCACAGTAAGAACAGATTGTTTGGTGAGGTCGTTTATGCCAATTGACCTCTTATCGACCATTGTAACTCATTCATTAAAAAACAACTTGAGATTGGTTTATTAAACTCCCTCTAGATTTATTTTTAAATCTTTTTATATTGAAATCAATGAAATATTTACCATGTTTTAAATGCCCCCATTGTCAGAATTTGAGAATGTTAATGTACAATCCTTTGTAAAAACATATGACATGATCAGTTAATATAAGAACTGTGTATATCAGTGTAAAAGTGTGTGTTAGAATCTTTTGTTGTTTGTTTTGATCAGTTTATAATTGATTGTTATTTTTATTTACAGGACAATCAGGTGAGATAGAGAGTAATAAACCTTCCTATCTCACTCACCCACATTTAAACTGAGCACACAAAATTCTTCTAAATAGTGGACTGCAGTGTTATATTAATGAAGTCTCTCTGCATATTTTCAATAGTCTTAATATGATATAAGTCTGTTTTAATAATTAGAATTTAGATAATTTAGTAAAAAGACTTTAAATTATGGGTGAGAAGATATTTAAGGGATCATTTATACATTAAAATCATATGGCATGTTAAGATACTTGATATTTTTATATTGACTTATTCTAGAAATTTTTAACATTTTCTAACAAAATCACATTTTTTACACAAATCAGACTGCTTATATAAACTTATCATTTAGAATTAAAAAATATAGTTTTCTATCATGTAAAAAGAATTTCTTGGTGTAATGAAATGATCTGCAAGTAAACTCTAATACTTTGTGAATTGCCTTGAGTAAAAATTGGTATTTGGTGCTTTTCCGCAAACAACATGGCATTTAGGAGTAAGAACAAAGACTGGTCGTCACAGCCTCGGAATTATATGTCTGGGTAGGATGACATGTCTGACTACAGACAGTAACCTTGTGTACTGACATGTTTTAAATCCTGCTCAATGTGTTGGAATAGTACAACGCAGGGTTCATATTCATATAATATCAACATGTTCTCATCCTGATATGCAAGTAATATTGGCCACTGAACAATAAACCACAATTCATCTAAACATCTAATACTTTATGTCAATATCTTTTTTGAAAAAAGAAGGGTTAAGATATAATTTAAGTCATGGTGACATTTCTTTGACAGTTACTGTGGAATCATCAATTTTCATGGTTATCAATTTTTGTGGATTGAGGAAAATTGGTATTTAATGTGGATATTTGATTTCGTGATTTCGCCAAAGTCTGCATACAAGCCTATAAAAACTTGGTTCTTTGTTGAACATTTATTTGATTTCTTGATTACCAACGAAATCCACTATAACTGGTATCCCACGAATAATAATGAATCCACAGTACTCTATACAGTACTCTATCAACTGCTTCTATATATATGAATGTAAAAGATTTTGATAGTCTTGATACAAAATATCTTAGTTTTTATTTTCCATGACATTGAATACTAATAATATATATGAATATTTGAAGAAGAAACAGTTATAATCTATTTTACTTCAACTCTTGTTCTTTAATAATTATAAATCACTAGTATATTTTGTTTGGAAATGTATAACTCTGCATCATAAATAAAGGATAACTGAGTCCAATAAAGAAATAGAGCAATCTTAAACAACATCTTATCCCCACATCCATAATTTATTTATTTGAATTTTTTTAATCATTGATGAAGGTCAGTGTACCATATTTTAGTTCACCAAATATGATGCATCAAATGACAAAAGATCATTCCTCTATTAGTCTGAGATACTCTGATGTCTGCTGGCCTTTTTTGGACTTTTTAGGGCCCCAACAAGTCTTAAAAAAGGCCAGTAGACGTCTGATCAATCTAGGTGTATTCTCTATGAAGACAGTTGATTTAGATCTGGACCTTAACCCAAGGCCATTCTTTTGTTAAATGAATATTAAGTTAATCTAATCTTAATGTTGAACTTTGTCACAAAACATGGTGCATTGACTCAGACAAAAGTTCATTACTTTTTGATTTGTAGTTCTTTAGATCTGGACCTTAATGCAAAACTTAACCAAAGCCTTTTATCAATACAATGAAGTTCAAGTTGTCCAAATTTCAGTGACGACCTTTGTCACTAAGCATGATGCATAAACCAACAAAAGATCATTCTTCACTGACTATTGGCAGAAACCAATTTCTTTAACTACACAAATCCTTGTACTTTTCAGGTTTCAAACTGTATTTGCAGACATATGAATTTACAGTATATAAATGATCCCTTTCTCCTTTTTCCTCTACCCTTAGTTGCTCAGTTTGAATGTACAAATTGTATTTTAGAAAAGAAAGAATTGACCAAATGTTTCATATTTGTATTGTTCTATCCATCATTTTTATACGACATCAAAAAATGTTTTGCGTCGTATAATGCTATGGTGTAGTTGTCCGAATAAATAATTCAGGCGTCGTCCGAAGACACATTTGGTTTCCGGACAATAACTTTAGTTAAAGTGAATGGATCTTTAAGAAGTTTTACCAGAAGGTTCAATACCACAAAAGGAAGGTTGGGATTGATTTTTGGGGGGTTATGGTACCAACAGTTTAGGAATTAGGGGCCAAAAACAAGCATTTTTGTAGTTTTAGGACAATTACTTGTGTGTTAGTGTATAGATCTCTCAGAAGTTGTACCGCAGTGTTCCATATCACAAAGGGAAGGCTGGGATTGAGTTTGGGGGTAATTGTCCAAATGGTTCAGAAATTAGGTGCAAAAACGGTGCCAAAAACAAGCATTTTTCTAGTTACCAGACAGTAACTTGTGTTTAAGTGTATGGATCTCTCTAAAATTGTACTACAAGGTTCCATACCACAAAGGGGTGTTGGGATTAATTTGGGGGTAATTACTCCAAGGTGGAGGGGGTTCAAAAAGTTTGGGGGGATTTTTTTGGGGGGTTCATATTTTTTTTCTTCAAAATTTTTGAAATTTCAAAGGATTGTACAGTATTGCGCAATAGCACAGTATTGGGCAATAGCAAGAAATCTTCAATTGCACAGTATTGCGCAATAGCAAGAAATCTTCAATTGCACAGTAATGCGCAATAGCACAGTATTGCACAATCGCACTGTATTGGGCAATAGCAAGAAATCTTCAATTGCACTGTATTGGGCAATAGCAAGAAATCTTCAATTGCACAGTATTGCGCAATAGCAAGAAATCTTCAATTGCACAGTATTGCGCAATAGCAAGAAATCTCCAATTGCACAGTATTGCGCAATAGCAAGAAATCTTCAATTGCACAGTATTGCGCAATAGCATAGTATTGCACAACAACAAAGTATTATGCAATAGCAAGAAATCTTCAATTATACAGTATTGCGCAATAGCAAGAAATCTTCAATTGGCCAGTATTGCACAATAGCACAGTATTGGGTGACAACACAGTCAGGGATGGGGTAATCGTAATCTGTAATCATAATCGATTGTAATTGATTACATTTTTTCCAGTAATCGACAGTAATCTGTAATCGAAGACATTTTCGATTACATGTAATCGTAATTTAATCGATTACAGCAAAAATCATGATGTAATCATCGATTACTTTCGATTACATTTCGATTACTTTAGTAAAATAGTCTGATGAAATATAACCTATTTTAAATGAAAATATGTGTATGTATTCATCACTTTGAAGTACTGATATGACTTAAGAGTTTATCAACTGCCTTTATATTTCTATCTATTGTCTCAAGCTGCATTATGATCAACCAGATCCCCTACCATAATTTACTTTATATCTAGCTTTTGAAGCAAAATGTGCTTGTCAATAAGTCAACACCTTTTATATCAAAATAAGAAAATAGATTTGAAATAAGGAATGTGTCTTAAGTTAAGTTCTGTACTTCCTTAAAGTAGTAAGCTTATTTGTATTAAATTTCCTAAAAGCATAATTTTCAATAAGATTTAAGCTTAGAAAAGATAAACAGTTGATTTCTTATAATGTTATGATATACATGTATATAAAAAATAAGTACACAAAATCCTTTTAACAATGAACCAACATGACCAATGCCTATGCATTGAAATTTTTTTCAGAAAAAGATACATGTATCCCTCGTTGACACTATAAATATATACTGTTTATAATTTTATTATAGAATAAAAAAATCTTAACAAACTTCTTGTCTTTACTTATCAGATGATCAAAGTCTTCTAATCACTATATAAGACACACACTTTGTTTTTATTTCAATTACTGTTTGTCTAATTAAGATGGAGATTTACATTATTTTGCCCCAGGTAATAAATTGTACTCCATTGGCAGTTTTATAACCTATAATTAAGGTGGTTTTCCAACAAAAGGATTAAATCATGTCTGTCATTATAATTATAAATTTTGATCCTTAAAATTAGCTGAACTAATTAATAATTCTACTTTTTTATATTTTCTTCAGAGAAAACTTCCAACATTGTAAATAACTATGCTTAAATATACCTGCTTTAAATGAATAAAAACAAAAAAGCTAACTTAAGTCAGTATGAAAGTAAAATTATTGAAAAAAACCTTAAACATATATATAAGTGATTGATGGAATGCAATGTCATCTCTAATTCATGTTGAAAGTCAAATTTCAAGATTTTTTTAATAATTCTGATCCTCAGTAAGAGATTCCATCTAGATAACAACTGTCAACTTATAATTTGGAAACAATGATTTAAATGCTGTTTTTTTGGTAAAGTTCTAGATATCTACTATACAAACGTTGATCAACATAATAGTGTTTAACTTACTTTATTTTTTTTTTTAATTTTGAAGCATATAATTGACAGTAATCGAAAAGTAATGTAATTACTTTTGATAAAGTAATCGATTGCAATCGATTACATACAAAAATCTGAGTAATCGATTATTAATCGATTGCACAAAATACCTTCATGTAATCGATTATTAATCGATTACATTTGTCAGTAATCGTGCCCATCCCTGAACACAGTATTGCGCAATAGCAAGAAATCTGCAATTGCACAGTATTGCGCAATAGCACAGTATTGCACAATAGCAAGAAATCTTAAATTGCACAGTATTGCGCAATAGCAAGAAATCTTCAATTGAGAATAAATACAAATCTTTTAACCAATTTCAATGGGATTAATTTTAAGTCTTTAATTTTTGGGAGTTCTAACCTTGTATTACTTTTTTGGATATTAGGCCCCATTTTTAAATTGGTCTGCAGTGAGGTCAAAAGGGTCCAAAATTAAACTTTGTTTGAATTCATCAAAAACTGAATTATTGCGGCTGTATGATATGCTGAATCTTATTGTGCATTTAGATTTTTTTATTTTGGGCCCTGTCTTCAAATTAGTCCATATTAAGGTTTGAAGGGTAAAAAATTAAATTTTGTTTGATTTCAACTAAAATTAAATTTTTGGTGTTTTTTTTATATGCTGAATCTAACCATGTTGTTAGATTTTGGATATCAGACAATTCTAGGTAAATTAAATGTCCCATTTCCAATTTTTAAGATCTTTGACCACATTTATTTTGTGTCAGAAACCTATATTATGTCAAAAATTTGATCAAAATCCAAATTCAGACAGTATCAAGCTTGAATATTGTATCCAAACTTGCCCCAACTGTTCAAGGTTAAACCTCTGCTGTCGTATCTGGCTGTGCTCAGCGAAGCATTTTATTACCTAGATATCTCAGATTTGTAATGGTTAACCTTAATTTGGATGCTAATAAAAATGGATATTTATGCCACTATATATATTTTAACCCATGGCTATTTCAAATTACAAAAGTTGTCTTTAGAGTTTTTTGTTGTTACTACAAATATTTATTTAGAGAATTTCTAACTTAAGTTAACGTTAACTTTTAACATTTTCATTTTGACATCTGAAATTACTTAGCCAAAATGAACTATAAGATGAACTATACTTTGCCCAGGAAAAATGTTAAGATGGTCTTTTTATTCCTCCATTATCTCTGATTGAACAATAGTCCATTTTTTTTTATATATGCGATTGATGGATGGATTCTCCTCAACAAAGATTTGTTTTAAATTTGTTGATCAGATAGCATTAAGATTAGTAATGTTGGTACGAGTAATGATTTTATTACTGAGGTGGTGATCACTTTTACATCTTGACATAACATTCTACAGTCAATATGTCATATTTTTGGTAATAGCAGTCTTACATCCACTTCATTTGAACTTTGGGGGATATGACATAGCACATCTCCTTATTTTTGTCGAGCCTGCGACTTTTGTCGCAGAAAGCTCGACATATAGGGATTAGGGATAGTGATCCGGCGGCGGTGGCGTTAGCTAACTTCTTAAAAGCTTTATATTTTAGAAGGTAGAATACCTGGATCCTTCATACTTTGTATATAGATGCCTCATGTTACGAAGTTTCCGTCAGTCACATGTCCAATGTCCTTGACCTCATTTTCATGGTTCAGTGACTACTTGAAAAAAAAGTTATAATTTTTTGTAATGTTAAATTCTCTCTTATTATAAGTAATAGGATAACTATATTTGGTATGTGCTTACCTTCCAAGGTCCTCATGCCCGTCAGACAGTTTTCACTTGACCTCAACCTCATTTCATGGATCAGTGAACAAGGTTAAGTTTTGGTGGTCAAGTCCATATCTCAGATACTATAAGCAATAGGTCTAGTATATTCGGTGTATGGAAGGACTGTAAGGTGTACATGTCAAACTGGCAGGTGTCATCTGACCTTGACCTCATTTTCATGGTTCAGTGGTTATAGTTAAGTTTTTGTGTTTTGGTCTGTTTTTCTTATACTGTATGCAATAGGTCTACTATATTTGGTGTATGGAATGATTGTAAGGTGTACATGTCTAGCTGGCAGGTGTCATCTGACCTTGAACTCATTTTCATGGCTCAGTGGTCAAAGTTAAGTTTTTTGAGTTTTGGTCTTTTTTTCTAATACTATATGCAATAGTTCAACTATATTTGGTGTATGGAAATATTTTATGATCTATATGTCAGTCACGCATGTTTTATTTGACCTTGACCTCATTTTCAAGGTTCATTGCATTGCTCAGTGTTAAGTTTTTGTGTTTTGGTCTGTTTCTCTTAAACTATAAGCAATAGGTCAACTATATTTGTTGAATGGAAGAATTGTTAGCTGTACATACCTGCCTAGCATGGTTCATCTGACCTTGACCTCATTTTCATGGTTCATTGGTCAATGTTTAGTTTACTTGGTTAATGTTAAGTTTATGTGACAGTTGTAATAAAGCTTTATATTTAGGACTATCAACATAATATCAATGATTAGTAAAAAAGGCGAGACATTTCAGCGTGTGCACTCTTGTTATATTATTAGATGGTCAGATGTATCATTGACAATAGTTTTATGATTGTGGCTTTGGTTCCAATATGTCTTTTGGTTTCAGAGATCTTTTAAATAGTTCACAACAGACATATTGTAATTAGTAATGTCTTTTCAGTCAACTCAGTTAATGAAAATGTGATCAAGAATAATTTAGAAAAAATGGCCATGTTTTTATCCAAGATTTACAACAGTAGTTTCATTGAAAGAAGTTGACAATGATATCCCATAGAGTTCAATGCTACTGGACATTTACATGCTTACATCCACTTCATTTGAAAGTTGGTGGATAGTTATCTCAATAGCAATCATACCACATTTCCTTATTTTTATATTTAAACAACTATATCGAAAAATGATTAACTCCAAATGAGGGTTTCTTAGAAGAGAGTGCATACTTCCAGTGAGGGAGGTTGTGGTTTAAATCTCTGACTGAGTCCAACTTAAGCTTTGAAAATTGGTATTTGCTACTTCTCTGCTATATAATCATATGGCATTTATGAGTTTTTGAGAGCAAAGACTAGTCAGCCCAGAGTCAAAAAGCGAGACATAGGTATGCTGTTTCCGGCGTCCACGGCGTTGGCAGCCTCAACAATGTATTAGTTTGTGATTAGGTCTAGTTTGTGGTGAACCACAAGTTGTCGGTCAATCATATTTGGTATACAGTTGTATTAGCATTGGCACATCTCATTTCCATGGAGATTATTTGCTTAGGTAACATGTATTAGTTTGTGATTAGGTCAGTTCAAAGGGAACCATTAGTGGTAGGCCAATGTTAATTGGTACTCAGTTGTATAAGCATTAGCACATCTCATTTCAATGGGATATTTGGCTCCATCCCCTCAGTCATGGCCTATTGACTTTGAAACTTTTGCTTAGCTTACATGTATTAGTTTGTGATTAGGTCAGTTTATGGGGAACCATTAGTGGTAGGTCAATGATATTTGGTATGCAGTTGTATAAGCATTGGCATATCTCATTTCCATGGAGATTATTTGGCTCAGCCACCTTAGTCATGGTCTATTGACTTTCATAATTTTGCTTAGTTAACATGTATTAGTTTGTGATTAGGTCAGTTCAAGGGGAACCATTAGTGGTAGGCCAATGTTAATTGGTACTCAGTTGTATAAGCATTAGCACATCTCATTTCAATGGAGAATATTTGGCCCCATCCCCTCAGTCATGGCCTATTGACTTTGAAACTTTTGCTTAGTTTACATGTATTACTATTAGTTTGTGATAAGATCAGTTTAAGATGAACTGCTAATGTTAAGTCAATGATATTTGGTATGCAAATTTATTAGCATTTGTAAGTATCGTTTTCATGGAGATTATATAGCTCCACCCATCTTCATGGTTCATTGACTTTGAAACATTTACATAGTTTACAAGTTAATGTTTGTGTTTAGGTTTGTTTAAAGGGAACAACTTATAATAAGTCAATGATATTTGGTATGCAGTTGTATTAGCATTGGCGCATCTCATTTACATGGAGATGGTTTAGCCATGTACCTCAGTCATGGTTCATTGACTGTGAATATTAGCATAACTTGTTAAGTATTACCATTTTAATTTCAACATTTACATAATCAAAATTACAAAAAAGCAAGACATTATATTATAATCTCTGTGATAACAGTATTTTGGTTATTTGGTGCAGGCTATAGAAGACAGAGAGAAAATTTAAATTGCAAAAATAATAAGGAAGATAAGACCTACCATTATAAGTCTAATGACCCAAGTCTTCAGTCAACTTATAATTACAGGAGTTATTGCTCAATTGGTGATTTTTGACCAATTTTAGTGTTTTTACCCAAGACTGTATCTGAAAAAATAATAAATAGACTGAAACTTTGAACCACAAAATATGATGAGTAACACAAGATCTACAAATAAGTCAATATAAATGAAATGTCAATTTAACTCCTTGCAGGGATTTTTGTGCCTAAATTTCAATTCAAACCTATTTTTATGCCCCCGCCGTACTGGAGGGGCATTGAGTTTACCTTTGTCCATATGTCCGTATGTCCCGAAATTGGTTTCCGTTCTCTTACAACAGTTTTGATGTAACACATATTTTATTGTTGCATTGTATCTTTTGTATTCAATAATGCCAGGTGAGTGATACATTCTTGTGGATATTGTGCTGGTGTTTTATATGTTTTAGTGTATTGAATATTAACAAATCTAATACCGTACATGAGTTTTGTTTCAACTGATTTTTTTTTTTTACTAATTATGACCCTTTAACTTTCTAAAGAGGTGTGCTAAGGGGCTTATTGACCAAATGATAATTTTTACCATATGAGTAGATTTTTTGCGTAAGGATCATTGATAAGTATGTGGAAAGTTTGAATCATAAGGAATATAAAATATTATGAAAGTTGACGAAAATTTTGAGGCAGAAAATTAGCATACATTTGATTTTCTTCAAATTAAACAAAAAATGCATATTTTGACACATATTTGTGAGTCAGAAATATTGATAGAAAAACAAAAGATATGGAATATCCATCCATGACACAAAATCAGTACATGCACAGCAAAAAACACACAAAAAGCAAAGGAACAGCACTTTTATTGCTGTTCTTCATCTCAAAGTCACAGGGAGGCCTTCAACACAGAGCAAAAAAACTCTCACCTCACTGCAACTTTAAGACGGCCACTAGCATGCATGTTAATTAATACAAAATAGATTTTGACATGAGTGGTGTTGTTCATATAGAAAAACATCATGGTAAATTGTTAAGTTGGTATTTGCATATATCTATGATTTTTTTTACAACAATGCCTTTATTATTATGTCATGGATTGTAAACCATATGGTTTTTATACAACCGCAAAAAATTTGCGATCATATATTGCTATCATGTCGTCGTCATCCGAAGACATTTGGTTTCCAGACAATAACTTTAGTATAAGTGAATGGATCTCTATGAAATTGTACCACAAGGTTCCATACCACACACAGACGGTTTGGGAAGATTTTGTGGGTTGTGGCTTTAATCGTTAAGAAACTAGAGGCCAAATAGGGACCAAAAACAAGACTTTTCTAATACTGTCTAAGCTGGTTCTAACATAAATTATTTCTGATCTATATAAAGAAACAACAAATACTGATATGGTAGGAGATACACACCAAACAAGTATTATTATATTTATTTGTAAACAGATTTACTAAGTATTGTGCAACAGCAAAGTATTGCACAACAGAAAGAAATCTTCAATTGAAAATAAATACAAATCTTTTAACCAATTTCAATGAGGATTAATTTAAAGTCTTGAATTGTTTGAGGTTTTAACCATGTACTACTATATTGGATATTTGGACATTTTTAAATAGGTCTACATTGAGGTCCAAAGGGTCCAAAATTAGACTTTGTTTGATTTCATCAAAAACTGAATTCTGGTGGTTCTATGATATGCAGAATCTAACTGTGCATTTGGATTTTTAATGTGGGCCCTTTTTTCAAATTCGTCCATATTGCTGACCAAAGGGTCCAAAATTAAACTTTGTTTGAATTCATGGTTTTTTTTTTATATGCTGAAAATAACCATGGAATTAGATTTTGGATATTGTAGATTAAATGTCCCATTTCAAATTTTTAAGTTATCTGACCACATTTATTCTGTATCAGAAAACAACAATGTGTCAAATCTTTAAATTTTAATCACTATTCAAATTCAGAGCTGTATCAAGCTTGAATATTGTGTTTGTACTTGCCCCAACTGTTAAGAGTCCGACCTCTGCAGTCGTATCCAGCTGCTCCAGGTGGAGAGCATTTTTTTTTGTTGGTATAACCTCAACTTTAGAATAGCCAAAAAAAGGGAAATCTTTAATAACCAGTAATGTTCAAATTTCAGTGTAAAATTTCAGCTTATTAAGGCCCCACCTAATGGCAGGTCACCCTATTGTGAACAGTCTGTCCGTCCGTCTGTAACAAGGTGTGTCCGCTCTAGAGAAATGTTATAATTTCATACTTTATACTTGACATGTATATTAACCAACACCAGAGGGTGTGTCATAATGTTTGTACAACTTCCTAGGTCAAAGGTCAAGATCAAAAACTTTGGTTTCAGTTGACAACCCCATGTCCTACGGTAAAGATCTTGTCCGCTCTATATCTTGAGAACCGTTATGATTTCAAAGTTTATACTTGACATGTATATTAACCAACACCAGAGGGTGTGTCATAATGTATGTACAACTTCCTAGGTCAAAGGTCAAGGTCAAAAACTTTGGTTTCAGTTGACAACCCCATGTCCTATGGTAAAGATTGTGTCCGCTCTATATCTTGAGAACCGTAATGAAATCAAAGTTTATACTTGACATGTATATTAACCAACACCAGAGGGTGTGTCATAATGTATGTACAACTTCCTAGGTCAAAGGTCAAGGTCAAAAACTTTGGTTTCAGTTGACAACCCCATGTCCTATGGTAAAGATACAAATTTTTTACCACACCTTATTCACAGCGGGGCCCACAAAGATGGCATCCCATCTCAATGATGTCTAGTTAATTCGGTTATATCACCTCCAACTTTGACACAGTCAGAATTTTTTTAACGTAAACCTTCCTCAGGCATGCCAAGACCAAAAGCCTAAAAACAAATAACATAACAATATTATTGCCTAATAAGTGTATGTAGTTGTAAATATTATATAAGTTTAGATAGGATGAAACATTTGACCAAAATTAATATGAATCCCTTGTTCATAATTTTTAATGAGGTTTTAAAAAGGTTATGGCATTTTGACCTGCGTTACCAATGGCAAAAGCAGGTCTAGAAACTGCTCCACTCAGTCTGTCATTCCATCCATCTGAAAGATCTTGTGTAGAAAACTTTTTGGTCAAAGTTTTCTTGGCTTCTGTGCAAGGGAATGATTTTATATATGTCTCCAGCTTAATTTTGTTGAGTTATAGGGTATACAGTAAGCAAATATAAAATCTGCCGTGCAAACTCCTCCTGTTTACTGATAGCTGTAAATTTTACAGTGCTCATTCAAATTTTTCATCAAAGATTTCTTGCCTTCAGTGAAAGGAAATGATCATTTATGCTTCAGTATACATGTTACCTCAATCAATTGTATGCAGATATGCAGGTCCAAGCATGGTATTGTTTAATTTAACATTGCAATTAACATAGAAAATTTTAGTGATAGCTTAAGTTAGGTTTGTTTTAGTTTGTATTTGCATGAATTCCTTCCAACGACAAAACAGGGAATTATATAGTCTCAATTTTTTTATATGGATAGCTAGGTATTACAGCTTGAATTGATTTTCACTCCAATTAACCTACTTGTTATGGAACATTGGCCTTTTGACAGAAACTTCATGAATAGTGTTCCTATCTTGACTTCCTCTATGCTTCTGCTGCTAAATAACCAAGGCATGTAGTTGTATTCTAATGTTCATCAATCCACCATTAGTTGGCTAGACTTTTTTCAGTGCCTCCAAAAACTGACCTTGGATGCTTTTCTCTATGCATTTACACTGGTTTGTATGAAAAAAATCTGATATCCATGATCTGTTAGCACATCACTGACAGGTGGTTGCACAATAATGCAATATTTCCTGTAAAGATTTCATTTTCCCCCTGGATGAGGTGTAGGGGGACATAAAAATACCAGAGATCTTTCTGTCTGTCTGGTCTTGTAAACAAAATTTCGTGTACAATTCTTGCCAAATTTTTCGGCTGTTTCCTGGCTCTAAGTTTTCATTTGTGGAAGGACCCGGAGATATCAACTGACCTTCAGCAGGAATAAGGACAATCCTATAATATAGTCAATTAAGATTAAAGTCGACAAGGATTTGAACTCAAAGCCTCAGTGTTGACAGGATAGTGATACAGTAGGTGAACTACTTAGACCACTTGGCCACTGAGGCCCCTTTAGAAAATCTGTGCCGATAACCTATTTTTCAAGGAGTTTTGACCCTTGGAAATATAAATTTTATCAAAAATTGCATAGTTAATGTTTTTCCATGAATCATGTCTCTTTGAAATGTCAATTAATTTGAACATTGCATTGTAAGCACTCACACATCCTTAACCTAATTTTCAGGATCCACTGAATTTCTTACTTGTTATGAGTAATAGGATAACCATATCCTTGCAAGGTCTACATGTTAGACAGGGTTCTCTTGACCTCAGCTTCATATGATGGATCAGTGATCAACATTATGTTTTTGTAGTTGTTTTAGTAAGATTGTAAGGTGTACATGTCCATCTAGCTGGGTTTATATGATATTGTCCTCATTTTCATGGTTCATTGGTCAACATTAAGTTTTTATGGTTAGGTCCATATCTCAGATACTGCAAAATGACAACAGTATTTGGCATATAGAATAATTGTAAGGTGCACATGCACTTCTAGCAATGTTCATCTGACCTTGACCTCGTATGCATGGTTCCATAGCCAACTCCAGTTTTTGTGGTTAGGTCCTTTTCTCAGATACCATACAGGTACAGATGCAATAGGTCAACTATAATTACCATACAGGTACAGATGCAATAGGTCAACTATAATTACCATACAGGTACAGATGCAATAGGTCAACTATAATTACCATACAGGTACAGATGCAATAGGTCAACTATAATTACCATACAGGTACAGATGCAATAGGTCAACTATAATTACCATACAGGTACAGATGCAATAGGTCAACTGTAATTGCATCTGTACCTGTATGGTATCTGAGAAAAAGACCTAACCACAAAAACTTGAGTTGCAATAGGTCAACTATAATTGGTATATAGAATGTTTGTAAAGTGTTAATGTCCATCTGGTAGGGTTCATAATTTTTAGGAAGGTCAACCTTATATTTTTTTGTTAAGTAATTTTCTCAAATACTTTTAAGCATTTAGTCAACTTTATTTGGTGTATGGAATGATTGTAAAGAGTACATGTTAGTGTGGTAGGTTTTATCTGACCTTGACCTCATTTACATATATCATTTATAAATTCAGTTTATGTGATACTTGTAGTAAAACCTTTATCTTAAAGACGCTAATATAAATTCAATCATGATCCTTAAAGCAGGCGTGACAAGCATAGGGTGAACTCTTGTGATATAAATGTCACTTTGTTATTCCAAATCCCAAAGTTGTCCAGACATTTCTCATTATGACTAGATGATTTAAAGGAATGATTTGTGTCCCCCACCACACTGTAACAGTCTCTGTTGTCTGTCCTTAACAATCTACTCTTCTAAGAACAGTTACTTGAAAGATGTCATATTTATTTGTCATCATTTGCACTTTACCATTATTGTATTCTGCTGTTTACAGTGTTCAGTGGTTTAGATCTGACAAATTGACAATCTGACCATTTCAGAAGATGCTCTTAATATGATATAGACCAATTTAGTCAAGCTAGTTATAGATATGAGCAGATAGTTTATATTTTTATTCTGATTATTATTTTTATTTACAGGAAATCACAGATATACGGAGCTCTACAGAAGAAGAAGTAAGCGAAGAAGCTGAAGCTGATAGTAATGATACAGCTTCCTCTAATCATATAGCCAATCATCATGATGGCAAAAAAGCTTTGAAACTTTTGTCAAGAAATACAACTTCAAAGGCATCAGTTGATGACTGTTTACCCACCGACCAATCATCAGCCTGTAATCATCATGATAAATGATACTCAGTGCCTAAACAAAGGTTGTGAAAAACCTTGTCAATGACTCCATAACATCATAACTAATAAGAGTCTGAACGTCAGGTTTATATAATTCCAGCTGGAGAAAATCCCATGTTTTGATTGTAGAATATCCAACGACAAATTTTGTATATAATGATAATGAGATTGCAACATTGTAAATATCTTCAGTTCAGTCATTTGAAGCACTAATGTCATTTAATTTATGAAGCATTGTCTTTTATTATTTAAAAGAATGTAAAGAAAATATTTTGTATCATGATGTATACTGTTGCATGTTGCCTTAATGCTTATTTACTTTCAGCATTACTCTTTTAGTAAATTATTTATTCTTTAAAACAAAATGGGTAAAGAATTTGAAAAAAAGAATCCTAAAATGTTTGATACGATTAAGTGAAACACGTGGTCACACAAGTCTATTATGGTTCACCTAGTTAATAGAGCCAGTATGAGTTATAAACTTTAATTTGTGACCATCATGTATTAACATTTAGAATTTTTCCTCTAAAATTTCTGTTTCATTTGAAACATAAATTGGCACAAATAATAAGAAGTGTATTTTTATGCCCCCGCCGCAGCGGAGGGACTATTAAGTTTTACCCTTGTCCATCTGTACGTCCGTATGTACGAACGTCCCAAAGCTGGTTTCCATTCTCTAACTTTAGTTTGCCTTAACCAAATGTTATGAAACTTATACACAATGCTTATTACCACAAAACACAGATCAAGTTTGAAAATGGGTAGCGTCACTTGTACTATTCTTGAGTTATGCCCTTTATAAACATAAAAATTGCTGAATTTTTCCTTTCTGTTCTCTGACTTTAGTTTGCCTCAACCAAATATTATGACACCTATACACAATGCTTATTACCACATAATACAGATCAAGTTTGAAATTGGGTGGCGTCACTTTTACTGTTCTTAATTTAAGCCCCTTTATATAAGCATAAAAATTGCTGATTTTTTTTCGTTTCCGTTTTCTAACTTTAGTTTGCCTCAACCAAATGTTATGAAACTTATACACAATACTTATTACCACAAAACTCAGATCAAGTACAAATTAGGGTAGCGTCACTTTGACCGTTCTTCAGTTATATCCCTTTATAACTTTATTAGATATGCAAGTGGGGGCATCATCTGTGTCCCATGGACACATTCCCCATTTATTTAAATCTCTTACCATGTTCCACTTTCACCAAGATTAGCACAGCCTGTATCAAGATCAAAGATTTCTTACTAACAAGATTAATGCATGGCTGTTTTGGGGCACATAGATACACCCATTATACACTGTTGTAAGAAACAAAATTTTAAAGACTGAAACAACAAGGTAAAACAGATTTAATTTTTTTAGGAATAATGACTTTGAGATCTTGTACAATAAATCCTTTTGATTTGACATCATTAGGCAAGGTAGGCAATACAGGCTCACACGAACCTCTTATCTTGATTTAGATTTTATACATTTTTGATAAATTATTTTATTTTTATAGACCACAAAATCTTTGCAGTCATCTAATGGTATTATGACGTTGTCTCCGTCATTGTCCTTGTCCAAAGACATTTGGTTTTAAGGCAATAACTTAAGTTTAAGTGTATGGATCTTAATGAAATTGTACCACAAGGTTCCATACCATAACAGGAAGGTTGGGACTGATTTTGGGGTTATTGTCCTAATTGTTTAGGAATTGGGGGCCAAAAACAAGCATTTTTCTTGTTTCAGGACAATAACTTGTGTATAAGTGTATGGATCTCTATGAAATTGTACCACAAGGTTCCATATCTCAACAGGTAGGTTGGGATTGATTTTGGGGGTTATGGCCTAACCATTTAGGAATTAGGGGCCAAAAAACTAGGATTTTCATGTTTCCAAACAATAGCTTCAGTATAAGTCTATGGATCTCTCTGATATTGTACAATACCATAAAAGAAAGATTGAGATTGATTTTGGGGGTTATGGCCCTAACCGTTTAGAAAAAAGGGGCCAAAAAACAATACTTAATATTTTGTATAAATTGCTTATTTCTTGACCATTTTCAATTGGGATTAATTTATAGTCTTGAATTCTTGGGGTTCTTTAATTTGCTGAATCTAACCATGTATTTAGATTTTGGATATTGGACTATAATAGGTAAAAGTTCAATATCAAAATTTTCAGTTCTTTGGCCACACTAATTCTGTGTCAGAAACCTATGCTGTGTCAAATATTTAATCCCAATCAAAATTCAGAGCTGTATCAAGCTTGAATGTAGTGTCCATATTGTCCCAACTGTTCAGGGTTTGACCTCTGCGGTCGTATCAAGCTGTGCCCATCGGAGGATTTTATTTTCTTTGATATGTTATTACTTTATTTATTAGATCTTTGCATACTTATAGGGGGAACTGTTGCAGTTTTTAAAACAAAAAATCCTGAAGACACAGTACTACCTCATGTTAAGTTGTCGTCTCCACAAACATCTTTTTTTACCATAAAAGCAGACTCATAAATACAACTTATTTTTGTGAGAAAAAAATTGAATTTGCTAAATGAGCTTTGATAAAAAAAGTTAAGATTTAAGTTAGTCTTTAGTCAGATTTTATTTATCATACCTAAAGAAAAGCCCAGACTAAATTAAAAAAGTAAAGCCTAAAACAAATTTGAGGAATGGCAAAAGAATTTATAGAAATTCATTTTCTGAAGGAATTATTTATTTTTCATAGATTAAGAGGACACATGTTGCTGTTTTTAAATTTATGAAGACTTAATTGTAAGTTCTAAGATCATTATTTTTAGTATTTGCTTTGTTTCACAATAACAATGATATTTTCCACTATATTTCATAATAGTTAAACCACTTTATGAGACATGACTTTTTTTATTTTAGATAATGAATATATTGATCAAAATTATTTTTCTTTTCACTGTATGAAGTTTTTGTTAACAGTCAATTAATTATCTATTTATGTTTGGATAAAATTCTCTTTGGCCATTATCATACCTTTATACATATATATATACATGTACATGTATAAACTATTAAAAAAATTGAAAATAATGAAATATTGACTGACATTTTTAAGTGTTTTTTTTTTTTAGAAAATCAATATGAGGGAAATGAAAGCATATAGGAAACTAACAGGCTTCAGTCGCCATAAACAAGGACGACTTTTAACATTGAAAACTTTATCAACAAGATGGCACAGTCACTTTTTAACACAATTTACAATTATACTGCTGCAAGAAAATAGTACCAGCATTATGCGACTGGGCATTGATAAGACTGTGGGCATCATAAATGTCTGTTCTTGCATCCAATTCTTAATCAAATGTTCTTTGTTGCTTGGACACAAGTAAGCCTTGTATTAAGATTTAAGGTCATAACACCATTTAGCAAATAAAATCTTAAAAGTCCCATAGAACATGAGCATAAAAGTTTTGAATGTTATGAGCTTAATGAAAAACTGATGTGTGGTCATGATTTAGCATAAATACAACTAAATTCTTAGAAAGAAATCCTATTATAGAACTTGTCTAAAAAACAAATGCAGTTTTCATTGGAATTGATATTTTGTTTAGCTATATAATGCATCTATTGAACTTGATACAACATTATTGTTTTCATCTTTTTTTATTTTGATAATCATTCATAATAATTATTGTTTTAACACTGATGCATCATCTGTGCTATGATTTCAAAAGTTGCCATTATTTATTTGTTACCATTTTAGTATCTCTAAGGTTCTTGGTAGTGTTAACACAGAACTGGTCTTTGGTGTATACTTGTAACATATATGACTAATATTAAATAATTATTAGAGGTTAACAGTAAATCAGTTAATAGTAGTAATGCCCTATTTTTTTATTTCATATTAATTTTTCAAGTGAAAAAGACCTGAACAAGATGCAATGGAAAAATAAGCCTTACTTGTTAGGAAAAGATTGTATGTTTATAAAGTCTAAACATTTGTTGCAGTTTTGATAGGTTTTCTAGTAAATTGGTTTTTATTATTTTATTGATTTTCACTGTTATTGCTGTGAATTTAAATAAATTTTTAAAAGTAATTTTTTTCAATGAAAAGAAGAAAAAATATCAAAAAGGCAAAAATGATAATAATATGTTGCATTATATATGGTGCAAATGTATATGCACAAAAGATTCAGTAGTTCTATATATTATGGATTGTAAAACTGTATTTTAATCTACCGGTGTTCAGTAGAAGAGGATACCTATTGAAATTTCAACTTCTATAGCGTTTTATTGCATGGCATCTAAGGCAGATAGGACAACATGTAGACTCATATGACTACTGATAACACATGGAATGGCAATTTGTAGTCAGATAAGGGGTTTTGGGTGGAAAGTCTTAGCAAAGATACTTATTTAATGGTATATGGTATAAACAGGGTAGTTGGTTTAGGAGGATATGAACAATTCAGTTTTGAAATAAATTTGGTCCTTCAGAAACACATTGATAAATAATTACTAAGATGCAACAACATAGTTCAGCAAAGTTTCGACATGGCCTGTCTGTCACACTGAGTTGACATTAGTCAGAAACCCAGTATGGTATATCAGTGTTTTCTGTAGTATAACATAGATCTGTAACATTTGGACATGTTTGAATTGTTAGGGTGAGGTCTATATCTCAAAGATCCAAAATGGTTACACTTTGATAGTGGGTCATTCATCTCTAGCAGATGTTGTATTAATGTAAGTTGTATGAATTTAGTTGATCACTGACTGTGAAAATGTAGGCTCTCATAGTATGATATTATATTTGTGGTGTGGCAGGTGGTTTTGTAATATGTAAATTTATTTACTATTTTTTTTTAAAGATAAGATTATAATGAATTAGTAGACCAACTTTTTATACTGGTGGGAAGATGGAGTTAGGAAAATTTTATGTTGCATTATTGTACTAGTAGTGTTACCACTTGTTTCATCCTGCTGTTAAGCCAGATAAGTTATATGGTGAAACATTGAGAAAACTTGACATATTGTTGTAACACCATTATTATAAGTTATTTGGGTTATGATGCTGTTGTTATCATTGTCATTCTATAAACTATTAATCTCTGTGCAATTATTAATTATATTAAAGATAATTATATTTCACAAAGGTATTTCATCTAAAAAGTTATCTGTATTAGATTGACAAACAAAGTGGTATTTTAATGTAAGTATTGGATGAATAATGCATTTATTATATGAGATGCAACTTGAATCAATTTGCATTATCATCTTTTCACCAGAAAAATCCAAGGTAAATGCATTTTGATAGGTATATTAAATACATAGGCAAAGTATATGTTGTAAGTGGAAAAGTTTACTACAATACACTAAATATTTCCTGTTTCCAAAGTTTACCAAAGTCATGTCATCATTTTTATAATGCGATGTTCATTCAGTGATCGTATGATCAGTACGGATGCCTTTTATGATATTAACAGCTTTCAGATGCCCACTATCTGGCAGACTTACTATTGTACAGTATTATCCTACACAGATGTGTTGTTTTAATATTTAATTGTTATTGTTGTGTTCTAAGTTCGTAAAATAAGTGTAGGACATTTTAAACCTTGTTGTACTAATTGTTGTTATTTATCTGCTTGTTGACAATATATATTCAGAAAGTTAAATGCTCAGTTCACTTATTTTCTGCAATTTTTATCCATTCATTGCCATTTGTTTACACTACAAGCTTTTTTTTAAACAGATAGTCATTAAGTTAACCCACCTGTTGTAAATATTTCTATTGTGATTTGTAACTAATGTCACATTCCCACATTACTTTAGTCTGGTTCCAGAATTCACAGTCGGACATGGATCCAGTTCAACATATAATTGATATGTAGAACTCAGTGGATTCTAATGATGATTTGTGTTCTGGTTCAGAGTTCATACAGTTATTTTAGTATGCTGGACATATATTGACCCTGTCATCTGCATATGTTTATTTTTCTTCATAGTACATTGTGCATAATGTTGTACTGAGAATATTTATATTTGCTCATCAGCATTTTTTATGTATAAATTATGTTTCAATTCAGGGTTTATATATTTTGGTTGATATAAACATATATAGTACATCATATATAATTAAAAGGTAAAATTTGCTGTATAATTATTCAATATGTTCATCTATGTAATTCTCCTGTTTGGCACTTCAAATTGGATATTTTCTTTTATTTATATGGAACATAATAGTCATAATGTGTAATATTGGTGTTGCTTTTCTGCATAATCATAGTGAACAACACCTACTGTCAACTTTTTTAATAAGTTGCGTTTCAGAATGAACAATTGACATGTAACAGACAGAGGCATTAGCATCCATGGATCTCATTTTATGCATGAAGTACAGGATTACACCCCTCCATCCATTCATGTTCCGATAACTAAAATTGTCATTTTGTTCAAATGTGAAGTTTTCTAATTAGGCATATTTATGAAGAAGAATTAACAATAACATGAAGCTCAGTCCCATAATCATGCGCCAGGGACTTTTTACATTGTTTAAATGGTTTTTTTTTTCTCTCTTTTTTAATGAATTAGATAGATTGATTGATTGTTGTTTGCTTAACATTAAGTAACAAATATTTCATGCAATTTCAGGACAATAACAAAACAGATTATAAATGAATATCCATTCTCATACAGTAATTTGACATGACATTGCAGCAAAACAGACAAGACATATCTCTGTGTTGACAGTTTTTATTTATATGGAACAAAAATCAGATTGTTTATATTTTTACATGTCAAAGCAGGATTAATATAAGGAACTTTAGCATGCTTTTTATCAGTAAAAATGCAGTAGCTGTTTTGCAGTTGTGGAGACGATATTTTCTTTTGTAAAACAATTGTATTATTCAATGATGCTGTTGTATCTAATGCAATGCAAACAATGCAAATTGTTCTGATATTTTTGTTCAAATTTATTAAAGTAGTAGTGTTATAATCTTAGAAACCGTAATTAATGTGCAATCATTTCTAGTCTGAATTTTCTTGTGGCAATGTCTTTTGACTTCTCTAATTTAGCTAATACGATTCTAAAAATAGCCTAATAATTTTTAACAAGATCTGGTAAATACAAACCTTTAATTTGCCTGTTTATCTTTTTATTAAACCAAAAGCAAGATGTTGACCTTATAATTGTAGAAGGCAGAAGTACAGAAATTCCCAATTCAACCAAACATTTTTTACTAGGAGGTCGGTCAATACTTGAACTTTGATTGGTCCTTGGTATAAAGTTTTTGTGGTGTCAAAAGAAACAATAAACATGTTATGTTGCTTAACTTCTTCATACAATTTTTATATAGAGTACATATCTATTTTGCAGTAAAGAGGATGTACAGCATTGGTTTTATATGAAGTTGTTCATGTCATATGTATTACATGTATCAATATCTGTCGGTTTTATTTCATATGTGGACTTGTTGAAAAATTGTAATGTCTAACAGTTTGAACAAAAGAAAAGCTAAGAGTCATTTATTTTACAAATCACTCAGATCTAATAATATTTCAAAAGATCAATAATATCTTTTAAAGGTATATCTTATATTAAGACAAGACTAGCATCATTTACATGAATGTTACTGCATTATTCATATGTGTTCAGAATTTGGGTTTTAAAATATCTTAAACAAGAAATAGCATAAATGTCTGTAACCAGCTTCAATAAATTTCTAAAATATAATCAATAAAAAACTTCACAAATTAATGGTGAAATTAGATCAAAAACTAAAATTCAGAGTTATAGTGTATTAATGATACAAATATTTCAAACTATACTGCTGAGAAGCTTGCATCATAGTGTATAATGATAATATGAAATGAAATAAAATAATCTTATTATGAATTCAATATTATTAAAGATATTCCAATTATAAGTGAAATACCCCCTTTGAATATTCAGATTTATATGAAATACTAAACAGAATATATATTATGAAAATAGTTCTACAAACAATTAAAATAGTAAATTGAATAACCATAGTTAACTAAGTTATGAAAATCATTATTTTGAAATCACTACCTAATCAAGAACATATTTAATGATTATTTAAAAGTGTTGTTGCTATTTAAGTTATATCTGGTATAATATACAGTTTAATTTATGAAATTCATGATTTTAACTGGAAATTTGATATATTTTTTCCTGAAAGTTAGCTTGAAGCATATCTCAAGAACTCTCATCATGAAAGCTCTTTTTACTAAAATATGTTCAATACATTGGTAAGAACTTGAATGAGAGGATACTTGGAGCATGCTTGAAGTTTGAGATAAATAAATGATCCTTTTTTCAGAAAGATTATTTAAATCTCACTTTTCGTCTCTTATTGTTAGCAGATCATCGTTATATCATATTAGATTGTGTCAAGTGCTAATTTTTTATGTACATACCTTTTATCCAAATAAAGTGTAGTTCATATATGTGATTTTTGCATTTTAACTTTATTTGTAAATGCTTCATTATGCAAAAAGAATAGTAAAATAAACTGTGCACATCATTTTAAATGATTTTTTTTTATTTATAAAATAAGAAATGGGGTTTAAGTAATGAGACAGCAACCCAAAGAGGCAAAAATAAATAGACATCAAGGGGTCAGCATATGGTCTTCAGAAATAGTCAAGTGTCTATGAAATTTGTGAGATGCTAAATCATTGATCTGACGTCATCAACACCAATTACTGTACAAGTCAAGACAAAAAATGTAGGTTGCCCCCATCTGCAGTCTAATCAGTAAAAGCCCTGTCAGCAGAAACAAAACACAAATGTCATACATGCAAGTCATCATTTTACAATAGTGCATTGAAAATGAGCTCCAGATCTGTATGCATTACAAATAAATTCGATCAAGAACAATTTTCTTGAAAAATTTAAGTCCCAGGGCCTCAATCTGCACAAAATCGGTCAAGAGGAAGGAAATGCAAATTGGTTCATTCAGTCATCATTAAACACTAATGTACCCAATAATCAGATCGAAATTTCCATGCATTACAAAAAAAGTCCTGTCGAGTACAATTTTTATGACTTTTCAAAACCTTACTTGGACAAAGGTGCAAACTCATTCATTATACATTTATGTACTAAAAATCATATAACTGCATATTAAAAATCAGAAATAATGTTTAATTTCAGAATGACGGAATGATATGGGTATCACCCTATATAGGCCAAATTTCATGACTGCACAATTACTAAAAATTGAAACTTAGACAAAACTTCCAAAAGATTACTTCGAATTTCAATCAGAATTAGAAGTATAAAAATAAAGAGGTAATATTGACAACTATCATGGTCGAACAAGATTTGAAAGAATTCAAATCAGAAAAATAACAGCCTGATTTATGCAAACAACATTTAATGACAAACAGTTACGACAGACAGCAATCAACAACAACCATTGGATGCCAGGCTCCTCCATATACAAATGTCAATTGACTCGGGCACATGTCTAAAAGACAGGAGGCTACTCAATTGGCCAAACGTTAAAATCCATAATGTAAAATCGGTGATGTATGTATTTACAACTATGCACACTGGTTACCCTACTGTTTAGTCGAGATGTGGTATGTACTCTGGCCCTAAAGTCCGCTGATGACCCGGACTCCATTGCATATTCTGGTGAACTGTTCAATTATCTTGTTGTAGAGGAAAAGGTAGACATTTCTCTTCATTCTAATTTGTTTACATTTTTGGTTGCCTCCGTTTCTTCTCTCACCAGATATGCAGTACTTGGCTGGATCAATGGCAATCAATTGGTGTTGAATCTTATAACACAGCCAAATATTTTGTTTCCATCGTCTATGCTGTAGTGATTACCACTGAAGTTGGTACAGTAACTTTGCAACACAACCTGGCCAGATTTTTCCTGATGTCAGTTGTAACAAAGCGAGATGTTCGCCTCTGTACTTGTTCGATATATCTTGTGATGGTGATGTGGTATGGGTTCCCTACGGGAGAAGCTTATTACAGGGTATGTCTCATTAGGGTTGAGTATGCCTTTGGCTTTTTTTTTGCTGGATTGCAGCGGCTCAAATTTCTCCGTCACAAGCCAAGTGTCTTAGAGGCTTTACCGATGTTTTGGTTGATATGTTCTGTCCAGGTAATATCTTTGTTAATGGTGACCCCAAGGTATGTTTCATTATCTTCTGCTTCAACAGTGTGTCAATGTACTAGTAGTGTGCAAAACGCCTGGTAAAGTTGAAGTCGCCCTGAAACGACTGCTTTTTTCAGAATTGAAACACATCTGCCACTTCCTTTCCCATTCTGCAAACTAGGTGTGATCTCTGCAACAAGAAAGCATATTCAGTTTTCTTGATGCAACAGAAAAGGAGACAGTAATCAGCGAGCGATTGATGATGTTGCTTCTTGGATCTCATTAATGTAAGCCATAAAGAAAGTGACTTTTGGTTTTCCAGTATAATGGACTGTGTTCTGTTGGACAGGAACCTTATCAATGAGTATCTCGAACTTCGCTCCGCAGCAGTCCATGTTGAATAGCAGTCTGGTATGTTGCACGTTATCAAAGGCAAAATAAATGGTGTCTGTCTGATAGTCTCATGGTTCCCACTATGCCATGCCATGTATAGTAATAAGTAGCTAGGATCGTTTAGCTCTAAAACCATGTTGCTCATCGCAGACTATCTAGTTTTTGGGCAAAGTGATCCATGATAGTACTGTGGATTACGTGCTCCAAGTTCTTACATGAAGTTGATGTCAGAGAGACAAAGCGATAATTAGCTGCGCTGTTTTTCCCCTCTACTTTTTACCGACTAGGACTCTGTAATCTGTCCTCCAATCTTCTTGTATGGATCCGCAATGACATTTTGCATAATTTGGTTAGGTAAGGTGTGAGGTGATATGATGTGTACTTTGTGATGAAGGCTGTATATCATATGGACCAGTAGCTTAAACTGATCTAAGACCTCTAAGGAGGTTTGTGACAACTTTCTGGTTGACTTTTATTGGTTTCGTGATTGAGGAAAGGCTTGGAAAGGCTTGGTCCTTTATCTGGCATGCTATGGAGGTACCCATTCTTGTGTTTCAGAGCTGTTATTCCTGAAGATTCCTGTTTCTGGCTCTTGATTTATGACAAAGATCTTTTTTTTTGTAGGTCTTCAAAAAAATAATCAAAGATACAGGGCTTATAACTTGTTACACCAGACACCCATTTCGACTTCATAAGATTCTTCAGTGGCGCTTGAATCAAAAAACAAGTGGATAGCCAAATCAAATACGAATTTGAAGAGCATTGGAAACCAAAAATCATGAAAAATTGTGTCAAATGTTGATAGTTGTATATATGTTTCTACTGATAGAATAAGTTTTTTTAATAATTCCAAGAGATCTTTAACATTTGATGGCGCTCCGGAAGGGTTAGTAGATCCTGCTCCACATGAGGCACCCGTCGTGTTGCTCATGTAAGTACAAACTCAGTGACAAGTCTTATTCGGTAGGTCACATTCGGGGAAAAGATGACGGGGTTGTAGTTACGACAATTGGAACATATCCGTCGTCATCTGTGAAACAGATATTCCATGACGGTCAACCAACTCGTAATGGCGTTGGTAAAATTTTCGAAGGGATGATTTCAACTTCACCACTTGAAACTCTTTATTATCTTCCTTGTGAGTAGCGCCCTTTTATCGAGGAAATCATGATAGGAAATGCAAGCCCTGGAATATCATATCAAATTGGAGGTATATAGCGCTGCTGGAATGTTGCTACATAGAGATCGAAAGTTTTCAATTGGCCCTCGGAAGCTGAAATCCTCTCTTTTGTCGTAAAGTTTTGTTTTCAATCGACCCTCATTGTCAATTTCTAGATGTAAGTCATGTATTCGTGGCCTGTCATGTCTATACACAGTATATAACTCCGATGGGAAGTAATCAGAAGATGAGATATTTGTACCAAGCTAAGTTTCAGTGCCTAGAATTATGACATGTTTTAACGTGTCGACCGTTACTAGCAAATAACTTTATCTTTGTTTTATTATAATCCCTTCTTTGCTTATTTCATTGTTTTACAAAATGGAGAAAAATTATTAATCCTTTCATCTTTCGACTCTGCCATACATCGCACGATGGTCACACATATAGCGGAGTGTACATATATACATACCATCACTAGCGATTGATGTGGTGATGCAAATACAATATTCATATCGAGAGCGATAACGTGTTAATGAAATCTGAATGTAAACTCTTCTTGTAATACCGACAAGCCACGGTTCTTCTACATATGTGTTGTCCATATTAAAATGTATAGTCACATTTCATAGGATGGTTTTTCCATTGTTTGTCTAGTCTATTTTCAAATGTCTTATTTTTGGTGATTGTTTCAACATGTTATGTCAATCTGTTCCAGATACCTACTACTCTGTTAGTTAAGAAGTGTTTACACACACCTAGTTCCAATATTTGTTTTTTTTACTTTCAATTTATGGCCTCTGGTTGTGCTGTTGTTTAAGGTTAACAGATCGCTAGTTGTTTTGCTGTTATATATTTCTGCTAATATTCTGAATGTTTCTATCATGTCGCCGCGAACTCGTCTAAATTTCAATATTGGTTATTTATTTTTTTTTGTCTGTCTTCGTAAAAGAGAGGCGAAAAATACCAAAGGGACATTCAAACTCACAGGTCGAAAATAAACTGACAACGCCATGGTAAAACAAGAAAAAGACAAAAAGACAAACAAACTATACAAAACACAACATTAAAAACTAAAGACTGAGCAACAAGAACCCCACCAAAAACCGGGGTGATCTTATAATAGTTGATCCGGAAGGATGACTTTTGTAACATTTGTTTTTCAGGTATGTTAGCATCAGAGTTGATCTTTTCTGAACTTTCTCTATTGGTTCAATGTTTTTTTGTTTTATTTGTAGGGGCTCCATACACTGTTCGCATATTCTAGGTGTGGTTTTACCGATGCCTTAAATAATTAACAGAAAGGACAATTTATAATCTAAATGCTAGATGACTGTCTGTTTACTCCAATATCCTTTTTCCATATCAATCACATCCAATGTTGTTTTACCAATATCATACTTTTTAATTGGATAGTTATCTACGTCAACTTCTTTCCGCTTGTAAAAATTCAATACTTTGCATTTATTAGGATGGACGAGTAGCATACGCTCAACACCCAAATCAAACAAATTGTTCAATTCATGTTGTAGCAAATTAACTGAAGTTGAATATCTCTAAACATTTCAGTGTCATCAGCAAGTAGTTTCCACCAATGTGTACACGTTGTTTCCTTTATATCGCTGAGAAACCTCTGGATCCAAGTACATGTTTTATCGGTTATACCATACTGTCTTAGGTTCAGTAAAATACGCTTATAACATTATCAAAAAGTAAAATAACAAAAATACCCGAATTTCAAGGAAAATTCAAAACGGAAAGTCCCTTATCATATGTGAAAATCAAAAGCACAAACACATCAAACGAATGTAAAACAACTGTCATATTCCCGACTTGGTACAGGCATTTCCTTTAATAAGTAGAAAATAGTTTATTAAACCTGATTTAACAGCTAGCTAAACCATTATATTGACAACAATGTGTGAGCAAAACAAACAGATATAATAGGTAAAAATGTAAAAAATTGGGGTACAGCAGTCAACATTGTGTTATAATCTTAATCACTATAAAAACAAACAACAATGTCAACAAAGAAAAACAAAAAAGCATATAGACACTCTATAGACAAAGAACATAAGCAAAATTGAACACAGAGGCGTTCATAAAGTCCATGAAAAAGAGGCGAAGGATACCAAAGGGACAATCAAACTCATAAGTAGAAAATAAACTGAAAACGCCATGGCTAAAAAAACGAAAAAGACAAATAGACAAACAACAGTACAAAAACACAACATAGAAAACCAAAGCCTGAGCAACACGAACCCCACCAAAGAATCCCATGAATATAGAATGTAACGCGTCTCCATTATCTAAAATCCATTCAATATATTAAGAACCTTAAGTTAGTTGTAGGGATGTAGATTTTCCATGAAACCAAACAGTACTGTATAACTAAATAAGTTATGGCTATTCATATGAGATTTTCGTGGCAGGTGCGTTCGACTTCAATCTTAATTGACTAGGATTGTCAGTTTCCCCCTCCACAAAAAGACTTCTTCATCTTAAGCCGAAACCGAAATTGGAACCGAAACCGATACCAAAAACGAAACCAAGGATGAGGGGGGGCAAGGGATTTAACTGTTATGCTGTTTTGGGGCAATTTAATTCTTTGTTATCTGTTATTCTGAAAATATATTTGCTGTTAGCTGTTATTGTCTTAGTTCCTTGTTAGCTGTTATTGGAATATTAGTTTTTTTGTTATCTGTTATTGTGAGAATGTATTTGCTGTTAACTGTTATTGAAAATTGAAATGTTAGCATTTTGACAGCCAATCTTCAGTAGAAATAGAATTGGGATCTTTCCACTAGTAACCTGGTGGTCCCGTATTCGGAGAAGGATTCAATTAACATATAGACATTTGAATGGGTTTACAGTACACTAGTCATTTTTGGGGCCCTTTATGGCTTGCTGTTAGGTGTGAGCCAAGGCTCCGTGTTGAAGACCGTACTTTGACCTATATTAATGGTTTACTTTTACAAATTGTGACTTGGATGGAGAGTTGTCTCATTGGCACTCATACCACATATTCTTATATTTAATCACAGATCATCACATAAACATTTTAATATTAGTTGGGTCCAGGACCATTACAGTATATATTATTATTATTTGTAATAAATTCCTTTTTCTATGAACATGTATTTAGAATTATCTTGATTTTTACGTATAGGGATAACGATTATGTGCATATTAAATTCGAACAATTCTTTTAAAATATTACAAAAATTTGTAAGGGTTCCACGGAACCCAGTACTAGTGTCTCGCCTACTTTTGATGTTGGTCGCAGGCTCAACAAATGGGTAAAAAGTTATTAAATAAATGGGTAATGTGTCCATGGGACACAGATGATGCCCCCGCTTGCATATCATATACATTTATAAAGGGACATAACTGAAGAACAGTAAAAGTGGCCCTACCCAAATTTGTACTTAATCTGAGTTTTGTGGTAATACGTATTGTGTATAAGTTTCATAAAATTTGGTTGATACAAACTTAATTTACTCGGAGAACGGAAACGAAAAATTCAGCAATTTTTCCATTTGTAAAGGGGCATAACCCTAGAAAATTTAGCGACAACCCCAAAGTTCAAACTTGATTTTGTGGTAATAAGCATTGTGTATAAGTTTCATAGCATTTGGTTGAGGCAAACTAAAGTTAGAGAACGGAATCCAACTTTTGGACGTACGGACGTATGGACGGACGTATGTACAGACGGACAAGGGTAAAACTTAATGCCCCCTCCGCTGTTTGTAATGTTAACTGAAAGAAAAACGTATTGAAGTCCATTTATACAATCATGTTATAAGTAAAATATGGAAATACAAGAAATAAATTTTTACAAAATTTCCTTCTAGATACAAGCTTTTGATCATAAACAAGCTTTGGTCCAAGTTTGGTAAACATCCAGGATAGTTTAAGAAAGTTATTAAAATTTTTAAAACTTTAACCACAGAGTGAATGTAATGTAAACTGGCAGAAAAACTAAGTCCATATATAAGTAAAATACGGATAAATAGGATTATTTTTTTTTTACAAAATTTACTTCTGGATACTATTTTATGATCATAAACAAGCTTCTGTCCAAGTTTGGTAGAAATCCAGGACATTTTAAGAAAGTTATTCAACTTTTAAAAACATTAACTACAGAGTGAATATTTGTGGATGCCCCTGACGACGACGACACCATTTATATAATAAGGAACACAGACTCAGCTCTGTGATTGTTTTCTAAGAATACACTCACTATTTAAATCACAAGCATGTGTGAGCTTCTTTAAAAGTACAAAAATAAATGCTGAAAAAAGTATTCCATAACAAAAAAATATTATCCTACATTGAGTAAACCAATTCTAATTAAATAACTCTAAAAACATGTTCATAGAAAATGGAATTCATTACAAAGGATTACAATAAGATATATACTGGATTTGTCCTGGACCCGACTGATTTTAATTATTCATTTACTGTTATCTGTTTTTATCCCTTTTCAATTCCTTGTTATCAGTTATAAGCAAAATCAATTTGCTGTTTTGCTGTTATTGGAACCCCCCTTGCCCCCCCCCAAGGATAGTTGTGTGGATTGAAGTTCCATTGTAAATATCAGTGTGAAGTCAATCACGTGTTTTCAGTTTAATGGTTCTAAATCTGAAAGTATCATATCGATGAGTACTTGCTCATCAATTCACGTGAATCTTTTTAAATAGTGCAGATTAATTCGACCTATTTTGAATACAATGGTACAAGTCATATACAATTTAAGATGTTGATATGACTACAAATATTATATAAATTTTTTGTTAGGCATGTTTCTTCGAAGGGACTGTGCTGCGTAATTTTTCATTTGTCTACTGGGATATGTTCTACATACATTTTTCTTGCTAGAATCTTAATAATATCATTGACGTTGTTAAGTTTGTGTTGATCGCGGATTATCGAAATGTTGATAGTTTTAACGTCTCAAGCTATAGTGTGTAGTTATGTGGTATTCAGATAGATATGTGGTGCCAACAAGCAAGTGTCAACAACGAAGAAACGGTCATGCCTCCTCTCAACCTATGACGTCCATCAATATGTAAGTCATCGCGTCTTTATTTTTGTCGCACAGGAAATATATCTTATTTTTTTTTAGGTGTCTAACATAACTTAAGTATAATTCAATATATGTATTAATGATGTCAACATAAAAAATTCGCTACTTCAAAGGTTGAGCAAAAAAGAATAAAATGGAAAGGCACAGTCTAATATTTTCTTTTTGACAATATATATCCTTTCATGTCATCTTGTCAGATCTTTCCAACCTATTACTACCTGATCCAATCACTTGTCAGGTAAAAATAATTTTCTGGATCTACCTTCATCACGAATGCTCATAAAAAAGTAAAAGTCAAGGATTATAAGTACCTAGTTAATTGAGAGCGACAAAAAGAAAAAAAAACAAACCGAAAAAAAGTTGATGTTACCCATAGATTTTACTTGTTCGGAAATACCAGCGAAATAATTGATAGTTTAATTATAGTTTAATTCAAATATATTGCATCCTCACGATAGTGGAGGGGGTGGACAGGGGGCTACCCTTCTAGCTCCCACCTCCCAATTTTAGAATCTTTTTTTCTCTCCCACCTATTTTTGTCTCCCACCTCCCGCCCCCCCACCTCCCACCTCCCTCAAAAGCTGTCCACCCCCTCATAGTGCTAAAGAGGATAAGATTGATGAATAAAGTAGAAGGTCTTACAAGATTATAATCTTTTGCTGCATTTAATATGGTTGAGTAGTTAACCTACGTTTCCACATCTTTATTTAATGTTGACCAAATTTTGGTGCATCAAGCTGTCCACTAGGTATGGCCAATTATTCGTCACGTTTTTCGGGAGCTACCATTTGATTTTTATGGGGGGGGGCTTGGATGAAAATTTTTGTCCTGCCTTTTTTAGCTCACCGGGGCCCGAAGGGCCCCATGTGAGCTTATGCCATCACTTGGCGTCCGTCGTCGTCCGTCGTCTGTCGTCGTCGTCTGTTGTCGTAAACTATTTCAAAAATCTTCTCCTCTGAAACTACTGGGCCAAATACTTTCAAACTTTAACTAAATGTTCCTTAGGGTATCTAGTTTATAAATTGTATCCGAAGTTTTGATTCATCGACAAACATGGCCGCCATGGCTAAAAATAGAACATAGGGGTCAAATGCAGTTTTTGGCTTATATCTCAAAAACTAAAGCTTTTAGAGCAAATGTGACGGGGTAAAATTGTTCAATTGGTCAAGATCTATCAGCTCTGAAATTTTCAGACGAATCGAACAACCCATTGTTGGGTTACTGCCACCGAATTGGTAGTTTTAACAAAATTTTTGCAGTTTTTTGTTATTATTTTGAATATTATTATAGATATATATAAACTGTAAGCAGCAATAATGTTCAGCAAAGTAAGATCTACAAAAGAGTTAATATGACCATAATTGTCAATTGACCCCTTAAGGAGTTATTGCCCTTTAAAGACAATTTTACACAATTTGTTCGTCAAGTTTGCCAACATTTAAAAGTCTTCTCCTCTGAAACTACTGGGCCAATTACCTTCAAACTTTAACTAAATGTTCCTTAGGGTATCTTGTTTATAAATTGTATCCGAAGTTTGTATCCATCGACAAACATGGCTGCCATGGCTAAAAATAGAACATAAGGGTCAAATGCAGTTTTTGGCTTATATCTCAAAAACTAAATCTTTTAGAGCAAATTGGACATGGGGTAAAATTGTTTAATTGGTCAAGATCTATCAGCCTTGAAATTTTCAGATGAATCGAACAACCCATTGTTGGGTTACTGCCACCGAATTGGTAGTTTTAACAAAATTTTGTAGTTTTTTTTTATTATTTTGAATATTATTATAGATATATATAAACTGTAAGCAGCTATAATGTTCAGCAAAGTAAGATCTACAAAAAAGTTAATGTGACCAAAATTGTCAATTGACCCCTTAAGGAGTTATTGCCCTTTAAAGACAATTTTAAACAATTTATTCATCAAGTTTGCTAACATTTAAAAATCTTCTCCTCAGAAATACAGGCGGGCGATTCAGGCTCTTGAGAGCCTCTTGTTTTTAGTCGTAATCTCTGTCCTGTGTTTTTTTTTTATTAGTTTATCCTGACTTTTTTTACATGAATTGTCATCCTGCCTTTTTTTTACTCAAAACTCCTGCCCTGCCCTAGCCTAGCCAAAACTATGAAAGAGAGATAGACACTTTAAAAAGCAAAAATGACAAACAAGATAAGATCTACAAATAAGTCAACATGCTCAAAATCGTCAAACGTCTCCTTATTGGAAAAAAGTATTACAAAAATACCGACCTTCAAGGCAAATTCATAAAGGGGAAGGAAGTTCATAAAACCTGACAAAATCAAACGATATAAACCAACGGAACGAGTGAAAAACAACTGTCATATTCCTCACTGTACCAAGACGATTTTGGGCATGTTGGCTTATTTGTAGATCTTATCTGGGAAAGGCATTTTCCGAAGAAAATGGTGGCATAAACCTGGTTTTATAGTCAGTTAAACCTCCCACTTGTAATGTATGACAGTTCTTGCCTTTTAATGACGATTTTTTTTCGATTTTTGCGGTTTTGCCTTATATCTAAAAAAAAAACTATAATAGAGATATAAAACCACAATTAGCAAAAGGGATCAACAAGACAAGATCTAAATTCAAGACTAACGGCTTAAATCGTGAGTCAACTCTTAATGACGATGTTTACCCATTGTTAGGGCTTTTAACTTTTATCTTTTAAAATACTATAATAGATAGAAAAACACTTTAAATAGCAAAAACGATTAGCAAGATAAGATCGGCAAACTAGTCAACATGGCCGAGATGGTCAGTCGACTCCTTAATGGAGCTTTTGCTCTTTAATGACCATTGTGGCCATTTTTTTACTATTATCTTGAAAACTATCAAAAAAAGGTAAACACTTTAAAAAACAAAAATGATCGGCAAGACAAGATCTACAAATTTTGCCGAAATCGTTGTCAGACTCTTATATAAGAGTAATTGCTCTGAAATGACGATTTATTACCTTTTTGTGTGTTTTGGGGACTTCGCCTCTACCCCCCCCCCCTCAAATCACCCCCAAAAAATCCGAATCCGCTACTGCCTTATGGAGTACTTAGCTGCAACATTGTATCAGAGACATATGATACACTGAGAGATGAATGTCTCTAATTGGATTTAGAACGTAACATACGTCCTATTTGATTTTTATCTAATAGTATTTAGATCTGAGAGTCAATATGTTATGTCACAGGTCTAGATGTAGTGTCTAAATCTACCATTGAATAATGACAATTATAGCTAGACATTCTAGGAAGCTGACTTGATGTACCTTCTGTCTGTACTATTAAAGAGAACCCACTTTGTTTTGTCAAGTTATGATTAATATTTTTTGTTAAACAATCATCACTTCTGTAATCGATGAAATCTTCAAGCTTTTTCTTCATTTTTGGCCAGAATGCTAAACCATGTTTAATCCATTTTTGGTAATATCCTTTTGGCGTGGTTCGGTATTTATACATCCCGCCATTGTGTTATTGTGCTATGGTCATTTTTTTTGTATTCTTGTCTTTCATTTTTGCTTATGTGCTCTGTCTATAGAGTGGTAATATCAGTGCCATTTTGTGTTTTCTTTGTTGACATATAGTTGTTTGTTTTTATAGTGATTAAGATTATAACACAATATTGACTGCTGTACCCCAATTTTTGTAATTTTTACCTATCACGTCTGTTTGGTTTGCTCACACATTGCTTTCAGGTGGCACGGTAGTATTTACATTCCGGAATTTAGGTTGCTTTTTTGTACTTAAGTCAATGTATCTGTGATTGGACAAAAAATACAGTATCTACTGAACATACTTTCCCAAACTGAGGGATGAATCAGGTGTAAAAAAAATATGAAATAATTCTACATACAGGTGAAAATGAATTTTTGAGACTGTTTTATTCACTGCATGATAAAAGACCTAAAAGCACTTATAAAGATAGCAAAAAAGGTAAACGGTCATCATACATATTCAAATTAATTTCTGAATATTATAATGAAAGTACCTCAGTTAACTGTGTATGTAGAATTTTGAGCAGTGTTAGAAAGTGGTCTAAATTCTAAAAAGGCTATCATTATCCCTATAGGCCAGGAAATACTACCGTGCGACCTTCAATATAATGGAATTCTATGCGACTGTCATAATATATGATAAGATAAGAACATTTTATTTTGATTCCGGAATATATACAAACTGTACAACACAAGCTCGAGAGAGCTTAGTTTTGACCGAATATAAACACATATAAATAACATAAAAACAATAATAACAAATATGCATACTCAAAATTCGGCATTTATATGTGAAAGACTTGGTTTAACATGTTTAAGCAAACTTGAGGTATGATAAAAATGTATAACTACTTAAAATTTGGAATAAGCACTAAGAAAATTTATAATATAGGTAAAAACTGGGACTTTTATATTAACCCTCATTTAACCATTATTCAAAAACAAATTCGTACCCAAAATAGTAAGGTCCCAATGTATTATTATATAGGATATCGTCTTGGTCAAATTCTTCGTGCTCGCTTAAGAATGGATTCAAGTTCATTGAATTCTCACCTATTCCTTCGCAATTTAGCAGATTCCCCAAACTGTCGTTGTGGTGATAGAAACAAATTCTCACTTCCTGATATCTTGTCCCATATACACTCATTTAAGACATGAACTATTAGGCTGAGTATTAGCTTCTGTTTCAGTTCTTCCTGTCCAAGTTGACACACACAGTTTGCTTTTTGGACCAATGGTACTCTCAGATGAGCAAAATAGTCATTTATTTAGTTTGGTGCAGAAATATATTATCAAACGCAAACGTTTTAACCCTTGATGTTACTGCTTCATCATTCAATAGGTCCGAGTACACAGTTATTTCGTAGTGCATTTCTTTTAGACAATAAATGAAAATAAAAAAAATCCCACCTGCGCTTTCTCAATAATATTTTTACAGTGTGTTGTACTACTTTTGGGACAAATCATATCAAAATTATAGAAAACTTCATCGGCTCTAACTCAAAATATGGACAATTCTATGTTAAGGGGGTCTTGAAATCTTTTGACAGCTTCCGAAGTGCTAATTTTTAACCTTTTTCAGCTGGACCAAATCACTACTTAACTTTACAATTCATGACCCAAATTTTTTTACAGTGTAATTTCATCCCCCTACTTGCTATTTGAGGCATAAAACATGAAGGAATACATTTGGAAGGGGTACTAAAAAAATTGGCAAGCAACACACTGTCCACACTAGGGACTTTATTCGTGGACAACGAAAATCAAAGGACGATAACTGTGTACTCGGACCTAATAGGATAGAAAAATTTGACCAATCTTAATAAAACTTGGTATGACTAAAGCTTAATAAATTATGAGACTGCTGACAAAGTTTCATGGCAATAGGATATATATTATAGACAATATGATAAATTCTATATTCAACTTCGCGTGTTAAATTTTGACGTTTAAATTGAAAAATTTCAACTATCAACATTTGGGGCTTTAAAAATCAAAATATTGCAAAAAATTACATTTTAAAGGCCTTAATATATTACATATTATCTATTTAAAGCAATAGAATACTCATTTGATTTATCAGACTTATCACAATTATTTAAAAGTCAAATTTATATGAGCCTGTGCCAAAAAATGGAGGTTTTCCAATGAAGGGGGGCCTTATATGAAGATGTATTATTTTCCAGCAATTTTAAATTTGTGGAGTTTTTTTGGTTATAAATAATCCTTACATATGTATTAAATGTACTTTAAATGGAAAGAAAAATTACAAATAGCATACCATATTAGTATAAAAGGGTCTTAAGCCAAGTAAGACTGAAAATAATTTAGGGTCAATTTAGGCCGTAGCACATATTTACATTTAAAAATGCATACTGAAGCTATAGGAAATAAAAATTTGTGTCTTTTTTATAATTTCTATACTCAGGTTACATGATACAATAAATCTGAGCATAAAAGGACTCTTGCATTCAACTTTTTTTGCAGACAGTATGGTCTGATACAAAGATTTTTCACTTTTTAGTGAAAAACTTGCATGCAATTTTAGCCTCAGTAGGCTTATATTTGAACCACTTGCTATTTAACATAAGAAAAGAAAGATACTATGTGAAATGAAACAGGTACAAAAGACATTGTGAAGTGCTTTTAATACAAATTTAGTGAAATCTTTATTATGGACTTCAACTTTTATGTACCTAGGTCCTCACATTTAACTTGATCCAAACAGGCCGTTACACGAGGGTCATTTATACAACACATTTTGCACATATTGTCTGAGATAATCTTATTTTCTGTAGATTCAGAGTTCACAAATGAGTAATACAACTGGGTTAAAGCATAGAAACACAAATATTGACACAGGAAAACCTGTCACATAGAAAGTCAGAATGCCACTTATGCATCAAAATTGAAAAAGCTTTGAAATGCTTATTTTGACCATATAATGCCAAAATGGATAATTTTTGCAGAATTTCTATCAAATAAAAGTTTAAATCCTTTAGTTTCATGCTATTTGACAAATTGACACCATTAAATCATTCAGGGAAGTTGCCAAAGTACAGATTCTATATTTACTGATTTCGCCTCTTAATAGGATAGAAAAATTTGACCAATCTTAATAAAACTTGGTATGACTAAAGCTTAATAAATTATGAGACTGCTGACAAAGTTTCATGGCAATAGGATATATATTATAGACAATATGATAAATTCTATATTCAACTTCGCGTGTTAAATTTTGACGTTTAAATTGAAAAATTTCAACTATCAACATTTGGGGCTTTAAAAATCAAAATATTGCAAAAAATTACATTTTAAAGGCCTTAATATATTACATATTATCTATTTAAAGCAATAGAATACTCATTTGATTTATCAGACTTATCACAATTATTTAAAAGTCAAATTTATATGAGCCTGTGCCAAAAAATGGAGGTTTTCCAATGAAGGGGGGCCTTATATGAAGATGTATTATTTTCCAGCAATTTTAAATTTGTGGAGTTTTTTTGGTTATAAATAATCCTTACATATGTATTAAATGTACTTTAAATGGAAAGAAAAATTACAAATAGCATACCATATTAGTATAAAAGGGTCTTAAGCCAAGTAAGACTGAAAATAATTTAGGGTCAATTTAGGCCGTAGCACATATTTACATTTAAAAATGCATACTGAAGCTATAGGAAATAAAAATTTGTGTCTTTTTTATAATTTCTATACTCAGGTTACATGATACAATAAATCTGAGCATAAAAGGACTCTTGCATTCAACTTTTTTTGCAGACAGTATGGTCTGATACAAAGATTTTTCACTTTTTAGTGAAAAACTTGCATGCAATTTTAGCCTCAGTAGGCTTATATTTGAACCACTTGCTATTTAACATAAGAAAAGAAAGATACTATGTGAAATGAAACAGGTACAAAAGACATTGTGAAGTGCTTTTAATACAAATTTAGTGAAATCTTTATTATGGACTTCAACTTTTATGTACCTAGGTCCTCACATTTAACTTGATCCAAACAGGCCGTTACACGAGGGTCATTTATACAACACATTTTGCACATATTGTCTGAGATAATCTTATTTTCTGTAGATTCAGAGTTCACAAATGAGTAATACAACTGGGTTAAAGCATAGAAACACAAATATTGACACAGGAAAACCTGTCACATAGAAAGTCAGAATGCCACTTATGCATCAAAATTGAAAAAGCTTTGAAATGCTTATTTTGACCATATAATGCCAAAATGGATAATTTTTGCAGAATTTCTATCAAATAAAAGTTTAAATCCTTTAGTTTCATGCTATTTGACAAATTGACACCATTAAATCATTCAGGGAAGTTGCCAAAGTACAGATTCTATATTTACTGATTTCGCCTCTTAATAGGATAGAAAAATTTGACCAATCTTAATAAAACTTGGTATGACTAAAGCTTAATAAATTATGAGACTGCTGACAAAGTTTCATGGCAATAGGATATATATTATAGACAATATGATAAATTCTATATTCAACTTCGCGTGTTAAATTTTGACGTTTAAATTGAAAAATTTCAACTATTAACATTTGGGGCTTTAAAAATCAAAATATTGCAAAAAATTACATTTTAAAGGCCTTAATATATTACATATTATCTATTTAAAGCAATAGAATACTCATTTGATTTATCAGACTTATCACAATTATTTAAAAGTCAAATTTATATGAGCCTGTGCCAAAAAATGGAGGTTTTCCAATGAAGGGGGGCCTTATATGAAGATGTATTATTTTCCAGCAATTTTAAATTTGTGGAGTTTTTTTGGTTATAAATAATCCTTACATATGTATTAAATGTACTTTAAATGGAAAGAAAAATTACAAATAGCATACCATATTAGTATAAAAGGGTCTTAAGCCAAGTAAGACTGAAAATAATTTAGGGTCAATTTAGGCCGTAGCACATATTTACATTTAAAAATGCATACTGAAGCTATAGGAAATAAAAATTTGTGTCTTTTTTATAATTTCTATACTCAGGTTACATGATACAATAAATCTGAGCATAAAAGGACTCTTGCATTCAACTTTTTTTGCAGACAGTATGGTCTGATACAAAGATTTTTCACTTTTTAGTGAAAAACTTGCATGCAATTTTAGCCTCAGTAGGCTTATATTTGAACCACTTGCTATTTAACATAAGAAAAGAAAGATACTATGTGAAATGAAACAGGTACAAAAGACATTGTGAAGTGCTTTTAATACAAATTTAGTGAAATCTTTATTATGGACTTCAACTTTTATGTACCTAGGTCCTCACATTTAACTTGATCCAAACAGGCCGTTACACGAGGGTCATTTATACAACACATTTTGCACATATTGTCTGAGATAATCTTATTTTCTGTAGATTCAGAGTTCACAAATGAGTAATACAACTGGGTTAAAGCATAGAAACACAAATATTGACACAGGAAAACCTGTCACATAGAAAGTCAGAATGCCACTTATGCATCAAAATTGAAAAAGCTTTGAAATGCTTATTTTGACCATATAATGCCAAAATGGATAATTTTTGCAGAATTTCTATCAAATAAAAGTTTAAATCCTTTAGTTTCATGCTATTTGACAAATTGACACCATTAAATCATTCAGGGAAGTTGCCAAAGTACAGATTCTATATTTACTGATTTCGCCTCTTAATAGGATAGAAAAATTTGACCAATCTTAATAAAACTTGGTATGACTAAAGCTTAATAAATTATGAGACTGCTGACAAAGTTTCATGGCAATAGGATATATATTATAGACAATATGATAAATTCTATATTCAACTTCGCGTGTTAAATTTTGACGTTTAAATTGAAAAATTTCAACTATTAACATTTGGGGCTTTAAAAATCAAAATATTGCAAAAAATTACATTTTAAAGGCCTTAATATATTACATATTATCTATTTAAAGCAATAGAATACTCATTTGATTTATCAGACTTATCACAATTATTTAAAAGTCAAATTTATATGAGCCTGTGCCAAAAAATGGAGGTTTTCCAATGAAGGGGGGCCTTATATGAAGATGTATTATTTTCCAGCAATTTTAAATTTGTGGAGTTTTTTTGGTTATAAATAATCCTTACATATGTATTAAATGTACTTTAAATGGAAAGAAAAATTACAAATAGCATACCATATTAGTATAAAAGGGTCTTAAGCCAAGTAAGACTGAAAATAATTTAGGGTCAATTTAGGCCGTAGCACATATTTACATTTAAAAATGCATACTGAAGCTATAGGAAATAAAAATTTGTGTCTTTTTTATAATTTCTATACTCAGGTTACATGATACAATAAATCTGAGCATAAAAGGACTCTTGCATTCAACTTTTTTTGCAGACAGTATGGTCTGATACAAAGATTTTTCACTTTTTAGTGAAAAACTTGCATGCAATTTTAGCCTCAGTAGGCTTATATTTGAACCACTTGCTATTTAACATAAGAAAAGAAAGATACTATGTGAAATGAAACAGGTACAAAAGACATTGTGAAGTGCTTTTAATACAAATTTAGTGAAATCTTTATTATGGACTTCAACTTTTATGTACCTAGGTCCTCACATTTAACTTGATCCAAACAGGCCGTTACACGAGGGTCATTTATACAACACATTTTGCACATATTGTCTGAGATAATCTTATTTTCTGTAGATTCAGAGTTCACAAATGAGTAATACAACTGGGTTAAAGCATAGAAACACAAATATTGACACAGGAAAACCTGTCACATAGAAAGTCAGAATGCCACTTATGCATCAAAATTGAAAAAGCTTTGAAATGCTTATTTTGACCATATAATGCCAAAATGGATAATTTTTGCAGAATTTCTATCAAATAAAAGTTTAAATCCTTTAGTTTCATGCTATTTGACAAATTGACACCATTAAATCATTCAGGGAAGTTGCCAAAGTACAGATTCTATATTTACTGATTTCGCCTCTTAATAGGATAGAAAAATTTGACCAATCTTAATAAAACTTGGTATGACTAAAGCTTAATAAATTATGAGACTGCTGACAAAGTTTCATGGCAATAGGATATATATTATAGACAATATGATAAATTCTATATTCAACTTCGCGTGTTAAATTTTGACGTTTAAATTGAAAAATTTCAACTATTAACATTTGGGGCTTTAAAAATCAAAATATTGCAAAAAATTACATTTTAAAGGCCTTAATATATTACATATTATCTATTTAAAGCAATAGAATACTCATTTGATTTATCAGACTTATCACAATTATTTAAAAGTCAAATTTATATGAGCCTGTGCCAAAAAATGGAGGTTTTCCAATGAAGGGGGGCCTTACATGAAGATGTATTATTTTCCAGCAATTTTAAATTTGTGGAGTTTTTTGGTTATAAATAATCCTTACATATGTATTAAATGTACTTTAAATGGAAAGAAAAATTACAAATAGCATACCATATTAGTATAAAAGGGTCTTAAGCCAAGTAAGACTGAAAATAATTTAGGGTCAATTTAGGCCGTAGCACATATTTACATTTAAAAATGCATACTGAAGCTATAGGAAATAAAAATTTGTGTCTTTTTTATAATTTCTATACTCAGGTTACATGATACAATAAATCTGAGCATAAAAGGACTCTTGCATTCAACTTTTTTTGCAGACAGTATGGTCTGATACAAAGATTTTTCACTTTTTAGTGAAAAACTTGCATGCAATTTTAGCCTCAGTAGGCTTATATTTGAACCACTTGCTATTTAACATAAGAAAAGAAAGATACTATGTGAAATGAAACAGGTACAAAAGACATTGTGAAGTGCTTTTAATACAAATTTAGTGAAATCTTTATTATGGACTTCAACTTTTATGTACCTAGGTCCTCACATTTAACTTGATCCAAACAGGCCGTTACACGAGGGTCATTTATACAACACATTTTGCACATATTGTCTGAGATAATCTTATTTTCTGTAGATTCAGAGTTCACAAATGAGTAATACAACTGGGTTAAAGCATAGAAACACAAATATTGACACAGGAAAACCTGTCACATAGAAAGTCAGAATGCCACTTATGCATCAAAATTGAAAAAGCTTTGAAATGCTTATTTTGACCATATAATGCCAAAATGAATAATTTCTGCAGAATTTCTATCAAATAAAAGTTTAAATCCTTTAGTTTCATGCTATTTGACAAATTGACACCATTAAATCATTCAGGGAAGTTGCCAAAGTACAGATTCTATATTTACTGATTTCGCCTCTTATAATAGGATAGAAAAATTTGACCAATCTTAATAAAACTTGGTATGACTAAAGCTTAATAAATTATGAGACTGCTGACAAAGTTTCATGGCAATAGGATATTTATTATAGACAATATGATAAATTCTATATTCAACTTCGCGTGTTAAATTTTGACGTTTAAATTGAAAAATTTCAACTATCAACATTTGGGGCTTTAAAAATCAAAATATTGCAAAAAATTACATTTTAAAGGCCTTAATATATTACATATTATCTATTTAAAGCAATAGAATACTCATTTGATTTATCAGACTTATCACAATTATTTAAAAGTCAAATTTATATGAGCCTGTGCCAAAAAATGGAGGTTTTCCAATGAAGGGGGGCCTTACATGAAGATGTATTATTTTCCAGCAATTTTAAATTTGTGGAGTTTTTTGGTTATAAATAATCCTTACATATGTATTAAATGTACTTTAAATGGAAAGAAAAATTACAAATAGCATACCATATTAGTATAAAAGGGTCTTAAGCCAAGTAAGACTGAAAATAATTTAGGGTCAATTTAGGCCGTAGCACATATTTACATTTAAAAATGCATACTGAAGCTATAGGAAATAAAAATTTGTGTCTTTTTTATAATTTCTATACTCAGGTTACATGATACAATAAATCTGAGCATAAAAGGACTCTTGCATTCAACTTTTTTTGCAGACAGTATGGTCTGATACAAAGATTTTTCACTTTTTAGTGAAAAACTTGCATGCAATTTTAGCCTCAGTAGGCTTATATTTGAACCACTTGCTATTTAACATAAGAAAAGAAAGATACTATGTGAAATGAAACAGGTACAAAAGACATTGTGAAGTGCTTTTAATACAAATTTAGTGAAATCTTTATTATGGACTTCAACTTTTATGTACCTAGGTCCTCACATTTAACTTGATCCAAACAGGCCGTTACACGAGGGTCATTTATACAACACATTTTGCACATATTGTCTGAGATAATCTTATTTTCTGTAGATTCAGAGTTCACAAATGAGTAATACAACTGGGTTAAAGCATAGAAACACAAATATTGACACAGGAAAACCTGTCACATAGAAAGTCAGAATGCCACTTATGCATCAAAATTGAAAAAGCTTTGAAATGCTTATTTTGACCATATAATGCCAAAATGGATAATTTTTGCAGAATTTCTATCAAATAAAAGTTTAAATCCTTTAGTTTCATGCTATTTGACAAATTGACACCATTAAATCATTCAGGGAAGTTGCCAAAGTACAGATTCTATATTTACTGATTTCGCCTCTTAGGTCCGAGTACACAGTTATTTCGTAGTGCATTTCTTTTAGACAATAAATGAAAATAAAAAAAATCCCACCTGCGCTTTCTCAATAATATTTTTACAGTGTGTTGTACTACTTTTGGGACAAATCATATCAAAATTATAGAAAACTTCATCGGCTCTAACTCAAAATATGGACAATTCTATGTTAAGGGGGTCTTGAAATCTTTTGACAGCTTCCGAAGTGCTAATTTTTAACCTTTTTCAGCTGGACCAAATCACTACTTAACTTTACAATTCATGACCCAAATTTTTTTACAGTGTAATTTCATCCCCCTACTTGCTATTTGAGGCATAAAACATGAAGGAATACATTTGGAAGGGGTACTAAAAAAATTGGCAAGCAACACACTGTCCACACTAGGAACTTTATTCGTGGACAACGAAAATCAAAGGACGATAACTGTGTACTCGGACCTAATAGGATAGAAAAATTTGACCAATCTTAATAAAACTTGGTATGACTAAAGCTTAATAAATTATGAGACTGCTGACAAAGTTTCATGGCAATAGGATATATATTATAGACAATATGATAAATTCTATATTCAACTTCGCGTGTTAAATTTTGACGTTTAAATTGAAAAATTTCAACTATCAACATTTGGGGCTTTAAAAATCAAAATATTGCAAAAAATTACATTTTAAAGGCCTTAATATATTACATATTATCTATTTAAAGCAATAGAATACTCATTTGATTTATCAGACTTATCACAATTATTTAAAAGTCAAATTTATATGAGCCTGTGCCAAAAAATGGAGGTTTTCCAATGAAGGGGGGCCTTACATGAAGATGTATTATTTTCCAGCAATTTTAAATTTGTGGAGTTTTTTGGTTATAAATAATCCTTACATATGTATTAAATGTACTTTAAATGGAAAGAAAAATTACAAATAGCATACCATATTAGTATAAAAGGGTCTTAAGCCAAGTAAGACTGAAAATAATTTAGGGTCAATTTAGGCCGTAGCACATATTTACATTTAAAAATGCATACTGAAGCTATAGGAAATAAAAATTTGTGTCTTTTTTATAATTTCTATACTCAGGTTACATGATACAATAAATCTGAGCATAAAAGGACTCTTGCATTCAACTTTTTTTGCAGACAGTATGGTCTGATACAAAGATTTTTCACTTTTTAGTGAAAAACTTGCATGCAATTTTAGCCTCAGTAGGCTTATATTTGAACCACTTGCTATTTAACATAAGAAAAGAAAGATACTATGTGAAATGAAACAGGTACAAAAGACATTGTGAAGTGCTTTTAATACAAATTTAGTGAAATCTTTATTATGGACTTCAACTTTTATGTACCTAGGTCCTCACATTTAACTTGATCCAAACAGGCCGTTACACGAGGGTCATTTATACAACACATTTTGCACATATTGTCTGAGATAATCTTATTTTCTGTAGATTCAGAGTTCACAAATGAGTAATACAACTGGGTTAAAGCATAGAAACACAAATATTGACACAGGAAAACCTGTCACATAGAAAGTCAGAATGCCACTTATGCATCAAAATTGAAAAAGCTTTGAAATGCTTATTTTGACCATATAATGCCAAAATGGATAATTTTTGCAGAATTTCTATCAAATAAAAGTTTAAATCCTTTAGTTTCATGCTATTTGACAAATTGACACCATTAAATCATTCAGGGAAGTTGCCAAAGTACAGATTCTATATTTACTGATTTCGCCTCTTAATAGGATAGAAAAATTTGACCAATCTTAATAAAACTTGGTATGACTAAAGCTTAATAAATTATGAGACTGCTGACACAGTTTCATGGCAATAGGATATATATTATAGACAATATGATAAATTCTATATTCAACTTCGCGTGTTAAATTTTGACGTTTAAATTGAAAAATTTCAACTATCAACATTTGGGGCTTTAAAAATCAAAATATTGCAAAAAATTACATTTTAAAGGCCTTAATATATTACATATTATCTATTTAAAGCAATAGAATACTCATTTGATTTATCAGACTTATCACAATTATTTAAAAGTCAAATTTATATGAGCCTGTGCCAAAAAATGGAGGTTTTCCAATGAAGGGGGGCCTTACATGAAGATGTATTATTTTCCAGCAATTTTAAATTTGTGGAGTTTTTTGGTTATAAATAATCCTTACATATGTATTAAATGTACTTTAAATGGAAAGAAAAATTACAAATAGCATACCATATTAGTATAAAAGGGTCTTAAGCCAAGTAAGACTGAAAATAATTTAGGGTCAATTTAGGCCGTAGCACATATTTACATTTAAAAATGCATACTGAAGCTATAGGAAATAAAAATTTGTGTCTTTTTTATAATTTCTATACTCAGGTTACATGATACAATAAATCTGAGCATAAAAGGACTCTTGCATTCAACTTTTTTTGCAGACAGTATGGTCTGATACAAAGATTTTTCACTTTTTAGTGAAAAACTTGCATGCAATTTTAGCCTCAGTAGGCTTATATTTGAACCACTTGCTATTTAACATAAGAAAAGAAAGATACTATGTGAAATGAAACAGGTACAAAAGACATTGTGAAGTGCTTTTAATACAAATTTAGTGAAATCTTTATTATGGACTTCAACTTTTATGTACCTAGGTCCTCACATTTAACTTGATCCAAACAGGCCGTTACACGAGGGTCATTTATACAACACATTTTGCACATATTGTCTGAGATAATCTTATTTTCTGTAGATTCAGAGTTCACAAATGAGTAATACAACTGGGTTAAAGCATAGAAACACAAATATTGACACAGGAAAACCTGTCACATAGAAAGTCAGAATGCCACTTATGCATCAAAATTGAAAAAGCTTTGAAATGCTTATTTTGACCATATAATGCCAAAATGGATAATTTTTGCAGAATTTCTATCAAATAAAAGTTTAAATCCTTTAGTTTCATGCTATTTGACAAATTGACACCATTAAATCATTCAGGGAAGTTGCCAAAGTACAGATTCTATATTTACTGATTTCGCCTCTTAATAGGATAGAAAAATTTGACCAATCTTAATAAAACTTGGTATGACTAAAGCTTAATAAATTATGAGACTGCTGACAAAGTTTCATGGCAATAGGATATATATTATAGACAATATGATAAATTCTATATTCAACTTCGCGTGTTAAATTTTGACGTTTAAATTGAAAAATTTCAACTATCAACATTTGGGGCTTTAAAAATCAAAATATTGCAAAAAATTACATTTTAAAGGCCTTTATATATTACATATTATCTATTTAAAGCAATAGAATACTCATTTGATTTATCAGACTTATCACAATTATTTAAAAGTCAAATTTATATGAGCCTGTGCCAAAAAATGGAGGTTTTCCAATGAAGGGGGGCCTTACATGAAGATGTATTATTTTCCAGCAATTTTAAATTTGTGGAGTTTTTTGGTTATAAATAATCCTTACATATGTATTAAATGTACTTTAAATGGAAAGAAAAATTACAAATAGCATACCATATTAGTATAAAAGGGTCTTAAGCCAAGTAAGACTGAAAATAATTTAGGGTCAATTTAGGCCGTAGCACATATTTACATTTAAAAATGCATACTGAAGCTATAGGAAATAAAAATTTGTGTCTTTTTTATAATTTCTATACTCAGGTTACATGATACAATAAATCTGAGCATAAAAGGACTCTTGCATTCAACTTTTTTTGCAGACAGTATGGTCTGATACAAAGATTTTTCACTTTTTAGTGAAAAACTTGCATGCAATTTTAGCCTCAGTAGGCTTATATTTGAACCACTTGCTATTTAACATAAGAAAAGAAAGATACTATGTGAAATGAAACAGGTACAAAAGACATTGTGAAGTGCTTTTAATACAAATTTAGTGAAATCTTTATTATGGACTTCAACTTTTATGTACCTAGGTCCTCACATTTAACTTGATCCAAACAGGCCGTTACACGAGGGTCATTTATACAACACATTTTGCACATATTGTCTGAGATAATCTTATTTTCTGTAGATTCAGAGTTCACAAATGAGTAATACAACTGGGTTAAAGCATAGAAACACAAATATTGACACAGGAAAACCTGTCACATAGAAAGTCAGAATGCCACTTATGCATCAAAATTGAAAAAGCTTTGAAATGCTTATTTTGACCATATAATGCCAAAATGAATAATTTCTGCAGAATTTCTATCAAATAAAAGTTTAAATCCTTTAGTTTCATGCTATTTGACAAATTGACACCATTAAATCATTCAGGGAAGTTGCCAAAGTACAGATTCTATATTTACTGATTTCGCCTCTTATAATAGGATAGAAAAATTTGACCAATCTTAATAAAACTTGGTATGACTAAAGCTTAATAAATTATGAGACTGCTGACAAAGTTTCATGGCAATAGGATATTTATTATAGACAATATGATAAATTCTATATTCAACTTCGCGTGTTAAATTTTGACGTTTAAATTGAAAAATTTCAACTATCAACATTTGGGGCTTTAAAAATCAAAATATTGCAAAAAATTACATTTTAAAGGCCTTAATATATTACATATTATCTATTTAAAGCAATAGAATACTCATTTGATTTATCAGACTTATCACAATTATTTAAAAGTCAAATTTATATGAGCCTGTGCCAAAAAATGGAGGTTTTCCAATGAAGGGGGGCCTTACATGAAGATGTATTATTTTCCAGCAATTTTAAATTTGTGGAGTTTTTTGGTTATAAATAATCCTTACATATGTATTAAATGTACTTTAAATGGAAAGAAAAATTACAAATAGCATACCATATTAGTATAAAAGGGTCTTAAGCCAAGTAAGACTGAAAATAATTTAGGGTCAATTTAGGCCGTAGCACATATTTACATTTAAAAATGCATACTGAAGCTATAGGAAATAAAAATTTGTGTCTTTTTTATAATTTCTATACTCAGGTTACATGATACAATAAATCTGAGCATAAAAGGACTCTTGCATTCAACTTTTTTTGCAGACAGTATGGTCTGATACAAAGATTTTTCACTTTTTAGTGAAAAACTTGCATGCAATTTTAGCCTCAGTAGGCTTATATTTGAACCACTTGCTATTTAACATAAGAAAAGAAAGATACTATGTGAAATGAAACAGGTACAAAAGACATTGTGAAGTGCTTTTAATACAAATTTAGTGAAATCTTTATTATGGACTTCAACTTTTATGTACCTAGGTCCTCACATTTAACTTGATCCAAACAGGCCGTTACACGAGGGTCATTTATACAACACATTTTGCACATATTGTCTGAGATAATCTTATTTTCTGTAGATTCAGAGTTCACAAATGAGTAATACAACTGGGTTAAAGCATAGAAACACAAATATTGACACAGGAAAACCTGTCACATAGAAAGTCAGAATGCCACTTATGCATCAAAATTGAAAAAGCTTTGAAATGCTTATTTTGACCATATAATGCCAAAATGGATAATTTTTGCAGAATTTCTATCAAATAAAAGTTTAAATCCTTTAGTTTCATGCTATTTGACAAATTGACACCATTAAATCATTCAGGGAAGTTGCCAAAGTACAGATTCTATATTTACTGATTTCGCCTCTTAGGTCCGAGTACACAGTTATTTCGTAGTGCATTTCTTTTAGACAATAAATGAAAATAAAAAAAATCCCACCTGCGCTTTCTCAATAATATTTTTACAGTGTGTTGTACTACTTTTGGGACAAATCATATCAAAATTATAGAAAACTTCATCGGCTCTAACTCAAAATATGGACAATTCTATGTTAAGGGGGTCTTGAAATCTTTTGACAGCTTCCGAAGTGCTAATTTTTAACCTTTTTCAGCTGGACCAAATCACTACTTAACTTTACAATTCATGACCCAAATTTTTTTACAGTGTAATTTCATCCCCCTACTTGCTATTTGAGGCATAAAACATGAAGGAATACATTTGGAAGGGGTACTAAAAAAATTGGCAAGCAACACACTGTCCACACTAGGAACTTTATTCGTGGACAACGAAAATCAAAGGACGATAACTGTGTACTCGGACCTAATAGGATAGAAAAATTTGACCAATCTTAATAAAACTTGGTATGACTAAAGCTTAATAAATTATGAGACTGCTGACAAAGTTTCATGGCAATAGGATATATATTATAGACAATATGATAAATTCTATATTCAACTTCGCGTGTTAAATTTTGACGTTTAAATTGAAAAATTTCAACTATCAACATTTGGGGCTTTAAAAATCAAAATATTGCAAAAAATTACATTTTAAAGGCCTTAATATATTACATATTATCTATTTAAAGCAATAGAATACTCATTTGATTTATCAGACTTATCACAATTATTTAAAAGTCAAATTTATATGAGCCTGTGCCAAAAAATGGAGGTTTTCCAATGAAGGGGGGCCTTACATGAAGATGTATTATTTTCCAGCAATTTTAAATTTGTGGAGTTTTTTGGTTATAAATAATCCTTACATATGTATTAAATGTACTTTAAATGGAAAGAAAAATTACAAATAGCATACCATATTAGTATAAAAGGGTCTTAAGCCAAGTAAGACTGAAAATAATTTAGGGTCAATTTAGGCCGTAGCACATATTTACATTTAAAAATGCATACTGAAGCTATAGGAAATAAAAATTTGTGTCTTTTTTATAATTTCTATACTCAGGTTACATGATACAATAAATCTGAGCATAAAAGGACTCTTGCATTCAACTTTTTTTGCAGACAGTATGGTCTGATACAAAGATTTTTCACTTTTTAGTGAAAAACTTGCATGCAATTTTAGCCTCAGTAGGCTTATATTTGAACCACTTGCTATTTAACATAAGAAAAGAAAGATACTATGTGAAATGAAACAGGTACAAAAGACATTGTGAAGTGCTTTTAATACAAATTTAGTGAAATCTTTATTATGGACTTCAACTTTTATGTACCTAGGTCCTCACATTTAACTTGATCCAAACAGGCCGTTACACGAGGGTCATTTATACAACACATTTTGCACATATTGTCTGAGATAATCTTATTTTCTGTAGATTCAGAGTTCACAAATGAGTAATACAACTGGGTTAAAGCATAGAAACACAAATATTGACACAGGAAAACCTGTCACATAGAAAGTCAGAATGCCACTTATGCATCAAAATTGAAAAAGCTTTGAAATGCTTATTTTGACCATATAATGCCAAAATGGATAATTTTTGCAGAATTTCTATCAAATAAAAGTTTAAATCCTTTAGTTTCATGCTATTTGACAAATTGACACCATTAAATCATTCAGGGAAGTTGCCAAAGTACAGATTCTATATTTACTGATTTCGCCTCTTAATAGGATAGAAAAATTTGACCAATCTTAATAAAACTTGGTATGACTAAAGCTTAATAAATTATGAGACTGCTGACACAGTTTCATGGCAATAGGATATATATTATAGACAATATGATAAATTCTATATTCAACTTCGCGTGTTAAATTTTGACGTTTAAATTGAAAAATTTCAACTATCAACATTTGGGGCTTTAAAAATCAAAATATTGCAAAAAATTACATTTTAAAGGCCTTAATATATTACATATTATCTATTTAAAGCAATAGAATACTCATTTGATTTATCAGACTTATCACAATTATTTAAAAGTCAAATTTATATGAGCCTGTGCCAAAAAATGGAGGTTTTCCAATGAAGGGGGGCCTTACATGAAGATGTATTATTTTCCAGCAATTTTAAATTTGTGGAGTTTTTTGGTTATAAATAATCCTTACATATGTATTAAATGTACTTTAAATGGAAAGAAAAATTACAAATAGCATACCATATTAGTATAAAAGGGTCTTAAGCCAAGTAAGACTGAAAATAATTTAGGGTCAATTTAGGCCGTAGCACATATTTACATTTAAAAATGCATACTGAAGCTATAGGAAATAAAAATTTGTGTCTTTTTTATAATTTCTATACTCAGGTTACATGATACAATAAATCTGAGCATAAAAGGACTCTTGCATTCAACTTTTTTTGCAGACAGTATGGTCTGATACAAAGATTTTTCACTTTTTAGTGAAAAACTTGCATGCAATTTTAGCCTCAGTAGGCTTATATTTGAACCACTTGCTATTTAACATAAGAAAAGAAAGATACTATGTGAAATGAAACAGGTACAAAAGACATTGTGAAGTGCTTTTAATACAAATTTAGTGAAATCTTTATTATGGACTTCAACTTTTATGTACCTAGGTCCTCACATTTAACTTGATCCAAACAGGCCGTTACACGAGGGTCATTTATACAACACATTTTGCACATATTGTCTGAGATAATCTTATTTTCTGTAGATTCAGAGTTCACAAATGAGTAATACAACTGGGTTAAAGCATAGAAACACAAATATTGACACAGGAAAACCTGTCACATAGAAAGTCAGAATGCCACTTATGCATCAAAATTGAAAAAGCTTTGAAATGCTTATTTTGACCATATAATGCCAAAATGGATAATTTTTGCAGAATTTCTATCAAATAAAAGTTTAAATCCTTTAGTTTCATGCTATTTGACAAATTGACACCATTAAATCATTCAGGGAAGTTGCCAAAGTACAGATTCTATATTTACTGATTTCGCCTCTTAATAGGATAGAAAAATTTGACCAATCTTAATAAAACTTGGTATGACTAAAGCTTAATAAATTATGAGACTGCTGACAAAGTTTCATGGCAATAGGATATATATTATAGACAATATGATAAATTCTATATTCAACTTCGCGTGTTAAATTTTGACGTTTAAATTGAAAAATTTCAACTATCAACATTTGGGGCTTTAAAAATCAAAATATTGCAAAAAATTACATTTTAAAGGCCTTTATATATTACATATTATCTATTTAAAGCAATAGAATACTCATTTGATTTATCAGACTTATCACAATTATTTAAAAGTCAAATTTATATGAGCCTGTGCCAAAAAATGGAGGTTTTCCAATGAAGGGGGGCCTTACATGAAGATGTATTATTTTCCAGCAATTTTAAATTTGTGGAGTTTTTTGGTTATAAATAATCCTTACATATGTATTAAATGTACTTTAAATGGAAAGAAAAATTACAAATAGCATACCATATTAGTATAAAAGGGTCTTAAGCCAAGTAAGACTGAAAATAATTTAGGGTCAATTTAGGCCGTAGCACATATTTACATTTAAAAATGCATACTGAAGCTATAGGAAATAAAAATTTGTGTCTTTTTTATAATTTCTATACTCAGGTTACATGATACAATAAATCTGAGCATAAAAGGACTCTTGCATTCAACTTTTTTTGCAGACAGTATGGTCTGATACAAAGATTTTTCACTTTTTAGTGAAAAACTTGCATGCAATTTTAGCCTCAGTAGGCTTATATTTGAACCACTTGCTATTTAACATAAGAAAAGAAAGATACTATGTGAAATGAAACAGGTACAAAAGACATTGTGAAGTGCTTTTAATACAAATTTAGTGAAATCTTTATTATGGACTTCAACTTTTATGTACCTAGGTCCTCACATTTAACTTGATCCAAACAGGCCGTTACACGAGGGTCATTTATACAACACATTTTGCACATATTGTCTGAGATAATCTTATTTTCTGTAGATTCAGAGTTCACAAATGAGTAATACAACTGGGTTAAAGCATAGAAACACAAATATTGACACAGGAAAACCTGTCACATAGAAAGTCAGAATGCCACTTATGCATCAAAATTGAAAAAGCTTTGAAATGCTTATTTTGACCATATAATGCCAAAATGGATAATTTTTGCAGAATTTCTATCAAATAAAAGTTTAAATCCTTTAGTTTCATGCTATTTGACAAATTGACACCATTAAATCATTCAGGGAAGTTGCCAAAGTACAGATTCTATATTTACTGATTTCGCCTCTTAATAGGATAGAAAAATTTGACCAATCTTAATAAAACTTGGTATGACTAAAGCTTAATAAATTATGAGACTGCTGACAAAGTTTCATGGCAATAGGATATATATTATAGACAATATGATAAATTCTATATTCAACTTCGCGTGTTAAATTTTGACGTTTAAATTGAAAAATTTCAACTATCAACATTTGGGGCTTTAAAAATCAAAATATTGCAAAAAATTACATTTTAAAGGCCTTAATATATTACATATTATCTATTTAAAGCAATAGAATACTCATTTGATTTATCAGACTTATCACAATTATTTAAAAGTCAAATTTATATGAGCCTGTGCCAAAAAATGGAGGTTTTCCAATGAAGGGGGGCCTTACATGAAGATGTATTATTTTCCAGCAATTTTAAATTTGTGGAGTTTTTTGGTTATAAATAATCCTTACATATGTATTAAATGTACTTTAAATGGAAAGAAAAATTACAAATAGCATACCATATTAGTATAAAAGGGTCTTAAGCCAAGTAAGACTGAAAATAATTTAGGGTCAATTTAGGCCGTAGCACATATTTACATTTAAAAATGCATACTGAAGCTATAGGAAATAAAAATTTGTGTCTTTTTTATAATTTCTATACTCAGGTTACATGATACAATAAATCTGAGCATAAAAGGACTCTTGCATTCAATTTTTTTTGCAGACAGTATGGTCTGATACAAAGATTTTTCACTTTTTAGTGAAAAACTTGCATGCAATTTTAGCCTCAGTAGGCTTATATTTGAACCACTTGCTATTTAACATAAGAAAAGAAAGATACTATGTGAAATGAAACAGGTACAAAAGACATTGTGAAGTGCTTTTAATACAAATTTAGTGAAATCTTTATTATGGACTTCAACTTTTATGTACCTAGGTCCTCACATTTAACTTGATCCAAACAGGCCGTTACACGAGGGTCATTTATACAACACATTTTGCACATATTGTCTGAGATAATCTTATTTTCTGTAGATTCAGAGTTCACAAATGAGTAATACAACTGGGTTAAAGCATAGAAACACAAATATTGACACAGGAAAACCTGTCACATAGAAAGTCAGAATGCCACTTATGCATCAAAATTGAAAAAGCTTTGAAATGCTTATTTTGACCATATAATGCCAAAATGGATAATTTTTGCAGAATTTCTATCAAATAAAAGTTTAAATCCTTTAGTTTCATGCTATTTGACAAATTGACACCATTAAATCATTCAGGGAAGTTGCCAAAGTACAGATTCTATATTTACTGATTTCGCCTCTTAATAGGATAGAAAAATTTGACCAATCTTAATAAAACTTGGTATGACTAAAGCTTAATAAATTATGAGACTGCTGACAAAGTTTCATGGCAATAGGATATATATTATAGACAATATGATAAATTCTATATTCAACTTCGCGTGTTAAATTTTGACGTTTAAATTGAAAAATTTCAACTATCAACATTTGGGGCTTTAAAAATCAAAATATTGCAAAAAATTACATTTTAAAGGCCTTAATATATTACATATTATCTATTTAAAGCAATAGAATACTCATTTGATTTATCAGACTTATCACAATTATTTAAAAGTCAAATTTATATGAGCCTGTGCCAAAAAATGGAGGTTTTCCAATGAAGGGGGCCTTACATGAAGATGTATTATTTTCCAGCAATTTTAAATTTGTGGAGTTTTTTGGTTATAAATAATCCTTACATATGTATTAAATGTACTTTAAATGGAAAGAAAAATTACAAATAGCATACCATATTAGTATAAAAGGGTCTTAAGCCAAGTAAGACTGAAAATAATTTAGGGTCAATTTAGGCCGTAGCACATATTTACATTTAAAAATGCATACTGAAGCTATAGGAAATAAAAATTTGTGTCTTTTTTATAATTTCTATACTCAGGTTACATGATACAATAAATCTGAGCATAAAAGGACTCTTGCATTCAACTTTTTTTGCAGACAGTATGGTCTGATACAAAGATTTTTAACTTTTTAGTGAAAAACTTGCATGCAATTTTAGCCTCAGTAGGCTTATATTTGAACCACTTGCTATTTAACATAAGAAAAGAAAGATACTATGTGAAATGAAACAGGTACAAAAGACATTGTGAAGTGCTTTTAATACAAATTTAGTGAAATCTTTATTATGGACTTCAACTTTTATGTACCTAGGTCCTCACATTTAACTTGATCCAAACAGGCCGTTACACGAGGGTCATTTATACAACACATTTTGCACATATTGTCTGAGATAATCTTATTTTCTGTAGATTCAGAGTTCACAAATGAGTAATACAACTGGGTTAAAGCATAGAAACACAAATATTGACACAGGAAAACCTGTCACATAGAAAGTCAGAATGCCACTTATGCATCAAAATTGAAAAAGCTTTGAAATGCTTATTTTGACCATATAATGCCAAAATGGATAATTTTTGCAGAATTTCTATCAAATAAAAGTTTAAATCCTTTAGTTTCATGCTATTTGACAAATTGACACCATTAAATCATTCAGGGAAGTTGCCAAAGTACAGATTCTATATTTACTGATTTCGCCTCTTAGGTCCGAGTACACAGTTATTTCGTAGTGCATTTCTTTTAGACAATAAATGAAAATAAAAAAAATCCCACCTGCGCTTTCTCAATAATATTTTTACAGTGTGTTGTACTACTTTTGGGACAAATCATATCAAAATTATAGAAAACTTCATCGGCTCTAACTCAAAATACGGACAATTCTATGTTAAGGGGGTCTTGAAATCTTTTGACAGCTTCCGAAGTGCTAATTTTTAACCTTTTTCAGCTGGACCAAATCACTACTTAACTTTACAATTCATGACCCAAATTTTTTTACAGTGTAATTTCATCCCCCTACTTGCTATTTGAGGCATAAAACATGAAGGAATACATTTGGAAGGGGTACTAAAAAAATTGGCAAGCAACACACTGTCCACACTAGGGACGATCAAAGGACGATAACTGTGTACTCGGACCAATAGGAACTCAAGCATTTCACACTGTATACATTACAAAAATTCATGTTTATTTTTTATTTTTCTCTATTGTATTTTCCACCTTTTTCATATTTATATATTTAATACAGAGGATGCCAGTATTTATATTAATTTATGTATTGTTCAATATGTATTATTTGTGCAATAGGAGACAGATTTGTAAAAGCAAATTTGCTTGTCACGTTCTGAATCCTTAATATTTATTTCAATTGTATCATATCGTTTTGTGATGATTTATCTGAATAAATATTGTTTAAACCAACCCTAATTTTCTACTTATTAGTAATTTTTCGTAAACAATAAGAATAGTATTTATCTTTTCCGAAACAAATTCGACGATTTAGTTGAAGTTAAGAAAAACTTATTTTAATCGGCATTACTTAATATTTTATTATAGTAAATGTATTAAATTTGTTATAATAGTTTTATCATTTATATTTAATTTTTTATTCTAAATCCACCAGTTTTAACGGTATTCTGTATGCGGACTCAGTTGTTCGCAGAAATATGTTGTTTACATGTATCGAAACATGTAAACAACACATTTCGGCAAACAAGTCAGCATATAGAATACCGACAGTTTCCAGTCCCATTAGTAAAATAATCCAAGGTAAAAATCATGATAAAATTTGATATTTAAAAAACTAAGAAATTCATTTTAAAAATAAATGGAGAATGTGTCTATGGGCCACAGATGCCCCCGCTTGTAAATATGCATGAGTCAACTTCCACATACAGATGCAGGATTCACGTAGTTATTAATAAGATCGTTTTGTGATTATAAGCATTGTGTATAAGTTTCATAATATTTGGTTGAGGCAAACTAAAGTTAGAGAACGGAACGAAATATTCAGACATTTTTATGTTTATAAAGGGCATAACTCATGAAAGGTAACAGTGACGCCACCCAATTTTGAACTTGATCTGTGTTTTGTGGTAATAATCATTGTGTATAAGTTTTGTAACATTTGGTTGAGGCAAATTAAAGTTTTGGGGGACGTACGCGACGGACGGTCGGACCGACGGACAAGGGTAACACTTAATTCCCCTCCGCTACGGCGGAGGCAGAATAAGTACTAAAACAAGAATATGGGCCACTTTAAAGATGATAAGAAATAAAAAAGTGAAGATCTGTGTGAAAATTAAAAACTAAGCATTTAACTGTAAACAAAGCGTCTGCAGCAAGCAAAAAATAAGTGAAAGGTTTTACTAACTATAATACCAGGTTTAATCCACCATTTTCTACATAAGAAATATTCATGGAATATTTTTGTGTGTGGTTTGTGTTGCTCGGGCTTTGGTTTTCTATGTTGTGTTTTGTGTACTGTTGTTTGTCTATTTGTCTTTTTCTTTTTTAGCCATGGCGTTGTCAGTTTATTTCCTACTTATAAGTTTGATTGTCCCTTTGGTATCCTTCGTCTCTTTTTTATGGACTTTATGAACGACTTTGTGTTCTTGTCTTTCATGTTTGCTTATGTTCTTTGTCTATAGTGTCTGTATGCTTTTTTGTTTTTCTTTGTTGATATAGTTGTTTGTTTTTATAGTGATTAAGATTATAACACAATGTTGACTGCTGTATCCCAAATTTTGACATTTTTAGGCTATTGGTACTTTACGGAACGGAACGGAATTTCATTTAAGGTTTCCATAAGGGGCATCTATCAAAATTTCGAAAAATCTTTAAAACAAAATAAACTTTAAATTTTGCTGTTTACGGTTTTCAATATACAGATAACACAATTGTATACTAAATCTCACCTTCATATGTAAAATGTGAAATAATGTATAACATCGGGAAATATCCTGTAGATGTACATTTATGTCCTGATAAATTATCATGAATTTGACATTGGCAGGTCAGAGAAAAAAGTCTTACTCCTTTCATTCATTATGATATGTAAGAAGACAGACCTCCCGTCGTCCTTTCCGGCGATGATTAGAAACATTTTGATTCTGATTTTAACTTTTGAAATTTGTTATTCCGTTTCGTTCCGTTCCGCAAAGTACCAATTGCTCTGAGGAATTGGTATTTAACGGAATCAACGGAAACAGAAATCTATGTAAAAGACGGTATGATTCATTTTTTTTGTCTTACACCTCTTTTTTTAAATGAGATGTAAGTGTTTAAGATATGCATTCAATAACCGGATCACTAATTTATATGAAATAGGCAAGTCAAACAAAAAGTATTACTCCTTTCATTCGTAATTATATCTAAGAAGACAAGACATCCCGTCGTCCTTTCCGACGATGATTAGAAACATTGATTCTGATTTTAACTTTCTAAATTTGCTATTCCGTTCCGCAAAGTACCAATTGCTCTAAGGAATTGGTATTTAACGGAATCAACGGAAACAGTCATCTATGTAAAAGACGGCATGCTTCATTTTTTTGTCTTACGCCTCTTTTTTTAAATGAGTGGTAAGTGTTTCAGATATACATTCAATAACCGGATCAATAATTTATATGAAATAGGCAAGACCAACAAAAAGTATTACTCTTTTCATTCGTAATTATATCTAAGAAGACAAGACTTCCCGTCGTCCTTTCCGACGATGATTAATATTGATTCTGATTTTAACTTTTTGAATTTGTTATTCCGTTCCGTTCCGTTCCGCAAAGTACCAATTGCTCTGAGGAATTGGTATTTAACTGAATCGAACGGAAACAGATATCTATGTAAAGAAAGTAATATTATATTTTTTTGTTTTTTAAATGAAAAGGAAAAAAGAAAAGGGGGCAAGATCTTTTCTCTTAAGGTGTTTTAAACTGTTGTTAACTGTTACATTGTACTTAAAAATATATGTGCTGTTAACTGTTATTAACTAGTTATAGTTGTTATCTGTTTTCTTAAAATTGTCATTATTGTTAACTGTTATTTGAAAAAAATACCCATGTTAGCTGTTTTAATGGTCAGTTCACTGTTAACTGTTCGTTTACCCATTTTGATATAGCAAAATGTGTAAAATAAATGTGCCTCGCTTCGATCGGCACTGACAAAACTAACAATACTTTCATGCATATAGAATAGGTAATGAGACAAAAAATGTGCTTAATTAGAGTAAGTTGATACATGTAAATGAGATCACACTAGCTAAGCATATCGGAAAAAGTTTCATGATATCACTACCTCCACTCCATCCTGAAGTTCATTATCTTCTACTGATACAATGCATGCTTTATTGAAATTGATAATATTATTCAACATCAAACAATGTATTTAAAAAATGTAAAGGTGTTGAAATTTTTATGTCTTTCAAATTTTTATTTTTGCCTCTCGTCTTCTCTTATAGAAAAAAAATGACCGGTCCCTAAATGGACTATATCAGACTGTATTGAAACCCCCTATTGCATGCAAGGCTAGGGAGGGTGTACACACTTCTTAAAAGCTACTCTAGAGGCCTCGGTGGCTCGGTTGCCGAGTGGTCTAAGTAGTTCTGCTACTGTAATCACTAGCCAGTCAACACTGAGGATTATGAGTTCGAACCCAGCTCGTGTGGGTACTCTCGACTCTTATCTCGAAGGTCAGTGGTTTTCTCCAGGCACTCCGGCTTCCTCCACCAATAAAAATTAGCAGCCACGAAATAGCCCAAAAGTGGTGCTTAAAAGTGGCGTTAAAACATAAAAATTTATAAAAAAAATCAAATTAAACACTGCTATATATATACGAAGATGTGCAAAACATTTTGGTGTACTTTTTTGAAAAAATTAAGAGAAAATAAACGAGAAGGTATTCAGTAAATTTTGCAGTTGATATTATAAGATCATATTTATATTAGGGTAAACAATCATGCGTTTCTAATTGGTCTGTCTTGTTTGATCTTTTAGTTTTGGTTAGATATTGTGCCATTTTGTCGTGCCTTTAGATTTGTTTGCTTTTATTGTGTTGGGGCCATCCTGAGCTGACTGCCTGTTGGTTGGTAGTTCCGGCTCTGTCGAAGGTTATGTGGTAAGATCTGGATGCATTTTTGTGTATTTAATACATTGGTAGTCTGAGATTACTCTGACGGCCAACGGCTGTTTTTCCAGACAAGCTGGGGCCGTGGGACTTTTGCCAGACAAGCTGGGGCCGTTGATTCCGTTAAATACCAATTCCTCAGAGCAATTGGTACTTTGCGGAACGGAATAATCAATTGAAAAAGTTAAAATCAGAATCAATATTAATCATCGTCGGAAAGGACAACATCCCGTTGTGTCTTGTCTTCTTAGATATAATTACGCCGGAATGAAAGGAGTAATACTTTTTGTTTGACTTGCCTATTTCATATAAATTATTGTTCTGGTTATTGAATGTATATCTAAAACACTTACCACTTATTTAAAAAAAAGTGTTAAGACAACAACAAAAAAAGGAATCATACCGTCTTTTACATATGTCTGTTTCCGTTGATTCCGTTAAATACCAATTCCTCAGAGCAATTGGTACTTTGCGGAACGGAACGGAACGGAATAACAAATTTCAAAGTTAAAATCAGAATCAAAATGTTTCTAATCATCGCCGGAACTGAGGACGACGTGAGGTCTGTCTTCTTAGATATCATAATGAATGAAAGGAGTAAGACTTTTTTCTCTGACCTGTCAATGCGTCAAATTCAGGACATGCATGTATATATCTACAGGATATTTCCCGATGTTATACATTATTACACATTTTACATATAAAGATGAGATTTAGTATACAATCGTGTTATCTGTATATTGAAAACTGTAAACAGCGAAATTTAAAGTTTGTTTTGTTTTAAAGATTTTTCGAAATTTTGATAGATGCCCCCTATGGATACCTTAAATGAAATTCCGTTCCGTAAAGTACCAATAGCCACATTTTTACCTATTATGTCTGTTTGTTTTGCGCACACATTGTTGTCAATATAATGGAATTCTATGCGACTCTCATACAAGTGAGAGGTTTATCTAGCTATAAAGAGGCCCCTCATTGTGAGGTCCAAGTAATCACACAATCACATTTTTTTGCCAATCATTAATCATTAATTATTTTTTTAAACAAGATAGTCAAATAATCAAAAATACAGTCCTAGATTATCGAATAATCAAATAATCATGAAATATTTGGTCTGGTAATCAAATAATCACTATAAAAATGGCCACGTAATCCCTTAATCAAAAACCCCATTAGGAGCGCGCGGGCTCTATAAAACCAGGTTTAATCCACTATTTTCTACTTATTAAAGGAAAATCCTGTACCAAATCGGGAATATGACAGTTGTTTTCCATTCGTTTGATGTGTTTGAGCTTTTGATTAATATTAATATTCGATAAAGGACTTTCCGTTTTGGATTTTCCTTGGAGTTCGGTATTTTTGATCATTTTTGTTATTTACTTGCTACGGAATTTATGGGTTGTCGCCTACTATGATCCGGACTTTTGTATTTCATATCGTCGTGGACGAGATTTAAACGTTCTTTTCTTCTTCGGCCATTACCCAAAGGCAAGTGTTGTGACTAGGAATAGACAATCCACCGTCATCATCATTCAGAAATAAATATTTTTTCTTTCTAGCAATAAATATATGATCCTATGTATCATAGCATAACTTCAGACACCCTATTTCTGATTTATAACTTAAAATACGTCCGCTAAATTCACTATTAATCCTCGTCATAGAGCAATTTTCGGTGTTCCATTTATAGCTTATTTTTTATGGTTTAGAAGTACCACTCGGTACTGAAAACCAAAAGTATTTGTACTTTTTGTAGAATTCTGTCTTATTCGTGTGTATGATTTACAACCACACGATCTGTCCAAGAGTAAGTTATATGTACAACCCTACTCCAAAAAAAAGGATAAGTCTGGGAACTGTTCACTTCAACTATGATTTATTAACAAATTTTCATAACATACAAATCTGAACATGAAATATGTCGATAATTCTCTCTGCCAGACTCTGGGGCCTGCAAGGAAGACAATTTATGAGACTTGCATTTTGAACCAAATGTAGCCAGTGTTTGTTTGAAACATTGGTGTGTTACTGTTAAATTTTACATGTATTATTCTGTTTTTTGTAAGAGTCAGTGTTGATAATTGATGGTCTCATTTGTAAAATTTGTCTTTAAGTTTCGTGTGTACCCTTGGGCTAAAATGACTGTTTTCCCATCAAAAATTTTCTGGGTACAGACAAAATGTGATGATGTGTATCTGGAAAAGTTTGAGACAGCACGCCTTGAGGCTTGATCAATAAAATTCAAAATTTTAGTTTTAGATAATTAATTGCTTTGCACATTTTTCTTCTCTTCAAAAGTTCAAAAGTTGATAAACTTGAAACAGTTGTTTCACTTTTTATGGTCCACTCAGTGACACCATGTAAATCACTAATTATTATTGTCCCTCTATTGAGTATTGTCCATGTCAATCAATACAGTTCAATTCAATCATAATTTACTTATGGGGAAGTTATCAAACCTTCCCAACTTAATTTATTTTGACATCTTCTGTAGGAATGAAAAAGTGGAAAATGGTATGCCTTAAAACTTTTCCAGATACACAGGCTTGTCTGTAGTGGAGTAAATTTTAAGGTGAAAACGCAGCCATTTTAGTCAAATGGTCAGCATGAATCTTAGCGTATAGAGTTTTCACACTGTCACTGGTTGCAAACTTGTATGTACATGATGTATGATAATATAGCTGGCAACTATTGTATACAATTAATTAGTATGATGCAGGTGCTAGCTATGTTATGATTATCTACAGAAGTTTATTTGTGCCAGTTTGTTCCATTTATCATTATACTTTTGGGTTATCAGATATACGAATTTGCTGGAATTCATATGCTTCTTGAACTTCTTTATGAAAAATCCCCAAAATTAACGAAATTTATGGACCACATCATGGCACATGTCAAGTGTCTTTCAGTGCTCAAGTGGTAGGGTAAAAAATTGGGCCCTCTCTTACTTTTACCATTTAGGCCCCTGTCCACATTGTCCTTTATTGGGATAAAATTGCCCAAAACTGTAAATTGTAGTTCTAGAAATGTAAGTTGTTGTCCTTTTCTACTGATTGTAATATATCTTAGATCTAGTGGCACTGATCCACGAAAAAAAAAAATGTTTATTAGTTTTTATCTAGCTTCTACATACATGTATCTTTAGCAGTTGAGTAAAAAAGATTGATGGTTTCTTACTGTCCACATCCTCAATTTTGATCTAAATTGAAAGTCATTCCAGAGATGATGCTAATAATATTGTTCTGATGATTGGAATAAGTTGGAAATCGGTTTTTGCTTGGTGATGTCGATAATCGATTGGGATTTTGTTCAGTCTATTGTCGTTAGAGTTTCCGGACTTATAGCATATTAACTTCCGGTCCGTTTCCAGTTTGCATTTTACATACGTGGTCAAACAAATTGTAACAAAATCTATCAATAGGTGACAATAACAATGTCTATCATCCTTTAATCAAAGACATAAGCAATTTCTTTCTTTATAAATGTGGTAAAGGCATTGACTTGTTCATATTTTATTTAAAATAAATAACTTTTTTAAAATGAAACATTTTCTTTCACTTCCAGTACTTGTTGCTTGAGAGCATACATAAAATCATTCTGATTTTCAACAAAATAAATTTGTTGCTATATTAGAACGTGGTGCAGATTGCTTTTTATTAATGTTTCATCCATTTGTTGCATTAAACCGTCATATTCCTTTCCAAATTGCTTGTCAAACATCGTTTATTTTTGTAAATTTTTCTTCTTTGTCCCCCATTGAAATATGTACGAGACCAACTATGAAGGAATTCTGTATTCTTACGATTATAAGTACAGATGCATGAATGACACCGCTGACAGAAAAATAATGACCACAAAAGTGAAAAATATGCATTCCACACAAAATAACAGACATTGGTTGGATCCCCTTAGTTAAATGTATATATTTCAATGCAAATGCATTATTTTATTTATTAATTTTAAATTGCTTAAACATGCAATACTTTATATATCTTTATTTAATGAGAAGCATTAAGGTTCATCAAAAGGAATTGAAAAATATGGCCGTGTTTACACCACAAAATCTACTATGACTACAGACAAACTGATGCATCTAGGAAAGTTTTAAGGCATGGCAGGACCTAGATATATAAAAGTTATATGTAGTCTATGATTCAGAAGATTAAAAACTTACCTGGATTTTGATGTGCATTTTTAGCCAGTCTGCAGAAGATAGCAAAATAAACAAATGCATTTAGAATAAAGCAAAGTGCTCTCAACCAATGAAATTGTAGGATCTGATGCCTCTTAGTTGTGAAGAATGAATGCAAATCATGTTCTTAGTAAGGGATTATCCTATTATTTGGGTCTATTTACAGTTCAAAACAAAGAGTTTCTATAAATGAGTTACAACTGCCCCCAAGCACATTTATCAGATTGAAAGGATTTATCACACAGTGACTAAAAGTTGAATTGTGAAACAAAGAAAAAACTCTAAATAAGTTGAAGTTTACTGTGCAGTAAAATTGGTACCGTGAATGTTATTATTATAATATTCTTCAAATTACTAAATAATTAAACAATATCAAGGCATTTGCAAAAAAAGAAAAAAAAAAGAAGCTTTGAAATAAAAAAAAACAACAACTTAATATTTAGCTTTCAAAAACTTTGATTACTGGATCAGCAGTTTGGAAGAATAGTTATTTCCAATATTCTGACAAAATAAAAAAATTAATTTAAAAAAACAGGAATTTAATTTTAGTTTTGAACATATTAAAAACTTTTAAAGGCATTTTATTTGAAAATTTCCCTGACATAATGAAATAGTATTTGATGTAAAAAGCCAGACCAAAATATTGGCTGTTAAATAAAATTTAGTTGTAACTCAAATGTATCATTTGATTTACATGTAAACTGTAAATTAAAAAAAAGGATAATTTCTCACTAAAATATTACATGATATACATTCATACTCACAATCAGGAAACATATACAATTCCTACAATTTCTTTGTTCTGTTGTGTCACCTAATATCTATAACGAATATTTTTTAAAAATAATTCCCAAATGATATGAAAGTCCTTCCATCACTAAAACTTATCCATAAATGAAATGCCTAAAAAGGAAGTCATGCATTAATTAAAAACATTGCACTGACAATGAAACTAATTCTTAAATACAACCAATTAAGAGATCATTTGAGAACCTTGACCACTTTACAATATTCTAAGTTTGTAAGAGAATGATAATCCCTTACTTCATGATAAGTACTCGCTAACGCTCGTACTTAATCATGAAGAAAGGGATTATCATTCTCTTACATATACGAGTTTCATTTGATAGGTCCACTCAGTTACACAGTTTAAATCCCCTATTGTTTGCAGATGTCTATTGTCCATTTAAATCAATACTACTCACAACATTTATTATATGAGGGGAGCTTCTCAAACCTCTTTCCCAACTTAGTTTATTTTGGCACCTTCTGCAGGAATGAAAAAAAATGAATAGCAAAATCCAGAAAAGTTTATAATTTTCTGAAACATAAAATGCATTTAAAATTTAACTATCTAGTTCCTGCCATGCCTTAAAACTTTTCCAGGTGCACAGGTTTGTCTGTACTCAGAGTAAAATTTGTGGTGTAAATAAGGCCATATTAGTCAAAAGGTTATGTTGAACCTTAAAATTTTGATACAGCTATGTATTTGAAATAATGTGAGTGATGCCATTGAAATTTAGAAATTTTAGTGTCGTCGGTAATAAATGATATGGAATATATGCATTAGACATATACAATGTGGCTGAATGCATGATTTCATATAAAAAAAAAGAACAAGGTATAATGATGCGATTATAACCGATAGTTTTGGTTGCTCTCAACCGATAGTAATAGGTAATCGGTGGATAATTTCAACCGATTATCCAACACTAGATGCTAATCATCTGCCCTGTCAGACCAGGGGGGTGGGGAGAATTTTAGAGGGTATGGCAAATGTGTTTGACCCAATGACTGACTAAAATGAAATTTCTGTTGGTCCTGGTTCTTCCCATTGTCTCGCATGAAGAATCCTTGTTTACCTTTAATTAAGTCGAAATTCATAAACAAAATGGTCAAATCAGTAAACATAACTGTTTTATAAGCATTTCAGCTAAATATCATGAACCAGTTTTCATCCAGGATTTGTTTCACATCCTATCAGTTATTATTGTAATTAGTTGACTGTTTGCAGTTTCCTTTATATCTGCATTGTGGCCAATTAAATTCTGGAAGGGATCAAAACCTGGTAAAAAAAACTTACCTCAATTAAATACTGATTAAGATGACTTTGAGTTTGACCAGAGTGTTCAGGCAAATGAGTTATTGATTTCTCAATACTCCACAAAGAATAAAATCATTAAATATATGAAGTACTTATTTTGTTTTGCAGGATGATTTTAGATGAATGTGGTCTCAGTCATTAAAACACCCTATGATCATATCATTAATCTAAATAAGAAGATGTGTTACGAGTGCCAATGAGACAACTCTCCATCCAAGTCACAATGTATAAAAAGTAAACAATTATAGGTCAAAGTACTGCCTTCAACAAGGAGCCTTGGCTCACACCGAACAGCAAGCTGTAAAGGGCCCCAAAATGAGGTGTAAAACAATTCAAACAGGAAAACCAACGGTCTAATCTACATAAAAAACGAGAAACACTTATGAACTACACCAACAAACGACAACCACTGAACAACAGGCTCCTGACTTTGGACAGGTGCATACAAATGCAGTGGGTTTAAACGTTTTAACAGGCGCCAACCTGGTTGTTCTAGTCAAGGGTTTAAAGTGTATCTTATTTAATCCATCTGGGAACTGTTTATTTTTTTTCAATAAAAAGTAGGTCTGGCAAACAGTTGACTGGCAAATCTGTCTTACATGCAGGACCCAATGTTTGACAGGAACAAAAAAATATCTGCATCTTTATTTTAGTTTTAATATTCCCGAGATAGTAACCTGCTCTAAAATTTCTAATTATGCATGATGTTTTATGATTTTGAAATCTAGCAAGTAATATTCTTCTTTAGAAAGTTCTACATGTACTGGTAAATGAATTTCTTGGACAGATTGGTATAAAGTTAATGTTGAGCTAAATCTACAAATGTATATATAGTCATGATAGTAGTGATCATTAACAGATTGTAGTTAAAAGTTTGTTTTTACTTTTAGCCATGGGCAAGTTTATGAAAACAGGCAAGGTAGTTCTTGTGCTGAATGGCCGATTTGCAGGACGTAAAGCTGTCATTGTAAAGGTTAGTTAGATTTGATAAGACATTTGTTCATGTTAGGTTTTTTCCAAAGCCAAAACAAAAATATATATGTACTTGTAAAGTGGTAATGGCACAATAAAATATGGGTGGTTGGGAATGTATAAAGTGATGTTTTTTATGCCCCCGCCATAGCGGAGGGGGCATTAAGTTTTACCCTTGTCCGTCTGTACGTACGTCCCAAAATTGGTTTCCATTCTCTAACTTTAGTTTGCCTCAACCAAATGTTATGAAACTTATACACAATGCTTATTACCACAAAACACAGATCAAGTTTGAATTTTGGTGGCGTCACTTTTACCGTTCTAGAGTTATGCCCCTTTACAAATGGAAAATTGCTGAATTAATCGTTTCTGTTCTCTAACTTTAGTTTGCCTCAACCAAATGTTATGAAACTTATACACAATGCTTATTACAACAAAACACAGATCAAGTTTGAATTTTGGTGGCGTCACTTCAACCGTTCTAGAGTTATGCCCCTTTATAAATGGAAAAATTGCAAAATGTTTATTTTCTTCTAAATATCAAGTAATTTTTAAAATTGGAGTTATCTTCCTTTGTCCATGATTATAGTTCAATCAACTACAATCAATGCTTTATACAATGCAATGTTTAATTTTGACTTCCACTGATAAAACACAGATCAAGTTGAATTTGGGTAGTGTCACTTTAATCATTATTGAGTTATGCCTCTTTATAAACACAAACATTATGAAATTGAAAGATTGCAAAATGTTTAGTTTCCATTCTGTAACTTAAGTTTGCCCCAACCTAACATTATGAAACCTATACACAATTATCATTACCACAAAACTAAGATCAAGTACAAATATTTTGTTTCCGTTTTCTAACTTTAGTTTGCCTCAACCAAATGTTATGAAACTTAAACACAATGCTTATTACTACATAACACAGATTAAGTACGAAATTTGGTGGCAACACTTTAACCATTCTTGAGTTATGTCCCTTTATAAACATAAAAATTGCTGAATTTTTCGTTTCTGTTCTCTAACTTTAGTTTGTCTCAACCAAATGTTATAAAACTTATACACAACCGTTCTAGAGTTATGCGTGTTTACAAATAGAAAAATTGCTGAAATTTTAGTTTCTGCTCTCTACTTAAGTTAGCCTCAACCAAATGTTATGAGACTTACACACTATGCTTATTACCACAAAACTCAGATCAAGTTCAAATTTGGGAAGCGTCACTTTTAACGGTCTTCAGTTATGTCCCTTTATAACTATATGATATGCAAGCGGGGGCATCATCTGAGTCCACATGTGGACACTATCCACATTTATTTTTTATTAATATTTTTCATAGACTATCATGTATAAAGGTATACATTTGTATGTTCTGCACTTCAACATTGATTAACCAAAAATATCCTTTTAATATGTGTTGGGTTAGAGATGAATATTTAGGGCAGGTAGGCAGGCAGAAACACAACTATATATTTTTTTTTGATTGACGTTTTATTCCTGGATTGTTCGATTCAAATTAATTTTATACAAGCAATGCATATAACTACTTCGGCTGTTACCGCTTTATGTCTTGGTATATTATCTTTGACATTTTGAATGGACAGCAACATTAATTAATTTTTCATCTAATTTATGTTGAACATCAGTGAATGTGCAGCTTCAAGGTGAAAAACACAATTTTGAAGTAACTAGATATTTGACAAAAGGAACTGTCTTTAATAAAAATCATCTGTCATCTTTTATTGACTTTAACACTTAGTTCTTAATGTCTGAGGCGATTAAGACCATACTTTGTAAATCCTTTCCTTAACATGGAAGTAAAAAGTGACCTTAGCTTTGTTCCTATCAGATAACAAATCAGGGCTGTTCCTAACCCATTTGTGTATTGTCCGACTGTCCAAATTGAGAAGAGTTCATAATTGCCAGACTTATCCAGTATTTAGGCCATTTAATTTTAAAATTAAATTTGTTTGGCGTTGCCTACCTCCCCACATATAAAGCAGCCTACCCATAAATTTTACAACACAAATTGTTTCAATATTTTTGTTTAAGTGTTTTTCTTGCTCTAACATCGTTTTCTTGTCTTAAACATGTAACTTATGCTGTTGGCCAAAAAAAAAAAAGATCCCTACCTACCTACTCAACCCTACAAGGCATGGGTAGGCAACATCTATCAAACTAAGAATTTGTTAAGGGTGACCTTATGACTAATTTTTAATTCTTCAAGAATTATATGTTGTATTTACAATGTAGTATTATGTTGGTGTAGCTGTTTAGACTGGATGGTTTTGCTTGTACATGTAAATTGACGTCTTGTATGTATAATGTATGTATCAAAACCTATACCACGTAGTTGGCTATAAAAAGCCCTGAAATTACAAATGTAAAACAATCAAAATGAAAAATCTAACAGCCTGATTTATCTACAAAACAATAAACGAAAAAACACACAAATGTAAAATAATCAAAACAAGAAATCTAGCAGCCTGATTTATGTACAAAACAATAAACGAAAAACACACAAATGTAAAACAATCAAAACAAGAAATCTAACAGCCTGATTTATGTACAAAACAATAAACAAAAAAACATGATCTACAGTAACAAATGACAACAACTGAAGTACATTTTCCTATAAAGTTTTTTTTGTCATGTGAATTTCTCACTTTTTATGAGTATTATTATAACTATATTTGGTATACATGTATGTGATATTGATCCATGTAAGGTCTACATGTCCATCAGACAGGATTTACCTTACCTCAAACTCATTTCATTTATCAGTTATAGGTAAAGTTTTCATGGTCAAATCTACTATTAGAACTAAGTAGTAGGTCTATATTTGGTGTATGGAATGATTTTAAGTTGTACATGTCTGTCTGGCTGAGTATATCTGGCTTTGACCTCATTTTCATGGTTCACGGGTCAATGTTAAGATTTTGTGTTTTATTCAGATACTATAATTATATATATATAAGCAATAGGTCGCCTACATATTTGGTGTATGGAATGACTGCAAGGTGTACATGTCCATCTGACATAAATTACCACATATTCATGGATCATTGATAATGTAATACTTTTTGTAGAACTTTTTATGCCCCTGCTGTAGCAGAGGGGACATTAAGTTTTACCCTTGTCCGTCCGTACGTACGTCCCAAAGTTGGTTTCTGGTCTCTAACTTTAGTTTGCCTCCAACAAATGGTATGAAACTTATATACAATGCTTATTACCACAAAACACAGATCAAGTTTGAATTTTGGTGGCGTCACTTTAACTGTCTGAATTTTTTGTTTCTGTTCTCCAACTTAAGTTTACCTCAACCAAATGTTATGAAACTTATACACAATGCTTATTACCACATAATACAGATCAAGTTTGAATGTTGGTGGTGTCACTTTAACAGTTCCAGAGTTATACCCCTTTACAAATGGAAAAATTGCTGAATTTTTCATTCTGTTCTCCAGCTTAAGTTTACCTGAACCAAATGTTATGAAACTTGTACACAATGCATTTTACCTTAAAATACAGATCAAGTTCGAATTTTGGTGGCGTCACTGTTACTGTTTTAGAGTAATGCCCCTTTACAAATGGAAAAATTGCTGAATTTTTCGTTTCCGTTCTCTAACTTAAGTTTGCCTCAACAAAATGTTATGAAACTTTTACACAATACTTATTACCACAAAACTCAGATCAAGTACAAATTTGGGTAGTGTCACTTTTACTGTTCTTCCAGGGTCCGACACTTACGGTTGTCCGATTGCCCGGGGCAAGCTAATGCCGTATTCGGACAAGTAAAAACATCATCTTGGTTGTCCGATTGGGCAAGTGAAAAAAAAAGTGTTATATGATTAAAATTTCACAAAATCAATAGTGTCTGTTGTTTTGTCCATAGATTACTCAGTGATAACACCGCACGGTCGAGTAAAGTGGTCTTAACCCCCCTTCAATGCGTATATTTCGTCAATTGTTCGCACTGAATTCCCCATTTTTCCAAAAATAGATCACGTTTAAAAATATTGGCCAATCAGGCTGCCGCGGTGTTGCTTCGTCATTATCGTTATCCATCGGGACACCACTCGGGCGTTTCCGACGCACGTGTTATTCCCACCGACCAATGGAAAGCGGAGGTCTATTTTCGTTGTTCTAACTTTATAATTTGACATCGGATGTGTATTTCCCTAAGATGGAAAAACGTAAAAGCTTGAAAGAGAAAATGAAATTAAACTTTAACAAATTTGTCAGTTGTCAGTTTATCAAGAAGGGTTATTTGAAATGGCATTTCTTAGATAAATTATTATGAAATAAGTATCTCTATGTAAATGATCCAATTCCCGTATATTCATCGATCTTTTCCCTCCCTCCTCGGCTCATATATGCCTCATAGTATATTTTCATACTCCATAATCAATTTACACCCCATATACATGATAACTATATTTTATCTGCATGTACTACATTACAACCACAAAAATAGCATGTAAAAGTTTGGGCATGTAGATTTCACTTTCGGACAAGTAAAAGTAATAGGGCACTTGCCCAACTGGACAAGTTGGTATAAAAGTTAATGTCGAACCCTGTCTTCAGTTATGTACCTTTATAACTTTATATGATATGCAAGCGGGGGCATCATCTGTGTCCCATGGACACATTCCCCATTTATTTCTGTAAGTCTTTTTACAAAGTTAATCATGATCAGTAAACACAGGCACTTGTCTTTTAAATTTTTTTTCCTATATACCTTAATATAACACAAGGTACCTAACTGGTATTTTTGAGAAATGACACACGGTTGCGAACTTCCGTTATATTTAGATTCCACGGTTGTCTATTCCACTAAAACTTGTTATGTAGTAAATCTCCATTAAATTCTCTACAAAATAGATGTACAACATGCCTATTTCTATTGTCTGAATCATTTGTAGCAGTCATTCCAAGTAGGTAATGATTTATAATTGTTCACATTAACAACCAATTTATATTACAGTTAATTTTAGAACAAATACATTCTGATTACAATACAGATCATGTCTAAGCTTTGGTTTTAAGGATCTGGAAAAGCTCAATTATATTCTACTTTTTGTTTCACAGGCTTTTCTTCCGGATCCTTTGGTTTTATCTGATTAATACACACCTTCAAAAGTTTGAAGGCTGAAATTTCATTGGCTGATGTAGTAAATACCAGAACTGACAGTAAAACGAAGTGTTGTCAGATCTTCCTAAGCAAAGCTTGGACACAGCATCTGTAATTTAATCAGATTAGAACAAATAATGTATATAACTTTATTTTTCGCTGTTCCCGCTTTATGTCCTGGTTCATATGCTTTGACGTTTTGAATGGACAGCAACATTAATTAATTTTTCACCTTATTTATGTTGAACATACTTTTATATGTGAATGTGCAGATTCAAGGTGAAAAATACAATATTATTAAACCCCTGCCAGGAATAGAAATAAGATTTTTTTTTAACTGGCCAAGATGGCTAACAGTTTTCTAAGTTTACTTGCCCTTCCTGATTTTTAGCTGGCCCTTCAAAATTGAAAAGAAAGAAATTCTTTGATCTTTAGTAATTGTATAGAATAGAGAATGGAAACAGGGAATGTGTAAAAGAAATAACAACCCGATCAAAGAGCAGGTAACAGCCCAAGCCACCAATGGGTCCTAAAAGCTGTGAGAAAATCTCTCACCTGGAGGCGGGCGTCTGCTGGCTCTTAACAATAATGTATACTTGTTAGCGAAATGGACGCCACAATAAATTCTGAAACATACAAATGAACCAAAATTAAAAAAAACACACAAGCCTTGCACAGGCTAGAGGTTCCTGATTTTGGACGGATGCAAAAATGAGATGGTGTTAAACATATTTTGTGAGATCTCAGCCCTGCCCCTATACCTCCAGCTAATGTTTATATTTTAGTAACATCCAATATCAAAATGTTTGTGTCATAAAGAAAAAAATTAATGTAACATTGTATTAGATTTTGATATGAAAATGTGTGGACTTCATAAAGTATTTCCTGTTTCTTCTCTCATTTTTATAGGACTGCAAAAAAATTTTTGGATTCGTATAATGCTATGACGTCGTCATCGTCTCGTCCGAAGACATTTTTGGTTTCCGGACAATAACTTTAGTTTAAGTGAATGGATCTCTATGAAATTTTACAAGAAGGTTTAATACCACAAAAGGAAGGTTGGGATTAATTTTGGGGGTTATGGTACAAACAGTTTAGGAATAAGGGGCCAAAAACAAGCATTTTTGTAGTTTCCGGACAATAACTTATGTGTTAGTGTATGGATTTCACTGAAATTGTACCACAAGGTTCCATATCACAAAGGGAAGGCTGGGATGGAGTTTGGGGGTAATTGCCCCAAACATGCAGGAATTAGGGGGCAAAAAAGGGGCCAAAAACGAGCATTTTTCTTTTTTTCCAGACAATAACTTGTGTTTAAGTGTATGGATCTCTCTAAAATTGAATTACAAGGTTCTATACCTCAAAGGAAAGGCTGGGATTGAGTTTGGGTAATTACTCCAAGGGGGGGGGGGGGACTTTTTTTTCTTCAAATTTTTTGAAAAGTTTCAAGAAGAAATTTTCAATTGAAAGTGTTGTGCAATAGATTTTTATACGACCGCAAAAAAATTTTGAGGTCGTATATTGGTATGACATTGGCGTCGTCGTCGTCGTCGTCGTCGTCCGGCGTCGTCGTCCGAATACACAATGGTTTTCGCACTCTAACTTTAGTTTAAGTGAATGGATCTCTATGAAATTTTACTATAAGGTTCAATACCACAATAGGAAGGTGGGGATTGATTTTGGGGGTTATGGTACCAACAGTTAAGGAATTAGGGGCCAAAAAGGGGCCGAAAATAAGCATTTTTCTAGTTTCATGACAATATCTTGTGTGTAAGTGTATGGATCTTTCTGAAATTTTACTACAAGGTTCCATTTCACAAAGGGAAAGCTGGAATTGAGTGTTGTGGTAATTGCCCAAAACGTTTAGTAATAAGGGGCCTAAAAAGGGGTTTAAAATAAGCATTTTTTAGTTTCTAGACAATAACTTGTGTTCAAGTGTATGGATCTCTCTAAAATTGTATTACAAGGTACCATACCACAAAGGCAAGGCTGTTATTGAGCTTGGTTTGGGGGGAAAGGGGGGTGGGGGTGATGAATCATAAGGGGGGAGGGGGTCAAAAAAGGGGTAATTTTTTTTTTTCCTTTTTTTTTTGTTTAAAATTTACATTTTAAGTTAGTTATTTTTTATCACGAAGAGAAAGTAGGAATTGAGTTTTGGGGTTAATTGCTCAAACATTTATGAAGAAGGGGCCAAATATTGGTCGAAAATAAGGATTTTTTTAGTTTGCAACAAAAACTTGTGTTCAAGTGTATGGATCTCTGTGAAATTGTATTGCAATGTACCATACCACAAATTGAAGGTTGTGATTGAGGTGGGGGATGATGAATCAAAAGGGGGTTGAAAAAATGTGTGGGGGGTAGGATTTTTTTTTTCCTTTTTTTTTCTTTAAAATTTTCCATTTAAAGATGGTTGTTTCAGATTTATATATGAAAGAAAATAATAATGATACGGTTATATATCATGAGGAATTGAAATTTAAAATTATGTATATTGGAAATTTAGGTTACATTGGAAAGTAATAATTGGCTTTGGGGGGGGGGGGGGGGGGGTGGTTATGGCTCTAATGTTTAAGGAATAAGGGGAAAAAAGGTTAAAAAACAAGGGTTTCCATTTTAATAGACAAATAATTGAGTAAAGAACATTATTTAAAAGCAGTGTAAGGTTGGTAATTCAAACTCATTTAAATATCTCATCTACACTGCTTTTAAATTATGTAAATTGGAAATTTGCCAATAACTTTATTGTTAATAAATGCATTGGAAATTTGCCAACAATTTTAGTGTAATAAACTTCATTGGAAATTTGCCAATATAAAATTTTGCTGATGAAGATTTTTTGTTTACCTTTAGCCTTGACTATGAAGTCATTTTCTATTTTTATAGCCTTATGATGTAGTTGAATTATTTAATACTTTTATGATGTGTTTAAATGGGGTTTTATCATGTTTATGGTTGCAAATTTATTGTTTTAGTATAATAAACTCCATTTAAAATTTGCCAATAAAAAAATTTTTTTTTTATTTTTAGCTATGATTATGATGTCATTTTCTATTTTACTTTTATGGTTGCAAAGAAATTTTTATTTTTAGATATTACTGTTAAATGATGCTGATTAAGGTTTTTGCTATGTTTAGCCATGACTATGATGTCATTTTCTATTTTAATATCTGTTATGATGTATTTAAATGGGCTTTTATGGTTACAAAGGAATTTTATTTTTAGATATTACTATAAAATGTTGCTGATGCTGATTAAGGATTTTGTTTATTTTTAGCCATGACTATATATAGCTATGATGTCATTTTCTATTTTAATACCTTTATGATGTAATTTCCATTTTTAGATATTACTGTTAAATGATGCTGATTAAGGGTTATTTGCTATGTTTAGCCATGACTATGATGTCATTTTCTATTTTAATATCTTTATGATGTATTTAAATGGGCTTTTATGGTTACAAAGGAATTTTATTTTTAGATATTACTTTAAATGTTGCTGATTAAGGATTTTTGTTTATATTTAGCCATGACTATGATGTCACTTTCTATTTTAATACCTTTATGATGTATTTAAATGGGCTCCCATGTATTTAGATTTTTGATTATTTATACATGTTACCAAATTGGTCCACTTGAACAAAAACGGTCCAAATTTCAACTTTATTACATTACATCTAACATTGAATTCTACATATTCTTTGATATATTGAAATTAACAAACAATTTAGTTTACGGATATTCCACCATAATAGGTAAATTAAATTTTTTCCAGTTCTTACACCACATTCATCTTGTGTCAGAAACCTATGCTGTGTCAAATATTTAATGACAATCCAAAGTCATAGCTGTATCAAGCTTGAATTTTGTGTCCATACTTGCCCCAACTGTTCAGGGTTCGACCTCTGCGGTCGTATCAAGCTGCGCCCCAGCGAAGCATTTTATTAAGATCTTTGACCACATTTATTTTGTGTCAGAAACCTATATTTATCAAAAATTTGATCACAATCCAAACTCAGACAGTATCAAGCTTGAATATTGTGTCCAAACTTGCCCCAACTATTCAGGGATCGACCTCTGCGGTCGTATCAGGCTGCGCTCATTGAAGCATTTTATCAAATATCCTTTGGTTTTCAATTCTGGAGTAAGATCTAATAGCTGAATTTAAAAATGTGTGTTAACTGTCACCTGCTGGAAAAAGTCTTCTCCACCTACGGAATTGAATTAGGTACTGCATTAGCTTTATTTCCCCTTTTGCAGTAATTTTTCATGTTTGTCAAATAGAAAAAAAGATCAATTGAAAGTGAATTTATATTTATTTTTCAGAATTATGATGAAGGTACGACAGAAAAACCCTATGGTCATGCACTTGTTGCTGGAATTGACAGATACCCCAGAAAGATCACAAAAAGTATGGGGAAAAAGAAACAAAAGGATAGATCTAAACTTAAGAGTTTCCTAAAGATATGCAATTACAACCATCTGATGCCAACCAGGTATAAACTTGAAACACAGAATATGATTATTTTTAGTCCCCTACCGACGAAGTCGAAGGGGACTTTAGGTTTGCACTCTGTCCATCAGTCAGTCCGGCAACTCAGTTTTCCACACTTTTTTTCTTCGTTCTTGAAGATATTGATTTGATATTTGGTATATAGTTTTATCATGACAAGTATTAGATCAAGTTCAAATTTTATTCCGGTCTGATGATTTAGTCCAGTGTTTTGGTCCATAAAAAAACTCCATAACTAATGTTAGAGTACTATGTTAAACCATACATCTGTACAAAGGGAGATAACTCATTTTTTAAAAGACATTCTTTGGTAAATTAAGGAATTTTGTGGCAGGTTTATATGTTATTTTGTATAAACTAATTTTCTGAATGCTACATGTATATATATATATATTTTTTTTATTAAGTGAAATCCTTTAATTAGATAATAATCTATTTTTATTAAGGTATATATTTCATTACATTACATTGTGTAGATACAAGTTGTTGACATTTTATAGATAAGTTACAAATCTTTATTAGTTAGTGACAAAAGAAAGAAAAAATATTTGGAACTATTAATTATATTTGATTGTAATTTGAAAATAGATTTACATTGTATTACATCATATCTCATTTTAGAGAACTATTAATCATATCTAATGTTAGAGTGTTATAGGTTTTCCTCACTTTTTTTCATCATGCTTGAAGATATTGATTGACAATTGATATTTAGTTTTATCATGACAAGTTACAGATAAAGTTCAAATTTTTGTTCGGTCTGATAATTTTGTGCAGAGTTATGGTCCTTTGACTTGAAAAAATTCACTCATACATTCAGTTTTCCACACTGTTTTTATACGTCTGTTTCGGGACGTATTATGGTATACCGTTGTCAGTCTGTCCGTCCGTCGTCAACATGTCGGACATTAATTCAAAAACGCTTTAACCAATATGCATGAAACTTTGGTGAATTGTTTATATTTATTGACGTGAGCTCCCTTTCGTTTTTTATAAATTTCAGATTTACCATTTCTGAGTTTTGGGGTTTTATTCATTAAAAAAGGGGGGATTTTCCAATTTTTTCGGACAATAACTCAAAAACAATTTCACCAATTTGCATGAAACTTTTTGTGAATTGTTCATATCTATTGACGTGAGCTCCCTTTTGTTTTTTATAAATTTCGGATTTACCGTTTCCGAGTTTTGGGGTTTTATTCATTAAAAAAGGGAGGATTTTCCAGTTTTGGGACAATAACTCGAAAACAATTTCACCAATTTACATGAAACTTTTGTGAATTGTTCATATCTATTGACGTGAGCGCCCTTTCGTTTTTTATAAATTTCGGATTTACTGTTTCCGAGTTTTGGGGTTTTATTCATTAAAAAAGTGGGGATTTTCCAGTTTTCAGACAACAACTCAAAAACAATTTCACCAATTTGCAAAAAACTTTGGTGAATGGTTTATATCTATTGACATGAGCTCCCTTTTGATTTTTATAAATTTCAGACTATACGTTTCCGATTTGTGGGGTTTTATTTATTACAAAATGGGGATTTTCCAGTTTTCGGACAATAATTCAAAAAAATGCTTTCAGCTTTTTTTATGAAACTTTGGTAAATTGTTTATATCTATTTTTGTAAGCTCCGTTTTGATTTCTATAAATTTTCGATTTTACGTTTCCGAGTTATAAGATTTTATTTGTTTTTTGTCTGACAACAGATTTACTAAGTATTGCGCAACAGCACAGTGTATTGCACAACAGCAAGAAATCTTTCATATAACCAATTTCAAGTTCTTTGACTACATTTATTCAGAAACCTATAATATATCAAATATTTAATTACAATCCAAATTCAGACCTGTATCAAGCTTGAATATTGTGTCCATTTTTGCCCCAACTGTTCAGGGTTGGACCTCTGCGGGCGTATCCAGCTGCGCTCAGCGAAGCAGTTTATTAGTCATGCTTGAAGATATTGACTTGATATTTTCTTTTTGTTTACACCATGACAAGTTATAGAACAAGTTAGCATTTTGTTCCAGTATAATGAATTTTTACCCGGTAGGGGACTATGTATTGCCATGCAATACTCTCAGAATGCCTGTTAAATGATACAAAAAATCAAATATTGGATGTTTCAACAATTGTCATAATTTGGCATTGTTGTAAACTTTTTCTGCCAAATTACATTAACATATCTAACATATATCTTGATGTGGGTTGTTATATTATTTCTGTATTTTGAGGTGAGATTGTCAGACAGTATATTTTTGCAAGAATTACCTGTGATAGTTTCGTTCTGGGGTATTCGAATTCATTCATAAGTGGTTAACAAAATCATCGTGACAGTATGTATACATTTTAAAGGTATACTAGCATTCTGCAAATAAAAAAATTTCCAGTTTGGAAACTTGATAAGTTATGCCGATAAAGTATGCACCATAAATGAAAAAAATGACTGACATTGTAGGAAAAATTACTTAAATTCAACTACCTCTTGTTCTGTAAATAAAATCAGAATTCTGATCATAAATTATAATCAACAAACATTGCACCATAATCATGATAATGCAAATGTATGGCAAAAAGTTAACCAAGTTTATCTACTTGTAACTTTAACGATTAATTTAAGAAAATAAAATCATACCAATATGCACACCTTTTCTATATGTACCAATATAAAAACAAAAAAATCTAAGCTGTAAAATTGTGGGAGTAGTTGAGCAGATGAAACAGAGTTCAGTATTTACAAAATTTCCACAAATTGACAGGTGTGTATCTTTATTGTACCGTTGTATCCAAACAAACAATTTAAAAAAAACAAACATTTCGTCCTTTATGCAATAGAAAAGAAAGGATTTGGAGGGTATCAATCCATGACACAAAATGGATATATGCACAGCAAAAAACACAAAAAGCTAATGAACAGCACTTATAATGCGGTTTTTCATCTATATGCCTGTTCCAAGCCAGGAGCCTGGTCCTGGATTAAAATATAAATTTGTAGGACTACAAGTATACTTATCATCAATTTCAGTTTGATTTATTGTGAAAGTCAAGCCTGAAATTCAGTGGTTATGGTAATTTTCTTTAGCCTGCTTTCTTAAATGAAAATTGTTAGGTTTACCTTGTAATTGATCCATCAGCAAAACTTGCAATTATAAAAGTGAAAATATAAAAAATTCATAAGTAGTAGTTAGTAATTTGAAGTAATTTAGATATACAATGTATTTTAACACTCTTATTGCATTTATGTAAGTTTTGATAAAATACATCTGCATATAAAATAAAACAGATCTCTGTGATGACCCATATATCGATTATCTGATAAATTGCTTGATGGATAAAATTCGAGGCTGTGTCTGAGTGATCTGTGCTGAATTTGTAAGGTTTTATTCTTTTAATAAACAATAAACAAATAAAGTTGGAGGCTGTGTCTGAGTGATATGTGCAGAATTGTTTAAAGCTGCCTGTACTGGAAAAGGAGTAGGGGCATTAAGGCCTGGTTTTGGCCCAAGAAAATAAAATGTTTAACGACTACTGCAAATTGGCACATAATGTTTGGAAATGCATAGAGTGAAGAAATATAAATGTAAAACATAATATTGTTGATCTGATGATGTCACAATTACGTCATAATATGTACCGTTTTCATGAAAACGATGCAAAATACAGAATTTGCACAATTTTCAATTGTTATTTCCATTACGGAAAAACCGTTCGCAGCCAGGAAACAACAAAATAATTTAAGAGAATCTATTATAACTATTGACATAATTTCACCAAATATAAAGTTGTTTCTTGGGTGTGCACATACTTTGCCAATCTAAAATATACTTAGAATTTGATGAAAAACAAGGAAATTTAAGAAATTTTACAAAATATACAAATTTCGTCATGATTTGTTGCCATGGTAGCTCATTTAATGTGGAATTTGTTTTTATTTTCTGAAAACCTTGTACCTTAGTCTAGTTAGAACAAATTTAAAAATATGTATGATAACTTTTAAATTTGCAGTAATATTTGGGCCAAATAAGGTCCTTATTGCCCCTACTCCTTTAATTGTTGCACCTTTACTGAAATTTATATAACACATTTTCTTTAAACTTAATAAGATTATTGAAAATGAATATAATAATTTGTGCTCATGGCAAAGCTAAGGACACTTTGTTGTTTTAGTATTTGTGAAACACTTGTAAAAGTAGGGCCTTTATTGCAATCACCTTGTTTATCTATTCATTCATCTAACAAATATTTTTAGTTACTCTTTTCTCAAAAACTACAGAATGACTTCATATTTGGTCAGCAGCTTAACAGTGATGAGTTGTAAGATGCCAATACTTTAAGGTCTGTAGGACACGTTCTTCCTGTTTTTCAGATACTTGGAATTACAAGTGTTAAAATGCTTAGCAGTTGTTTTTCTTTTGGTCTATTCTGCCATGGCTTGTCAGTTTATTTTGGACTTATGAGTTTGAATGTCCCTTTGGTATCTTTCGCCTCTGTTTTAGCGGGATGTGTGCATTCTTGTTTTAACATTCATTTAAATTTATATAAGTTTTAATAGAATTCATTTGCTTCTAAGTAAAACAGATCTCTGTGATGACCCACATATCGATTATCTGATATAATTGTTTGATGGATAAAATTCGAGGCTGTGTCTGAGTGATCTGTGAACATTGAGTTGTAACCTGTACATGTGTATACTTTTCATATCTGTCAGACAACTGCTTCCTGTTTTCCAATACTTGGAATTACAAGTTAATAGCACATCAACACATGCATTCTTGTTGAAAATGAATTGTAATCATTGCACAGCTATTAATACTTTTCTTGTTTGAGTTGGTCATGTTGGTCAAACACTTTTGTAAATTTATTTGGTTCTGATCTGCCATAAGTGGCTATATGGGTTTGCATATTATGTAGCAGTGGAATAGCTGTGTATTCAGGTAGATCAGGTATATATTTAGGTGTCACTTTTCCACCTGCTTCTATACTCAAGCTGCCAACTATTTCAGAAGTATTGATTTAATTTTTGTAATCGATAAATATCCAGGAGATAAATCACTCCTTTTTGGCAGCTTTAAACTTCAAAATAGATTTCTTATGCCGTCTGCACATGACAAACTTAGATGATTAAATTAGACATTCATTGCCACTCTTCCCAACAATTTAGTGACTAATATATATTTAAATAACATGCTTACTTAAATAAAATTGTGTTTGGTATAAACCCATGAAAATCCAATTATTGTTCCATCAGCAGTACAATTACAAAAAGTGCAAAACTAAAAATTTCATAAATAGTATTTTTTATTTAAATTGATACAAATACATTTTAACACTCATTTCAATTTATGGTAATTTTGATAAAACACTTACTGTATATATCTATAAAAAAAGATCTCTATGATGACCCACATATCAATTATCTGATATAATTACTTGATAGATAAAATTCGAGGCTGTGTCTGAGTGATCTGTGCATATTAAGCAAGGTTTTTCCGCATTGAGTTGTTACTTGTGTGTGTTTTTATACGACCGCAAAAAAATTTTTGCGTTCGTATAATGGTATCATGTCGGCGTCGTCATCCGAAGACACATTTAGTTTCCGGACAATAACTTAGTTTAAGTGAATGGATCTCTATGAAATTTTACCAGAAGGTTCAATACCACAAAAGGAAGGTTGGGATTGATTGTAGGGGTTATGGTACCAACAGTTTAGGAGTTTACGGGATGTATTATGGTATACCTCTGTCTGTCCGTTGTCAACATGTCGGACATTAACTCAAAAACGCTTTACCCAATTTGCATAAAACTTTGATGAATTGTATATCTATTGACATGAGCTCCCTTTCGTTTTTCATAAATTTCAGATTTTAAGTTTCCAAGAAATGGGGTTTTATTCATTAAAAAAGGGGTGTTTTCCAGTTTTCGGACAATAACTCAAAAATGCTTTCTCCAATTTGCTTAAAACTTTGGTGAATTGTTTATATCTATTGACGTGAGCTCCCTTTCGTTTTTTATAAATTTTAGATTATATGTTTCAGAGTTATGGGGTTTTATTCATTAAAAAAAGGTGGATTTTCAAGTTTTTGGACAATAACTCAAGAATGCTTTCACAAACTTGCAAGAAATTTTGGTTAATTGTTTATATCTATTGACATGAGCTCCCTTTGGATTTTTATAAATTTTAGATTTTACGTTTACGAGTTATGGGGTTTTATTCATAAAAAAAAGGGGGATTTTCCAGTTTTCGGACAATAACTCAAAAATGCTTTCAGCAGTTCTCATGAAATTTTGATGAATTGTTGATATCTATTGATGTAAGCTCCCTTTAGAATTTTATAAATTTAAGATTTTACATTTCCGAATTATGGGGTTTATTCATTAAACAAGGTGGGATTTTCCAGTTTTCAGACAATAACTCAAAAATGCTTTCAGCAATTCGTATGAAACTTTGGTAAACTGTTATATCTATTGATGTAAGCTCCGTTTAGAATTTTATAAATTTTATTTGTTTATAGTCTGACAACAGATTTACTAAGTATTGAGCAACAGCACAGTGTATTGCACAAAAGCAAGAAATCTTTAATTGAATATAAATTCAATTCATATAACCAACTTCAAGTTCTTTGACTACATTTATTCAGAAACCTATAATAGATGTATGTCAAGTATTTAATTACAATCCAAATTCAGACCTGTATCAAGCTTGAATATTGTGTCCATTTTTGCCCCAACTGTTCAGGGTTAGACCTCTGCGGGCGTATCCAGCTGCGCTCAGCGAAGCAGTTTATTATCTATTGACATGAGGTCCCTTTTGATTTTTATAAATTTTACATTTTACATTTCTGAGTTGTGGGGTTTTATTCATTAAAAAAGGGGGGATTTTCCAGTTTTTGGATAATAACTCAAAAATGCTGTCAGCAATTCTCATGAAACTTTGGTGAATTGTTTATATCTATTAATGTAAGCTCCCTTTACATTTTCATAAATTTCTAATATGACATTGAGAATTAATTGAACTTTAATTGTTTATAGTTTGACAACAGATTTACTAAGTATTGCGCAACAGCACAGTGTATTTCACATCAGCAAGAAATCTTTAATTGAATATAAAGTCAATTCATATAACCAATTTCAAGTTCTTTGACTACATTTATTCAGAAACCTATAATATGTCAAATATTTAATACAATCCAAATTCAGACTTGTTGTCCATTTTTGCCCCAACTATTCAGGGTTGGACCTCTGTGGGCGTATCCAGCTGCGCTCAGCGAAGCAGTTTATTTATTTTGGGCCCTGTTTTCACATTAGTCCTTATTAAGGTTTGAAGGGTCCAAAATTAAACTTTGTTTGATTTCAACTAAAATTAAATTTTGGGTGTTTTTTTGTGTGCTGATTAACCATGTTGTTAGATTTTGGATATCAGACCATTCTAGGTAAATTAAATGTCCAATTTCAAATTTTTAAGATCTTTGACCACATTTATTTTGTGTCAGAAACCTATATTATGTCAAAAATTTGATCACATTCCAAATTCAGACAGTATCAAGCTTGAATATTGTGTCCAAACTTGGCCAAACTGTTCTGGGTTCGATCTCTGTGGTCGTATCAGGCTGCGCTCGGTGAAGCATTTTATTCAAATCTGTCAGAATATTTCCTGTTTTCCAATACTTTTAATTACAAGTGGGGGTATGCTTAGCACGACAACACATGCATTCTTGTTGAAAATTAACTTTTTTTATATGCATGTTTATGGGACGTATTATGGTATACCGTTGTTCGTCAAAATGTCGGACAAGAACTCAGAAAGGCTTTTAACAATTTCCATGAAACTTTGGTGAACTGTTTATATCTATTGATGCTCCCTTTCATTTTTTTTTTTTTTTTCGTTTTAGATTTTACGTTTCCGTGTTATGTGATTTTATTCATTAAAAAAAAGGGGATTTTCCAGTTTTCATACAATAACTCAAAAATGCCTTGGGGAGTTTTCATGAAACTTTTGTGACTGGTTTATATCTATTAAGATAAGCTCCCTTTAGTTTTTTATGAATTTCTGCTATGACATTGAGGAGTTGTGGAACTTTATTCGTTGAAAAAGCGACGGGTGTACAGTATCATGCGCTCATGGCGCAGTTCTTAATTTTCTCATGGCACAGCTATTATTAACTTTTTTTGTTGGAGTTGGTGTTTTTTTGTAAATTTATTTGATTCTGATCTGGCATTGAGTGGCTAGGGATTTGCATATAATGTGACAATGGAAAAGCTGCTTGTAGACTCCAGCTGCCATCTATTTCAGGATAATTTTTTGTACACGATAAATATCAATGCGAGAATCTGCCTGCTTTGAAAGCTTTAAATTGATACTTCAAAATATGTTAAAATCCTGTTTTATGAGGTCTGAACATGATAAACATGAAACATTGAGCACCGCTCTTAACAATTTTTAACCGGATTTTTAATACTACTACATTTTCATAACTTGCTTTCAGAATTAAAAACTTGTTAGGTTTAAACCTATGGAAACCAGGGCTTCCAAAATTATTTTTAGCCAGCCGGACATTTTATATATTATCCCGATTTTAATCCCTTAAGACTAAATAAACAAAAGGCAATTATGGTAATCAGTTGCCGAGTTGGACATCCCAATGATTGACATTAAAAACGATATTAAACTTCCTTTGATTCAAATTCGAAGTTCTGACGTAAACTGTTAAATTGGCAGTGCATCATTCGAAGTGTGCAAGATCAGCGTACTTATATCTGCCTTAGACTTATTTTGGCAAAATAACGTTGTCAAAAACTTTACTTTCGTTTTTAAACCGGATGTTATCTTGACAATGGTAAAACATGGACCAGAGACGGATACGTAAATTCCGTGTATGTTTGCAAAGCATGAACGAGTGTAAGTAGCTCTTTCTACGTTATTTCTTCAAGAAAATATTCGAAATAAACGTGAGATAAAGGCATCAATGACAATTTAAGTATTTTTTGAAGAAATTAAGCTGCATAATTAAATTTCACACCTGCGCACATGCGCACACGTGTACTAGTTCAAACATGTCTCTGGTTCAAACAACGTGGTTATGACGATTTTTCATTTTCACCTTTTTATACGACCGCAAAAAAATTTTGTGGTCGTATATTGGTATGACGTTGGCGTCGTCGTCGTCGTCGTCCGGCGTCATCGTCCGAATACACAATGGTTTTCGCACTCTAACTTTAGTTTAAGTGAATGGATCTCTATGAAATTTTACCATAAGGTTCAATACCACAATAGGAAGGTGGGGATTGATTTTGGGAGTTATGGTACCAACAGTTAAATAATTAGGGGCCAAAAAGGGGCCGAAAATAAGCATTTTTGTAACTTCCAGACATAACTTGTGTGTTATTGTATGGATCTCTTTGACATTGTACTACAAGATTCCATATCACAAAGGGTCGATGATGGGATTGATTTTGGGGTTAATTTCCTCGAAATTTTAGGAATAAGGGGCCAAAAGGGGGCAAAAAACAAGCATTTTTCTAGTTTCATGACAATAACTTGTGTGTAAGTGTATGGATCTTTCTGAAATTTTACTACAAGGTTCCATTTCGCAAAGGGAAAGCTGGAATTGAGTTTTGTGGTAATTGCCCAAAACGTTTAGTAATAAGGGGCCTAAAAAGGGGTGAAAAATAAGCATTTTTTAGTTTCTAGACAATGACTTGTGTTCAAGTGTATGGATCTCTCTAAAATTGTATTACAAGGTACCATACCACAAAGGCAAGGCTGTTATTGAGCTTGGTTTGGGGGGGAAGGGGGGGTGATGAATCATAGGGGGGGGGGGGGGGTCAAAAAAGGGGTAATTATTTTTTTTTCGTTTAAGGAATAAGGGGAAAAAAGGTTAAAAAGGGTTTCCATTTTAATAGACAAATAATTGAGTAAAGAACATTATTTAAAAGCAGTGTAAGGTTGGTAATTCAAACTCATTTAAATATCTCACCTGCACTATGTTTGAATTATGTAAATTGGAAATTTGCCAATTATTTTAGTATAATAAACTTCTTTGGAAATTTGCCAATATAAAATTTTGCTGATGAAGGTTTTTTGTTTACCTTTAGTCTGACTATGATGTCATTTTCTATTTAAATAGCCTTATGATGTAGTTAAATTTTTTTTAATACTTTTATGATCTATTTTAATGCGCTTTTATGGTTGCAAATTTATTGTTTTAATATAATAAACTCCATTGGAAATTTACCAATAGTTTGTTTATTTTTAGCTATGACTATGATGTCATTTTCTATTTAATTTTAAGGTTACAAATTAATTTCAGTTTTAAATATTATTGTAAAATGTTTGCCCAAAACATTTATTAATAAGTGGCCAAAAAAGGGGGCAAAAATAAGCATTTTTTTAGTTTCCAGACATTAACTTGTGTTCAAGTGTATGGATTTCTCTGAAATTGTACTTAAAGGTACCATACCACAAAGGGAAGTGGGTCAAAAAATTTTGGGGGGGGGATTTTTTTTCCTTTTTTTTTTCTTTAAAATTTTCCATTTTAAGTTGGTTAATTCTGATCACCAAGAGAAAGTTGGAATTGAGTTTGGGGGATAATTGCTCAAATGTTTAGGAATAAGGGGCTAAAAAAGGGGTTAAAAATAAGCATTTTTTTTTAGTTTCCAACAATTAATTGTGTTTAAGTAATTGGATCTCTGTGAAATTGTACTGCAAGGTACCATACCACAAACTGAAGGCTGGGATTGAGTTTGGGGGGGGGGGGGGGGGGGGGCGTGATGTGTGAAAATTTTCCACTTAAAGTTGGTTAATTATTTCTGATTTAGATATAAAAGCAAATAATAATGATGTGGTTTGATTTTATCAAAAACTTAAATTGAAGTTATGTATATTGTAAATTTAGGTTACATTGGAATTTAAGAATTGGCTTTGGGGTAGGGTTATGGCTCAAACCTTTAAATAATAAGGGAAAAAAAGGTGAAAAAACAAGGGTTTCCAGGTTAATAGACAAATAAGTACAAAACATTATTTAAAAGCAGTGTAAGGTTGGTAATTCAAACTCATTTAAATATCTCACTTACACTGCTTTTAAATTATGTAAATTGGAAATTTGCCAATAACTTTATTGTTAATAAATGCATTGGAAATTTGCCAACAATTTTAGTATAATAAACTTCATTGGAAATTTGCCAATATAAAATTTTGCTGATGAAGGTTTTTTGTTCACCTTTAGCCTTGACTATGAAGTCATTTTCTATTTTTATAGCCTTATGATGTAGTTGAATTATTTAATACTTTTATGATGTGTTTAAATGGGGTTTTATGGTTGCAAATTTATTGTTTTAGTTTAATAAACTCCATTTAAAATTTGGTAATAAAAAAAAATTTTGTTTATTTTTAGCTATGATTATGATGTCATTTTCTATTTTACTTTTATGGTTGCAAAGAAATTTTTATTTTTAGATATTACTGTTAAATGATGCTGATTAAGGTTTTTGCTATGTTTAGCCATGACTATGATGTCATTTTCTATTTTAATATCTGTCATGATGTATTTAAATGGGCTTTTATGGTTACAAAGGAATTTTATTTTTAGATATTACTGTAAAATGTTGCTGATTAAGGATTTTGTTTATTTTTAGCCATGACTATGATGTCATTTTCTATTTTAATACCTTTGTTATGTAATTTCCATTTTTATACGACCGCAAAAAAATTTTTGTGGTCGTATATTGGTATGACGTTGGCGTCGTCGTCGTCGTCGTCGTCGTCGTCGTCGTCGTCGTCGTCCGGCGTCGTCGTCGTCGTCCGGCGTCGTCCTGCGTCGTCCGAAGACACATTGGTTTTCGCACTCTAACTTTAGTTTAAGTGAATGGATCTCTATGAAATTTTACCACAAGGTTCAATACCACAAAAGGAAGGTTGGGATTGATTTTGGGGGTTATGGTACCAACAGTAAAGGAATTAGGGGCCAAAAAGGGGCCAAAAATAAGCATTTTTGTAACTTCCAGACATAACTTGTGTGTTAGTGTATGGATCTCTCTGACATTGTACCACAAGGTTCCATATTACAAAAGGAATGCTGGGATTGATTTTGGGGGTAATTGCCTCAAAATTTTAGGAATTAGGGGCCAAAAAAGGGGCAAAAAACAAGCATTTTTCTAGTTTCATGACAATAACTTGTGTGTAAGTGTATGGATCTTTCTGAAATTGTACTACAAGGTTCCATGTCACAAAGGGAAAGCTGGAATTGAGTTTGGGGGTAATTGCCGAAACGTTTAGGAATTGGGGGCCAAAAAGGGGCCAAAAATAAGCATTTTTTTAGTTTCAAGACAATAACGTGTGTTCAAGTGTATGGATCTCTCTGAAATTGTACTGCAAGGTACCATACCACAAAGGGAAGGCTGGGATTGGTGATAAGGGTAATTGCCTCAATATTTTAGGAATTAGGGGCCAATAAGGGGCAAAAAACAAGCATTTTTCTAGTTTCAGGACAATAACTTGTGTGTAAGTGTATGGATCTTTCTGAAATTGTACTACAAGGTTCCATATCACAAAGGGAAAGCTGGGTTTGAGTTTTGGGGTAATTGCCCTAAACGTTTAGGAATTTGGGGCCAAAAAGGGGCCAAAAAACACATTTTTCTAGTTTCCAGACAATAACTTTTGTTCAAGTGTATGGATCTCTCTGAAATTGTACTGCAAGGTACCATACCACAAAGGGAAGGCTGGGATTGAGTTTGGGGGTGATGAATCATAAGGGGGTTTGAAAAATTTGGGGGGGGGGGATTTTTTTTTTTTCCTTTTTTTTCTTTTTTTTTAATTTTCCATTTTAAGTTGGTTATTTCTGATTTATATTTAAAAGCAAATAATAATGATATGGTAGGAGATACACACCAAACAGGATGTGTAAATTATTATATAATAAGTATTGTGCAATAGCAAGAAATTTTCAATTGCACAGTATTGCACAATAGCAAGAAATCTTCAATTGCACAGTATTGCGCAATAGCAAGAAATCTTCAATTGCACAGTATTGCGCAATAGCAAGAAATATTCAATAGCACAATATTGCGCAATAGCAAGAAATTGTCAATTGTACAGTATTGCACAATATCAAGAAATATTTAATTGCACAGTATTGTGCAAAAGAAGATACTTCATATAAATTGCTTATTTCTTGACCAATTTCAATGGGGTTTTATTCTTGAATTCTTGGGGTTCTTTAATATGCTGAATCTAACCGTGTATTTTGTTTTTGGATTTTGGGCCCCGTTTTTTAATTGGTCCACATTGAGGTCCAAAGGGTCCAAAATTAAACTTTGTTTGATTTCATCAAAAATTGAATTATTGGAGTTCTTTGATATGCCGAATCTAACCGTGTATTTAGATTCTTAATTTTTGGTTCCGTTTTCAAATTGGTCTACATTAAGGTCCAAAGGGTCCAAAATTAAACTTAGTTTGATTTTAACAGAAATTGAATTCTTAGGGTTCTTTGATATGCTGAATCTAAACATGTATTTAGATTTTTTATTATGGGCCCAGTTTTCAAGTTGGTCTAAATCGGGGTCCAAAATTAAACTTTGTTTGATTTCAACAAAAATTGAATATATGGGGTTCTTTGATATGCTGAATCTAACCATGTATTTAGATTTTTGATTTTTGGGCCCCATTATCAACTTTGTCCACATTGAGGTCAAAAGGGTCCAAAATTAAACTTTGTTTGATTTCATCAAAAATTGAATTCTTGGGGTTCTTTGATATGCTGAATCTAACCATGTATTTAGATTTTGGATATTGGACCATAACAGGTGAATGTCCAATTTAAAATTTTTAAGTTCTTAGACCACATTCATTCTGTGTCAGAAACCTATGCTGTGTCAAATATTTAATCACAATCCAAATGCAAAGCTGTATCAAGCTTGAATGATGTGTCCATACTTGCCCCAACTGTTCAGGGTTCGACCTCTGCGGTCGTATCAAGCTGCGCCCTGCGGAGCATTTTATTAGATATTACTGTTAAATGATGCTGATTGAGGGTTTGAATGCTGGGATTGATTTTGGGGGTAATTGCCTCCAAATTTTAGGAATTAGGGGGCAAAAAACAAGCATTTTTCTAGTTTCATGACAATAACTTGTGTGTAAGTGTATGGATATTTATGAAATTGTACTACAAGGTTCCATATCACAAAGGGAAAGCTGGAATTGAGTTTGGGGGTACTTGCCCAAAACGTTTAAGAATAAGGGGCCAAAAATAAGCATTTTTCTAGTTTCCAGACAATAACTTGTGTTCAAGTGTATGGATCTCTCTGAAATTGTACTGCAAGGTACCATACCACAAAGGGAAGGCTGGGATTGTTTTTGGGGGTAATTGTCTCAAAATGTTAGGAATTAGGGGCCATAAAGGGGCAAAAAAACAAGCATTTTTCTAGTTTCATGACAATAACTTGTGTGTAAGTGTATGGATCTTTATGACATTGTACTGCAAGGTTCCATATCACAAAGGGAAAGCTTGGTTTGAGTTTGGGGGTAATTGCCCTAAACTTTTAGGAATTTGGGGCCAAAAAGGTGCAAAAAACCCAAGCATTTTTCTAGTTTCCAGACAATAATTTGTGTTCAAGTGTATGGATCTCTCTGAAATTGTACTGCAAGGTACCATACCACAAAGGGAAGGCTGGGATTGAGTTTGGGGGTGATGAATCATAAGGGGGTTTCAATAAATTTGGGGGGGGATTTTTTTTTCCTTTTTTTTCTTTAAAATTTTCCATTTTAAATTGGTTATTTCTGATTTATATATAAAAGCAAATAATAATGATATGGTTTGAATAGGTAAATTAAAAAATTTTAAGTTCTTAGACTACTTTCATTCTGTGTGAGAAACCTATGCTGTGTCAAATATTTAATTACAATCCAAATTCAGTGCTGTATCAAGCTTGAATGTTGTGTCCATACTTGCCCCAACTGTTCAGGGTTCGACCTCTGCGGTCGTATCAAGCTGCGCCCCAGCGGAGCATTTTATTAATTTTTTCATCAAATCATATTTGTAAACGTATTTCTGATAATTAAAATCTTTTTGACTAAATTAATTAGATGCAAACCGGTGAAATGTAAGAAAATAACTTTGAATAGACCGATCAATGTCCGGTTCAAAATAGTTTACCTGTCACCTGAACAGGTAAATTTCAGCTGTTCGACAACTAATTAGCCTTGATTAAAATGAGAAGGTATTGAAGTAGGGGTTGTTTTGATAGTACTTAATGATCATGTCACTTTTATGACCGGAAATGTGTGGCTGTTAAAGGCAAAAGGTTGGGTCATAAAGATTGCGAATTATGTTAAAATGACCGTCTCCTAAGAAAGCCTTGAAAACTAAAAAGGAGATGTCCGTTTCATGCTTTGCCCAGCCGGACTTTTACCGGACATTATACAAATGTCCGGAATATATGACCGTTTTGGAAGCCTTGATGGAAACCCTATTATTGTTCAATCAGCAGTACAATTACAAAAAAAGTGCAAAATTAAAAATTTCACCAACTAATATTTTGTATTTAAATTGATAAAAATATAATTTAACACTCTTTTCAATTTATGTTAATTTTGATAAAACATCCTAATAAAACAGATCTCTGTGATGACCCACATATCGATTATCTGATATAATTAATTGCTTGATGGATAAAATTCGAGGCTGTGTCTGAGTGATCTGTAAGGTTTTTATATGACCGCAAAAAGGTATAATGTTATGACATTGTCGTCATCCTAAGACATTTGGTTTCCAGACAATAACTTGAGTATAACTATAAGTATATGGATCTCTATGAAATTGAACCACAAGGTTCCATACCACAAAAGGCAGGTTGGGATTGATTTTAGGGGTTATTGTCCTTTGATATGCTGAATCTATCCATGTAGTTAGATTTGGGATATTGGACCATAATAGGTAAAAGTCCAATTTCAAATTTTTTAGTTCTTTAATAGACCACATTTATTTTTCCCATGTAAAAAGACAATGCCACATTGATGACTTATAAAACATATTTTCTGACTTTATTGGTTGATGGAAAATATACGAGGCTGTGTCTGAGTGGTCTAAATATAACGATAGTCTAGTATGTACATATGTATTGTATTCCTAATTCACTTGTAGTAGTACATTATATTCATTTATTCAATGCTTATACTACAGTTTACGCTTGTCCAATGATATTATAGTCATTCTAAAGTTCCATTAGACAATTGTCAAAAGTTCATTGAAGGTGTCTTTACAGAAACTAATCAAGCATCCACTTACTAGAACATTCAGATAAGATCATTTTTAAATCTAATAAAGAACAGTAAAACAGAATAAAAAATAATGCCACATAATTAACTAGATCTCCATTGTTGTTGACATTGTCTGTAAATGGCAGCATTAGGATATACCAATCGGCATTTATACAAAATATTATTTATTGGTTTAGATTCTTAATACATAATGTATTATACTTTTTAAATTGATTTTTGTTTAACTTAAAAACTGACATTTATAATTTAAGACCAGTTTACCCAACATTTAACAGTTAAGGCCTTAAAAAATAATATCCTGTGTGTCTGCTATCATGCTGGAAAAAATTATGGTCGGTGGCAAGGCAAAGAATTTCATTTTTCAAAAAGTTTTTGACTGGTTTTGACAGGGGAAAGTCTGACTTTAATAATGCTTGTTCAAAAATGTAAAGAAAAAAAATTGAGGGTAGGTAGGGTAAACAGAAACACAGATAATTTATTTTTGCCTCAGTTAAAACTTCTTGGTAGGCACTGATCCTAAGTAATTGATAGTGGACACCTATGGTATGCAGGGTTGTTGAATATTTTATATGTATAAAGCTGGAAATGTAGCATAAGTTAGGTCGTGCCCATTCTGCATGAAATTGGCAAACCAATAAAAAATAGAATTTGCATCCTATGATTAAATAAAAAGAAATTAGAACAATTAAAAAAAAAGGTTTGTGGTAAACTAACAGTTGTTAAATTTATCAGTTCTAAATGACTAAAATGTTCCTATCCCCTATGAAAGAGGAATTAAAAGTAAAAAAGTGGACAATACTAATAAGATTTATTATATATTCTGTGGTTTATTTCAGATACTCTGTTGATGTTAACTTAGACAAGGCTACAGTAAACAAAGACGCTTTCAGAGACCCAGCTCTAAAAAGGAAAGCAAGAAAAGATGCTAAAGCTAAATTTGAAGAAAAGTAATTTGAATTAAGTGTCTTTTCAGTAAACATTACAAAGTAATTTAGAGTGGGTTTCAAATTACATAATTATTCCTTGAAATATATATTTAATTATTTATCGTGATTTATATTTATAGAAAATTAATTGAAAATTTAAGGAGAAAAGAACAAAATGAAAAACTTTTATATACAAGCAAGTACAACTTTATGTATTAATTTCCTGAGAAATGTAAGAAAATAGTTTGAAGTTAAGGCATTTGCCAAGAAGTATCCCTAACAGAAGTAAAATATCTATCTGATACTAGAGAGTGGCATAAAAATTCTAAGAGTTTTTTCTGCAAAGTTGGGCATTGTCAAGATTCATTATCTGTGTAAGCCATTACAGAATACAACATACTGAGCACAAAATATTTAGAACAAGCAAAAAATTCTTTAAAAAAATGCATAAATTGAGAATACTTTGACAAAACTTTTTTGATTATTTGTTTTAATATATTTTCAGATACAAGACAGGAAAAAACAGATGGTTCTTCCAGAAGTTACGCTTCTAAGTTAACAAATAAAGTAAAAAAAACATTAGTTTGTTTGCAGAATTGTTCATTGCAATATTGTGCATTCTGTTGTATGAGGTGACAATATTGTGCATTCTGTTGTATGAGGTGACAATATTGTGCATTCTGTTGTATGAGGTGACAATATTTGTGTTATGTTGGTTATTGGATATGATTCAATGAAATCTGTTTGCTTCTAATTGGGCATACACACAGAAACAATCTCATTGGTTTTCCTTAAAATTTTGAGACAAAAGTTAAATTTTGATATATAATATTGAAATATGCAAAGAAAATAAAACCTTCCAAGATATTACAATTTCCCTTATCCTGGTTAAAAACACAAAATTTCATTTTTCTATACTTTTCCGTAAAAAAAGCTCAATTTATTAAATTTTATAGTCCGTATAATGAAGACTGATTTTGAATTTTCTTGCAAATACAAATTGAAAAAATTCTAGCCCTGATTTTTTCTTGAAATTTAGATATAGCATTCTTGAAGTAATACATAATAGATTGCAAAGGTAAAAAATTGGGGTCCATGTGTTAATTTTTTGGCTAATAGAAAACCCAGTTTTTTTTTAAATGCTGGAGTTTCCATGGCCATGGTTCATTTTTTTTGCTGCTAAATTCCATCTTTGTATTCATAATGCAAAATTGTTGTGCATTATATATACGAATTACTGTCATATACAAATTAATTGGTTATAGAAAAGTAAAACGTCTTCATTTGCGTCCAATTTTATGCCCCCCCAGTAGATTACATTAACTGTAACTGTATGGAGTCTCATCCAGAATACTTGAATGATAGTCTCATTGCTGTCCAATGACTTGGATAGAAAAAATTTAGTTCAGAAAGCTAGGACCAAAAATGTATTCCCTTATAAATGAGGAGTCATGATATGAGTACTAGGTAATCATTTTACCATTGAAAATGCAAAAATTGTAAAATTCCTAAAAATGATGCAAAATTTTATCAAGCTCCCCCAAGAAATATTTCTGATTCCTCTCTCCTAACCTACCCCATGTTTGACTGCTGATCCAAAATCATTTTATTACCTTGCCAAATAAATCATGTTTTGAGTTGAAAGAGTAGAACAAAGTCCTCTCTGCTGACTTGTTTATTAAAAAATGTAATATAATGCTAAAGATGATGTAAGTCCACAAAACAATACATAGAAAACTAAAAAAAAATTAAGCAACATGAACCCCACCAAAAACTTAGCGGTATGGGTCGTGCTCATTGTTAAAAGCCACACAGTGACCTTTAGTTGTTAACTTCTATGTCATTTTGTCTCTGGTGGAGAGTTGTCTCATTTGCAATTATACCACATCTTATTTTGTCTCGCCTGCAACTTTTGTCACAGTATGTGAGTCATAGGTATTGCTATTCGGCGGTGTGAACTATTTGTATAAAGCTTTATATTTCAGAAGGTAGTAGACCTGGATGCTTCATATCTTGTATGCAAATACCTTATATTACGAAGTATCTGTCATTCATATGTCCATTGTCCTTGACCTCATTTTCATGGTTCAGCGACGGCTTGAGAGAAAAAAATTTGAGTTTTTTTGTCATGTGAATTTCTCACTCATTATGAGTAATAGGATAACTATATTTGGTATATGGGTTCCTTGCAACATCTACATGTCCATCAGACAGAGTTCACCTGTTATGGTATACCATTGTCTGTCCTTCCGTCTTCAACATGTCGGACATTAACTCAAAAAACGCTTTTACCCAATTTGCAAGAAACTTTGGTCAATTGTTTTTATATGACCGCAAAAAAAATTTTGTGGTCGTATATTGGTATGACGTCGTCGTCGTCCGAATACACATTAGTTTTCGCACTCTAACTTTAGTTTAAGTGAATGGATCTCATTGAAATTTTACCATAAGGTTCAATACCACAAAAGGAAGGTGGGGATTGATTTTGGGGGTTATGGTACTAACAGTTAAGGAATGAGGGGCCAAAAGGGGCCAAAAATAAGCATTTTTGTAACTTCCAGACATAACTTGTGTGTAAGTGTATGGATCTCTCTGACATTGTGCCACAAGGTTCTATATCACAAAGGGAATGCTGGGATTGATTTTGGGGGTAATTGTCTCCAAATTTTAGGAATTAGGGGCCAAAAAGGGGCAAAAAACAAGCATTTTTCTAGTTTCATGACAATAACTTGTTTGTAAGTGTATGGATCTTTATGAAATTGTACTACAAGGTTCCATATCACAAAGGGAAGGCTGGGATTGATTTTGGGGGTTTTCCCTCAAAATTTTAGTAATTCGGGGCCATAAAAGGGCAAAAAAAACATGCATTTTTCTAGTTTCAGGACAATAACTTGTGTGTAAGTGTATGGATCTTTATGAAATTGTACTGCAAGGTTCCATATCACAAAGGGAAAGCTGGAATTGAGTTTGGGGGTAATTGCCCTAAACGTTTAGGAATTTGGGGCCAAAAAGGGGCCAAAAAACAAGCATTTTTCTAGTTTCCAGACAATAACTTGTGTTCAAGTGTATGAATCTCTCTGAAATTGTACTGCAAGGTACCATACCACAAAGGGAAAGCTGGGATTGAGTTTGGGGGCGATGAATCATAAGGGGGTTCAAAAATTGGGGGGGGGGGGGGATTTTTTTTTTCCTTTTTTTTCTTTAACATTTTCCATTTTAAATTGGTTATTTCTGATTTATATATAAAAGCAAATAATAATGATATGGTTTGAATAGGCATACATGTGAACCTCCCGACGGGAGTACAATAATCCCGTTTTCAGGGGTCTCCTCCCCCCTCCCGTTGAAAAAATCCCGTGTATGAAATTTTTCATGAATGAAAAATTTCTGCCCAACATAACATCTCGGGCATCTGGTGTAACTGACATTACCTGAAGTTATATTTTACCTGTAAATCAATTAACATGCATAATTATATGGCTTCACTTGTCAGCTTGGGTGTCAAACATACTGGTAAGCAACGATTTTTACCTCAGGCTAACTGCCGTTGTGTAACAAAAACTGTGTATTTATTGGGTTACTTCCCTTGATTTATCCTGTTTTAAGTTACTTTCCTTTTAATAATGAAAATTTTTAAAAGAATATAAATAAAATATAAATTGAACAAATAATCATAAAAGGATGGTTATTAAATGATTTTAAATGTCTTAGGACAAATAAAAAAATAATAATTTGAAAATTATTTGAGGATTCTATACTTCCTTTTAAGGCTTAAATTGAAATTTATATAATAACTATGACCCTAACTTTACAGATAGAATGAATTTCTGAGTTTGCAAATAAAAACTATTTGCAAGAGAAAAAAAAAAAAATAAAAACTATTTGCAGACAGCTAAACAAATGTTCTGGTTGCAATGATTGATTTATAGAATATGAAGTGAAAAATTTAAAGAACATACTGGAAAAAAACAATGTTAGATTGAACATGTAGAATATAAAGATGGAGAAACTTTATAAGTACAAGGGTACTATAAACATAATAAATTGGTTGGAAAGTTGAAGAAAACACACTTTAAAAGACCATTTTTACAGCACACGGTTACATTTACAACAAAATTAATGTCGATTAAAAACCTCCTGATCTGAGTCCTAATCTCCTGACCAAAATTTCCCAATCTCCTGATCTGAGTTTCACAGTCCATCACATGTATGAATAGGTAAATTGAAAATTTTTAAGTTCTTAGACCACTTTCATTCTGTGTCAGAAACCTATGCTGTGTCAAATATTTAATTACAATCCAAATTCAGTGCTGTATCAAGCTTGAATGTTGTGTCCATACTTGCCCCAACTGTTCAGGGTTCGACCTCTGCGGTCGTATCAAGCTGCGCCCCAGCGGAGCATTTTATTATCTATTGACTTGAGCTCCCTTTTGATTTTTATAAAATTTAGATTTTGCGTTTCTGAGTTATGGGGTTTTATTCATTAAAAAAAGGGGGATTTTCCAGTTTTTGGACAATACCTTTAAAGTGCTTTGAGCAGTTTTCATTAAACTTTGGTGCCTGGTTTATATCTATTGAGATAAGCTCCCTTTAGTTTTTCATAAATTTCTGATATGACATTGAGAAGTTATTTAATTGTTTATAGTCTGACAACAGATTTACTAAGTATTGCGCAACAGCACAGTATATTGCACAACAGCAAGAAATCTTTAATTGAATATAAATCCAATTCATATAACCAATTTCAAGTTCTTTGACTACATTTATTCATAAACCTATAATATGTCAAATATTTAATTACATTCCAAATTCAGACCTGTATCAAGCTGTAGCGGAGGGGACATTAAGTTTTACCCTTGTCCGTCCATACGTACCAAAGTTGGTTTCCGTTCTCTAACTTCAGTTTGCCTCAAGCAAATGTTATGAAACTTATAGACAAAACTTAGATCGAGAACAAATTTGGGTAGAGTCACTTTTACCGTTCTTCAGTTATGTCCCTTTATAACTATATGATATGTGGAGGCATCATCTGTGTCCCATAGACACATTCCCCATTTATTTTCAAGTACTATAAGCAATAGGTCAACTTTAATTGGTGTAAGGTGTACAAGTCTGTCTGGCAGGAATCATCTGACCTTGACCTCATTTTCATGGTTCATTGGTCAATGTTAAGTTTTTGTGTTTTTGTCTGTTTTTCAAGTACTATAAGCAATAGGTCAACTATATTTGGTGTTTGGAATGATTTTAAAGGTGTTCATGTCTGTCTGGCATGTATCATCTGACCTTTACCTCAATTTCATGGTTCATTTGTCAATGTTAAGTTTTTGTATTTTGGTCTGTTTTTATACGCCTGTTTACGGGACGTATTATGATATACAGTTGTCAGTCCATCCGTCGTCAACATGTCGGATAATAACTCAAAAACACTTTAACCAATTTGCATGAAACTTTGGTGAATTGTTTATATCTATTGACGTAAGCTCCCTTTGATTTTTATAAATTTTAGATTTTACGTTTCCGAGTTATGGTGTTTTATTCATTAAAAAAGGGGGATTTTCCAGTTATAGGACAATAACTCTAAAATGCTTCGAACAGTTTTCATGAAACTATGGTGAATTGTTTATATCTATTGATGTGAGCTCCCTTTCGATTTTTATATGACTGCAAAAAATTTTGCAGTCCTATATTGGTATCATGTCGTAGTTGTCAGCGTCGTCCGAAGACATTTGGTTTCTGGACATTTACTTTAGTAAATGTAAATAGAAATCTATGAAATTTAAACACAAAGTTTATAACCACAAAAGGAAGGTTGGGATTGATTTTTGGGGGTTTAAAGTCCTAACATTTTAGGAATAAGGGGCCCAAATAAGCATTTTTCTAGTTTCCAGACAATAACTTGTGGTACGGTGTATGGATCTCTCTGAAATTATACCACAAGTTTCCATACCACAAAGGGATGGTTAGGATTGGCTTTAGGGGGGTTATGGCTCAAATCGTTTAGGAACTAGGGGGAAAAACAAGGGTTTCCTGGTTATTGGACAATTAAAAAAAGTACAATGTAAAGGTTGGACTACCTCCCTTAAACTGCTTTTAAATTATGTATAAAGAAATGTTGTATTGTCTTGAGGTGATTAGCAATAAGGTCAGCTATATTTGGTGTATTGAATGATTGTAAGATGCACATGTCTGTCTGGCAGGTAAAACTGACCTTGACCTCATTTTCATGGTTCATTGGTCAATGTTAAGTTTTTGTGTTTTGGTCTTTTTTAATTATCATACGCAATAGGTCAACTATAATTGGTGTGTAAAAATTTGTAAGGTGTATATGTTTGTCTGACACGATTTATCTGACCTTGACTATGTTGACCTCATTCTTTAAAAATGTTAAGTTTCTGTAATGTTTTTAGTTGAACCTTTATCTTTTAAGACTTTCAACATAAAACCAATAGTCAGTAAAGCAGGCAAGACATTTCAGCGTGTGCACTCTTGTTATATTAGGGTGATCTTGGGTTCTCTGGAAGCTTGAGCAGATCCTGCTCCACAAGTATAGAAATGACATTGACATCATAAATAGGGGGTGTTCTTACCTGCAACATTAGTTGCTGAATGCAAACCATAAGGATGCGTATCTGGCAGTGGTAAAACTTTGTATAAAGCTTCATATTTTAAATGGTAAGAGACCTGGATGCTTCATACCTTGTTTTTAGATTCCTTTTGTTACCAAGTCTCTGACATATATCCATTGCCTTTGACCTCGTTTTTGTCTTGCCTGGATCAAAAGTCAGAATATGAGATAATCTGCTGGTAGTACTGGTGTAAACTTTTGTATTAACCTTTACATTTCAAAGGGTAGAAGAGCTGGGTGTGCATACCTTGTATACAGATGCCTTGTGCTACGAAGTTTCTATCTGTCATGTCGTCCTTGACCTCATTCTCATGGTTCAGTGACTGCTTGATAAAAAAGTTGTAGTTTTTTGTCGTGTGAATTTCTCACTTATGAGTAATAGGATAAATATATTTGGTATATGGTTGTCAGACGGGGTTCACATGACCTTGACCTCATTTCATGGATAAGTGATCAAGGTGTTGCTTGGTTAGGTCCGTTTCTCAAATACTGTAAGAACAACTGCATCTTTAATTGGTGTATGGAATAATTGTGAAGTGTACATGTCAGTCTGGTAGGTTTCATCTGACCCTGACCTCATTTTCATGGTTCATTTGTCAATGTTGAGTTTCAGTAGTTTGGTCCGTTATATAATTATATTTGGTGTATGTTAATGTTACCTGGTTAAGTCTGTTTCGTAGTAACTGTAAGCAATGAGGTCAACTATATGTGATGCATGTGTCTATTCGGAAGAGTCCATCTGACCTTGACCTTATTTCATGGTTCATTAGTCAATATTAAGTTTTCATGGTTTGGTCTGTTTCTAGTAGACTATAAACAACAGGTTAACTATATTTTGTGTATGAAATGATCGTAAGGTGAACATGTATGTCTGGCTTGACTTGATTTTCAAAATTCACTCAAATCGCACTTTTTTTGTCGTGCTTGAAGATATTGATATTATAATTGGTATATAGTTTTATCTTGACAAGTTACAGATCAAGTTCTAATTTTGTTCCGGTCTGATGATTTTGTGCAGAGTTATGGTCCTTGGACTTAGAAAATTCACTCAAGTAATCAGTTTTCCGCACTTTTTTTCGTCATGCTTGAAGATGTTGATTTGATAATTGGTATATAGTTTCATCATGACAAGTTACAGATCAAGTTCGAATTTTGATTCGGTCTGATGATTTTGTGCAGATTTATGGTCCTTTGACTTAGAAAATTCAACACTTTTTTTCGTCATGCTTGAAGATATTGACTTGATATTTGTTATATAGTTTACACCATGACAAGATATAGATCAAGTTAGCATTTGTTCTAATACAATGAATTTATAACCGGTAGGGGACTATGTATTGCCATGCAATACTCTCAGAATGCTTGTTCCATATCCAATTTAATTTTCAAGTCAGAATATGTCATATATAACATTTTTAATGTTCGTGTGTGTCCTTTGATCCTGAATTGATGGAACTAGCCAGGATCAAAGGACACGCACGAAGTGGCACTGTACGAACATTTGACGATTGGACATTTGGCGCAGTAGGATGAGCGTGTTTGACATTAATACTTGATGATGTAAGATTGTGAAATGTGGATGCTTTAAACAGATAACTCATATGTCAGATGGCACTCCAATAAATTTCCCGAATTTGCTTCCTTCCATCTTGCATCGTATTGATTTTGATATGGCATTTACCGGTACCCGTTATTGGTGATTTATCAGGGATCGTGCATTTTCACTTCTTTCTTTCACCGGGTCTTTTCAAAGCGATACCTTCAATTCCGCAATTATATCTGGACCATATGCCGTGAACTAATATGAAATTATGCCGGGACCGTTACCTCGTATAAAGAAATTAAATATTTGACGCAATATGGTAAGTGTGACTGAATAATATTAACCATTGAGTACATAAATTTCGTGCATCCGAAGCGCTACATTGGACATACCGTCATCAGAAACGCTCAAACCCATAAATTTGAAAGCCAGGGAGGATAGATAGTTTGAGACTATGAAGCCAACAGAAACTGAATGAGCGATGAATTTCCGTGGCTTTATCTCCACTCACTAGTTCTTACTTGCATCTTTTGCTAACAGACAATTATATGTATGTCATTTTGGATTGTTTGGGCTATTTGTTATATTTAAAAGTATTTACCACACCTCCCCTCTATGCAATTACGATCGCATGTTGATTTTAAATTTATTTCAATATGGGCCCCGCTTTGTACTAGACCGACACGTGCTAGTTCGTAAGGTAACAGGAAGATGGATACTATGCTTAGCAGTGAAACAGCAAATACCAATTATCAAGTCTTTGGTTTGACCTGACCGAGGATCTTATCTGCGACCCCCCGCAATCGAGACGAGTACGCGACCACAGAGGTGGTGAAACGACCAAATGATTTGTAAAGTGATGCAAATATGAACAAGAACTATATTATGTGAAAAAAACTTTGTTGTGTCATAATAGAAGACACGCTTAATTAAAAATCATTATTTTTGGTTGAGTTGTGGGATGCGTGTTAATAAGACAGCAACCCAACGACACGATAAACAAAAAGATTTAGAGGTCAACATTTTGGATTCGTCAATTTTCGAAAGCACAGAAGGGGTTTTGAAGCTTATTCATACGCTTGGTATTGCTTTGTTACCTGCGTCGCCGAAGGCGAGAGTCGGCCTAGAAACCGCTTGACTCCGTCCGTCTGTCTGTGCTTCTGTCAGTTCGAAAGACCTTGTGTAGAAAACTTTCGTTAAATTTTCTTGGCTTCTATGAAAGGGAATGATTTTATATTTGGTCTGCAGCTTCGTAATGCTGTGTTGTAGCGAGTAAGCAATTTTTAAATCTGCCGTGTTACCACTTCCTGTTTGACGATAGTTTGAAATTTTAGAACACTCGTTGTACAAGGAACACTTGTAAAAGTTTTTTTTTGATTCAATGAAAGGGAATGATCAGTCATGCTTCAGTATACATGTTACCTCAATTAATTGCATGAGCGAAACAGGTCCAGACCTGGTATTGATCTTGTTGTGTTTAAGGTATGCCGTCTAAATGATATATATCCCATACCTCTTTGTTCATATTTACAGAGAGTCGTAATTTGTATTTTTGTATTTATATTAATTTTTCGAGTCTATTTTTGGGAATAAATTGCAGCCTTTCTTTATTATTCTTGTTATTCTTCCTCCATTCCAGTATTTACATCTATCATAGCTGTCTGTGTCTACAAAGACATTTACAAATTAAATCTATCTTTTATTGCATTTCATTACGTTTTAAAGATTAATATCATATGGGGAAATTTTACACTGAATTATGACTTGCAAGTCAAATTTGATTTTGCATTCATTTTTAAGTACAGAAAATATCACAAGACACCAGCAAACAAATGAATGATTTAAAAAACTTTCATTCAAAAAGCTATATTTTTTTGATTTTGTTGACTAAAACATATGTATGCCCGTGTATAATTGGAAATATAAGTTATATTAAACTTTAAATTATTGCATGATTGTAGCATGATATGATGATGTCATTAAATATTAACTGCATGGAGACTCCCAGGAGCTGATACAACATGCAGCATTAGGTTTTAGTGGATGACAGCTATCATCACACACACTATAGTATGATTATGGTCAGGTTTGATCCAAATCTATTCAGAAAATGTTTAAAAACATTGAAGAGTCGTTTAAAGACATTCTGAAGTGAATCGTCACTTTATTTTCAAGTAGATTTTTTCTTGCTGATCATTTTAACTGTGTACAGTTTCTATGTATTATAGTTTGCAGTGCAGCAGTCAAAAATGAAGAGAAGAGGCAAACATAGTCAATAACTCATGTGAGGAGTCAATTGACTTACTTGTAGATCTTATTTTGCTGATCGAGTTTGCTGTTTAATATATTGTGTATGTATCTAAGTATTTGAATTTGAAATCTATTATATTTTTCAGATAATTGTCAAAAAAACCAACAAGAGTGCACACGCGGAAACGTCTCGCCTGTTTTACTACTCATTGAATTCATTTTGAAAGTCTGTAATACGATGGTTTCACTACAAGTATCACATAAACTTAACATTATCACTGTTCTATGAAAATGAGGACAGATGAACCCTGCCAGACAGACATGTACACCTTACAATCATTACATACACCAAATATAGTTGACACATTGCTTATGGTATCTGATAAACTGACAAAATAAAAAAAACTAAACATTTGCTAATGGGCCATGAAAATGAGGTCAAGGTCAGATGAAACCTGCTGGACGTACATGTGCAACTTACAATCATTCCATACACTAAATATAGTGGCCCTATTGAATATAGTATCTGAGAAATAGACCAAACCACAAAAACTAAACTTTGTCCGATGAACCATTAAATATAGGTCAAGGTCAGATGAAACTGCTAGTCGGATATGTACACCTTACAACTATTCCGTACATCTAATATACCGGTATAGTTGACCTTATGATTATAGTATCTGAGATACAGACTTGACCACGTAACTTTAACCTTGATCAATGATCAATGAAATGAGATCAAGGTCAGGTGAACCCTACCTGATATATGTAAACTTTGCAATGAACCCATATTTCAAATATAGTTATCATAATACTCATAAGTGAGTATTTCACTTGACAAAAAACTTTTTTTTTCAAGCAGTTACTGAACTATGAAAATGATGCCAAGGAAATTGGACATATGACAGACGGTGGACATATGACAGATGGTGGACATATGACAGATGGTGGACATATGACAGACGGAAACTTCGTAACTTAAGTTATCTATATACAAGGTATGAAGCACCTAAGTCTTCTACCTTCTGAAATATAAAACATTGTACAAGTAGTTTATGCCGTCGCCGCTGCCGGTTGTAATCCCCTATGTCTCAAATTCTGCGAGACAAAAATCTCAAAAAAATAGATTAAAAATCTTCAATTGAGGAAATTACACTTTTAAAATAACACCCTAATAACACGTTCGATGTTGGATTATTCGTTGATATTGACTTGCTGATATTTTTTTGATATAAAAAAATGTCCTTTCTATTATAATTTGCAAGATTATTTAGCCTAAAACACAAAAAGGGTATGAAAAAAAAAATATCATTGAAAGGCAACAACCCTATACGGGGTAGATCGACACGGTTATGTTAACTTTCTTGTAAATCCTATCTCGCTGATATTTTTCTTTTTCTGTTATTATAGTTTGTCAGATAATAGCAAAAAAATGCAAAACTGTGCATCAAATATATATAGCAAAAGACAGCACGTTTAACCACTGCATGGTATAGCCTCCGCTTAGTAGTCAGTGATTTAATTATAATACACAAACTCCCTCGGGTCCAGGTACAGACGTCTTAAGGGGACAAACATCTGATATTCTAGGAGGGGAAAGGACAGGATGATTTTGAGAATCAATGTTGGTAAGAACTTAAGATAAACAACCTTGCCCAAATCAGAATGAAAATGCATATTTTACCCAACAAAATGCAGTATATAAATGTGTAAAAAAGTGGAAATAAATTTCCGTGCGGCAAAGCCGGTAAATATCAATATTTTACTTGCAAGTCATAGACGCAATTGTTTTCAAATCCTTGCAGTGTATTTCTATATGTGTTTATTTATTCTAAAAAGCAATTGCCTCAAGAAATTATTTTGGTATATACTATATAGATTAAATGGATTATTTAGAGATAATTTTACTAACCAGAATAAGATTGTCAAAATGTATTTATCAGAAGCTCATTTTCTTTGACAATTGTAGCACTAATATTCCTTCAGTATTGGCTGTAGGTGACACTAACGAAAAACAATTTGAAATAATCCAACAGAAAGTGAGCTTCCAATAAATACATTTGGAATTGAACGCGAAACTCCCTAATGAATGAGTGTGATTTTCAATTTTCAAATTGAGATATTATCCGGTCGGTAACCTAAAAAGTCAGTTTGCTCGTTAGCTTCGCATAATGTACTTTTAAAAACATATCACTCCTGTGAAAAGTATATATAATTGCGTTCCAATGTTACAGCAACAACATCTGACAAATTAAATTACTTTCTTGTTTACAAACCTACCATATTTAAGACTTCTTCCAATCCAACATCCATAAAATCTACACTCTCTGCTACAATATGTAAATAAAAGGGAAACATTTTTTTCTCAAAAATCTAAACTTCTAACAGACTGTAATGGTAAATATGTCCTGTTTCTTTGTCTATAGTGCAGAATGGAATTAATACATATCATGCCATATACATACATCCTTAAGTGGAACGCTCAAAATTATTAGGAATTCAATTCTGCGGACGAATATTATTAATTTATATGGCTAACAAACAAAAGCTTTATTTATCTTAACACTCAGGGATTCTATCGTAAATGCACACACAAACATTTCAATCATGTACTAAAACCAATTAATTCGAATAACATTGATGTGGTTAGCTTTTTAAACGGAGAAAGTACAGTTTTAAATCATCTTTCTGGTTCCATAATTCATATTCAAACTGCAGATTATTCCTGTTTTAACCTCAAAAAGAAGAATTTTTATTTCTTTGCTGGGTCAAACTCCAAGAGGAAGAATTTTTATACTATAATTTAAAAAGCCTGGCATTTTTATTTTCAAATATTTACAAAAGTTTTGTTCTTATTGGTGAAGACCCAATGGATAATTTGATATATTTTCTGTATTTGTGTTGTTGGGTAGCTTTGTCATCAGCTTATACCAAAGATCTCTTATTCTTATAACCACATTATTTGTATATACTAGAGATATGAATCCTGTTTGAATTGTTTTACACAATTGTTTTGGGGTCCTTTATAGCTTGCTGTTCGGTGTGAGCTAAGGCTCTGTGTTGAAGGCCTTACTTTGACCTATAATTGTTTACTTTTTACACACTATGACTTGGATGGATAGTTGTCTCATTGACATTCTTTCCACATCTTCTTATTTATAGAGATATGATATGTAATGTTTATCACAAACAACAACTGACACTTCTAAGTAAGCTTTCCCTTAAACTTAGCAAGTTTGAAATTTTACTGTAAGATATTATCGTCTTACTTTGTTCATCACACCCGACTACAACCTTTTCCGATTCTATAATGCCATTCCTTTCCATCTGGTTTCCCTGTAACCGGTTTTTACACCCTTCATCTACAGTAACACTCCCTAAATAAAACGATGATCATCGTGAACAAAAGATTTAGGCATTAATCAAATAGAGAAAGAAGTAAAATCGTTACAGTTTTCACTTGAGAATCACACATGTAAATGTCTTGGTAGCCATGTCGCTGCACACTTTTTGAAACACGAAAAAAGAATACTCAGTCAGCAATTATTCCGTCAGCCTTGTCATAGCGTTTAACTTATGCAGGTGACTGTTCTCCAGACAGGCGGGGCTTTCAAGCACAGACGGTTAATGGAATAAAGATTTGTTTTTATTTGGGTACACTAAGACCTCATGGAATGTATGTTCAGAAACTATAGTACGAATCTTGTACTGTTTATGATGTAGATTGATTGAGATACTCATGAGATAAATAAATTTCTCACTTAACAACAACAAATACACATGTACCATCGTTGGATAACATATGTATTATTAGAAAAAATCTGACAAGGCTGTGTGTTTCAGCACACTCCCTAAAGATTGAAAAGGGAAGGTATCAGGGTATTCCTCGACACGATAGAACTTGTCCCAGATGCTCTAGCTCTGAAGTTGAAGATGAGTTACATTTTCTTCTTAATTGTACCTCATTAAATAATGAGAGAAGTAAATTAATACTTTGTGCTAGGAAATATTGTGCTAATTTTGATATGTTGACAATTAAAGATCAGTTTATTTGGTTAATAAGTAATGAAAACAAGGATATCTTGTATGAAATGTGTGCTTTCATAAAACAGAATGAAAAATACTCATAATTCATACCATTGTTTGTGTTTTTTGTGTATTTTCTCTTTTCTCTCAGAGCATTGGGACAAGTTGTGCTAGAGGCTGCATCCAAATCCATATATTTTTACACAGAAAGTTTACGCAATATATTACTATGTCCTTTAAGCACCTGCCCTTGGTGGCTCCTGCATTTGGATAACTACATATTAATCTTATTTATGTGCATTAGCCACAAGGATACGGAAGCCGATAAGGGCCATTCAAAAAAAAAATTGTATGTCGTAATTACGACATAACATGTCGTAATTACGACATAACATGTCGTAATAACGACATCACTATGTCGTAATTTCGACATAACATGTCGTTTAAACGACATCGCTATGTCGTAATTTCGACATAACATGTCGTTATAACGACATCACTATGTCGTAATTTCGACATAACATGTCGTTATAACGACATCGATATGTCGTAATTTCGACATAACAAGTCGTAATTACGACATCACTATAGCTATGTCGTAATTTCGACATAGCATGTCGTTATAACGACATCGCTATGTCGTAATTTCGACATAACATGTCGTTATAACGACATCGCTATGTCGTAATTTCGACATAACAAGTCGTAATTACGACATCACTATAGCTATGTCGTAATTACGACATAGCTATGTCGTAAAAACGACATCGCTATATATATAAAAGAATATGTATTATGATTGCCAAGAGACTAAATGACACAGAAATAAGCAACTATAGGTCATCATAATGCCCTCAATAATGAGAAAAGCCCCCGCATAGTCAGCTATGAAAGAGGGACGAAAGATACCAGAGGGAGAGTCCCCGGAATGACAGCTGTTTAACAATTTAATTCAAACGAGTGAAAATAACGGTTTTAATAATGTACAAACAAAGACCGAAACACGAATATGTAACACAGCAACAAATGACAACCACTGAATTACAGACTCCTGACCGCTATCTGATAATAACGACAACCTTATAGTTTAACTTTTCACTTTTTGAAGCGATAGGAATTTCAAAATGGTCGCCAGTAAAGGCAAAGTTTGTATCGTAAACAAATTCATCTTTTTTTTTTTAGAATATTGAACACTTTATGCAATCAAGCTTAATTAAAGTTATTCACTAGCACCTCAGACTTGCACATACTAGAACTTTATTTATAATCAAGTCAAATGAGACCCAGTTGAATAGGGGAGCAATTCAAGCTCCCTGGATCCTCTTATTATGTTTGGCATTGCAGGTTCTGAATAAGATGAATTTTAAGCTTTTCCCAATAAAGACTATGTTAAACTTTGGACTCATAGTGCTCAGACCCACGGATCTCTGTACCTTCATTTGTACACACTTGAATCTTAATGAACTACTGAGGCTTGAAGCAAATTATAACTGTATTGCTATTGTTGGTTCTTAATGAGATTCTTTAAGCGTCCTCCCCATTGAAGCCCTATTAAAACTTTGTACCCCAAGTTCTTTTAACCACTGTTCCCCAGGATAACTATTCCTACAAACTAAGAGGGAGGTTTGGGATCCCGCTAACATGTTTAACCCCGCCACATTCTTAATGTATGTGTCTGTCCCAAGTCTTTAATTTACATATTTGTTTTTCGTTTATTTTTGTACATAGAATAGGCCGCTAGTTTTTCTCGTTTGACTTGTATTACATTTGTCATTTCGGGGCCTTTTATAGCTGACTATGCGGTATGGGCTGTGATCATTGTTGAAGGCCGTACGGTGACCTATAATTGTTAATTTCTGTGTCATTTGGTTTCTTGTTGAGAGTTGCGTTTTTTCGAACAAACCAGCGTATCCCAAAGCCTTGATAACCTCTGTAGGCCCCAAATAAGACGAAAAAACATCAAAATTGGAGAGAAAACAGAAAATAAATGGTTTCTAACCTCAGGGATATTAACCCTTGGCATGCTGAACTGTTATCAGAAATTGTCTAAATTTCGAGTATTTGTAAAAATATGCAAATGATATGCAAATGAGCTGTACCCTGATGCTGATGCATACTGATTGCATTAAATCTAAGATAGCCAAGGGTAAATATCCCTGAGGTTAGAAACAATTTTTTTCAGTTTTCTCTCCAATTTTGATGTTTTTTTTCGTCTTATTTGGGGCCTACAGAGGTTATCAAGGCCTTGGGATACGCTGGTTTGTTCAAAAACGCAACTCTCAACAAGAAACCAAATGACACAGAAATTTACAATTAAAGTCACCGTACGGCCTTCAACAATGATCACAGCCCATACCGCATAGTCAGCCATAAAAGGCCCCGAAATGACAAATGTAATACAATTCAAACGAGAAAAACTAGCGGCCTATTTTATGTACAAAAATAAACGAAAAACAAATATGTAAATTAAAGACTTGGGACATACACATACATAAAGAATGTGGCGGGGTTAAACATGTTAGCGGAATCCTAACTCTCCCCTTAAGTTTGTAGGAATAGTTGCCCTGAGGAACAGTGGTTAAAAGAACTTGGGGTACAAAGTTTAAATAGGGCTTCAATGGGGAGGACGCTTGAAGAATCTCATTAAGAACCAACAATAGCAATGCAGTAATAATTTGCATCAAGCCTCAGTAGTTACTGTACATTAAGATTCAAGTGTGTACAAATGAAGGTACAGAGATCCGTGGGTTTGATCACTATGAGTCCAAAGTTTAACATAGTCTTTATTGGGAAAAGCTTAAAATTCATCTTATTCAAAACCTGCAATGGAAATGCAGGACTTCATAATTTACACAAATCTGTACATGCCAAACATAATTAGAGGCTCCAAGGAGCTTGAATTGCTCCCCTATTCAACTGGGTCTCATTTGACTTGATTATAAATAAAGTTCTAGTATGTGCAAGTCTGAGGTGCAAGTGAATAACTTTAATTAAGCTTGATTGCATATAGTGTTCATTATTCTAAAAAAAAAAAAGATGAATTTGTTTCCGCTACAAACTTTGCCTTTACTGACAACCATTTTGAAATGCCTATCGCATCAAAAAGTGAAAAGTTAAACTATAAGGTTGCCGTTATTATCACATAGCGGTCAGGAGTCTGTAATTAAGTGGTTGTCATTTGTTTGCTGTGTTACATATTAGTTTTTCGGTCTTTGTTTGTACATTATTAAAACCGTTATTTTCATTCGTTTGAATTAAATTATTAAACAGCTGTCATGTCGGGGACTCTCCCTCTGGTATCTTTCGTCCCTCTTTTATAGCTGACTATGCGGGGGCTTTTCTAATTATTGAGGCCATTATGATGACCTATAGTTGTTAATTTCTGTGTCATTAAGTCTCTTGGCAATCATAATACATATTCTTTTATATATATATAGCGATGTCGTTATTACGACATAGCTATGTCGTTATTACGACATAGTGATGTCGTAATAACGACATGTTATGTCGAAATTACGACATAGCGATGTCGTTATAACGACATGTTATGTCGAAATTACGATATAGCGATGTCGTTATAACGACATGTTATGTCGAAATTTCGACATGCTATGTCGTAATTACGACATAATTTTTTTTTTTGAATGGCCCTTATCGGCTTCCGTACAAGGAGGACTATAATATAGTAATTCTTTTTAAGTATTAGTTTATGTTTGTGTTGTAAAGTGTTTAAGTGTTCATATTTCTGTGTATTTGCTTGAGTGTCCTTTAAGCACCTGTCCTTGGTGACTCCTGCATATGAACAACAATACTATTTGTTCATATGCATCAGCCACGAGGAAGGACTTGACTCAAAAGCTTTTTTTATAATAGATGTGATGCTGCTTCAATCTGGTGCATGGTCAATAAACACTAAACACATACTGGTTTACGTGACTACATGTATTATTAACTCAATTTATATTTCATGTTTTTTTTCAGTTGTATTTCTTTTTTTTTATTATTTTCTTGTGTATTGTCTATTGCAATTGTGTGATATAAAAAAATCAATGTACTGACTATGCCTATAATTGGTCCTCTATTGGAAAAAAATTTATCTCTGTTATCAAGAGAGTTGATAACAAATGATTAAATTGCCATTACTTTTTTTGTCACTTCTGTCATCTATCATCTCTGTTAACCGCTCATTGGAATTCTAACAATATTTCAATTCCATACGGTATTATTGCTGAATACCGTATGGTGACGTCAATTATTATAAAATGGTCAACTATTCTTCCTATTCAAGTCATCAAATATAACCTTGCGTGTTACTGTTACTGCTTGTACTTGATGTGTATTATAATTAGACTATTTAAAAAAAGGGTATAGAAATATTTCTTATTTACATTTTATTTTAAAATGATTAAATTGTTATCAGTGCCACGTGTAAATATGAATAAGCAAAGCTGCAGTGATCGAAAAAAGCCTTTAAAAATCTATAGCGAAATATGAAAAAGAGTTAGAAAATAAATAAAATAAAATAACATCTAAATTAAACCTTAATTGTTTATAATTAATTCCATTACACGCCAAGATTACGATTTAGGACAATAGTATAACTATAACAATGTCAATAACTTAATGCAAAACAGGAATATCCATATGACAATTTTCAAAATAACATTCTTTGTTAACGACAGTACCATAAGATACTGAAAGGAGAAACGCCTTTTTTCCATTCCCGCAACTATATTAAGAAGTCCGTTGCAGTAAAATTAAGTCACACTTTTGACCGACTTACTTTTGTGACATCGAAATTCTTGATGCAATATATTTTTCTTTGTTATAAAATATTGCGATACTAAAAATCTTAGACGCTGCAGTTAACATTTACATAGCGAAGCGCTGATAAAGATAGTTCCCACTGAACATTAAAATTAAGGAAAGGAAAGTTAACAAAAGGAAAGAACATTCAAAATTCATGTTATGATTAAATACAATGTAGATAGATAAATAAAATTTACATTTTTCATTCATTTTTTTAATCTGTTTTTTTAATCAAGTGCATCAAATATTATAATTATGAATGAAAATACATAAGATAAAAATAATTGAGACCTTAGATGTGCATATATATATTAAGACTTACCTTCTACAAAAGCCGATGTAATGACGAGGATAACAATGAGCGCACACAAACGCATTTTATCAACCTAAAACAAAAATCCAAATTAATATTCCTGTGTGCATTACTTATAAAATTACTGATTATCAAGTCTTAAAATTAAAATTAAATTAAATTAACGGAAAGCTGCCTTTTTAAAAATATATCAACATTATTATCATATATAAACTTGAGTAACCTGTATTCAGAAATAGTAGTAGAAAGCGCTATGTGTGAGACCGTGATGAGTTTGATATATAACTAGCAGCTGTGACCAAATTGACATATATATTCTATTCTTTTATATTATTATTTATAGTGGTATAGCATCTACCCATGACGTCCACTATAACATTAGATCAATGCAAATGATTGCTATTCAAGATACCCACCACCAGTTGATCTTTTAATTATATTTTCCTTCATCAAATGTCATATTCTTCAGGCCGTTCAAAATATTTGTTTCTCTAAAAAAAAAATCAATTTTGGAAATGTTTATGTGAAATTGTATTCATGTATACAGACTGTGATTTGGATCAAATTCATTTTTTTTTCAGTAAATAAAATATCTAACCTTTTTTTTATTTGAAAAACCTTTGTTGATTTACGTGACATAATGAATTATTTGATTTCATATGTCCTACTCATACATATGTTGACAAATTTCAATGATCTCTGCTAAACATTCTTAAGATGTGAAAGAATCAGATTACAATTGGATCAATATGCCAATCAAAACTATTATGTCTATAATATACATGACTATATAAATATGAAAGATTTTTCTATCCTGCTTATCCTTTAAAGATTTTTTTTATAAAAATAAATCTACAATCGAAGGCTTTACTTTGTTGTACTCTGAACTTTGTTATATTCAGATGACGCAGTGGTCATATTTGAGATGTGAATTCGAACAATTTTGATAAAGAAATAGTTTTTATATAGCTATACATTATAAATATGACAATATGACAAACTTACAGGAACCCTCGTTAGCGCTTGTCGTTTTTTTTTTTTTTTTGTTATATAATTTACAGTTGAAATACCCGGTATATATAAGTATATATATATATGTCCTGTATAAATTGAAGTTTGCATGCTTGCTTGTTAAAAAAAACATGAAATTCTGGTTCTATAATATATTGGTTAGTACTAAGGGAGATACCATTTGATAGAAATAATTTTTATATATCTATACATTATAAATATGACAAACTTACAGATATTATTTTGTAAGAAGTCGTGATTTTCCATACCAATCGACTTGAGTACTTCGAGCTGTGTGTTTTAGAAACTACAGGCATTTATAAACAGTATATATAAAAATTGCTTAAGTTTTTGCTATATTTCCGTCAGTTGTAATACATACAATTTTGAATTGTATTTTTCTTAACTAATCTTTATGAGGAGTTCTTCTTTGTTCTTTTTGATATCTTAATGATAAATTAAAAGGAGGATTGAGTTATCACAAAATATTTTAAACCGAATATTGTTTACATGTCTGTCAAAACAGGAACCCTCGTTAGCGCTTGTCGTTTTTTTGTTTGTTTTTGTTATATAATTTACAGTTGAAATACCCGGTTAGTACTAAGGGAGCTACCATTTGATTTTTATGGGGGGGGGGGGGGGGGGGGGGTTAGGAGGAAATTTAGAAAAAAAGGCAGGACAGGAGTTTTGAGTAAAAAAAAAGGCAGGATGAGCAACTTGGCAAAAAAAAAAAAAGGCAGGATGAGCAACTTGGCAAAAAAAAAAAGGCAGGATGAGCAACTTGGCAAAAAAAAAAAGGCAGGATGAGCAACTTATGTAAAAAAAAAAGTCAGGATAAACTAATAAAAAAAAAGGAAGGACCGAATAGAGTGAAAAATAAAAAAGGCAGGACAGAGATTACAACTAAAAAAAAAAATGCAGGACAAAATTTTTCATCCTAGCCCCCTCCTAGCAGTCTCTCTTATGTTAAATGTACATGTAGTTAGAGAAGTTAGGTTCAGAAGGATATAAATTTCGTTGGTTTATCCTATCGAGTTTAACAAGTTCAACCATAAACTGCGATTCATAGCAGCAAAGGGATGATTTGCGATGAGAAGGAAAGGAAACATACAGTTTGTATACTCCAAAGTAAATAAACTGTAAATAAATGATTGTAGTTATTAACGTTTCGTTTAGAAACAAGCCGATTGATTTGGAGTTTGTCATTTGGACAAACATCTGTCTATTGTTTGTATTTTTTTCTCACTTTTATGTCGTTATGTTATTGGATTGATGTCTCATTGACGTATGTACCACGTTCTTAATGCATAGTATTGACTTTCTGCACCAACATGTTATATCCCATTTTTTTACAGTTTTACCTATTATGTCGTTTGTTTTGCTCACACATTGTTGTCAATATAATGGAATTCTATGCGACTGTCATTCAAATGAGAAGTTTAGCTAGCTATGAAACCAGGTTAAATCCACCATTTTCTACATAAGGAAATGCCTGTACCAAGTCAGGAATGTGACAGTTGTTTTCCATTCGTTTGATGTGTTGGAACTTTTGATTTTGCCATTTGATAAGGGACTTTCCGTTTTTAATTTTCCTTGGAGTTCGGTATTTTTGTTATTTTACTTTTCATGAAGGTATAAAATGAATTAATAATAAGAATACTTTCAGAGACCATTGCATGTGTCAGTAGACCTTGACATGATTCGTGAATAATTCTTTATGCTAATTAGTGAGTTTGCTTATTTACTATCCGAAAATACAAGACCAGACTACATTGCAGTTTCATATGTCTACTTTTAGGTCCTGATAACGTCATATCACATGATGTCGAAACAACTAATCAAATAGCCTGGCATCCTGACCCAATCTAATACTTCGTCGAGCAGGGGCGTGTTTTTTTGTTCTTCGGTAGTGAGCCAGAAGAGGTCCATTTCTATTTTTTTTGAATTAGGAAGATCTTCTGACTCTCTTCCACCTCTTCTTTTTAAAAAGGTGGTTTAGACGGCAGAGGCACAAAACAAACATGGCGTCGTTTAGTCTAAATGACATTAATAAATTCATGAATGAAGATATATTAGAATGTGAGCTGTGTTATAAACGTTTTTTGGTATGACAGCCTTAGTAGGACATCCCTGTAGGACATTAAGCTGGATAAATATAAGAACTACACGGACAGTTAAGGGACGATTATTTGATATTCTAGGGAAGGGATTTTGATTAGTGTTTTACGCTACTTTCAACACTCATGATTGGGCTCAGTAGTAGTCAGTTTAAATCAATAGATGAGGAATTAATGAAGAAGGAAAGAGGGCATTATTATTCATTTTAATTTGTCGCTAATCATGCCTATTTTTTTAGCTCTTGCCAGGCAACCATATTCATATACGAAATCCTCTGTCCCCATCCCAACAAATAAATAATTATCAGATGGTTTTCTCTTATTAAACACAAGTTTAAATTTATCATGCTAATTTTTAACGCCCAGTGACAAATATTTCATGCATGTTCAGGAAAACACGAGATAAAAAAAGTCTGGTAAATTATATAAAAACGAAGAGATGTGATATATAGTAGCTAGATTTCAGTCTGAAACGGTCATTTTGGTCTGATCAAGTCTGAATCAACTGAATTTACCGCTAGGGAAAAACGTTAAGACTTTTTAAGACTTTCAGACGCTGTTCAGATATGTCGTGTTCAGTCCGTTCATTCATGTCAAGATAAACAAGACAGAAGGCTCTAGCTGTTAAACAAGATATGTTAAGACGGTTTTAGACGAATTCAGACCAAACATAAAAAGTAATGTTCAAAATTTTCAGATCGGGTTAAGATCCGTTTAGTGTGTCAGAATGATATTAGGAGTTACGCCCCTTCATGTGGATGATACATTTTAATTATAAAAAAATTACAATATAAATGCTAGAATGAAAAACGTATATTTTTAATAATTTAACATAAAATCATTGGTTGACTTTTTATTTCTGTTGGTCTTTTTTTAAGAGATTAGTGATTTTGTTTTGTTGAGGAAATAACTTATTCGCCTATAACTGTTTATGATTTTATTTTATTTTTTATTTTCTGATTTTAATTTATGTATTTATCTACTTATTCTTTGAAAAGAAGTAATTGCAAATTTTAAACATAACATTATCAAAAGAGTTAAAACACCTTATAAATTTCATGCGTCTGAAGCACGTTTCTGGATTTAACTTCATCGGGAACGATCAACGTAAATACAAATATGTTTTATGTCAGATAATTTATATCGTTAATTTCGTTATCTTTCGATACTTTCCTCTAAAACTTAATAATTACTTCGTGGCATTTAGTAATCATTCCCCGTGCGTGCTATTCTTTTTATATTTGGACAACCGTCTTCTTTTTTTTTTTTTGCTTTTATTTCGTAGTGATGCGTAGCTGAGACTACTATGTGTTATAGTAGTCTCAGTGCGTAGTCACCAAGGCCGCATCAGGGAACCATGTCTCCGAGTGCAGTTAATATTCTGAAAACTGCACTTAGACCGTGACGAGACAATAAAACTATAAATAACATACTATCGGAAAGAAGAAGATGTTGATGGGAGGGGGCGGGGAGGAGGTTACAGAAAAGAGAATGAGTGGCAATAAATATAAAGAATAGAGAAAATGGATAAAAAAAAATAAAGAATAGAGAATAATAAGGTGCTTGAATATAAAGAATTGATAATAATAGACAAAAAGTTTAAAGAATAGAGAAAATCGGCATAAAAAATTAAAGAATACAGAAATAAAGGACCCCCTCCAGATCCTCATAGAAGTTTTCGTTAAAACAATACAACCTAATTTAAGTTCAGCATCGAGTATATATCCTTGTAAATGCGTTAATCCTTTCTTTCATTTTAATAACAATTTTATTTAATATAAAATAATTATGTATTTATTTGTTGATTCAAGTTGCACTATAGCAAATAATTCTTCTTCGTCTTTTTCTTCCTATAATAGTAATAAATGTATTCGTTATTTAATATTTTCTGTCAATAAAGATTGAATTCGATGGCACGTGCCACTAATCAAAAATGATCCTTAAACTATCAAAAACTTGGCAATTACAATGGCTATTTCACAATTACATCATATGTACACCTGTCATGGTATCATAGCTCCGTTCATGTATGTGTAATTTAAGGTTCTGACACATTTTATAATAGCTTCTTTCTGAACACTATTGACGACATTGTTAAAACTGCACGAACATATCACAAAACCGAAAATTTAGTGGTTAAAAAATAAACGATAATGACAAAAAAATAATAAAAACTAAAAACAAAACAAAATTCTGTTGGAAGTAGCATATATTTACATGTATAAATTGTCTAGTGCTTTTATTACAGCGGTATACTTGTTTTATACACAGACCATATTCTGATCATATTCTATGCTAAGATATTGACAAGACAGAAGTAAATATGTTAAAAGTCGTTTTAAATCAATTCATTTCACAGCTGAGGCAAATGTTCCTTCCCATTGTTGAATGGAGGTTAAATAAATGTGAACAATAAAAAAGATGTATATTTCTTAGGCATGGAGCTAGGCATTTCTGAAGTATCTTTGATAGCATTTTTTTCCTATCAAAAATGTATGCTGGTATATATGTAACTCTAGGTGTTTACCTAAAATGTTATGTATATGTAAAAGTTTAAGATTTTTTTTTTAATATTTGCCAAAAAAAAAAACATTATCCGGAAAACCATATAATGGCGTTTTGTCCTTTAATTTCTTTTTTTGTGATTTTCTAACCTACCTTCTAATTGATACGTTAATCCAAACAGTGCAAGTGTGTAATGCAAACATACAAAATTCGGCTTTGGTGTATCATCTTAAAACAATACCCATAAATTATGATAATTTTTAGATAAGATTATGCAAGGAAATGTGTTATTGTTTTCTATTTATCTAGCAAAATTGTATCTTTTTTACACAAAGATGTCGATAAATAAATTTGATACCCTGCATTTATCATGCATTTCAATAGCATATTGTCAAATTGTTAAAAGATCTCTTCCTTAACAGGCAATCCGTTAGTATTGAAAGTCCCTGTCCTAAATTATTGAATTTGTCATTCTGCATTGACAATATTCAATTTATCTTGGTGTAAGTAATACGCACTCATTCGGGCTAACGCCCTTAATGTGTATCTAATACATATTATTTTCTCCCTCGTTTCACCCCTCCGATAATAAAGTTTTTTCTTAACTAGATATCATAGAAAAACCAAACACAGTATAGGGTTGTGCGTTCGCTACAAGATCGCCTTGAATTTAACATGTTCAACATAAATATATACAATCAGCCATGCAAAAAGGCATAACATTTGTGTCAACTAATTCTGCCTCTTTAAAGGTCAAATGAAAGTTAGTCATTTCACTCTACTATGGAATGAAATGAACGAGAGAACTTTTGACGTGGTATAGTTATAATATAACTGTTCTTTATACTTATACTTAGTTTGTACTGCAAGCCGAAAAATCCACTTTGCTCTCTGGATGTCTCTTGGTTTTTGTTTTTGTTTTTGGTTTGTTTGCTATATTATTGACGTAAATAAAACCGACAACTCCTTTTATTCAGATATATAATTTGAGTTCTGTAAATTTCTAGACGTACGTAAGAATGAAAGACGAAAATGCAGGTTTCATAAATGGTCATCAAAGACCGACACAATTAAAAACAAATAAAAAAATATAGTTATTACAGCTACAGTCATTTTTTTTTCTCTATCAAAACATATTTGATACTTTTTGCGCTATTGTCATATATCAAAAAAAATCTAACATTTCAATAAGCTTTCTGTGATTTCCCCGATTCACCATTATGATGTCATGCCACTTGCTATATGGATTCAGAAAACAAATTTACGAAATCTATGACCACACAATTGTAACTGTTCCTATCTTTATTAACAAAATTTAGCGTAAATATTTACAACTATAAAAATTAGTAACAGTGGTGGTCTATTCTGCCCGGAAAACAATGCGGACTAAATCTGTGTACAGTGCACGTGGCGGATCCAGTCTTTTTAAATGGGGGTTCCCAACCAAGGATAAAGGGAGGGGATCCAACCGTATGTCCTTATTAACAAAAGGGGGTCCAAAATCCGCCCCCCCTCCCCATCCGCCACTGAGTGTACCACTGACATTAAATTTTACAAATATGCAAATCGATACTTGTTCTGTTAGGACAGTTTTCAATTCTATATAATAGAAGTAGGTGAATTATACAGCAGACATATTGGTTTTCTTGGTTTAGATAGAGGAATTGTCTACCCCCGATCAAGAATCTCATTAAATTGTACAGATGTGCATACGTATTAGTCTAAAATATAATCTTTCATCTTATCAAATTTGAATCTCATAATGTTTGTAAAAAGGCGGAATTAAATTTCCAAAGTGATATTCAAACTTATTATTCAAAGACAAACTGACAACGCCATGGCAAAATAAAAAAAAAGTCAAAATGACAAACTGTACAGATATGCTAACTTAGAATATATAGAACATACTTTATGACTTCATAACCATAGAAAGACAACGAAAGATCATATCATAAACAAAATTGAATTGAAAGGTCAATGATGAGAAAATTTTAACATTTGTTATACCTAGTACTTCATAATCTTTTTCTGAAAAGTTTTGTCGTCCTGAATATGCATGAAATGTTTGCCACTGGACGTTAAGCAACCAACAATCAATTAATCTTTTGCTCTAAAAAATTAATTAAACAATATAAGCCACAATTGTATCCATCACTTGGTGTCTGTTTAGGGACCAGCTGAAGCACGCCTCCGGGTGCGGGATTTTCTCGCTGTGTTGAAGACCCATTGGTGGCCTTCGGCTGTTTTCTGCTCTGTGGTCGGGTTGATGTCACTTTGACACATGCATTCCCCATTTCCATTCTCAATTTTGAATAGTATAAAAAGTTGTTTTTATTTAAAAGAGACTTTGAATAATAACTTTAAATCACAGTTATGTTATAATTGAACGAGTTCATAAAAACTAGAAATAAAGGACTATATATATACTGGAGTAAAACCAAAAGTTTGTTCCGACACTAGACTTGTAGGCAACGGCTCAGATGTACTTATTTATACTGGATAACCTGTATGTGTGGTCATAAAAATTACAGACTAATTTCCTCTATGTAAACACAAGGAGATGTGGTATATTAAGAATTGCTTATGAAACAACTATCCGTAAAGTTCAAATGAGGTTGACGAAAGCCACCAGAGACAACCGTACGGCCTTCTTAAAACCATTCCGTTAAGTTGGCTAAAAACGGTCCCAACATGAAAAATATGAAACAATCAAACTCTGAGAAAACTAACAGATTTTACTCAGATCCATCCATCTTGACACCTCAAACATGCGAACACTATATAATTTTAAACCTAACTGACTCGCAATTTTATAATAAACAATAATTATGAACTTTTTAAAATAAGTTATCCATGGGGAATACTTAAAAAATCATCTTATTTACGATGTAAAAATGAATATTTAAAACTTTTCCGTTATATGTTACCTGTGAAATGGCGTAGTTTTATTTTTTTGGCGCAAATGAAAGATTGATTTTTTTTTTTCAAAATTGGCGCAAATGCAATGCACCCCTCTTTGGAATCATTTAAAAAGGTAAAATTCACCTGTATTGGTATTGCTGGTGTATATTTGTCACACGTTCCATCTACAATATACGGAAATGACACGGCTGGGTATTGTAAAGTTACTGAAGGACGTTTAATGTCAAATTCATATCCCCGGGCGAAAACATGATTATTTACCGGTTTGTCAAAACGCCGTTTGTACACTTACCAAAGTGTATTGATCTTTCACGCTGTCTAGTCTAAGATTAAAAGTTTAGGCAATTTTTGTAGGTTTTTAAAGTGAATGGAAAATGAGCTTTGAAACGGTGTCTCTAACGATAAAAAAAAATAATGTGGTCCGTCAATATGACATATTACAGAGGCAGGTATAAATATTTGTAAAATTGGCTTAAATATTTCATTTAACAGCAATTTGTAGAACTGATTATTTTGATCCCTCGAATACGTGTAAAATAATGAGTATTTATATTATTTAGATTCTTTCATATAATTGTTTTTGTTTATTGTATTCACGAATTTTATATAAACTCATGACGTTTAGACCTTGACATTTCGTGTAGACACCTGGGGCGTGTTTTATTGGTCTATTCTGCACATCTCCAGAATGTCTTCTGGTGAAGAGTCCAAAAAAATTAATCTGGAGATAACCTGGAGATATTCTACGGAAGATCAATAAAACAAAAATTCAATTTGCCGTCGAATATAGCAGATTTTTGTTATGTTGGATGACATATTAAATGAAGTTTACGATGATTTTATAGAAAATTAAGATACGTCCGGTAGACATGACTGTAAAAGTGTGCTCTGTTCGTGACATGTTTCTTTGTTCTTTCCTCTAACTCAATTTTGCTAGACAAATCAGGCGTAAACCCCCACTATTTGATTTTTAAGAATAATCTTAAACTGCACAAAAATTCGTCAATGTTTGTCTCGAATATGATCAAAAAGGACATCTTGTCTATTCAATTTTTTTAAAGTAACCAAACTGGATTATTTTTGTATAAAGCAAAGATATCGGAAAGTTCTCAAAATCATTTTTCTCTGGTGGTCCTTGAAGAAAATCTTCTGGTCCTAACTATTATTTCTATTGCATAATTTCGATGGTCAAAACCTTCGGACCACCACTTTTCAAAAATTTTCATTGTATATGGATCTATATGCAAGTATATATATATACAATGTATACCAGACATTTCTCAGACTGTTTTTTCTTCTTTTTTTTTTTTTAATAAATCCGTTGGTTGTGTACTGATTGATACTTCAGTCTTGGAGAACAAGATTTATTTCAGTACTATAGTTGTAATTAGCTTTGAGCAAACTTCCAGTAATTGCAAATACCCTTATTTCGGTGCTTTGTGTCTATTGTCTTAATGTAAGTTTTTTTTTGTGTGTCTCGTACCGATCTTTTGAGTTAATCTAATTGCAATTGATTTGTGCAGGTTGTTCTAATATTGTTCTGTTACACCACTGTCCCAGCCTCGGGGAGGGTTAACAAACATGTTATTGTACTGTTACACCACTGTCCCAGGTTAGGGGGCTGGTTGGGCCGGATCCCGCTAACATGTTTAACCCCGCCACATTCTGTATGTATGCTCTGTCCAAAGTCAAAGTCAAATGTAATTCAGTGGTTGTCGTTTTTTGCTGTGTTACATATTTGTTTTTCGTTCATTTTTTGTTGTACATTAATTAGGCCGTTAGTTTTCTCGTTTGAATAGTTTTACATTTGTGATTTCGGGGCCTTTTATAGCTGACTATGCGGTATGGGCTTTGCTTATTGTTGAATGCCGTACGGTGACCTATAGCTGTTAATTGCTGTGTCATTTGGTCTCTTCTGGAGGGTTGTCTCATTGGCAATCTTCGTTTTTTTATCAACCCTGCCATATTCTGTGTGTGTCTATCCCAAGTCAGGAGCCTGTAGTTTAGTTGTTGTCGTTGGTTCATGTCTCGACTCATATTGGATATTTTGTAAATTATTTTGTTATGTATAATTAGGCCGTAAGTTTTCTCGTTTGAATTGTTTCGCACACTTTTCACGTCGGGCCTTTTGACAGTATCGGGTTTTGTCATTGTTGAAGGCCTTAATTACGGTTGTCTATAATTGCTTACATCCACTTCATATTTGAACTCCGGTGGATAGTTGCCTCATTAGCAATCATACATTTCTTCGTTTTTATTTATTTACCTGACTTTTAAACTCGTGTTTTGAACCGAGTCCTGAACATGCATGACATATTTGTCACTGGGCGTTAATAATTAGCAACAAACAATCAACCAATTAAACTTGTGTTAAATAAGAAGAAAAACCATTTGATATTCATTCATTTAGTGGGGTGGGCTGGTAATTAAGAGCTGAAAAATATGCATAATAAGCGACAGATTAAAAATGTTAATAATGCCCTCTATAAATTTAAACTGACCACCACGGAATAGCCCAACTTAGTGTTGAAAGTAGCGTTAAACACCTATCAATCAAAATCCCTTCCCTAGAATATCAAATAGTCGTCCCTTAACTTTTATTGTCCGTGTAGTTCTTATATTTATCCAGCTTATCGTCATACAGGGATGTCCTATTAAGACTGTCATACCATAAAAACGTTTATAACACAGCTCACATTCCAATATATCTGCATTCATAAATTTATTAATGTCATTTAGACTAAACGACGCCATGTTTGTTATGTGCCTCTGCCGTCTAAACTACCTATCAAAAACGAAGAGGTGGAAGAGGGCCAGAAGATCTTCCCTATGCAAAAAAACAGAAATGGACCTCTTCTGGCTCACTACCGAAGAACAAAAAAACACGCCCCTGTTTCTTGTTGAAGACTGATTTACCCGGTACGTCTAAACACCACCTAGGCCGCCTTGGTGCACTAAGCTCTGAAAACTGCACTAAGCCCATGATGGAACAGTCATATAAGTACCAAGGTCATTCAGTATGATAATGTTGTAAATAAAGAGCATATATTTAAATTTTGGTGTAAATGTATTTAGAAATGAAAGAGTTATAAACATTTTACATGGCACGCGCCGACTTTTGTATAATGTGTCCAGTTATCATAGTGTTGATTGAATCCACCGAAGCTTGACGAGTTCATATAAACCAATACCAATATCTTTATTCCCATAACCATTGCAGATACATAGGTACAGAGAGAGTGCAAAATATGTACATGAATATGCATCTATTTACAAAACATATATACAATACAGTGGTTTCCAAATAATATACATTTTAGCTAGGAGGACCCACATGTTTATTTATACACTTTATAAACTTACATAATCTTTTTAGCTCTAAATTTTTGTTTAATTTGCTCATCAGTTTTCTAAACTTACTGTATTAACATAAGCCAAATAGTACTTATCAAGGTATAATTTTCTACTGTCGTTAAAAAATGGACATTCTAGCAGATAATGAAATTCGTCTCCAATGCTACCAATATTACAAAGATGACATTTTCTATCATTTCTATTAACATTATTCCACCTCCCTGTCTCTATTGAGAGTCTGTAGTTTGTGGTTCTATATCTACATAAAATAATACTTTCGTGCATATCCAACATATAAAAATATTTTTTTAAAAATTAAATTCTAACTTAAAAATTCTATAATTTACTGATTATGTAGACTCTTGAAATTTTGTATTCCACAACTGTTTGTATTGGTCTTGTAATCGCAACTTTAGTGCATTTTTTAATCATTTATCATTACCAAAACATTGAGAAATCCAAATATTTGAAAAACCACATTCATCCAATATATTTTTAACTTCACTCACAAAAAATGTACATACATTATTAACAGTAAATAGTGTTTTTAATAGTGTATATGCGATAGAAGATAACTTAGTCTCTTTAGCAGATACTAATTTACACCAATAAGATACTATTTTTAATTTAAAGGATATCTACCAAGTTCTCCGTATACCATATAGCTAGGTGTGGAATTTTCAGTTTCAAAAGAAGTTTACAGAATTTCTGATGGATTCTTTCTATAATTTCAACATCACCATGCCCCCAAATTTCACATCCATACAAAAGTATCGGTTTCACAACTTTATAGAAAAGATCTAAATGACACTGAGTGGAAAGATTATGTATGCGGCCTGATTTCAACACCTTAAACATAGCTTGTGTGGGTTTTTCTGCTAGGTGTTTCTGTGCTATTTTAGTATTACCAGTTCTAGATAATAATATGCCCAAATAGTTAAATTCTTCATTTCCATTCTCAATTTTATTTTTATATTTTCAATGTCAGTGCCGTCTATAGCTATATAAAAATGTAAATTTGACGGCATTCTGCCTCTAGAAAAAATCATCACGTTAGTTAACTTTAAGCTTCCAAATATTACAGTATTCACTGAAAGAATCCAGCTGTTTCTGTAAATCATCAGCACTTTCTGCCAATAGTACTATGTCGTCTGAACTAAGGATATGAATGGAAAGGTTAAATATGCACCAAGATCGTAAATTAAGATTGATTATTATAATGTAAAAAAATATGTTCAAAGTTGGTTCGAAAATCTTAAGAGATTTAAAAGTTATCATAAAAAAGAAGATGTGGTATGATTGCCAATGAGACAACTCTCCACAAGAGACCAAATGACACAGAAATTAACAACTATAGGTCACCGAACGGCCTTCAACAATGAGCAAAGTCCATACCGCACAGTCAGCTATAAAAGGCCCCGAAATGACAATGTAAAACAATTCAAACGAGAAAACTAACGGCCTAATTTATGTACAAAAAATGAACAAAAAACAAATATGTAACACATAAACAAACAACAACCACTGAATTACAGGCTCCTGACTTGGGACAGGCACATACATACAGAATGTGGAGTTAAACATGTAAGCGGGATCCCAACCCTCCCCCTAACCTGGGACAGTGGTGTAACAGTACAACATAAGAACGAACTATAAAAATCAGTTGAAAGAGGCTTAACTCATCAGATGGATAAAAATACAAATACTACAAATACAAGTTAACATTTTTACGGGGCACGCGCTCTTCTTGTGTAATGTCTGATCACTTGAAAATTGATCCAACCAATCTTTAACTGGTAAATTATGTTTCCTTGTTGCTAAGTAGTAATGATAAAAGGACTGTTGATCTTTTCTTTGATGCTTTGTTAGAAAAAATATATTTGGAAAAAGTGATTGTTTAATTGCGCTATTTGAAATAAAAACAGTGAAACAATAGAAATTGGCTTTTACTCAAAGACATATCTGATTTACTTATGGCGTTTTTGTCGTTTGGTTGCTGTCAAATTGAAGTTTATTCCACATCTCCTATAGTTTGAGTTCTGTTTGATTACTTTTTATTACCGTCTCCTCGGAGACGATATTAAGAGTTGAACGATGGACAGTCTACGGGCTGAAGGCTTTCTTACTACCTAATTGGAAGATATTACTGACGCTGTCATAATTAAATTTCGTTCATTGGTTGGGACAATTCAAACCTAGTAAATGTCTTTTAATCCCGTAGAGTGTCGGATCTGAACTCTTTATTTTAGTAAATAGATTTGCCTGGTTACCAATCATGCATATCGGTACACAGGTAACACTTATCTATAAATAGCCAAATCTCCTGAAGATTTGTAAACACACACGTGATTATTTCATGTTACGTACATTTTATACGTGAAAACATAAGAAAACTTTTAGGAAAATGCCTTTTTCTTAGGTTATATTTATTTATACTCAGTAAGATTTGATTTGATTTGATTTTTGGTATTTTAACGCCACTTTTAAGCACCGCTTTTGGGCTATTTCGTGGCGGCCAGTTTTTATTGGTGGAGGAAGCCGGAGCGCCCGGAGAAAACCACCGACCTTCGATAGGAAAACTGACAATCCTAGTCAATTAAGATTGGAGTCGAGTGCACCTGCACGAGCGGGGTTCGAACTCACAACCTCAGTGTTGACTGGCTAGTGATTACAGTAGTAACTACTTAGACCACTCGGCCACCGAGGCCCCCTTCTCAGTAAGATAATCTAAAGGCAACACAAACATTTTAAAACGGAGATATCAAATAATTTCTGTTCGATTAATATTAATTTACACAAGAATTTTTATCTCAGGGGGCGGGGGCGGCGGCGGCGGCACTTCGACCTTTCTATGGCAGAGGTGAGCAGCTGAGACATCCAATACCCCACCCTTTATATATATATATATATATATATATATATATTAACAAGTCTAAATTGAAAACAACTTTCAAACCTATGATTGCGTTGGATAAAAACCGCAATTTTTATACGTGTGCATGCAAAAAAAATGTCTTGGTAGAGGGGTCTAAATACAGCACAAACAACATTTTCCAAAAGACCATGTGAGTGAAAAAGTATATTTTAACAAAACGCATTTGACTAGCAGGTCGAACAACTGATGTTCTTAAACCCTGCTGACTGCCATTGGCGATTGACAAATAAACGGATCACAAGATGTAACAATTAGATCTTATCAATAATTTATTACCAAACAGAAAACAATAAACTTGCAGAAAAGATGGTATACCGCAAACATGAGGTGCAAACATTAGTACACCATATCCGGATTTCGACAATTAATGTCTCTTCAGTGATGTTAGGAATCGAAACGGTATTTGGAAGGCCATATAATTTACCTCAATTTAGGATAGACTCTTGAATTTTGAAAGAGTCAAAATAGGATGAACGGATCATATAAGTCCGAAGGCAAATATAATACAAGCCCAAACGAAAAAATATAAACAAGTCTAAATTGAAAACAACGTTCAAACCTATGATTGCGTTGGATAAAAACCGCAATTTTTATACGTGTGCATGCAAAACAAATTTCTTGGTAGAGGGGTCTAAATACAGCACAAACAACATTTTCCAAAAGACCAAATGAGTGAAAAAGTATATTTTAACAAAACGCATTTGACTATATATATTGAATGATAAAAGAACATACATGCAGTTACCCTAGCTATCATATATTTTTTACAATAAGTATATATACCTGCACATAGCTATCATTGTTACGCTATTTCATGGGGAGATACTAGTAAATAGATTTTTGACAAATATCTTAAAATTTACGAAAGTGATTTTAGAGACATATGTACACAATCTCTGGTGATTTTAATTTCATCTGTAAAAAAATATCGACATCTGATTAGTTTCAGATTCAATCATCAACCTTGTCTTATATCTCACCTAAATTTCTCGACCTCATGCAATTTCATGAAGCTTCAAACAGTGACCTATCCCAGCGACTCATCCTTTCCACTCATTACATAATAAGTGCCCCCACACACACCCCAAGATCGTTTGGCTGAGTTGGATGTTGTCTAGATCTACCTAGCTAGCTCTTCCTAGCAAGATATAGCAGAGGTTGAAGAACAGAAGACTAAAAATATATCTAAAAGGGAATATAAGAAGAGCAAAAAACTACTCTCAGACGATGTATGCTAACATATTTTAAGCAATGTTTAATTTCTATGAATGATTTTAAAGGAGATGTGAAGTATACATAATTAATTTAGACAGCAATCCAATTAAGCAACAAACAAAACGTGACAATTTACTTCTAAAGTTCAATCTACGGTCTTCTTCAATGGACATGTCATTACAACATTTTAAAGTTTTTAATCCTCCCAAGTCTAACTATAATATATAGAATAGTTGTGAATATGTGAGCCAAAATTAGTTCCTGTGAAAAAAGTTCCAGTGGAACAAATATCACAGGAAATATATTCTGGGAGAACTTTTTCACAGATAATTTCTATATGATTTGTTCCATCTCTATAAAATAAGTTCCACAATTTACCTGGTGAAATAAGTTCTGGGTTTGTGAAATTTGTTCCTTACCTAGTGAAATAAGTTCCAGGTTTGTGAGATTTGTTCCTTACCTGGTGAAATAAGTTCCTTGTCTGTGAAATATGTTCCACTGATTATACAAGTTATCTTTTATACTGAGCATTGTTATCAGTGAGCTTAAAGTTATAATTCAAGTACATTATAAAAACATGTATTATATTGATAATGTAATAAATAAAAGGTGTAAACATCCAATATGGATTCTGTGGAGTATAGCAAAATGTTTAATTACATTATCCATACAAAAATATCCAAATGACAATAATTTAATGAGGCAGATAAGCGAAGAATAAGAAAAATCCGTCAGAAATTTTTTATAGATCAATCATTTATTTATGAATATTGCAATTCAACATACGTTACCTCATATCAGAATTTGTAGATAAACTGTTATCACAGAAATATGTCTCATCCTTTTGTAATTTTGATTATGCAAATGTTGAAATTAAAATAGCAATACTTTAACATGTTTCATAAGTTATGCAAATATTCAAAGTCAATGAACCATGACTGAGGTACATGGCTAAACAATTTCCATGTAAATGAGATGTGCCAAAGCTAATACAACTGCATACCAAATGCCATTAAATTATTATAAGTCGTTCCCTTTAAACAAACCTAAACACAAACATTAACTTATAAACTATGTAAAAGTTTCAAAGTCAATGAACCATGAAGAGGGGGTGAGGCTATATAATATCCATGGAAACGATATTTGCAAATGCCAATAAATTTGCATACCAAATATCGTTTACTTAACATTGGCAGTTCATTTTAAACTGATCTAATCACAAACTAATACATGTAAACTAAGCAAAAGTTTCTAAGTCGATAGACAATGACTGAGGGGGCGGGGCCAAATATTCTCCATGGTAATGAGATGTGCTAATGCTTATACAACTGAATACCAATTAACATTTGCCTACCCTAAATGGTCCCCCTTGAACTGACCTAATCACAAACTAATACATGTTAACTTAGCAAAATTCTCAAAGTCAATAGACCATGACTAAGGGAGCCAAATAATCTCCATGGAAATAAGATATGCCAATGCTTATACAACTGCATACCAAATATCATTGACCTACCACTAGTGGTTCCGCATAAACTGACCTAATCACAAACTAATACATGTAAAATAAGCAAAAGTTTCAAAGTCAATAGACCATGACTGAGGGGGCAGGGCCAAATAATCTCCATGGATATGAGATGTGCCAATGCTAATACAACTGCATACCAAATATGATTGACCTACCACTTGTGGTTCGCCATAAAACTAGACCTAATCACAAACTAATACATTGTTGACGACGCCGCCGCCGACGACGCCGGAAACAGCATACCTATGTCTCGCTTTTTGACTCCGTCAAGGCGAGACAAAAAATGAAATAGTGTGTTTTAAATATTTATCGCAGTTGTTAATCATAGTTGTGCATTTGTTTTTTAATCATATTATCTACGTACAATATATATGCTGACTCAATTTGAATTTCTCAAAGATTTACCTTATTTTGAACGTTGTCGTGTTGTTTAAAGACTTCAATGTTGAATATTAAACTTGTCAGGTACAACTATAGAATGTTTTGCTTGATATAAAGTTAATGCATCATGTTAATCTATAACACCCGGAACTTATTTTACATTTAGTAAAAAAATTAGTTCCGGAACAAATTTTACAGTGCTGGAACATATTTTCTTAAAATAAATTTTCTGTGATATAAATTCCGGTGGAACATATTTCCTATGAAATAAGTTCCAGCGGAACAAATGTCACGCCGGAACATTTTTTTTGTTACAAAAAAATAATCTTAATAGCAAAAAATAATTCAGATATTACTTGGAACTATGAGCAGGGTCAGGAACAAACTTCTAATGTTTGTTTTGAGGTTTATTGACTATTTATACTAGACATGCTAAATGAGAGAAAGAGAAATAAAAGAAAATTATAAATTTAAAAGACGAAAATACTGTTGGCACTTTAAAAGATTATTTTTAATTGTATGTTTTCTACAAGAATTGTAAAAACAAGTATAAACATACATATACTATGATCATAAAACAAAAAGACATTTATATGTCAACATACAAACGGTCTCCCACAAAAGATTATGTCAATCCAGTATGTCAAGCTTTTAAGGGTAAGTATGATAAGGGCCTTATTCGTCATCCAACATTAAATGGTATAGTAAATAAATATGAAGATATGTACAAGTAAAACAATAACAAAAGATACAGTATCAAGCTGTATGCTTGATTAAGTTTTGGTCAAATTTGTTGATTCTCTTATGTTGATGGCCTCATAGTGAACTTAAAGTAGCTTTGCAGAACTTATCACCTTCTTTATAACCAACGACGTCTATTATGATTTGAAAAAAAATGGCGGCGAAACCACTTTGTTTTCAGGCGCTTACAATAGGTCTTATATAACAAATTACCCGTCTCACGACTCTGAGTATTTTTCATCAAAAAATAAAATCAAGAAGTCCAATAAAACCAAATAATCTGAAAAAAGAAACATTTAATTGTTAAGGATACTCATTATTCAAATATAGAAAAAGAGGCGTGGGGCATTCCACATTGCAGTCCAACTACAATGAATAGGCAAAATCTTCATCGACAACAAAAATAACCATACATATATGCGAAGCTTTACATTTTAAGGATCATTTTTGAAAAGAAGTGAGATACCGTTGGAAATATACTAATTGTGTTCTTATATGTTTAAATTTTACTACGTTTCACTCTCTACCAGGCATGGGGCGAATTACATTGCAATGTAATGCATTATATTACAATTACTTTGACCAAACCATGCATTATATTACAATTACAATTACATGCATTTATCAAAGTAATGCATTATATTACAATTACTTTGACCAAACCATGCATTATATTACAATTACAATTACATGCATTTATCAAAGTAATGCATTATATTACAATTACTTTTGCAAAGTAATGCCTTGAATTACACATTACATTTGAAAATTTTATTAGTGAATAGAAAAATTAAACATTTTGAAAAACAACTACAAGTCACAAAAGATTCTAGCATATACAGTAACTGTTCCATGAATTGAATATAAGTATACATGTAAAAAGTCTATTTAATTTGACTTTTACAATTTTTAATTATTTTAACTTAATGTTGACTTTACTTTTATAAATATATTTTTTGTTGTTTTTCTTTAAATTTTAAACGAAATATCTAATTACTGTGAATTACTTCCCTAATTATAAAATAAACATAGACCTTAATTAAAATTAACATATTCTTAATTAATCAAGAAATCTTAAATTTGGTTTAGTTAAAACTCCAACAATATGTTAAAGATGTAGTATGTGAAAAAAGTAATGACATGTAATGCCATGTAATGCATGAAATTACACAACTTTTTGCTAAAGTAATGCATTATATTACAATTACATGTAATGTACAAATTGCTGCATTACACATTACATGCAATTACTTGAAATTTGCATTACCCCATGCCTGCTCTCTACACTTTTCGATGCCTATTAAGAACGAAAAACTTTCAGGTGGAAGCGGCCATACTTTTCTAACACAAATAAACAATTAAGCAAACAACCAAAGAAAAAGCCAACGAACAACTCCGATATTTGTTTGAAAAAAAATAATCGATAAAAAGACATTACCCCCAATTTCCAGTTTTAATACTTTCCCCCCAAAAAAATTGGTAAATCTAAAAAAAGGTATAAGCCTTTTATAATTTTTGTTATCTACTACAATTTACATACAATTTTGAACGAATTGAACTACAAAGAGAAAACATTTTCCACTTTCATCAGCTATGAGACGGCTAGCTTTTAAGAAAGCTATTACTTGTTCTCAGTTTATAAGAATTCATAATTGAAAGGGTTATTTGCATGAGTATAGATCAATTGCTTTTCTTTCACCCAAGCCATGCATATACTCAGAGGACAAAAAGGATAAAAAACTTGAACACAAGTACAGTATAAGTAAACTTTTTGAAAATAAAATAGTTCCCTACTTTACCATCTTACTATTTTATGACGTATTAGGACCTAAATTAAATAAAAAATTTTGCAAAGTTTTAAAATATCCAGTTACCTTTAAAGAATAATGATAAGATCCGAAATAAGGTAACTTTAAACTGTGAAGGAAAACATGTATATATGATGAATCGTTCTAAACCCCAACCCTTTTACATAAGTCTTATAAAATAACCTTCTCATTATAAATTCTGATGTACGTATAGCACCTTTAACTAACAATTATGAGAAAGTTTAATTTAAGACCACTTAAATTCTAAATTCTTATTTGTAAATATATCCAGTTCTTACTTAACTTATTCTTACACTTCAGCACATTATGAATATTATTTTTAAAATTTTATGATGACAATCCTATGAATTAGTTATAATATTAATTATTTAGTAATTATTATTGCCTAAATTCAGTCATCTGTACATAATTAAATGTTTCCTTATGTTCTAAGGTGTATATAGTTGCTACAATTATACCCTATGGGTAGTGCTCCACAATTAATGGAGGAATATACAAGAAACTGAACTGAACTGAACTGATTAATCGTAGAGAGATGAACCTAAATTTATGGTACATAGTTAACAGAAAAAAGTTTCATTCTCAGTCTTATTTCAACTGTACTAATTTTAAAGACATGTCAGATCCAAACGAAGTCTACGTATATGTACATGTATACGTCTTGTCTTGTCTATAGTCGGGAAATTTTCGATTCAATTCATTTCATTTGAAAACGTTAAAAATAATATAGATCTTATTCATTGCAAAACGTGACGTCCTTTTTGGATAAAACCCCTGTTTCATCTACGAGGAAAATCCTATAATATAAGAATGCATATATAGGTGTGGTTGAACATTGATAGTAAAAAAAAAGGAAAATCTGGCATCAATTAATAGAGCGCATAATAAATTAAAAAATAATTCCCGAAATAAATGTATATAAAATATGTGTGTGACTATTGAAAGTGTATCCACATATTTACAAGACACTGTCGCTTTTTTCACTCGTTCTTGTCCAGTAACACCGTGTATCATCGGTACAGCGGATATAGGTACTAACCAAGCGGACGTGATCGATTTTTCTTCTGACACGGTAAGAAAGTCTTTGTTTTGTTTACATAATATCAATGTGTACCTCAATCTAAACATAATTGTTGTTTTAAGAAATGATTTGGTCGTAGGTTGATGATTAGAGAAGTCTCATTATTTTCCTAAAACAAGAACGCTTACTAAAACATGTGCAAATACTTGTCAAAGAAGTTGGCGCTCGTCTCATCCGATATGATTCTATATTCAATATTGCAACTCTTTTTCTGATAGAAGGCCATGCACTGTGTGTACGTAATAAGTATAGCTGTTTCAATAATTGGCATTGAAATCTTTCATACATATGTTATTTTTCGATATTCTATTCCGAAAAGAAGCGTTGTGTACAGTGTATAGCTGACCACATAAATCCTTCTGTACGGTGCATAGTTAAATGAATGTACGGTATATAGCTTTTCACCCTTCGAAGTACCTATTAAGCTGTATCCGCTGTACCGATGAGTGAGTAATAAATTCCTCAAACGAGTTTGAATAGGGAAATAAAATCTGAAGAAGGAATTTGTCATCAACATTTTAATAAGGCAATATTTGGTTTTGAATGAAGCCCGTTCTTATCTGTATTTGTTGCCGTACTTATCAAAATACGATTTTCAAATAATCAAACTCAAACAGTAAAGTTTTGTTTCTCCTTAAAATCGTTCTTCTCCAGTATTACCATGATTACAAGCCTGAACGAATTTCAATGAGAAAATAAATTCTGAATAATGAATTTGACTCCATTTTTCTGTCAGTTTTCTGTCCCAATCAAGACCGACCCCCTTTCACAAACGGGCTAAAATAATGCGTACATTGAACTCCCGTCATTTATCATATTTGGTTTTTTTTCTTAACATTTTCAGGTAGTAAGATTTGGTTTTAAATCGAGCTCATGAGAAATTATGAACTTTTTGGTCTTACAGAAAACATGTTATTTCACATCAATTTAATGTTGTTTTTGCAAGACTCATAATCAAGAACAGCGAGAAAGACTATTTCGCAGACTGTTGAAAGATACTCAGTCCGTTCTTACAACGAATAAGTCCTTATGCACAGATGTTAAATAAAAATAAAACAAAAACTCGCCCATAAGCCAAACCAAAGAAAGAAACCAATAAAAGCACGTACTCTACCAAGATATTAGACTTATCAAAACAAAACAAAAAACACTTTGTATGTTTATATTAAATAAAATATGATATTCGTTTATTTAATTGATGTTGGAAAGGAGAAAAAATTCACGAAGAAAAACAAAAACGAACTGATAATAGACAAACTATAAAACAATATCAATTGTTATTTCTTTTACTTTAGAACTGCAGAACGTAAAATAACAAAATTAATTTAGCTGACTCATTACACATAAACTGTATAAAAATACATTAAATGGGACTTTTGAGTTTTTTTTCTCCATTATCGTTAAAGTCAATACACAAAGTATTTAATTACATAAATCAATTTCGAAAAAACTTTAAAATTTCGCATTATTAAATTTTTATAAAAAACACTGTTTTAATAACATAATATTCATAAGATAGATTAATAAAATATTGAATCTGAATATTCATAAGCAATAAGGATAATCCAATCAAATTTGTTGATTGGATTATTCACGGCTGAGTAGTTGTGAATCAGTGACACGTGCCCTCATTATTTTATAAAAATATTGAATATCTATTTAAGTTCGTTTTCAAAATATTCCAAAAGTTTCCACTAAAATAGACAACGTGAAAAGAATGTAAACATTTTTCCTGTGTGCATATACGATGACTTTAAAAGAGTCCTGGGTGCACTTTGTATGTCCTGAGTGCACTCAGGAGGTCCTGGGCAGTGTTTAGACGTACCCGTTGATTTGCAACTGTATTTTTTCTGTTTTGGCACATACTTATATATGAACCTCATTAAATTCGATCTCAAAATAGCGAATATAAAGGAACAGATATTTTAAAGTCTTAATAAATTCCATTGAGCACAAAACTAATCCAAATTCGATTTCAATTATTTCGTGATTCTAAAATACGTTTTTTTTGTGGCAGAAATTGCAATTATTTTTTTTATCTGATATGACTTTGAAACACTGATTTAAGATTTATATTGTCCACAAAATATCATAAAATATAAGGGATAAAAAAGACGCTTTTCTATTATTTTTTTTACAAGGTTGTTAATTGTTTAATTATGTCGTAATTTGCTTGGTCAGTGGCGGATTCAGGAGCCGACATATCGCTTCCCCTTTGATTGGATAATATATCATTTTTAGCATAATTAAAATCATCATTTTTTTTTATCCTGGCTACACGTGGCGTTATTTCTCCGTCTGTATAACACAGCTAGTGAATTAGTCTAAATATCCATCCAATGCATAGTAATATTTCTTTTTCATCACTTTTTTTATTCATAAATATAAGCGTTGTCTATTTCTATCTGACAAGCACACACATGGACTTTTTCATTAGTATAGAAAGTCCCTGGCCAACAATAGCAACAACGTCCTTTTGATGATCAATTCATTATAAAAAAAACAACTAAACTCTCTAAACTAAACTATGTGGACAGTGGGTCATCGCACACAGGTTTGTTTAACAAGACAGCTGATTGGATAAATGTGATAGGTTGTCACGCCTACATTAAACTGTTGTCCAATCAAATGCCAGCAGAAACCTGTCAATAAAAAGGTTATTGCAAGCGTGGATAAGTTAGAGATTTGATTGTGTATTCGATATTTGAACAAAAAGTTAGATAATCACTATTCGTTTAGAATTAAATTGCGAAGAAAGTGTTCGTGTAACAACCCTCCCCTTTTCCCGTTTTCGCCTTCTTATTTTTACACTTTCTTTTTTAACAGAAAAGTATTAAATATGAGCGTACTGCAAGTTTCTGAATTTTACAAGCATTCTATATAGCGACTTGTGATTTCCGGGAACGTCATATTTTCAAGATTTCACAGACCTCTGAAAAAGTTAGAACATACAAGTTTCATCTACCATTTGCAGAAAAAACAATACCAAATTATATTTGTAAATTGGAAGAGATTAAGAATTATAGTTTAATATCCGTACTAAAAATCGTCTGAAATATAACAAAACATATTTCTCTCTGCCTGAATGCAATCGAAAGCAAATTTTCATTTTATTCTTCATCTATTTGCAAAAGACGAAGAATTCTCCTTAAAACTGTAAATTATTAAACAGGCATACTAACTTTAAAGGATAAAATACAAGTTTGTACTACCATCCAAGGAAATAAGTGTTCCATAAAGTAACTAATCCTTAATTCACAACCGTCAAAACTCAGGACTCATTTTTGATATTTACCTGAGAGATCATAAAGGACATACATCTACCAAGAACTTATTATAACCAAAATGGCAAAAATGAAACAATATCTATTTTTTTTTTTTGGTAGACGAGTAGCAAATTGAATAAGGAAATGTTATTGAAAGAGAATTAAGATATATGATAATTTTTCCAAGCAAAGTGGCAAAAACATGCATATATAGAGTTACGTAGGTGCAAAACAAAACTATATATTAATAGTCAATTTCGACTATTTAATAAAGGATTATAGGTCGAACACGATTCTTGATTTCCAATGTACATGATTTAAAACCGTGTTTTTTCTTCTACAGATTGCATTTTGAAGAACACATGCTTGGCCATGATCGTTGAATGTTCAGCGTACAATATTACATAATATTCAGGATGATTTCAACGAAAAGCAAACGAAAAAGATTTATTTTTTTAGATCCGAGCATTCCTTAAATTCAACATTTAAAACCGTTTTGTTTTACGCAAAACATATAAAATTGAGAATGACTGATGTACTTTTTATTCTCTCTAACACTTAGGATTGGTAGTCCCGACAGCTTTCTCTCCATTAGTAAGGGAGGTCCTGGGTAAGGGTGGTCCTATTCTTACCAGTAAGCGAACACTGAAAAGTCACAGGACAAAAAGTCACAGGACAGGAAGTGACAATTGTTTAAGTATGTATGAGAAATATCTTGAAAAATTACTTTGTATTACATATATTCTTTTTACAGTTTATGAAATTGTTCATTAGCCTTGGTAAATGCAGATTTATTCAATTTTAATCATGCAAATGATATAATATTTCTTAGCACCATGAAGCTGTTTAGGTACCAATCCACTTTGATAGTTTGTTTACTAAACAATTATTTGTTCATTTAATACATTTGTTTACAGAGTTGGTTTTATATATACAATAGTTCAAGATACATACAAAATATATTTTTTTAAATAAGTATTTTCTCTTTTTCAAAGAAAATAGTCTCAGAAACTGAATTGTGACCTTTCGTCTGTGACCTTTTGTCCACAAGCACGCATTATTTATGAGTAAAGATGGAACAAAGGTCAATTTGGCTCTGATTCACAACAATTGTTCTCTTGTTAACATGACCTTTTTTGTCGACACGCGCTCGCCGTATCAGGCTAGAACAAACCAATGCATATCAATGTCACATATGTCTTTTCCTCGACTGAATGTTATTAGCAATATTAATATTGGATACAATTGTAACGTAATGAATTGCATTTGATCCTAGTCCTAAGTTTAATTTTTGGTTGAATCAGTTGAACATCTAAGTGATCATCGATGTGTAATATTTGACACTGGACATTATTTTAGGAGCGATGCAATACAAATAATGTATTTCTATCAGTCATTTACTTCAGTTAAAGACTTTTGAATGTAACAATATGGTACAAATCGATTTGATTTACTGAATTGCATATTTCTTTTTATCGAAATGAAAATATTATAAACTGCTCCCGGTTAATATAAATAAGAAGATGTGGTATGTGTGCCAAATAATCATCTTAGTTATATCCAAGTTACAAAGTATAAAACAATTATAGATTAAAAATACGGCCTCAACACGGAGCTTTGGCTCACACCGAAAAGCAAGCTATAAGGGTCCCCAAAATGACTAGTGTAAAACAATTCAAAATGGAAAAACAAAGGTATAATCTATAAGTACAGTCATTTCGCTACGTTATTCTATAGCTTTTTGGTCAATTTCGAAAAAGCAAGTAAGCATCTCACTGTTTTTTAAATGAGAAGTAACGCTGGTGTTATAAAAAAAAATCTGATACGAAACAGAAATATAAACCGTACACAAGATTTTATCAATTGTTGTTTGATATTTTTCTATATGATTTATTCTTGTATTAGTTCATGCTAAAAAAAAACTTGATGATAAAAAAAAACCAAGAGAGGTATCGAAATCGGTCTTTATAGGTACCTAATGGTAAATATAAACTGTCAACTAAATTCTTAAAATATTCTTTATTCTTGTTGCCTTTTTTTTTTTAAATAATGTTTTATTTGTCAATGTAATAATTTTACCCGGTAAATCCTTATATAAGATAAAACATGGAACTTTATTCATTTTACGTCCATAGATAAAACATCATAAGCGTTGCATGGGTATTTAGATAGTTTATGACAACCCGTTTCGGTTGACTGCTTAGATAATCCGTTTATTGAAATGTAAATAACTTTCACCAAGCGTCTGTCATCTGTATAATATTTAAAAATTTAAAGTAAATTAGATACTTAGAATATATTTTTCTTGACAAATTTTATATGGATCAGAACTATTATTTTACATTAGAAACAAAAAATGTTTAAGAAAATTTCAGAACATCTTTGGGATATATTACTTATCATTATATCTTTACGGGCGGAATGAATAAATACAGGACTACTTTATGTCAGAAAGCACGACTGCAAAATTTTAATGACTAACACATTTCCCGGTTAAGACAATTAATCTTTTCTTATATAACCAATTAAATGTTAAAAATTCTATCGGGAAAAAATGAATTGTACGTTTGCATACGTTATTTAATGAAATAGATATACAGTATTACATTAAAAGACCACAAAAGAATATCCTCCTAGCTATGCCGATTTTATTCATAAAGGGGAGTAACCCCTGATAAACACAGATAAAGTGTCGCTCGTTTTATTTAAAATATTTAAAATCTTAACACGACTGAACACGATCTTACAGCAACTAAACAGATTTTTTACCTTTGGTCTTATTTTATCTGAACGTGATCTAATCAAGTCTTATTTGAACGCTAGAAGAATCTGTCTTGTTTATCTTGACCCGACTGATCTGACTGAACACGATATATCGGAAGAGAGTCTGAAAGTCTAAACCGGTCTTAACGTTTTTCCCTAGCAGTAAATCAAGGCGATTAAGACTTGATCAGACCAAAATGACCGTTTCAGACTTAAATCTTGCTACTAGTACTAGTGATATGATTGCTAACGAGGCAACTATCCTAATATGAAGTGGATGTAAGCAATTATAGGCAACCTTAAGGCCTTCAACAATGACGAAACCCGATACTGTAAAGCCGTTTATAAAAGGACATTAAAAGTGTGAAACAATTCAAACGATAAAACTAACGGCCTAATTATACAAAACAAAACAATTTACAAAATATCAAATATGAGTTGAGACATGAACCAACGACAACCACTAAACTACAGGCTCCTGACTTTGGACAGGTTCATAAAGAATATGGCAGGGTTTTATATAAAAACGAAGATGTGGTATGATTTCCAATGAGACAACTCTTCACAAGAGGCCAAATGATACAGAAATTAACAGCCATGTGTCACAATACGGCTTTCAACAATAATCAAAGCCCATACCACATAGTGAGCTATAAAAAGCCCCGAAATCACAAATGTAAAACAGTTCAATGGTAAAAACTAACGGCCTAACTAATGTACAAAATAAAGTGAACGAAAAACAAATAAGTAACATAGCAACAAACGACAACCACTGACTTACAGGCTCCTGACTTAGGACAGGCACATACATACAGAATGTGGCGGCGTTAAACATGTTAGCGGGATCCCAACCATCCCCTACCTGGGACAGTGATGTAACAGTACAACAACTTGTTTGTGAGCGCTCAATCCTCCCCGAAGCTGAAACAGTAGTGTAGCAGTTCAATATAAGAACAACCTGCGCAAATCAGTTGCAATTAGATTAACTCAAAAGATCGGTACGAGACACACAAAAGAAACCGACCAACTAACATTAAGACAATAGACTCAAAAGCATCGAACTAAGAGTATTTGCAATTACTAGAAGTTTGTTCAAAGCTAGTTGCATCAAGTACTGAAATAAATCTTGTTCTCCCAGACTTAAGTATCAATCAGTACACAACCAACTGATTTATTAAATAAAAGTCTAAGAAACGTCTGGTATACGTTGTAGACCCATTGGTGGCCTTCGGCTGTTGTCTGCTCTTTGGTCGGGTTGTTGTGTCTTTGACACATTCCCCATTTCCATTCTCAATTTTATTACATATAGATCCATATACAATAAAAAAAATTGAAGATTGGTAGTCCGAAGGTTTTGACCATCGAAATTTTGCATTAGAAATAATAGATAGGACCAGAAGATTTTCTTCAAGGACCGCCAGAGAAAAACGATTTTTTCGAACTTTCACATATCTTGTTAATCCAGTTCGGTTACTTTTAAAAAAAAAAATGAAAAGACTAAGATTTCCTTTTTGATCAGTCATATTCCAGACAAACATTGACGAATTCTTGTGCAGTTTAAGATTATTCTTATAAATCAAATAGTGGGGGTTAAGCCTGATTTGTTTAGCAAAATTGAGTTAAAGGAAAGCATAAAGCAAATTGTAACGAACAAGAGAACACTTTTACTGTCATGTCTACTGGACGTATCTTAATTTTCTAAAAAAATTGTAAACTTAATTTATGTCATCCAACATAACAAAAACCTGATATATTCGACGGCAAATTGCATTTTTATTTTATTGATCTTCCATAGAATATCTCCAGAAGAGGTCCAGATTCATTTTTTTGGACTCTTCACCAGAAGACATCCTGGGGATGTACCGAAGAGACCAATAAAACACGCCCCAGTTGGCCAGGATCCCAGGCTACTAATCAAATTCCCCATGTGTTACGGTAAATGATTTTTGAAATTAATCAGAAAAATTCAATAAATGTAATGTTCGAAATCAGAACTTAAGTCGTGGATAAAATTTGATTATTCAAATAATCTAAATGTGGAATATTATTCTCGAATTCTTTCATAAGACAATCAGATTCTTACACTTTATCCAATTTATAATGGTATCACTATGTATCGGTATACCTCGCATTTTCAATCAAAATTATTATTTTTAGAGTTAATGAATATGTATCGGGATATTGCTGTAAGAGGAATATATATGTAACTAATCTAGGATACTTGTATCCTTGATGAATTTTTTGTTATAAATGAAATATTACGTTTTTTGAAATATTAGAAAAAATTTTTGCGTTCGTATCATGTTAAGGTGATGTCTGCGTCTGCGTCTGGTTGAGTATAAGTGTATGGATCTCTATGAAACTTCGGGAAAAGGTTCTAAACCACTAAATGATGGTTGGGATTGTTTTTAGGGGGTATTATCCTATTTTGTGATTAGGGACCAAAAAAAGGTCAGGTTTACTGGTTCATAGAAAATAAATTGGTTCGCAGACAATAACTTTAGTATAAGTGTATGGATCTCTATGAAATTTTAGCACAAGGTTCCATACCTCAATAGGAGGGTTGATATTGATTTTGGAGGTTATTGTCTAGCTGTTTTGTATTTAGGAGCCAGAAAGGGGAAACAAAACAACAATTATTTGTCTGGTTTTAAGACAATAACTTGAGTATAAGTGTATATATCTCTATTAAGTTTTAGCACAAAGTTCCAAACCACAATAGGAAGGTTGGGATTAATTTTGGGGGTTATTGTCATAGCTGTTTAGTAATTAGGGGCCAAAAACATGCATTTTCATGTTTCAGGACAATAATTTGTGTATAAGAGTAAAGATTTCTATGAAATTTTACTACAAGGTTCCATACTTCAAAAGGAAAGTTGGGATTGATTTTTGGGGGGTCATGGCTCAAACCGTTTAATAATTAGGTGTCGAAAAGGGACCAAAACAACTATTTTTATGGATAGCAGGCAATAACTTGAGTATGAGTGTGTGATTCTCTATAAGATTTCAGCACAAGGTTTCATACCAAAATAGGAAGGTTGGGATTTATTGTGCCACTGGGGTTATTGTCGTAGCTGTTTAGAAATTAAGGACCAAAAAAGGGCCAAAAACAAGAATTTTTCATATTTCAGGACAATACTTTGTGTATTACATTATGGATCTCTATTTAATTTTACAACAAGGTTCAATACTTCAAATGGAAAGTTGGGATTGGTTTTGGGTGTCATGGCCCAAACCGTTTAATAATTAGGGGCCGAAAAGGGGCAAAAACTAGGATTATTTTATTAGTGGACAATGACTATTTATTGCTATTTAATTGTGCCACAAGGTGTTATACCATAAAATAAAGATTGGGATTGATTTTAGGGGTTTTGATCCTAACGGTTTAGTTAAAAGGGGCCAAAAATAATATTTTTGTAGCACTTTATATAAATTGCTTATTTATTAAACAATTTCAATGGGGTGTACTTCAAAGTCTTGAATTCGTGGGGTTCTTTAATATACTGAATCCAATTGGGTATATAGAATTTGGATTTTGGGTCCTGTTTTTGAATTTACCCATATTAAAGTCCAAAGGTTCCAAAATTAAACTTTGTTTGATTTCTTCAAAAATAAGATTATTGGTGTTCTTTCATATGCTGAATCTAATTGTGTATTTAGATTTTTGATTTTTGGGCCTGTTATCGAATTGGTCTACATTGAGGTCCAAAGGGTCCAAAATTTAAATTCTTGGGGTTCTATGATATGCTGAATCTAATCGTGTATTTAGATTTCGGATATTGGACCATAATAGGTAAAAGTCCAATTTCAAATTTTTTTAGTTCTTTGACCACATTTATTCTGTATCAGAAACCTATGATGTGTCAATATTTAATCACAATCCAAATTCAGAGCTGCATCAAGTTTGAATCAGTGTCCATACTTGCGCCAACTGTTCAGGGTTCGACCTCTGCGGTTGTATCAATCTGCGCCCCGCGGACGACTACATTCTTACAAATAGACTTAATGCGAAGAATTGAACGACATTTTGATTTTTGAAAAAATGAATGCATTTAACGCTCGCTAAAATTCGTCTAAATATAAAAAAAAATGTAGCATTTATGCCTCCAGAGGTGCAAAAAATGTATTTTTCTAAATAAATATAATAGTGTTTAGAGAGTACGTAAAAGGCGACTACATTTATACATTTTTTATCTTTCAGTTGCAAATTCTCGAAAATCTTTCCTAAAGATTTTGGAACAATGAATGAAGTTATTTTTAATGTCATCGGACTCAGTTTTAGCTCACCTGTCCCAAAATGTTCATCAGGTTTAGATCTATCTGCCCTGAAACTTTCAGACGAATCAGACAACCCGTTGTTGGGTTGCTGCCCCTGAATTGGTAATCTTAAGTAAATTTTGCAGTTTTTGGTTATTATCTTGAATATTATTATAGATAGAGATAAACTGTAAACAGCAATAATGTTCACCAAAGTATGATCTACAAATAAGTCAACATGACCAAAATTTTCAGTTGACCCCTTAAGGAGTTATTGCCATTTAAAGTCAATTTTTAACAATTTTTCGTAAATTTTTGTAATCTTTTACAAAAATCTTCTCCTTTGAAACTACTTTGCCAAATTTAATCTCACTTGGCCACAATCATCATTGGGGTATCTAGTTTAAAAAATGTGTCCGATGACCCCGCTTGGCAACCAAGATGGACAACATGGCTAAAAATAGAACATAGGGGTAAAATGCAGTTTTTGGCTTCTATCTCTGAAACTAAAACTTTTAGAGCAAGTCTGACGCGGATTAAAATGTTCAATAGGTTTAGATCTATCTGCCCTGAAACTTTCAGACGAATCAGACAACACGTTGTTGGGTTGCTGCCCCTGAATTGGTAATTCTAAGTAAATATTGCAGTTTTAGGTTATTATCTTGAATATTATTATAGATAGAGATAAACTGTAAACAGCAATAATGTTCACCAAAGTAAGATCTACAAATAAGTCAACATGATTAAAATTATCAATTGACCCCTTAAGGAGTAATTGCCATTTATAGTCAATTTTTCGTAAATTTTTGTAATCTTTTACAAAAATCTCCTTTGAAACTACTTTGCCAAATTTAATCACACTTGGCCACAATCATCATTGGGGTATATAGTTAAAAAATGTGTCCGATGACACCACCTGTCAACCAACATGGCCTACATGGCTAAAAATAGAACATAGGGGGTAAAATGCAAGTTTTGTCTATTTTTTTGAAAACCACTATAAAGAGAGAAAATCTGACAAGAGCAAAAATGTTCAGAAAGTTGAGCTCTTCCAATTGTCCGTACAAGTCAAAACTGTCAGATGACTTCTTATAGGAGTTATTGCCTTTAAATGACAAATTTTACCTTTTTTTTCATTTTTGCCTACTATCTTGAAAACTATAATAGATACAGAGAAACTTTAAAATGATCAGCAAGACAAGTTCTACAAATAGATCAACATGGTCGAAATGGTCAATCGACTCCTTATTAGAGTTATTGCCCTTTGATGATGATTTTTTCCAATTTTTTGCGTTTTTGCCTTATATCTTAAAATTATAATAGACAGATAGAAACTTAGCTAGGCAAAAATGATCAGCAAAACAAATACTACAATGAAGACAATATGGAGGAAATGGTCAGACGACTCCTTATTGGAGTTATTACCCTTTAAAGACGATTTTCACTTTTTTTTGTTGCATTTTGCCATATATGATAGAAAATTATAAAAGATAAAGATACACTTTAAATCACAAAATGATCAGCAAGTCAAGATCTACTAACAAGTCAAATTTTGCCGATATAGTTTAGTAGACTGTCACTCTTTATAGTAGTGATTGCCCTTAAATGAGGATTTTTTTATCCTCTTTTGTGTTTTGAGCAAAAACTAAAGAAGATAGAGAGAAACTAAATAGGCTAAATTATCAGCCATACAAGATCAACAAAACAGATTTTTTTTCATGAATTCTATTCCGTTCTACAATGTTGGAGAGTGTCCTTTGTTGAATATGCACAAAAAAAAAAAAGACTTGCTCGCATCGATATGCATATACATTATTTTCATGTTTGAATGCGGATGTTCACTGACTTTTTGGGTTTTATTAAAGGAGACAACTATTTGACCCCACCGGGAGGGGTTTGAAAATGAATATCTTTGCTTGGTAAGCTGAAAATATATGATATTGGCCAACACAGGGTGAAATGAATAATCTGCAACATAAAATGAAGGAATTAATTGTAAAATAAAAATAAATTTTCACGCGGCTTTGCGTAGCAATAAATGAAAATAAATAGTCAATCTGAAAGAAATCCTCCTCCCCTCCCCGAATATCAAGTGTTCGTCCACTAACAATGCTCTTATTATATATACATTGAAAATAAATCTGTTCTTATTGTACTCCTGTACTTTTGATTAAGTACGACTTTTTTGCATACTTTATTTTAATGAAAGGATTTGGTCCATATCGGCCATCAAGTATAATCTCCACTGGACTAATATAGGTATACATCATTGACACGTATTCTAATATAATCAAAAGGTCAGAAGACTAGCCTTCATTTAGATAAGCAATAAACTAAAGACCTTATTCAACGTGACACCATGGCGAGAACTGTATTCTTGTTGCTTGGATTATTCCTTCCCGTTTTGATTCAATCAGACGGTAAGACGTTAAAATTTTGTATCAAATCTTTGAAAATCAATCAAATTACCAGCGTTTACATATTTAGTATGTAGTGAAAGATCTAGTATATAGTATTATTTACTTGGAGACCTAATCCTGCTGACGCCTCAGTTTATTCAAACCAAGTTCTCATCAAATCGATTTGATTTTGTGTCTTGTCAGATGAACACAGGACAATAATATAAGAATATCTTGAACAACCCTTTTCTAGCGTCTTAGTCTTACGACAAATCGTTGACATAAGTTTTAGCTGTACATATCAGTGGATTTTGTCTCGCCTTGACGGGGTCAAAAAGCGACATATGTATACCGTTTCCCGCGTCGGCGGCAGCGTAACAATGTTTTGGTATGTGATTAGGTCAGTTTATGGGGAACCACTAGTGGTAGGTCAATGACATATGGTACGCAGTTGTATTAGCATTAGCACATCTCATTTCGATGAAGATTCAGTCATCGTTCATTATTGACTGACTATTTTGCATAACTTACATGTTAAAGTATTGCTATTTTAATTTCAAAATTTGCATTTTACTATCAAAATAACAAAAAGGCGAGACATATCTCTGTCTTAACAGTTTTTGTCCTTTAACAATCATTGCCGGTTCTTTTGTTTTGATAAGTGTTTTGTTGACTATTCTTTGTGTCTTCCCATCTGATTAACTTTAGTAATAGCGTTGTCTTTTTTTATTCGACTTATGTTTTACAAACTTTATCGATAAGTCTATTCAGACAAAGGCAAATTTAGATTCCGATACTAGTTTGCACTATTAACAGTATTAAAAACTGTTTGTGAAATAGCACTTTTATTAAATTCTTGAAAATGGAATAAGACTTTCACATCAAACTCGTGTATGTGTGAACCAAGTTCAATAAGTATGCATATTAAAGACTTGACCTCGTCTACAGTCTTTTCATAGACAAAAACACAAAAGTATAAGGTTAACCCTTTCGAGGATATAATAAAAGTTCTAATATTTTTACACGACCTTGTTTGACAACAAGGTGTACTTACATAATTAAATAACATCACATTTTCTTATTGATAAAGCGGAAAAAACTGCAATCGATAACTAGAATTATGTATTATTGTTAAGTACGTAATGTTGATGTTCTCATAGTTTATTTGTAACAAAATCGATTGATTGACGACTATCGCTAACGTCAAGTGGCTAATATTAGAAGCATCGTAAATGAAATGCACTTACAGATACGAGATGTCCGTACTCTTATGTTAAAGGTTCAATAGTTCACAGATTCATTGGACCAAAGCAAAATCCTGACTATACATCAGATAGGGGTTCTTTGATTGTCTTAAAATAATGATATTAAGATAACATGATAGATCTTATTAAGTAAAGGAATATTAGTTTTAGATGAGTATATGCAGGACTGAAATTTATTACTTTTTTACAATTCTATTTTTCTAATGATTGTAGAATTCGAAATTCATTTTAGCGAGAGAAAAAAATATGTAAAAAATTAGTTAATTGGAATAGGGAATACACAACAATTTATGATAACGAATTATCTGCGCTTTGTGATAACGGATAACAAAACTCGTCATATAAAGTGTTTATACCATACCACTGAACTTCACGGATTTAATCTGGTATCGAGAGGCCTTCATCACAAAATTTACATGTAAAACTTGCTACTTTATTTTTCATCATGTCTTCAATTACAATGCTTTGATGTAAGATATTTGTACAATTTTCTCAGTTTTACAGACACCAATAACTTTAGTCATTAGGATTGATTTTCCATTTTGAATCTTAAAATGAGAAGTGGCTTATACCTCCCTCCTAGATTTCCATACAACCTTTACAAATATGACAGTTATTTATGGCCCTTTAATACTACTTTAAAGATTTTAGATATTCAAGGCGCAAACAAGTTCTTTGGACTTGCTTTCATTAATTAAAATCCAAAGGGTGACTGGGGTATTGAAATATGGTTACTTGGTCTTCTTCCGACAGGCAGTAAAACCCTTTATAACGTTGGGCCTCCGTTTGGTTGTGCGGGATATATAAATTAGCAGCCACGTCCGGTAAGAACATGGAAAATAAATGCGATGCCTCTTGAAGAGAATGTGCTACGTTCTCTGCATGTTAAGAACCCTTGCAACAACTCTTTAAGGGATCTGTATGTGGCCTGTTTCAAGACTAAATTGCTGTCTCCGATATACCCTCATTTTCCAGTGACATTCAAATTTGCCGCCCATCATCCCGGTCGACTCCCTACTGCAGGACCTACCCATTATATTTATTGTTAATTTATTTTCTTTTAAATTGGAATGTCCTGAACATGCATGAAATATTTGCCGCTGCACTTGAGGCATACAACAATCAAGCTTAATCAACAAATACATACTAAGACTTTTCTTTTGTGTTGTTACTATGTGTGTTCTTTGTAGTTGTTGTTTATTTACACATTACGTATTTCGTAATGTTCGTTATATGCTTTCAATAATCGAAATTCAATTACTCTCTTTCAAAAAAGATTTGTTCAATTATCCTGATTAATAATGTTCTATTCTAGTTTTTTTTTCTCGTGTACTACTTTCTTACAAAATGGAACTTTTTTATTTGTTAGGTACGTTTGATCCAAATGCCTTAGGCTTTGGAATGAGCAGCGGATCTGGAAGTGGATCGGCTAGTGGTGGATCTTCTGGGGGATTCGGAGGAAGTGGTTTTGGACAGAGCAGCGGATCTGGAAGTGGTGGATCTTCTGGAGGATTCGGAGGAAGTGGCTTTGGACAGAGCAGCGGATCTGGAAGTGGTGGATCTTCTGGAGGATTCGGAGGAAGTGGTTTTGGACAAAGCAGCGGATCTGGAAGTGGTGGATCTTCTGGAGGATTCGGAGGAAGTGGTTTTGGACAGAGCAGCGGATCTGGAAGTGGATCGGGAAGTGGTGGATCTTCTGGAGGATTCGGAGGAAGTGGCTTTGGACAGAGCAGCGAATCTGGAAGTGGCGGATCTTCTGGAGGATTCGGAGGAAGTGGCTTTGGACAGAGCAGCGGATCTGGAAGTGGTGGATCTTCTGGAGGATTTGGAGGAAGTGGCTTTGGACAGAGCAGCGGATCTGAAAGTGGTGGATCTTCTGGAGGTTTCGGAGGAAGTGGTTTTGGACAGAGCAGCGGATCTGGAAGTGGCGGATCTTCTGGAGGATTCGGAGGAAGTGGCTTTGGACAGAGCAGCGGATCTGGAAGTGGCGGATCTTCTGGAGGATTCGGAGGAAGTGGCTTTGGACAGAGCAGCGGGTCTGGAAGTGGTGGATCTTCTGGAGGATTTGGAGGAAGTGGCTTTGGACAGAGTAGCGGATCTGAAAGTGGTGGATCTTCTGGAGGATTTGGAGGAAGTGGCTTTGGACAGAGTAGCGGATCTAAAAGTGGTGGATCTTCTGGAGGTTTCGGAGGAAGTGGTTTTGGACAGAGCAGCGGATCTGGAAGTGGATCGGGAAGTGGTGGATCTTCTGGAGGATTCGGAGGAAGTGGTTTTGGACAGAGCAGCGGATCTGGAAGTGGATCGGGAAGTGGTGGATCTTCTGGAGGATTCGGAGGAAGTGGTTTTGGACAGAGCAGCGGATCTGGAAGTGGATCTTCTGGGGGGTTCGGAGGAAGTGGTTTTGGACAGAGCAGCGGATCTGGAAGTGGATCCGGAAGTGGTGGATCTTCTGGAGGATTCGGAGGAAGTGGTTTTGGACAGAGCAGCGGATCTGGAAGTGGTGGATCTTCTGGAGGATTCGGAGGAAGTGGTTTTGGACAGAGCAGCGGATCTGGAAGTGGTGGATCTTCTGGAGGATTCGGAGGAAGTGGTTTTGGACAGAGCAGCGGGTCTGGAAGTGGATCTAGTAGCGGAGGGTCTTCTGGGGGATTTGGAAGTGGATCGGGTAGTGGAGGATCTTCTGGGGGATTTGGAAGTGGTTCTGGTTTTGGAAGCGGATCGGGCAGTGGAGGATCTTCTGGGGGATTTGGAAGTGGATCGGGCAGTGAAGGATCTTCTGGGGGATTTGGAAGTGGTTCTGGTTTTGGAAGTGAATCGGGCAGTGGAGGATCTTCTGGGGGATTTGGAAGTGGATCGGGCAGTGGAGGATCTTCTGGGGGATTTGGAAGTGGTTCTGGCTTTGGCAGTAGTTCTTCGTCAAGCAGTAGTAGTTCATCAAGCAGCAGTAGCAGCAGCAGTTCTGGTACATTTGATCCGAATGCAATCAATGCTAACTTCGGAAGTTTTGGTGGAAAATAAAGATTGGAGTTAAAATGTGTTTTTTTGTTTTGAATTTTCTGGTTTAAGTTGCATAAAGTGCAATACACTTGATATGCCAAATACAACATCCTTGGGGCTTTTAATTTTATTCTTGGATAATTTTCCGCTTACTATTAATTCTAATTCGCTTTGCACTAAGATCTTGTCCTGCTGATCGTCTTTGTAAATTAAGTTTCCTCTTTATCTATTATACTTATCAAAAGGATAAGCCAAAACGGGTTTTTTTTTAAATAGAAATCGTCATTTAGGGGCTATGAGGGTACTCTTATAAGGAGTTAACCCACCATTTCTGTCATGATGATTTATTTGTAGGTGTAGTCTTGTTGATCATTTATGCCATTTTAAGTTTTATTATTCTAGTTTTTAAGATAATAAGGCAAACATAAAGGAATTAGTAAAAATCGTCAATTAAGGGTTCATTTATAAGTGTAAGTTTTGGTGTAAATTGTCAGTAGGTAGATCTCAACACTCGGAACATTTCTGCATCTTGTCAGATTTTCTGCATCTTTTTTAAAGATAATAGACAAAACTTGCATATTACCTGGTACCCTTATGTTATATTTTAGCCATGCCAGCCTTGATGTTTAGAAGGTGGGACCATTGGACACATTTATAAATTAGATACCCCAAGGATGTTTGGTTATTTGGCCCAGTAGTTTTACAGGAGATTAATTTTGGGCCAGGTGAGCTTAATACAGTTACCCATCATCAAATTTTGCTGAAATAATTCTCACCATCTGCAATACTTCAACAAATTTGTATACAACGAAAGGTGCATATCTGCAATGTATTTCTTGTTGTTCTAGAAAGTTAGTTGTATAGGTATCCGACACTGTGGCTGCTGCTGAAAATGCCTAAATTGTGTCATATGAAAGATATGCACATTATGTACATAAATGTACAAAAGTGAGATGCACATCTTCAGTGTATATACAACCATACTGGATAATTTGAAGGTTCTTGGTAAAAAAAACTGTAAGAGGACTTGATTTCACAAATTGGTACCCTACAATGGGACTGCAGCTGTATATTAACTAAATTGAATTCATAAGAAAATTTCTATGCCTGTCTGATATACATTATATTTTAAACCAGATTTGCATTTAGCAAAATTGAAAATAATAAAAGCATGATCAACAGGAAAGTTTTTATTGCATTTTAGGACTCAAAAGGTTGTGAAAAGCACATAAATTAATACTTTCACTTATTTTTCAGCAATATCACATCGAAAATTAATCTAAGATTCCTTTTTTAAACCTTATATCAATTAGTCTAAACAGAAAAAGATATGAATTCACAGCAATAAAAAGTCAATATCATGTCAATTTCACATAGTTCTAGTGTGGGACTTGCCCCATATCCATTTTAATTAATGATAACTTAGGAAATACAAATTTCCATTATGAATCCCTCCTGGTAGTATTAGTAAGACTGTCCTGTATTAAAAGAGAACATGATCTGAATACTAATAACTTCACTCATATACATTGGGCAACTTTCTTCAACATTTACACCTAATTTACCTTTCAAAGGTTGTTTGAAAATGTCACTTAAATATCATTAACTATGTTATGTGTAGAGCTATAAGTTTAACACCATACACTTTCAATGATTCTTTATTCTTTGAATACATTCACAACGATATACATTAACATAAGGCAAATATATATAAAATAATAAATTCTTTTTTCACTTGATAACAATCCTTTTCGTTTTGGTTCAGTAAATAAATTCTTAATTTAAAAAAACAATGCACATGATCAACAATGATAAACCTTCAACTAAATATTTTAAAATGATATAGCTTAAAAGCTCAATAATATCAGAATTATCTGCAAACATTTGTATGAAAGAACAGGTGAATAACTTTTAATTCCAAAGGTTCTTTTTGATAAATGATTACAGTTACACAAATGTTTCATCTTAATAATATTATTCAAAAATGTGTAGTAGAGTGAAAAGTAGGAACATTTAAAATTAGTTCTTGTAACCAAAATTAAAATATATAAAATGCACCATAAAATGATATTTCCTAAAGTAATATTCAAATAACATTGATAACACCATGATTTTTTGTTGATATAAATGGCAAGAAAGATCACTTTACATATAAAAATACAACAAAAATTCATTTCAAATGATCCTGCTCCTTCTTTACACTTTTAAATATTTCTATAATATATTCATCCTATTTGTTCAGCAACTTTTAGGATCATAAAGTTTTGTTGTGGGTGCAGTTAATACCTGTAAACTGTTTGCCAGAATTTTATATAATGTGTGCATGCATTTAATTCAAACCTAGCTTTTTCTTGTTTTTTTTTATAATTACAAAAGGTTCTCATACTGTATACTCCTCTTATTCCTACCAAGGCCTTGTATATCAAAATAAATCTTTGCACTGAGGAGCATTTAACTATAGTGGTTCTTGGAGACTGCATTGCTCATCTCCTCAACTCCTCAATTGTAAAAGAGAAGATAAGGTCCGATAAAATTATCTTTAGTTTGATTAAAATAGATTATTGAGTTTAGAGAAAAAAAAAGAAAATGTAATTTTTTACAGATGAAAAAAAAAATTGTCCAATCAGAATCAAAGAGTCTCTGGCACTCAGACTGACAGACATGTCTCACAACCAATCTGAACAAAATGAGGATCATTAAAGATCATTCCTGTAAAGTTTGGTTGAGTGAACTTGATTTCATAGAAACAGATGGAAATGTAAAATATTGGACATTGACAGACACAAAGTGATCCAATAGCTCACATTGCTGGAAGGACCTGGTTAGTTAAAAATGGTAATACATGTAATATTGGCAGAGATGACAACTATCATTTAAAACCCTCTAAACTTGACTTAATCATAAAAAAATCAATCAAACATTTGATTGATTGATTACACAATATAATATAAAATATTATGCATATAGAATGAATTATAATAATACTGCTCCAACTCAATCAAAGCAAATGCACACATTTGTGTTTTATGATTAAGACCTTAAATTTAAATCACCTTCTCTTAACTATAATACACAATTTACTTCTAGGTCTAGAAAAAAATCTGATTCAACTATACTTACTGACAGACTTCAAAAACCCAACACAAGATTATTCTTTTTAATTTCAATGTTAAAAAATGCAATACTTGTAAAATAAATATATAAACATAAGTTTCATTCATTACTCCATTGTCTAAATAAAATTTACAGTTTGGAAGTTAAAATTTGATTTATTATGTTTAAATCATGTGGTATGCAATGAAAGCCTAGTTTTCTCCTTATCAATGGATGTGTCACCGTCAAAGTCTGCTTGTAACCAGCTCCAAAATAATTGACAGAAAAGTCAACCAGCTCTTTTGTGCATGTTTTGAGTTCTGTTTTGTCCCATCAGATTTTGCCTCTGTCTTACCCTTTACAGTCTGTTTTGGCAGTTATGTTGTTTAAACTGTAGTCCTTTAAATGTTTTTCTGTAGGCATTCTAGTATATTGGATACAATTAAGGGGTGAATCTGTCCTCCATGACATCAGAACACTTTGGTAAGCAATTGAAGTTGCAGTCTTAAACCTATCTCGCATATGACATTACATAATAACATTTTATTGACATTGCGTTGTCACTACAGCTTTATGTCGTCATGGGGGATCATTTACAAACCTGTCTGTCTGTCTGGCCTTTAAGAGGAGATTCTGACGTGAAATGGTCTAGAAACAAAACACTGATGTATTCCTGTCAGCAAAAGTCTTATGGCCTGATTCAGATTTTGTTCAGTCTTGGCAATATGGAAATGTAACATTTTTTTACTGATTAAAGTGTGGGTATGGATTCAAAGAAATGTTTCACCAAGAAATTAAAAAAAAAATATCATGCATTGGTTTCAAATTTCGCTTTTAGAAATTCATGCGACATCAATAATCTGGTTTGTTCAATTACCTCAGGTAAGTAAGTAAGTCAGGTAATGAATTTTTCTAAACAGAAAGAAGTATGGTAAGCATGAAAAGCAATTGTATGAAGATTAATCAGGATTTGGTAAAAAAAAGTCACAAAAATGTGTGTTGCGTTTCTAAAGTCCACGGGTATAAATCATCAACTAATGTTGATCACAAAAATGATTTTTTTTTTTTTTTTTTCAACCAATAAATATTACTTAAATAAAGACTCGCATATAGCGATTAAAAAATAACAAACAGAGCTAAACCATAAAGAGGTAACATTCAAAATATTATAAAATAAAAGACTGGATTTCAACCTTTAATCCAACAACTCACAAAAGTACATGGATTTCTCTCCAACCAAAAACAATTCTTAATTGAATATATATGACTTGAACACAAAAATTGTAAAAGTTATGATTCAAAATGTTAAATTCCTTTAGAGTTATTCTGACCATCCAATGAAGGAAATGTTTAGCAGTACAACTGCAGTGTAATGTTGATTACAAAGGTTTTGCTTGTTTTATACCTAAAACATTTCTATTCGGTGCATACGGTAAAACTAGTTTGACACTCTATTAAACTTGGTGTCATGAATACCCAAAACTTTACTATTAGCAAATAACATCATCATCATTTTTAATCATTACATAAAAAGTTATAGGTAGCAAATTGTCAACTGTAATTTGCACAAGGAAAATATTCCTCTATTACAAGTGCATTAAAACTGAGAGTAAATTACATGCTATTTTATACTGAAAACATACTTAAAAAGACAAGTTTAAAATAATTTTACAAATTTCTACAACAGCATAAAAGTTTAAAACACATGATGCAATTCAACATTTGGCAATTTAGGATACCTATTAAAAATTTATAAATATTACTGAAGAATTGATGTTATTTATATAAAACAATATCTCACAACCTTCAAAGTATGTTTTAAATGCATAGACATTATCATATGGATTCACATACAAATTGATACACCTATACTATTATATAAATTCAGGTATCATCTATCCTTTCTAGACACCTCTTTCAATAACAACTGTATTTTAAGAAAAAATTTTCAAACCCATGAACTTTTTCTTATATTTATGGGGAGACCATTTGATATTTTGGGGAGGCAGGATTTTTCTGGAGGAATATTCATTTTCACTTGTACCAAAGGTGTTTTTTTCCTGTGCAGAATTTTATTTTCACCTTTATACACAATTAAGTCCTGCATTTTATGGGGAAGTATATTTCCCTAACTGAAAGTAGGTGTGTTTACTGACAATAAATAACATAGCAAGTAAATGGAGGCTGTGCATTTTTTTAGGGTTCCACTCATTTTGCAAAAAAAAAAATCCAAATTTTTCAAGAACTTATCTGTTTTCAATGAAGGAAAGAGAAGACATAAATGAAGAAACCAAAATTTACTTTTCACTTTCAGACATTTGGAAAAGACTCCCTGTCATAAATTATTGGCCAAAAATGGTCCAACAGACATTGGAACTACAGTTAAAATCTTGAAGCTTTTGGAATTGAGAAAATTACAAATAACAGACAAGTACCTCTCCAATGAAGGCTAGAAATTCCATGGTTTTTCTGTGTCACCCCCATTTACGTGAATTTCAAGGGCACTCCTATACAGGAGGACTGCTACTATATTTCAGGCTTTTTTTCTTCTAAGAGTGGAACCCTGATTTTCACTGCTTTTAGAATTGTAAAGAATAAAGATACTATTGTAACTTAAATAATCTGATTATTCTAAAACATTTTACACACATTCATGACAAAATATATAACATATTTATACAAGGGCAAAAAAATATACATCTGCAATTTTCATGCAGCCTAACACAATTTCTTTTATCACTACAGGTCTGTAATTTGGTGCATGTGTGACAGAACTTTTACAATTTCAAATATTATGACTACTTTTCACTATATTTTGGTAAATTCTATCACAAATTTGACCGAATAGGATTCAGAAGTGACAGAACTTTTACAATTTCAAATATTATGACTACATTTCACTATATTTTGGTAAATTTGATCACAAATTTGACCAAATAGGATTCAGAAGTGACAGAACTTTTACAATTTCAAATTTAATGACTACTTCTCACTATATTTTGGTAAATTCTATCACAAATTTGACCAAAAAAGTCAGCCCAAATAGGATTCAGAATTTACTCATATACAGTAATATGATTTTAAATTTTTTAAGAAGGCAATAAATTGTTTTTGGATTGGCTGCCAACATAGGGTTGATTGGGAGGCAGACAGCAATATATATATTTTTTTTAACTATAAACAGTAAATGATTGTCTTCATGATAATAAGCCATTTAGGATTACAAATGTGTTAAAAATGGTTGATCCATTCAAGTATTTAACATAGAAAATAAATACAAAAACTTAATTTCAACAATTTAATTTTAATTCAAATAAATTAACACTTTCAATGATATATCTCATAAGTTTAATTCACGTTTTCATCTTTGTACTTTTAAATTTAACATTTTGCTTCAAATCTTTTAATAGTTAATTCCACTTTTCAAATTTTAGTTAGTATGGACCATATATCAGAATAAGTAAATAATTCTATAAATAAAGTCACCATAGATACTAGAATTAGAATTTTGAACACCAGACGCATGTTTAACTTTACTATAGAAATGACATTATATTTTTCCTAATGTCATAAATATGCCTCTTTAGGAATCATAACTAGATATTAAAGTTTCATATACATAAAATATACAACAATTAAAAAATAATTTATATTTGAATGGAACAACTGGAAATGAATAATAAAAGGATTTCTTTATGGAAACACCAAGAGACAAGTGAGACCAGTATATTCCATTTACATTACAGCATAAAGCACAATTACTGTTCTCGGAGTTAGTTAGGCTACATTCTGATTGGTCTCCTGAGGTGCTTGCTGATTGGTTGTCTGTTGCTGTAAAGGTGCAAAATTTTGATGAGCAGCTTGAGGTGTAGTGTTCTGATAGGTTGGTTGATTCAGATCTGTATTTTGATTGGCTATCTCTGTGTATGGTGGTGGCTGAATTGGGACTGAATCAGTATTTATAGGCACTGTATCTGCATCTACAATATATTAACAAACTTAATTGCTTTGTCTTGCTTTAATATATAAGTAGCTTTTGCATACATGATACATGTATCTAAAATAGTGTTGTTCACACAATTGAAACATATGTATATGTCCAAGATGGTACAAAATTGGGGATCTATTTCTTTTTACCTCATTCAATCTAGCTCATGTCACTTCTAACATATAACTGTCCCTCTGGTATCTTTCGTCCCTCTCTTATATAAAGTATCCTATTCTGAAAGTACTCTTGAAAAACAAGAGGTTCCTATTATGGTAGTCATTTTCAGGCTTAAAAAATTTGAATAAGTATGGAAACTCTAAATTTATTTTTCTTTTTTTATCTATTGTAAGTTTTAACAGCAACCTCTGTGGTCAGCAGCAATCAATTATTATTATCAAAAGACAATTTCTAACAGTTTTTAACTCAACTTGAATACTGCAATAATTAATGAAGTATTTACTTCTTTAACTAATTTACTTCTTGTGTATCAATAGTAATGATGATCATGGTACATGTACCAATATAACAGTAGCTATATAGGAGGAAAATAATATCCATACAACATTTATATGAAAATGTATAATAATAGTAATTTTACCGGGATAATTATGATCTATCAGTTGTAATTCATATCTATTTTTATTAGCTTATCTTAGTTTACCAGTAATAACTTATGAGTCATTATTATACAGGTATCTTGCTATACTGGTATCAGTTTAACTGACCTGTTCTACTCTGACTTAAATCTCCAGGATAAGGAGGAAGATTTTCTTTATTGGTGGGATATAGTCCTGGGTGCAACATTACCTAAAATAAATTAATTAAGCATTACTTAACTAGTTTAAGATCTACAAATCAACCATCGTTTCTGAAAAAAACTACTGTTTCAAATTTTCATGTTTCTAATATTTGAATTTAGCTGAGTAAATGTGACAGATATCTTTCATATCAAATGTTGATAACTCATTTAACACAGAACTACAGATAACAACATGTTGTATGATCATCACAAGTATGTCCATGTATATTAATATTATCCCAAGCAAATAGAGAAAATTTAAAACTGATACTAAAATACATCATTGATGTTCAGTTAGGTGATTTCTATTTCACTATTTCATTAATTATATCAGAAATACTTCTATTTCCCCAAAAATAGCATTTACCGGTATATGAAATTAAGTTGGCAACGATTAATTCAAGTGAATTGTAAAACTCTCTTCAACTTATCTTAATTTTGTGTGCACATAACCAATAATTACACTGTGAAGTCAGACAATGTATTTGGATCAAACCATATTGTTAGAGGGATTAGGACTTTGCAGAAATAACTTACTTTCTACTGTGTTTTGCAATTCCAAATCAAAACAATAGAAACAGTACTAGATAAAAATTTGAAAATGTGTATATATTCATGAAAATTGTAAATAGTTATTGCACTTGTGTGTCTCATTTTAGGGCTAGTCTGCAAACAATATTGCCAATTTGTGTTACTGAGCTATCTCCTGTTAAGGTCTATTTAAAAAAAAAATGTCTTATCCACTTAATTGATAAAACTTAAAACTATGGTAGGGGAGCCAATCCAATTCCCATTCAAATTTAGCTTCATTAAATCTCTGGAGTTGTTTGATCAGCAGTTAATTTGATGTTCATTTTCAAAACTTTTATATATAAATAAATTCAAGAAATTGAACAAATCATAATTCTACCTGAATTCAACCAATATTCATATCGCAAATGTACACATAACACTTCATATTTGTTTTATTTCCTGGTTAAGAATATAAGAACATTCTTGAATGTTTAATTTGTCTAAAAATAATGACAGCAAAGTTGTTATTTATCCAATGAGACACATTTTCATTTGCTGTATGTGACATAGGAATACATTTAATCTTTAGATTCTGAATCACCTAGTCTATGGACACTGACTAAAAAACAAATACCTCAGAATAAGGAGGTGGTTGGTAAACATTGCTATAAGGCTCAGCACCAGGCCCTGAATATGCATAAGATGTAGGGTTTGTCTCCCCTGTGTTAGTGAGTATGATAGTTCTGGATCTTCTGTTACTACGTGTTGGAGAACCAGTCCTCCTACGAATTATCCTCTGGCGCTGTTTGTAATATCCACAACCTCCGAAACATGACATCAAAACAAACAGAATTATAAACCTGTAAAATACATTTTTAGCTTATTTCACAATTGTGTCATTGCATGTGCAATGTATATGTTGTGTACAAGATATAAGTTTGTACAAATTATAATTTGTACAGGATTTTTGTACAAGTTATAAGTTTTTTGACACATACCCTTTTGCACCAGGTGATAAAAGTTTATCTTCTATAATTTATCAGCTTAATGTCTAAAATTCAAATTTATATACTTCAACCTAACATTAAGTGCTATTCTCCTAGTCCTAAAAATGGAAATAAGGACACCTGAAGGTTTAAATTCTATTTATATTTTTCTCCTTATACCAAAATCATATCCACAAAAAGTCTTTTTGTGTTATATTTTTTTTTTGTATCAATGCTCAGTATTAGACTGTATCATGTAGTCATGGAAATATGACAGAAATATGCGAAACAAAAGACTGTGTGCTTGTATCATCCATTTGTGTTAAGCGGTTCATAAAACACTGATAACTTGTACAAAAATTCTGTACAAATTATAATTTGTACAACATTACAGTTTGTACACAACATATATAATCAAAGTGCTTGTGAGCACTGAAGGGTAAATATTGCTTTCATTTTGCAATTTTGTGAATTTTTATATAAAACATTGAATTGTATTTTGCTAGGCAAATCAAAAATTTGAGTTGGAGTTATTTTCCTTTGTCATGATTGTACATTTGTAGTTGAACATATATTTATAACAGATTAATACACCATGAATTACTTATGTATCAAAGTATACCATATCATCAATAAATAGCATGACATTGACTGAATCTAAATAATGATCATGATCACGTCACTGCACTATTTTGTTTGAACTATCAAAGGTAGTGATCAACCTTGGGAGATATAGATATCAAGTCAGTACCATAGGGTTTTAATTACATTTCATGCAATCTTTACCCAAAAATTGATTTTTAGAGCCAAAATTGAATATTCTTGGACATACTCCTTTGTTTTAGGGTACATATTTGTATTCATAGTACAAATTCCTTATAAACTATGATTTTGCAAAAGAGTTGATTATACAAAATGTAAAAAATGTTTAGAGTAAAAATATTCTCATGTACAACAATATATGTAAGAGATAAATTAGTCCTGGTAAAATGTGTACAGGTGGACACATATTACTAGGATAAAAAGTCCATGGTTACAAAATTTTACTAGTATTTTTAGTCTGATGTCAGTAATCTATGTCCCCAGACTAATTTTCCTAGGAATTCATGTCCTTGTCATTAATATTCCTAGATAAAAACATCTGTGTCCTTTATTTTACTGGAAAGCAATCATTTACATGTAAGCAATGAAATTTTTAATTGTTATGTTTCAATATTGTATAACAGTTGTGCATTATTCTTTTGATAAAATCTATGTCCCCAGACTAATTTTCCTAGAAATTCATGTCCATCTCATTACTATTCCTAGGTAAAAATATCAATGTCCTTTATTTTACTACGAAAATTTGTAAAGAAAGAAATCATGTACATAATGGAAGTTATAATTATTATGTTCTAATGATTGGTTTAACAGTTGTGCATTAATCTTTAATAAAATTTCTGTCCCCAGACTAATTTTCCTAGGAATTCATGTCCATGATATTATTATTCCTAGGCAAAAACATTCATAGATATAAGAATATGTGGTATGAGTACCAATGAGACAACTCTCCATCCAAGTCACAATTTATAACAGTAAACCATTATAGGTCAAAGTACGGTCTTCAATTCATGTCCTTTACCCTGTTATCCTTAAGTAAAGACTGTGTACCCTGTTATCCTTAAGTAAAGACTGTGTACCCTGTTATCCTTAGGTAAAGACATTGTACCCTGTTACCCTCAAGTAAAGACTGTGTACCCTGTTATCCTTAAAGACTGTATACCCTGTAATCCTTAAGTCGAGACATTGTACCCTTTCATCCTTAGGTAAAGACATTGTACCCTGTTATCCTTAGGTAAAGACATTGTACCCTGTTATCCTTAAGACTGTATACCCTGTAATCTTAAGTAAAGACATTGTACCCTGTTATCCTTTGGTAAAGACATTGTACCCTGTTATCCTTAGGTAAAGACATTGTACCCTATTGTCTTTAGGTAAAGACATTGTACCCTGTTATCCTTTAGTAAAGACAATGTGTAATGTTATCCTGAAGTAAAGACTGAGTAAGCTGTTATCCTTAAGTAAAGACTGTGTACCCTGTTATCCTTAAAGACTGTGTACCCTGTTATCCTTAGGTAAAGACATTGTACCCTGTTATCTTTAGGTAAAGACATTGTACCCTGTTATCCTTAAGTAAAGACAATGTGTAATGTTATCCTGAAGTAAAGACTGAGTAAGCTGTCATCCTTAAGTAAAGACTGTGTACCCTATTATCCTTAAAGACTGTGTACCCCGTTATCATTAAGTAAAGATTGTGTACCCTGTTATCCTGAAGTAAAGACCAGAGCTCCAGATAAGAATTCACAAATTGGGGTTTTTACCCACCATTTTTTGATGTAATTGGGTGATAAAGTTTTTAAATTGCATTATCAATTCCAATTCACCCCTCAAGCAAATATCAAATTGGGTTTTTTCACAATCAAGCTCCTTAATGTATTGGGTTATTTCATCAACACAATATTGAATTTTTAGGCATGTTATAATCACATTATATCAACCCCATGCAGATGTTTTTCCATCTTAAATGTGTTTCTTTCTTTGTATATATGCTAGCTGTTTTATTTGGTTTATTCACTGACGAGCAATTGTATGTTTAATTTGTGTCCGATTTTAAACGTTCTGCCAGTTTTGTATTTTCTCACAACTTATATAAACTGCAGCTGGTGTCACTAGTTGGACAGTTACTAATTACCTTTCTAGATCCCATATGATCACCAGTTTAGTTGGGGTAGTTGTGGCTAAGTGTTTAGATTTTTATGTAATATATGTGAAATTTAGGTGCTGCAAGAAAGTTTTGCCAGTCCTTTCACCTATTTGCCAGATCTACTTTTTAATAAAAATAATAAGTAGTTCCCAGATTTAAGATATACCCCAAAACCTTGACCAGGTTTATAGGTTTAATGACGGAGACCACATTCAACTTAAATTTACAGAGTTAAATTTACAAATAATTCTGCAACATCAAATAAATAAATGACAATGTTAAACTGCACTTGCCAATAAGACAATTATCATAAGCATACAGAACAATAAGACCAAAACAAAGAAAGTGTCAAGATGCTTTGACGTAAAAAACGGATATGTGTATTCACTCATCAACTAAAATGAAAAAAATAATATATAAACTAAAATTATACTTGAATGTTTTTGTTTAATTTAATTTACATAAATCTGGATTAAGTTGTCCCAGCTGATTAGAACTTTTGGTTTCTGATGCTTTCCAACTACATATATCATGTCATAATTGATTTGGCCTTTCACTTTTTCCAACTGATTTCGTTCTTGACAAAACCCCGTGTTTATCGTTCTAGAAATGTTCTCGTTTAGGTACGCAAATGGGTCTTGTTATCATCATAATAACTTTCCCTAAAGTATCAAAAAGAAGCTGAAAACATGCTTCTATTCAATATTTATATCGGATATTTACTTTCGTTTTAATTCATTGTATGTTATGATAAATCCCGAGCAATTCGAAAAAAATATGACAACAAGACAAACGCTAATTGGATAAACGCCGAGAAGATCGAAATGTTTTCATAAACACGTGTACCTTTTGAGCAACAGAAAATTCCAACAGGGACCCATTTCGGCTACTTGATGCAGGGCTCTATTTTTAGAACGAAAAGACATTTCCAATTATAAATATTATAAAAATAGATTTACGCAACGACTGTAATCAGATAAGCGTAAATAACGCAAACGATAGCGAATAAAAGCGTTAAGAACTCATGGTTTTGGCATATAATTGGGTTTTCCTTTGAATGAATTGGGTTTTTGAACCCTGCAACGGGCAATTGCATTGGGTTTTTAATTATTTGTATTGCGTGATCACACAAATACGCAGCTTATCTGGAGCTCTGAAAGACTGTGTACCCTGTTATCCTTAGGTAAAGACATTGTATCCTATTATCCTTAAAGACTGTGTACCCTGTTATCCTTAAGTAAAGACCGTGTACCCTGTTATCCTCAAGTAAAGACTGTGTACCCTGTTATCCTCAAGTAAAGACTGTGTACCCAGTTATCCTGAAGTAAAGACTGTGTACCCTGTTATCCTTAGGTAAAGACATTGTAGCCTGTTATCCTTAAATAAAGACTCTGTACTCTGTAATCCTTAAGTAAACACATTGTACCCTGTTATCGTTAAGTTTAATCTGAAGTAATTCTACTTTCCTCAAACTTACCAGAAATACCAAAGATTCCAAAAGGACATTCTATAACCATAGATATAATCATCGTCGTTGTCGTGACAGCAATTACCATGACAACATGTGTATGGACTGTTACATCTGCAAATAAAAACTTGATTTTAAAGTTGTTTTTTTAACGTCACGTGAAAGGCTTCTACCTAAGGTATAAAATAAAGTGTATATATATATATATGATATGGCTTTTTCAATCTCACACACTGTATTAAACCTCTACCCAATACAACTGTATAATCCCTCAAGCAGAGCTCTTGGGATTATATTAATGTCTCGGGTTGATACAGGTGTGATATTGAAATAGCCATATGATATTCTCTATATAATTATGACAATATAAATTATGTAGTGTTAAAACCCTAGACAATGCCTATAAGAAATGGCTTCACTATGACTAAAGAATATTAGTTATTTTTTAATATTGCTTAGTATCCTGTGTTTTTCTATCAGATGGTTGGTTGGTCAAATATGAGTTGCCACAATATCAAAGATGCATGGATAAAATCCAAAATTCTACTGACAGAAGTATGTAATGTGCTTCTGTAAAATTATATATGTATATGTTAGCAGCAATAAGTGAAATTAGGCATTAAGCTTAAATCCTAGGCAATAAGCTAACACCTAGGCATTAAGTTATTGCTTGAAATTTTCAGACATTAAACTTATTTCCTGAAATCTTATGATCATTATTCAACCTATTGCCAAACATCATTTCAGGCAATAAGTTAACTTTGGGATTTTTGTTTATCTTCCAAATACATGTACATTGTACATGTAACATTCGGTGAAATATTCTTGATGAATAATATTTTAAAAATTATATGCCAAAAATCAATATAAACTGATTTGAAAGATCTTCAATTTTTAGTATTTTTCCGCACTCAAAACAGAACTTACTCATATTTCCTTGTGGTATTGCTCTTCAATGGTCAAGCCAGTTTGAGCTGGTCAAAAATAGACAACTGAATATATGAAATTTTGCCAGTTACATCATCTTTCCGTCTGTTTATTGGATATGTAAATGTTCTTACATATCCATCTTTAAGCAACAACAAATTTCTTGAACCTCTGCGGAATATAAATTTGAATCAGGGAAAACTAAGAGCATACACCCAAGCCAAAAGTACAATGATAATTTGGCAAAGATTAAACTTTCAAAATCAGAAAATAAGGCAGCTATAGACTTTTACAATGTAAAATGGTATGACATTTATAACCTTTGGAGGTTTGAAAGACTGGTAACTAAAGCAAAAGAGAATGCTTAGGGAAATTTCAAAGTTTATGTTTTTCTAGAGGAACTGTATGGTATTTTGAGAAAAACAGAAGAGGACAGGTTGATTTAGTCGATTTCCAATCAAAGTAAGATGGAAACTATATTTTCTTATGATGTACCAAGATCACCTAAAACCATTGAAAACATTCATATAATACTAGAGCTCTTACGTCAAAAAGTGATTCAAAGGTGGCTTCTAATTTAGTTTATGTTTTCACAATATTTGGTGTGCCACATAAACAGCAAAGTGACAAAGGTCGTGAACTTATAGCTAAGGTTATTTCTGAATTAATGCTAATGTGGCCAGAACTAGTTACTGTTCATGGGAAGCCTATACATCTCTCAAGTCACAGGGTAATATTGCGTGGTTAAACGGAAATATTCATGACATGCTTACTGCATGGATGAGGAACAACGAATTAAGTGGTCAATTGGAATCAAATTTGTCAATATACAAAAAAATTCTCTACACAAAGGCATTGGACAATCACCAGGTACAAATGCTAGAAAAAAATAAAACTGTGAAATATTCTGTGCCATAGCTCTGCACCAATTGGTATCAAATAAATTTCAATACAATTTTCTATCAATATAAAAATAAGGAGATGTAAAATGACTGCCAATGAGAAAACTAAACATATATCCAACAAGTTTACATATGTTTTGAGAGGTTGATTCAATGAGTTTTAACATCAATATTTCACTAACTGATGATTTTATTTCATGTAATTGACATTCAAACTTCAGTTCTTCAGTTCTTATTACTTTATTATGTAAAAATATTAAACATTGCATTGTATAAAGCATTGATTGTAGTTGATTCAACTATAATCATGGACAAAGGAAGATAACTCCAGTTTTAAAAATGACTTGATATTTAGAAAAAAAAAAAAAAAAAAAAATTAACAATTTTTCCATTTGTAAAGGGCATAACTCTAGAACAGTAAAAGTGATGACACCAAAATTCAAACTTGATCTTTATATTGTGGTAATAAGCATTGTGTATAAGTTTCATAACATTTGGTTGAGGCAAACAAGTTAGAGAACGGAAACGAAAAAATTTAGCAATTTTTCCATTTGCAAAGGAGCATAACTCTAGAACGGTAAAAGTGACGCAACCAAAATTCAAACTTGATCTGTATTTAGTGGTAATAAGCATTGTGTATAAGTTTCATAACATTTGGTTGAGGCAAACTAAAGTTAGAGAACGGAAACCAACTTTGGGACGTACGGACGGACGTACAGACGGACAAGGGTAAAACTTAATGCCCCCTCCGCTACGGCGGGGGCATAAAAATATATTTTAACTTTGAATAAATTTCTTTTTATTTTCTCTCATTTTCATTTTAGGCATTAACATTAATGCCTGGACATAATTTTTAGGATTTAAGTTTAAATCTTTGGATTTAAGAGTAATGCCTAACGTTATTTAGGCAATAGACTTACTGCCTAGGCGTTAGCTTATTACCTAGGATTTAAGCTGAATGCCTAATTTCACTTATTGTCGCTAACATATATGTATTGTACATGTACTTACATTATCCCATTGGAACAAGTTTCTGCAACAACCTGCAAAATATACAACATATAACTGATTAATTAATATTCTATAGGTATTTTTAGCATGTTTAGTTGCAATGTGCATGATTTGTACAATCTAATATCAGTTGATTCTTGTTCTAATGACATAAATGGGTGAAATTAGTGCTTAAAATTTTACCAATATAATTTGTTTTTTCATTTACTGTCATTTCATATGATGACCTTTTCATAATTAAAATATATTTAGCGGTTTTAATTTGAACAACACTTGATCTAATTAACTTATACCTTTGTAATACTTTAATCAGGAAAACTTAATTTTGTTTGGCCTGAGAGACCTTGAATAAATAATTAAAAAAAACTGGAAAAACCAGTTACTGTAACTGGTTAAGTAAAGGTTACCTTCATAAGTTCACTGTTTTTTTTTAAATATTTTCTTACCATTTCTCTAACACACAATTTAGCACCATAGACTTGTTGATAGATCCAGACTTTGACTCTTATTATAAGCAATTGAAAAGCAGGTGAACATTAACTTATGAGTGATGTCACCTTACAGCAGGTTTGAATTAGGGTGAGAAGGTCAAAATAGAAAAGTGTGGTCTAATATTGTTTCAGCACAAATATATTAACGTTCATTAGACATTACAAATGGACAAAAATGGCTGTTTTGACACCTTGAAAATTACTCTTACTAGCAAATACGTGCAGTATATGATCTGACTATACATGTATAAGACATATGTGTGGACAGAATCAAATCATGACAAATGTAAATCAGGTGCTTGTTTATTTTACTGCTGTTCTGCAGTAAAATAATAACAGATAAATCTAAAATCACAAGACATGGTGCACTGTAATAAATTCGCTTATATGGTGTATTATAGCCAAAATGGATTCTTATAACCCAAGAATGTCCCATTTGAGTGAGTGGTCCCGACTTGTTTACATAACAATATCATATACTATAGTGTACAAATAAACAGTTTCAGTTTGACAGTCACCTGGTCACAGTATCAGAGTATACCTTTTCATCGTATATTTACCTGAACAACATTTTTTGTTATGAAAATCACAACAGATATAATAAAGTTTCTTAATGGGAACATGTTGTTACTTTTGTTTAGCGTTTGGCCATGTTAAACCTTCTAGAGTTAGACAGTGTTATTCAATAACACAAACAAAATGGATTTTCCACTTCCGGTCTATTCTAATTTCAGATAAAATTATTTCCCTTTGTTTTATGCCCCTTAGGACTTTATATTTGTAAACACTATTCCATGTTACGCCGTCGCGTTATGAAATACATTTTTCACATTTTAGGCTCAGACATTTCTGATTTTAAAATAAACTCGATGCATAGACCTCTCTTTCTCTATTTCTTTTTCAATGAAAAAAAAGGGGGGGGGGGGGGTATTTTTTTTTTTATATAACAGTTACTGCAGTATATATGTCTGGTAATTTTTTTGTGTGTCTTATATTTGTTTTAATTTATTCAATTAGGTAATGTGTTCTTGCTCTTATCCATACAATATTTATGTATAAGAATAGCGGTTATGCCCGAATGGGTCACGCATGCCATCTAATTTACAGAAATTTAAAAAATCTAGGAGGGGAGTCTTTCAGCGATTTGATCATATGTTATTGAAAAGCATGATAAATGCAGGGTATCCAGTTTCATTTAACGACATCTTGGTGTAAATATAATAACAATAAAATATATATTTTGCAGATATCGTACATCTGCCCGACTGCGGTACATGTTATGCACCATAAGAATAGAGGGACAAACTAAGTTTAAAAAAAGACCAATTACTGAACCCTCCTCACCCCCCCCCCCCCTCCAAAAGAAAAGGGTAAAGACACAATTAAGAGGCACACTTGTGTCTGTGTTACTCGATCACCTTGTGAAAACAAAAATCGCCAGTTTGCTAATAAGGACTTTTATAAACACAGCATGACTAAAGTTACTCTTGTATTGCTGATCATTTTTGCAATTTACATGTTTTACCTAGATCAAATGGTTTTTTTTTTTAGATATAAACTGAGTCCGGGGACGAAACGGCACCCCCCTAAAAAAAAAAAAACAAAAAAAAAACAAAAAACAGTTAAAATCAACACATCAGGGGCAATGACTCTAAAAGAGTTTCAACAGATTTTTATAGTTTGTTCTTATGTTGTGCTGTGACACCACTGTCGAAGGTAAGGGGAGGGTTGATGAGCGCCCACAAACATGTTTAACCCCGCCACATTCTTTATGTGCCTGTCCCTAGTCAGGAGCCTGTAGTTCTGTGGTTGTCGTTGGTTCATGTCTGTCCTATTTGTTTTTCGTTAATTGTTTTGTTATAAATTAGGCCGTTAGTTTTCTCAATTGAATTGTTTCATATTTTTCATGTCGGGCCTTTTATAGCCGACTTTACGGTATGGGTTTTTATCATTGTTGAAGGCCGTACGGTTGCCTATAATTGCGTACATCCACTTTATTTGAACTTTGGTGGAGCGTTGTCTCATTGGCAATCATACCTCATCTCCTTATTTTTTATATTGTGAAACTTTCAGAGTAGATAGATTTTGTCATGCTGATCATTTTTGCAGTAAACGCTTTTAACCTAGCTCCTAGAGTTTCATGATAACAGCCAGCAACGGCAAAAATTGTATTTTAGGGGCATTGACTCCAAAACTGGTCGACAGATTTGTTTTCTTTTATTTTCAGGGTAGATACATCATGTTGTGCTGATCATATTTGCAATATACACTTTTCACATAAAGCTTGCTCCTATAATTTTTACGATAACAGACAGTATCTGCTAAAATTTGGAAAATAATCGATATTTCAGGAGCATAACTCCAAAACCAAAAGTTATGTTTTTCACCAGTTTTCACAAAATATCTAGTATATATTAATGATATTTTATAAACGTAGGTAATTGGGTTATCTAAGTTTTCACCAACTTTTGATAATGTTAGTTCAGTCAAGCTTGTTTTGAAACATGCAACTTTGCATTTTTTTTTAAGATAGAGTTACCCCTCTTAGTACACAACTTTTGATTGTTTTATTTATTTTTCAAAGCCCTAACGTATGTGTACTTACGGAAACATCTACCCCATATAACGAAGTACAACCAAGATTCGTTCGAAACGATGTCGTAAAGAAATTTTGTATAAAATGTTAAAACTCAAAATATTTGCTGTATCTGTTGAAACTCATGGTTTATTTTTCAAACTGGCGTTTAAATCACGCTTCAATGTAGAGATGGAAGTATACATAATTCGTGTCGATAGTTTGCTTAGACAAGACTTAGATTTGAATGAATTAAACGTATTGGTTTGTACAAATTTTTCAGCACTGATTAGTTTTTATCATAAAGAGTTATTCTTGAATAATATTACATCATGGTTTTTCAGATTTATTTTCAATTGAATGAACAATTCAAATCTTTTTAGTATCAAGCCACAGAGTATGAACACTGTGTGGTATGGAGGTAAACATGTTGAGGACATAAAGCATTTTGTTTTGTATTCCTCAAAATATGTTGACAAGTAATAACCCCGTCCTCTGGTCCACAAAGTCATTTCTGCGAAGACTTTTTTATGAATAAAATACGATATTGGGTATACGTCAATGGGACAGCAACCCCAAAAAAGCGCATCACTAACCTACAAACATTTATAGGTCAACATCCAGTGTTAAAAAACTGACAGATGTCTATAATTTTATAATAATTAGTTCATGTTTTTTTATCGTCCAGAGTCTAAAAAGTCTGAAATAATTGAACAGAAACTTTCGAAGGGTTACAATCAAAACCAAATTCTCCAAGTAACCTGGGACCTATTCATGTATGTGTCCCAGAAATAACTAAAACATAAGATATGACAAACGACAGCCACTGTCTAGATTCCTGGCTCGATACAGGCCACACGTTAAAATGTGGCGGAGTAAAACTAGTTTTTTTTTTTATAGAAATCACCCTCTTTGTATCTGGTTCAGTGGACTGACAGGTCCAAGAAAAAACATCCATTTAAACTTGAAATTTGACGAGGTAGATTAGACTATAAAATACTTGGGATTATGATATAAAGAGACAAAATCAGTGTTCATAAGTCGGAGAGAAACCGTAAAAAATATGGCAAAAAACGAAAAAAAGACAAACGACAGTCTAGAAAGCTAAAGACTGAGCAACACGAACCCTACAAAAAAGATTGGGTGAGATCTCAGGACTGCTCAAGTATCTCTTTAGTCTCCAAACTGGCTCTACTGGCATTCATAATGATTTCTTGAATTCTGTAAACATTGCTGCTTATGTTTAAAAAAAAGGAGATGTAGATTTATACGTTAGTGAGACTGCAACATACGACATACGCATAAAAGTAAAACGATATCTAGATGTCAGACTAAAATCTTTAAAGGACGAAAAATACACATAGTTTCACTTTGAATATATGTATTCTCTAAACGCCGTGTGTACTTTAGCATATTTACAGAGGCATTAGTATATACAAGATATGACAAAGTTTCAGATGCTATAATTGATACAGTATTGTTCCTTTGCCAAGTGTCATTGCAACTGTCATTTCATACTGAGTCTTTGTTTTAGCATCATTATAACCTGAAAAGATAAAAAAAAAATAGGTAAAAAGAAAAGAAAAAGATGAACAAGTGTCACATCTGAAAATGTGACAGAAGAAACTAATCACAATCATTACAACAAGAATTGCATTTACATACACAATAAGGCATACACCGTACGATATAATCGTCTCCATGTGACTGTCCACCTCGTCTGTGGTAGTCTTTAGTTATATTCCGCTTGTAGTCTATGGATATTGGTGCTGATGGCAAATCTTTGAACTTTTGCAGACCGAGGGCGTTTACAGCTTTGTACTTGAGAATACCATTATTTTTTTTTTAATGTAAAATAATTCTCTCGGTTCAATTTTAACAAAGTAAGCAAAAAAAAAAAAACAAAACAAAAAAACTTCGCTGACACATTATTGCCTTGCAAGACTTTAATCCCTCATTTGGATTCTTATGCATACGACAAATGATTCGGTCTAAGGATGCGATCGTTTGCGCACATGCTGAGCATGTACAATTATTGAAAAGAATATAGCTGAAAAAGTTATACTAGTTAAAGTTTTGGTTGAAAAATATTCTTATACATGTAAAATGACGATATACATTTCTTATCTATGATATGGAATAAAACAGAACTATAGGAAAATATTGGTTTGACGTGCTGATCTCCAAATACATGTAAATCTATCTATATTTATATTTGTTTTGGGGGTAACATTAGTCCCAAAATTCGAAATGTTGAAACTCTATAATTCAATGTACTATTGATTGTTTCCTACTAGATGTAACTATTGTAATTTTGATATACATTTTAGTATGTTTTAAATCAAGTTCGACAGATTAATTAGATATAAGAAGATGTGGTATGAGTGCCAATGAGACAACTCTCCATCCAAGTCAAAATTTATAAAAGTAAACCATTATAGGTCACAGTACGGTCTTCAACACGGAGCCTTGGCTCACACCGAACAGTAAGCTATAAAGGTCCCCAAAAATTACTAGTGTAAAACCATTCAAACGGGAAAACCAACGGTCTAATCTATATAAAAAACGAGAAACGAGAAACACTTGATGAACCACATCAACAAACGACAACTACTGAACATCAGATTCCTGACTTAGGACAGGTGCAAACAAATGCAGCGGGTTTAAACGTTTTAATGGTACCAAACCTTCACCCTTTTTCTGAAACAATAGTGCAACATCACAACATAGAAAGACACACTATAAAATATCAACTGAAATAGCTTAACTCAATCAAAGGACATATTAACACCAATGAACATACACTGAACAAATAAATTTGACCTATGATACAATGTAAATACAAAATAAATAAACTAAGGAAAGAATAATAAAAGTAACATGTTATATCGGTATGAAATGTTAAACAAATAAAGAAAAACAATATGCTCGAACAAAAATATCAGCCATTTGCAATAACTTTAAACACAGGTAAATGAAAATAATTTTGTTGTTAGGTATACGTGTACAGTTCCAATAGAGAAAGGAAATATTTTTACAAAATAAATAATTTTGATGTTCATAGTACGAAATGAAAATTTATAGTAATACCAAACACTTATCAAAGCTGGTATATAGACCAGACATAACCCTGAATAACATTAAATAACAAAAAAGCAATACAATTAGTATCAACAGGTCAAATAAACAAGAAAGTACGATTTGAGAGTACTCGCAGTTACTGACAGCTAGTTAAAAGCCAAAACAATTAATAATAAAAAATCATGCATCAGAGACTAAAATCAACTAAAACACATCCCAGGGATTTAGTATTTTAACGTCATGGACAGTCAAAGAAGACATGACTAGTGCAATGCCAAAAATAAATGTATCGACAAACAGTAGGATAGTTAGGAGTTTAACCTCTTTATAGATCAAAACGAACGTGGGTGTGTCTTTATACATCCCGTTTGAAAAGAATACAAATTTAGTTATGTTTTAATTTGCTGATGACAAAATCGATATTAGTGCCAATGTAAACTATATTCAAAGATCTGATTACAACATTGGTAAGATAACCTTTACTAATAAGTTTGTTTAAAGGTTCGATGAGTTTACATGGATCACATAGAGATTTCCGCGCTTTAAGTACAATATTACCGTAAAATTTAGGATGTGAAATACCGTTTTTAATCAGTTTTCTACAAGTACAGCCAAATTTACTAATCAAATCTTTGTATCTATGAAAGAACTTAGCAAAAGTTTTACGTAATTTATGGTAACGAAATCCCTGACTTAATAATTTACCAGTGATGCATTGATTACGTTCGTTAAAATCTATGACATCACTACACACACGGGCATAACGAACGAGTTGGGTTATATAAACACCGTATGATGGAGCAAGTCAATTTGGTGGCCATGATTTTGGATGGTCATGCCGCTCGAATATTATATGAATAAGATACTTAACACAGTATAGATTTGCGTAACAAGATCGCCTTTTTATGGGAGTACGTTGTAATTTATTTCCCCTCGGGTCTTATGCGAAATGTTGCAATTTCAAGCTTTTGTAGTGTTTTCATTTCGTATTCAAATTAGATTTCACCTAGATTCTATGAAACTGTGCCGAATATATTTCGGTTGTATTTGAAAAGTCAACTTCCGATACGGTCACCAACGAGACCTTTGCAGTTGGGGACTTATCATTTTTTACCTGGGAGGAGGCTGGTCATTTTGAAATCAAACATATAAAATTTTCTTGATCCCCCCATAATATTTCACTATTTTTATTTTATTCCCCCCTTAAAAACGTTTAAAAAAATGTGATCCCCCTTTATTAAACATGCCAAAATTTTAACACGCGAAACACGTACTCGCTTTGACACACATGATATGTAGAATATACTTGAAGATTCAAAAGTTCACAAATGTTTCATTAGAGATGAAATTGATCCCCCCACTTTGAATTTATAAAAAAATTTGAACCCCCCTTTTCCACTTACAGAAAAAATTGTCCCCCTACATTTTGACCAGCCCCCCCCCCCCCCCCCCCCCCCTTAGTCATGCAATGTTTCAAGAGAAAATGATTAAACTTTTGAAGTGTTGTTGTTGTAACCTTTGAAGCTAGTTTGTCAAGCTATGATTAAAAAAGTTACGATGTTCATGTTGATATAGTGATTTGAACATGTCCTCACAGTTCTTAGTCACTTTTGGATGACAATGGCAGGCTAATCGATAAATAGTAAATGATAAAAACATTACTCGCAGTTGTTAACCTGCATATTTGTTTCGTCTATAGCTTAAGGGGCATAACTGTCAAATTCATGTTCACCAATTTGACTCAAATTCTCATATTTTAAATAAACTATTAACAATGCATGGACTCGACAATATGCATTAGCATTTCGTGTGTTTAGACGCCATCTAATCAACCATCGAGATGAGCTCCGAAGACCGCCGATGATCATATAACCCAATATAAACATAAATATAAATATGAAAATAGATAGCGAGCACGTGCAATTGAATTTTTCTAGGTATATTTGATTTCATATTATAGGTTAAAAATATGTTAATCATGAGATTTACCTGTATAAGAATGATTTTTTAAGGATCGAATCAGTCAACCAAATGGTTCAGCCTTGTTTCACTTTCAATGTTGACATGTTCCCAATCAGCGGCAGTAGATTCTATTAAATTTTTCACACAGTTTATGAGAAGATCTTTTTTCCACTTTAATCGAACCTCACGCTAAAGTTTAAAACCAAGACCGGCAGTTGTTTCGGACGTAATTTATGTATTTAATATAATTTAAAACTATAGAAATAAAAATGGGAAAAACTATTGTTCGCATGGCTGTTAAAAGTAAGATTTGTTTGAATTTTCTGGTCGAAGCATATGTTGATGTTAAGTCTTGAGTTAAGAGAAAGATGTTTAAGCCCAGTGAATGAAATATTTGAACATTCTCCTTGGTACAGTTCAATATAGTAAACTTTACCAAGCACTTTGAAGTTACTTAGTATTGTATTCTTACTCAAAGTAAAATGACAAAATATCTTCTGTCATGGACAATGTTATATCATCAGTTTACTTGGAACTACATGTGAGAAGAAACAACTAAATTCAAAACAACTAGATGGAGATCTACATTTTCGTTTGAACGCGTGTTTACCTCGACATTGGTATGCAACTTGTGTACATTTATAACTTTCTAAAATATAGCTTAGAAGTGTAAATGAGACTAGTAAGTTTCAAATTTGAGTGAAACTTAATATGTTCATCACAAGAAACCCATTTACAACAGGAATACAATTATCATATATGTTTGCTAAAACTTTTGTTATAAATATAGGATTTCATGTTGAGGGGGATTCCATTTACCGACATTTTTAAAACTATTAACACCAATATAAAAATGTTTATACAGTTTTATTGTTTGTGTATGAAAGGATGTAGTGAGTACTAATGATAGTCATGCTTAAGACAACTTACCTGTACATTTAGTTCCTATTTATTTTTCTTTTTTTCAGCATTTGACCGATATCCTTTCCATCTAATAAAAATTTCAAACTATTTTTCACATTTCTATTCAATCGTTTGATTCGTTTTTCCTGTCCTCTAAGCTCAGTAAACAGGTATGACATTGTCTGTGCAATCTCTGTCAGCATGGATCTTTCCCAGGACACAACATCCCAGTTATCTGACATCATGTTCAATATTTTATCCAGTTTAGAATTGGTGACATATTTGTAGTCTTTAAGAGTGTTATTAACACCTTTCACACGAATCTGATGAATTCCCGGCTTGTCTTTTCCGACAAAACCATTTGATCGTTTATATTGCAAAGCCTCGTTAGACTTTGGTGCACTTACATTTTTGCCATTTGAGTCCATTATTTCGGCATCCTGTTTGTATTCTCCATTGAAAGGCACTTTTCTTTTTCCTGTTCTCAGCTCTTTTACACCTAACAGGGTATCTGTTCGGAATTTGTGAAGAGACGTAAATCTTGAAACACGTTCCTCTTCTTTTCCATCCTGATATTTCTTGTCAGCATTGCTGTTATCGACGAATGATTTACAATGACATGACAAAATGTAAACAAATAAGACAACAAGAACCTTCATTTTGCAGAAAAGTTATATTTTCTTAAAGTTTATCCAATATTGCATTGTATGAATATTAACAATTGCTATGTCGGTACCAAGTGAATGTAATAAGTAACACTATGTTTAAAGCGTAAACTTGAAAGGCTGGTGCTAAATTGCAATACAGCAATGTTAACAACATAAATTATTATGATCAATTATGAAGAATAACACTCCATATGCAAAGTATCTGAAAAGGTTACCAATACTTGAACTTAATTAATATATATTATGTAAAAATAAAGAGATGTGGTATGATTGCCAATGAGACAACTATCCACCAAAGTTCAAATGAAGTGGATGTAAGCAATTCCAATTCATAAAAATAAACGAAAACATTTGTATATCAATCGCGTCTTACTTCCATCAAGGTCGAAACAATGATTTTTGGAAAGAACCAAAGAAAGCACCTGTCATAAAGTTTACGATAATTTAAGGTGGAGTTGATTTTTGTATAAATTGTGTAAAAATAATGGTGATTAAATGCTAGGTGTTGAAATCGTCTATGATGCCAAGGTCAGTGCAATATCCTATCGTATGGTAACAGTTCTCAAAGGTCAATTATATCTTCAATAATCACACGAACTTGAGAATTTTTTTGGATTTAAAAAAAAAAATATATTAGAAATAGCTTTTACAACGATCTTAATCAACATTTTTTGTTTAAAAAGAATTACCGTTCTTTCTTCTCAAGTCGTCAATTATAAAGAATTAAAAGATGAAACAATTCTTTATGGCTCGTTAAAGAATTTTATAACAAACATATGGGGATTTAAATCAGTGTCTGGTGACGAAGATGTACTTTTACAATACTCAATTCCCTTGTCATTAGTCTATGAAACTTTTTCTGACATGCGCGCTTTAATACTCTTTTTATATCGCCACCGTTAAATTGATAATAATCCAACATATTTAGTAGACGAGAACAGATTAATAGCTGGAATCCTGGTCACTACAACTAAAATAATTTGAAATCATAGTTACTAACCACGTTGACCGCCTCAGCGGCTGTCTGTCCAATGACTTGGACGAAGAATTTCTTTTTCTTCATTAAACAACCAAGAAAATAACAACGAATATGAACGGACGCAAAACTAGTGCAAAAAGCTTTAAATTATCTTAATAAGTTACCAAGGAATAAGGAATTAAATGATTTTTAATGAAATTCATCCACCTATTACAAAAGTGATTGTATAGATGAAATAAGAAAAAGGGTAAAACACGTCAACGATACTGCAAACCAAAGACATAAAAAGAAAGCTAACCAAAGGATATCTAGAAATCAACATACGGTCTTCATCGATAGCGTTTGTATATTAATTAGTCGTGCAAAGAATCGCCCCAATTCCGGTTTAATTGTGAATTGATTTAAAAGTGAATTGTTATTGTACTGGTTTGATATAGCAGAATATTAATGATTGGGAAGGAACCTTGTTGCTAAGTAGTTTTTAGATGGAAATATATATTCTTAGACTCTTTAATTCTGTAAAATTGCATTCCATTTTAAGAGTATTGAGTTTTAAATTAACACGTAATTTCAGCAGTAAGTTAATCTTTTATTCAATTGCTTTATAAAATTACAATCTTCAAATGAAAAGATAAAGATAAAAGATAAAATATAAAAGATAAAAAATAAAGATCTTACACGCAGGTGCAAGTGCACACGATTATAAATTGTTACGCATCATTTTATAACTTCAAAAATATAATTTGAAATTATATTTAATAAATTAGCTCTTATGAATACAGATGCTTAATCAACATCAAGGTAATCTCCAGGTTTTTTGTGTTACATAAATCACTTTAAGGTAGTACAGGATCTTCTATCATCTTGGATTCATTGTTAAAAAGCAGAAAACAATTGCTCTAGATCTTTAATAGAATATGCAAATCTGAGACAGGAATGCAATTAATTTGTAAGGTTTTTCATCTAAACGAAGAAAGTTATGCGATTTATCTTATCATTACAAACTTGTTTTCACAAATACAAACTATTGTTTGTCTAAATCATTTATTTTTAACTTAGTTATATAAGGAAAACAACTATGATAATTGAATTTTATAAAGGAAAGTGCAGTAAATCTTTCTATTATGTTTTGTATCAAGAAAACAACTATGGGGATCTTAATTTTATTTCCTGTAAGCATATTTTGAGTTTCTTCTCATATTTTATTTCTAAATTCTATCGTTTAGTTTTCTTTCTATTCCCACAAAAAAGTTGTTCATGTATACTCTTTAATAGAAAATAGCGTGATATAAACTATATTTTTGCAAGTTATTAAACGATTATATCGACCCTCATCTACCTTACTGTCATTTTAATTAAAAGGCTGAACTTTTGAAACCTAAGTATTATTATTATTTTTTAATTTGATAGATTGAGAAAAAGTAAGAGACAATTTTCTGTAACAAAGTTTTAGTGTTTCACAAAAGTATCTTGTTTATTTTGAAATAGTTATATAACTTTTACATTGCACGGGATGAAAATGTTCCCAGCTTACAAGTATGTTTGAATAAAAATTCTCTTCGAACAGCAATTTTAAGACTCAGAGGATTTTGATCTCGAGTTATTGTGTTGACAAATGTCTCTTGATGATGTAGATGATGAATGACTGCTTAACGTCCAGCGGCAAATTAATATGCATATTCAGGACGAGAACATGTTAATGTAATATGAATTAACCCTACTTTGTACTATGAGCCGGTATTTCAACGGTTACTTCACAAGATAACTGTTCGCAGGAAGACATGTCACCTTACTCGGACACATTATTCAGACTCCGAGCCGACCAGTCTTTGCATTTACTCCTAAATGCCGCGTGCTTAGCGGAAAAGCAGCAAATACCAATTTCAAAGTCTTTGATTTGACCCGACCGGGGTTCGAACCCACGACCTCGCGCACTCGCTAGCACGACACCACCGAGGCGTCTATTGTTGTTGACCTCTAGATGTCTTTGGGTTTTATGTGTTTCTGTCTCATTGGCGTTTACCCCACATCTCCTTTTGTACTTAATTGTGTCTGAACAAGAAACCAGTTAAATTAAAATGCTTTCAAGAACGTTATAGTTCAGCTCTACGAACCAAGGACACTCTATACAGTACCATTCATCGTATATGCCGACTTTGTGTGTTTGATCATGATAATGGATGGTGACTACAATCAGTCATTAGTTTATAGGCGAGGATGTTACCGTAGAATTCTTGCAAGTAAAATAACTGGAAACATTGGCAATCATAGATATTTACAAGAACCACGAACTGATGGCGATGCGGGTGAGATGACGGAAAGTTAAGTAAGTTGTCATATCTGCGAGTTTTTATTTGTGCAAAACCTATCCTGTCGCAATTTTAGCAATAATAAAAACATCGTAAAAATTTCTGAATTTACATGTGGAAACCTGTCCTCAATGTCTTTCATACTTCTTTCTATGAAGCTCATTTGTTTGTGAAAGAGATTGAACTATTGAAGCAAACACCCTACACAGAACACAGGCGCTTGGGTACAGGATTTAAATAAAAATATCATTGTTTGCACTGAATATTACATTTTCAATTTTTATACCACATACTGAACACTACCAAGCTTGCCTTTAATACCTTGTTTGGAAATTATTTATCCACTCTGAAAATATCGCTTATTCTACTATCCATACTTAAAATGTTTTTAAGTATAAAGATAGAATATTGATTTTTTTAAAATGAAATCCTGTATCCAAGCCCCTGTGACACAGAAGGGAAGCTATTGAACTGTATAAGGGTTCCAAATAGCAAAGAGATGATTCGCTTATCGTGACCTTGATCAAGTCCTTCTTTCCCTTCTTTCCCTGATTATAACATCACCGAATACGACTTATAAGACGCAGTTGTAGTTTACCAAATCTCATTAATCAATTCAAGTTAAAAAAAAAAAAAAAAACTGAGGGAACCGCATGAGCTCCAAAAGGAACGACACTGTGTGCGTCCATGCTTGAGCTGTATCACCGATTTTTTACTAGCCATGAGCAACATGACAGGATTGCCCTCCTTCGCATTTTGTTGCTCTTTTTTTCTAATATAAAAATAAAGAGATGACTTAGGATTGCCAATAAGACAACTTTCTACCTAATAACCAACGGACAAGCTAGAATATAAACAATTACAGGTCACCGCACGACATGAAACAACAAGCGAAACTCATAGTGTGTAGTAAGCTATAAAAGATCCTAGAAAAACAAAACGTGGAACAATACAGCAGAGAAAACTGACAACATAATTTAATCTTAAAACATGAAACGAAAAATTATAATGACAGGCGACAACCACTGGACTAAACTCATAGTTTGAAACTGGTACATACAAATGTATCGGGATTAACATGTTTGTGAGCGCCCAACCTTCACAAGCTTGTGACAGTGGTTCTACAGCACAAAAATAATAACAAACCATAAAATCAATTGGAAATTGATTGACTCGTCAAATCGGTACAAAAAATACACACACACACACAGAAAACTAACAAAAAGACAAAGGACACAAAGTAAAAGTTCTCACAGTTTAAAGCCTAATTTCAACTAATAGATAAATAATGTTTCCCCAGTCTAAATTAACAATCAGATAGTACACATCCAACGGTTTTAGTTTAAAGACGGCATAATCAGTCTGACAAAAAAATACATACCATTATGCCATGCCAAATCATAATTATCGTAAGTGGTAAAATATCGCTATCATAAAACGTGGCTATTACTGTGTTGCAATGCAACTTTCTCCAATTTTTAAAATATTTATATAACGCACAATGATGAAAATGTCGCACAATACATTGACGTCAATGATATGAATAAAAGGAGATGTGGGATATACGTCAATGAGACAGCAACCCAACGACAAAAGTAACAAAAAGACATCTAGAGGCAACATACAGTCTTCAACAATACACAGGAATCTTTACAAATTGTCAGGCTCTAAATGGTCCCGAGTTTATAGAAGTTGCTGATAAACAGAAAGTTAAAAAAAGTCAACAACGAAATTCTCCAAATAACAAAATTAAACAAAGTTTAACAAAACACACACGAAAGAACAGACAATTACAGTCATGTACATGAACATTATTTTTTTTATTACATTAAATGAAAAAAAAACAACAAACAGAAAAACTGTGTGTAGAGCTCACCAAGTCATGTCACTCGCTCCCTCATGTATCTGATCGACCTGGGAATCCCGAAAAATAAATTAAATAGGAATAAAACAGTAGATGCATAATGTTATTAGCTACTGAAGAATTTCCGAAATTTACAATAAAATCCAGTCAATGGTTTAGGACTAAGTCAGGACAGACGGAGGAGCGAATACCAATGTTCTTGACACCATTTCCTTTACTAGCGAGTGAATAAAAAGGAAAATAATAAAAAAAAAAAACTATATATCATTTATATTTATATTATAGCAATGTTCGATCTCCTTCAAAACACAATTCTTTTAAAAATACATAGTGGTTGTAAAAAGTATTTATTGTTAAATACACGACTCATTTTAGCAGCCAAGTTCAAGGGACAAATTGAAAATATTCAGCTTTAAGCTCCGACTGTCGTCAGAAGTTATTATCCATAATGTGTGTGAGAGTCAAAACTCAATTAAGAACAACTATCCGATTGGAGCTACAATCATCTGATATTTTTTTCAAAGGAAACTTGATAAAATACCAAACTAGCATTTAGATAGTACATGCCTGATTCGGAGTAAAAGAGACACCCGATCCTGCAATGTTAGCCAGTAATAGTGGAAATCTATTAGTAAAATTAGTCCGCTAGTAGTACTAATAACAGTATACTTTTATACTGCACAGTACAAATGTTAGAAGTTGTAGAACTAACAACGTACAATATATACATATTACTCAGTACAAACACGGATCTTTTCCGGGATATTATGGCGTAGTATTACAGTTTCAGTGTTACCACTAATAAGGTTAACAACGTACTTGTTACCCGGATCAACGCCGGGAACAACTTCTGCGGTAAGCGACTGCTGATGAAGGTTTTTGAAACAACACAAATTGTAATTATGGAGTATTACAATGTTAGTCGTTATAAGCGACAGTTTTCATAGTTAAAACAATACTCTAAATAGTCCTATTCTTTTCTTTTTTTTGAACGAATGCTTGCTATTCTAAATAGACTGATTTTGCTTAGAATCATAAAAAGTTTATTTATTTTGTAAAAACGGCTTTATGTTTGTTGGCTTTAGATATATACCTCCACCTGAAGCTAGGCAATAGCTCTTTGGCCAATAAACATCAGACTGAAAAATTAACATGATGAAACTATATTCATTTTTTTCTTCATCTTTCAATTAGGTTTTATTGGAAAATAGTTGCTATGACGGATCAGTTAGATACCTCAGTTCTCACTCCAGCATGATGCAAAATGTATCAAAATAAGCATATATGACTTAAACATAACAGCTGCATGATGGATTGGATACGAAATTTATTAAAATAAACATTATATGACATAAATCCATAGGCGGATCCACTGAGGGGGGCCCGGGCCCCCCCCCCCCCTTTCGTGGGAAAAATTTGGTTGATTATATAGGGAATCACTGAAGCATGACTGGACCGGGCCCCCTCCTTAGGTCTGTCAGCGAGCCCCCACTTAGGAAAAGTTCTGGATCCGCCACTGCATAAATCGACATAATTCGAAGCATACTTTTCATAACAAGTATTGACAATAATCTGTACATTGCATGTGCATAATCCATATATATTATTTTTGAGAATATTTTCATGTGCCATGGTATTGTTTACCATTTTGAGCGCTCTTGAATAAAGAATATGTTATAAGACAATTTCGCAGATCTTCGCAGTGTACTGATATTTTTTAAGATATAGTTTTTCGTTTACATGAATTAAGACGCATTTTATTGAAAAGGCAGTTACAAATATACATCCAATATAAACCAGGATTTATAAATGTTTTAACCTATTTATCGCCCCGTTTATCACTCGATTTATTTTTTAATATTCTAAATTATTTGTATTGGAATCTAGGCTAAACCTCGGTGCTACTTTTTGGTATGCACCCAGATCTACAACGTTCGTCACGAGTCACGTGTTTTGTGTAAGTTTCCAGCCGCCATTTTTGGAATTTTGAAGCGATCAAAGGTAAGTATTCTATGATATATTTGCCATGAAAGCATGAATCGGTAAAAATATATAGACAAGCACATAACAGGGGTCGATATTGACATGGTTTAGCATTACTGCTTCATGTTAAAACGACCTAACTTTTCAAACACTCTTAAAAATCGTGAGCGGATCCTGCATCGTGTGAAATTACTATCTTTTCCCTCGTAACAGAATGATAAATATCCGAGGGGGGGGGGTGTACAATTCAAATCGGCACCCATAGAAAAAGTCAAATCGGCACCTGGTTAAATCGGCATCTAGTCAAACCCATTATATTTCATTATTTGATACAATATAAACAGATAAATAATTCTAAAAATGTATAAACAAGGATTTCTATACAATTTACAAATCCTTGGTATAAATGATCTTTCTATCTTTAAATTATTGTTGGGGTTTGGCTTTATCTTTTTAATTTATATTACTCATTACATCTACATATAGCATGTATAGTTAAAATTCACCAAGCAGTTAGAATACATATTATAAGTTTTCTCAACAATCTGTGACTGACGTTTTGATTAGTTATCTTTTCAATTGATATTAATAACTTTTATCAATTACAGTTATTATTACATAATTAACATGTTTCTTGTTTTAAATCTAAACAGGTTGTTATTGATGTTTTTTTACTTTAAAAACTTAGTAAAAAACATGAAGCCATTACACAAGCTGTTGTTGTTTGATCATGAGAAAATTAGAAGCAGGAAAAGGGGAAATTATGAGTCCCTTTCATTACTATCACTAATCAACCTTGAATGTAAGATAACAATCAGGTAAGGTGGGTTTTTTTCAGGAAAGTTTAAACACCATTAAACAAACAAATGGATATAGTTTTCCAATAATGGAAAATTCTCCTTTGGTTAAAACATGCATAAAAATATCTAATACCGTGAATACAGATCAAGTTGAATGGAAAAAATACATACACAGAAACCCCCAAAAAATGAAAATAAGTCAATATTTGTAGACAACCCCTTGTTTTTTTTAATCTATTTGCTTCAAATACTGAAAATATTGAACATGGGTGGCGAAATGACTACATCGGGTGCCAATTTGACCAAGTGCCGATTTGATCTCAGGCTTAAGGAGACAAAATTCAGCTAAATACCAAAATACGTTTACACATAACCCAGAGATCATTATTTGCTTTCCAAAATAAATTACTGTACCAATCGGAATTTTAACCTGTGACCCTTTGCACAGAAAGTCTCTGCTCTACCAACTCAGCTAAATGAGTAATCCACAAGCACATGTTTAAGTATCAACAAGGTGAGACCTAATGACATACCGGCAATATCAACATCACTAACCCTGGCTGTGTAAGCGTAATTTCATTCCACCCTTTTTTATTCCGGGTGACTGTTTTTCACTAAGAATATTGGATGTAAATAGCGTGAAAGCATTTATCTTGATATCATTGTTTTTGTTGAGCCTGCGACTATGAGCAGGATCTGCTTACCCTTCCGGAGCACCTGAGATCACCCCCAGTTTTTGGTGGGGTTCGTGTTGCTTAGTCTTTGGTTTTCTATGTTGTGTCATCTGTCATGTCGTCTGTACTATTATTTGTCTGTTTGTCTTTTTATTTTTGGCCATGGCGTTGTCAGTTTGTTTTCGATCTATGAGTTTGACTGTCCCTCTGGTACATGTATCTTTCGTCCCTCTTTTGTCACAGAAAGCTCGACATAGGGATAGTGATCCGGCAGCGGCGGTGTTAGCTAACTTCTGAAAAGCTTTATATTTTAGAAGGTGGAAGACCTGGATGCTTCATACTTTGCATAAAGATGCCTCATGTTACGAAGTTTCTCTCTGTCACATGTCCATTGTCCTTGACCTCATTTTCATTGTTCAGTGACTACTTGAAAAAAAAGTTAAGATTTTTTGTAATGTTAATTTATTTCTCTCTCATTTATATGAGTAATAGGATAACTATATATGGTAAGGTATGTGGGTAGCTTGCAAGGTCCTTATGCCCGTCAGACAGTTTTCACTTTACCTCTACCTCATTTCATGGATCAGTGAACAAGGTTAAGTTTTGGTGGTCAAGTCTATATCTCAGATACTATAAGCAATCGGTCTAGTATATTCGGTGTATGGAAGGACTGTAAGGTGTACATGTCCAACTGGTAGGTGTCATCTGACCATGACCTCATTTTCATAGTTCAGTGGTTATAGTTAAGATTTTGTGTTTTGGTCTATTTCTCTCAATACTATAGGTCTACTATATTTCAAATTGGTGTATGGAAATATTTTATGATGTACATGTCAGTCTTGTAGGTTTTATTTGACCTTGACCTCATTTTCACGGTTCATTGCTCAGTGTTAAGTTTTTGTGTTTTGGTCTGTTTTTTGTCTTGCTTGGCGGAGTCAAAAAGCGAGACATAGGTATGCTGTTTCCGGCGTCTGCGGCGTCAACAATGTATTAGTTTGTGATTAGGTCTAGTTTATGGTGAACCACTAGTGGTAAGTTAAAGATATTTGGTATGCAGTTGTATTAGTATTGGCACCACTCATTACCATGGAGATTATTTGGCCCCTATTGACTTTGAAATTTTTGCTTAGTTTTCATGTATTAGTTTGTGATTAGGTCAGTTAATGGAGAACCACGAGTGGTAAGTTATTGATAATTGGTATGCAGTTGTATAAGCATTGGCATATCTCATTTCCATAGAGATTATTTGGTCCCGCCCCCTCAGTCATGGTCTATTGACTTTGAAACTTTTGCTTAGTTTTCATGTATTAGTTTGTGATTAGGTCGGTTTATGGGGAACCACTAGTGGTAGGTCATTCAATGATATTTGGTATGCAGTTGTATTAACATTGGTACATCTCATTACAATGGAGATTATTTGACCCCGCCCCCTCAGTTATGGTTTATTGAATTTGAAATTTTGCTTAGTTTACATGTATTAGTTTGTGTTTAGGTTTGTTTAAAGGGAACTACTTATGATAAGTCAATAGTATTTGGTATGCAGTTGTATTAGCATTGGCCATGTAACCTTCAGTCATGATTCATTGACTTTGAATATTTGCAAAACTTACATGTAAAAGTGTTGCTATTCTAATTTCAACATTTGCATTATCGAAATAACCAAAAAGCGAGACATATCTCTGTGATAACAGTTTATCTTAAACAATAAGCAATAGGTCAAGTATATTTGTTGTATTGAAGAATTGTAAGCTGTACATGTCTGCCTGGCATGGTTCATCTTACCTTAACCTCATTTTCATGGTTCATTGGTCAGTGTTTAGTTTTCTTGGTTAAGTCTTTCTTAGAAACTATAAGCAATAGCTAGGTCAGCTATATTTTGTGTATTGAATGATCATGATGATTGTAAGGTGTACATGTATTTCTTGTTTGGTTTATATGACAGTGACCTCATTTTCTTGGATCATGTTAAGTTTATGTGATAGTTGTAGTAAATTAAAGCTTTATATTTAGGACTATCAACATAATATCAATGATTAGTAAAGAAGGCGAGACATTTCAGCATGTGCACTCTTATGTTTATATTAGACCAGTTTATTGTTTACATAAATTAATAGGTTAAAATTAGAATAGTTTTCAAGGAACCAGTTTCATTAAATAGATATTGACATTGAAGATATGATTTTATATCGAAGTCTACCAAAACGCAAATGCACAGAAAAACTTTGGCAATCCAGTATATATGAATAATACAATTAGTGACAACTTATAAGCATATATATGATTTAATTGATGGTTTTCATTAGAAAAATTATCAAAATTTAATTTGTAAATAAATCATTATATTGTACGTGTTACATATATCATGTGTTCAAAGTGAGTGCTAAAATAGTTCATCACTGTATATGAATCTTAAAGACAATGCACTAGTGTAATAACTCCCAGTTTCATTCCAGGTACAAAATCACTAGTGTATAAATAAATAATTCCTGGTTCAAAAGTTTACTTTGTCCATTTTTTACATAAATCAGCTATATATGCAAGTTAAATAGTTAATTCAAATACCCCCCAAAAATACCAAGCCCCATTTTTTATACATTTCCCCTTCAAAAAACTCTCTATAGAATCTTATCAAGAGTGGTGGATATTTTACACTGGACCCGGATAAAAAACCCTAGTGAATTTTTGTTGCTGGATAATAAACACTAGGGATTTTCATCCTACAGATAAAGTACACTGGCGGAATCAAACCACTGTTACAACTGTAGGTTTTACTTTTAACCACCCCTTGGTTTTTTTTGTGTGTTGCTTGAGTGTTTTGTGTGTGGTTATAAATACAATTTGAAAATATGGGGAAAAAATTCAAAAAGTTGCCATATAATAATAATAGTATAGGTAATATAATAATTACATATTGTGTGAAAAGATTGATTGCTAATGGTTTGTTTATATTTTCTTTGTTGAAGCTCAGTGCATAGACTGCAATTTTTGGCAATTCTCAACAAGGAAAGAAAACTTGAAACGTCCAGCAACCAAGATACAGATATTAGCAGTTATTGAATATGTAAAACTTTTATTTTAGCGTATTCAACATCACCTGATTTTGTACTTGTATTAATGTTTTCTGGCTTTCTAATGAACATTGAAAATTTATACTACTCTTATTGGAGACTCAGTTGCATATTCCTTATGTCGTAACTACAACGCCCTTCCCTTTTCACGAATGTGACTTACCGAATTAGACTATTTACCGGATTTGTAATAACATAAGCAACACGACGGGTGCCACATGTGGAGCAGGATCTGCTTACCCTTCCCGAGCACCTGAGATCACCCCCAGTTTTTGGTGGAGTTTGTGTTGCTTAGTCTTTAGTTTTCTATGTTGTGTCATCTGTACTATTATTTGTCTGTTTGTCTTTTTATTTTTGGCCATGGCGTTGCCAGTTTGTTTTCGATCTATGAGTTTGACTGTCACTCTGGTATCTTTCGTCCCTCTTTTGCAGCATACATTAAATTTAAATTCAAAAGAACACACATTCTAAAATTGAGAATCATTTGAGAATTGAAATAGGGAATGTGTCAAAGAGACAACAACCCCACCAAAGAGCAGAAATAATCCAAAGGCTACAAATAGGTCTTCATCTCTAGCCAATGTAGAATAAACAAACACACACCACTACGCACAAGTCCTAGTCACATGTCAGAATAGGTACATTGTCAATGAAGAAACAAAAATTTACAAAGTTCTACTATCAGTTACTGACAATTTTTTGCCAGTTCCAGTGAGTGAGACTTGGAACTAAAATGATTGACAGATTATGTCTTCAATCATCATATGAAAATCAAGCACAATCCCTTGTGTTTAGGGTGTAGTATCATACCATCGTTAAATATATGAGAAGAACATAAAATTGAGAATGGAAATGGGGAATATGTCAAAGAGACAACAGCCGAAGGCCACCAATGGGTCTTCAATGCAGCGAGAAAATCCTGTATCTTGCCAATAACTAGTTTTAGAATGAGTGTGTTTACATCTGATTTAACGACCCTATGAATGAATCAATATTAATTCCAAAATATGCCATCTTTAATTACCCAAAAACAGTATCGTTACTATATATCCCTTCTTAATAACTCAGATTAAACTTTTATAAACTGCATGAGGTTTACTGAGGTGACTGACAACATATTGTTGTGCTAACATATTGTTGTGCTTTGTATAGAATATTACCATAAAATATTTGATGTGAAATTTAATTGCACATCAAAGTGAAATACCTGACGTATAAGATGTCTACATGTTGATCTTTATTTACATGTATGAATGATGTCCTTGTACCGATTATAATATTTTGTAAATGTTTTGACTAGTTTGTGATATCAAAAACTTTGATGTAATAATTTTCAGTAAAACAAAGATATCTTCCATTAAAATCAAATATGTTGTTTATAATACATACACGAGCGAATCGAACAAGTTCAGATATGTATAAACGTTACTCCATAAGATGGAGCCAATTGAATGTCAATAAATGTTTCATATAATTAGTTCTTGAATAAATTCCAGTAGTATTGCTTTTTTCAAAGATAATATTGTAATGATGTCATTTTTTTTTGTGGGGAAAAAATCCCTCTAAACTATTCTAAGTTAGCTAATTATTCACATACATGAATAAATCCTTATTTTCAGGTACAGATGCCCTTAAAGTTTTTGATGAAGTAAAGCGCAAGATACTATCCCATCCAGCAGTGATACGGTATGACCAATTCCCGGACAATATGACAAAGAATAACAATTGGACACCAACAGTTCACATATGAAAAGATGTTTTTAGGGTAAACCACATTGCACAGAAATTATTCAAATAATTTGAAATAAAAATAAGCAAATCTTTAAAGAAAATATTGTCGGTCTTCAAATGACACAGAAATTAACAACTATAGGTCAGCGTACCCCTTCAACAAAGAGCAAAACCAACACCACATACATGACATAGTCACCTATAAAAAGCCCCAAAATAAAAAATGTAAAACAATTCAAACGAGAAAACTAATGGCCTAATTTATGTAAAAAATAATATGTATTACTCAGCAACAAACAACAACTACTGAATTACACGTTCCTGACATGGGACAGGCACATACAAATGTGCAGGGTTAAACTAGTTTGAAGACGCCAACCCTTCTCCTAACCAGGAACAGTGGTGTAACAGTACATCATAACAACAAACTATAAAAATCAGTTGAAAAATGCTTAACTCATCTCATGGATATACGAATAGAAATTAATACATGTAACAAAAACACAAATTGGACATGGATGAGTACTTGTACATCCCAACAACAACAACTAGAAAACTAACGGCCTAAAGTAATTAATGAACGAAAAACAAATATGTCAGAGTTTTGTGCCGACCACCTTTCCATTTTAGGAGGTGGTCGGCTTTTTTTTCAAATTCTGGATTTTTTTCAGTTCAGCACCGTAAAAATTTAAGTACTAATCGCGCCTCGCTGATTTGTTTTCATAGACAATAATGGCCGATCGTCAAATTAAATGGGAATACAATACTAATCCTTCATTTTGTTACCCCCACCAACAGTAAAAAAACCTGGTTGGAAATGTTTTAAAAAAAAACAACACCCGGTTGCAAGTGTTTTTTTTAAAACACCCACCTTACCTTAGTGAAAAAAGGAGAACACTGTATGTTACACAGCAACAAGTGACAATTAATTAACCACTGTCAATAACAGGATCCTGACTTGGACAGGCTTAACAGGACAGGAATCTGATGTTCAGTAGTTGTCGTTTGTTGATGTGGTTCATAAGTGTTTCTCGTTTTCTCGTTTTTTATATAGATGGTTTTACACTAGTAATTTTTTGGGGCCCTTTATAGCTTACTGTTCGGTGTGAGCCAAGGCTCCGTGTTGAAGACCGTACTGTGACCTATAATGGTTTACTTTTATAAATTTTTACTTGGTTGGAGAGTTGTCTCATTGGCACTCATACCACATCTTCTTATATCTATTAACATACACTAAGTATAGATCTGAGAGTACTCGCAGTTACTGACAGCTAGTTCATGTAGTTCAAAGCCAATAAGAACTAATAATAAAGTCATGAATCTAAGACTAATTAAATTATCAATTAATACACATGCAACATCCAATGGATTTAGTGAAAAGGCATCATAAACAGTCCGAGAAAAACATGACCTTGTGCAATGCCAAGATACAGGTATTGACAGATTGTAGACCCATGAATGTGCATAATGTATATAACTATGATATTTAGTTTGATTTTAATTTACTGATAGCATAATCAATATTAATACCAATAAAAGCAATATTCAAAGATCTAATTACATTGTTGACTTTGGTAACCTTTTCGAATAAGTTTATTTAAAGGATCTATAAGTTTACCTGGATCGTTTCTAAGTTTCTTGGCTAGGAAAACAATTTAACATATGATCAACATATACATTTGTACTCATATTTGTTCTTTTTTTCTTTTGAGGCAGACTTCATGTATGTACAGGAGCTTCTAAGGAGGAATTGAAAAGAAGATTGCATTCGATCGATCTCCTTAACTTGCTATAAAGATGATTTCCTTTTATTGAATAATTCAAAGTATGGTGACTTTGTTGAACGCATGTATCCCATTGAACTTGAAATAAAGGATACAACAGATACAGGTAAATCTGCCTCATATCTTAACTGACATCTAGAAATAGACAATGAGGGTCGGTAAAGAACAAAACTTTTAAGACTAAAGAGATGATTTCATCTTACTAATGATGAACTTTATATTTCTGCAGTTACCATGATCCCAATATGGCGGAGGTAGAAATAAGTAAAATCGATTTCTGCTAATTTTCCGTTTAAATGTGTTTTTTTCATGAACTACTCAGCCGCCAGGTTGATCTGTAACATTTGTTGTGTATGGGTGTTATAAATATCATGTATGGCCTCGTTACCGAAATAATATCCATCAAATATTTTAGGAGGATAATCGTAACTTAAATAAAAAGATAATGGCAACTTGTGGACAAATCACTTGAAAGATAATTGTAACTGCAGAATATTTCAATGATAATAGCTGCTGATTTTGATTGAAAAAAAAGAAAGATCACTGGTGTTAAACTGATCATGGTAACTGCAGTTACCACTATCCCAATATGGCTGATGTAGAAATAAGTAAAGTCGATTTCTATGTAAACGTGTTGTTTTCGAGAATTAGTCTGCTGCTAGCTAGGTTGATCTGTTGATGGGGACAGCGACTATATCTAAATGATGCTTGAAAGTTTGATAGTTTTACCAGAAATAGTGAATACATAGTTATCTCAAACTAATTTACATTTTGCTTTGTAGATATATATTCTATATATTTCACAAAAGTTTAAATTAAGGGTAAATATTGATTGGTATTTAGTATACTTAAAGAGTTAAAACATGTACATGTATTCATTAATTTAAATGATTTTAAAGTTTTATTAGATAAAAAAAATCAATCAATCAATAACCGTTTTAGCGTGCCCTTAAGCTTAGTACTGGCAACTAGTGGCTTGTGATACTTGCAGTTCACTTACAGATATATCAACCTAGTAGTAGTTATAAGATTTTAAATAGTACCAATGATCTGGCGCTGCAATCAAAACCTAATATGCTACAAATGCCAATTGCCATATTGATCAAACTATCTTCTGTTTTTCTGGACAACTTGATATATCCTCTCTCTGAAACACAATTTGTTTTGACCTGCATCTCATTTAAGAATATAACTATGATTTCCCATTTTGTGTTATGGCTTGATGGACAGACCGTATATAAAAAAGCTGTGATTAAAATAACTTGTCAATATTTTATGCTCAACCTATATATACCCATCACAATTTTCACAATTATAAATTAAAAAATAAACATCACAAAAAATATTCATTTAAATGTAACGTCCTATGCATACCAGTTATTTTTTTTTAAATGTGAACTGTAGAAGGTCATTATTTGTATTGATATGCCAGGAATAGATTGTCATTATTCACAGTTATACTGTGGAACATGCTTTTTCCCCAACCTGTCAAAATTATATTAAAAAATGTCTACTTCTTTCAGGTGAATCCTTGCTGGGTCATTGAAAAACCTACTGGAAGTTCTTCTGATACTGGAAATTGAAAACAAATGGTCAGTATAATTACATTACCAGCATTGTATAAAATTCCTGTGGTAAAGAGGATTGCTTCAGTAAATGTCAAGCATTAATACTTCATTTCCACTTCATATTGACATTGTTGATGTCGGTGAATAAGATGATAATATATGATGTTTTACAGTATTACAAAGGAAAATAATAGATTTGTAAATTACCCAAGTTTATTCTGTTTATTTATATCTTAATTTTCTCTTTCCTTTACAAATGTTGTTTTATCTTAATTAAGTGAGTGTTGAATGTAAAAAGATGGAGATGTGGTATGATCATACTTGCCAACCTCTGACAATGAGAAATCATGTCATGGCATGACATGACATGTCAAAAAGCGTGTGAAAACGCGTGACGTAGATGCGAACTTTTTAATGTGAACAATGTTCATAATTTCACATTATACAAATTTGTTATTAAATATAAGAAACAATATTCAACTGTAAACTTTTATTGTATTCAACAGTGGTCTGTTTTGCTGCTTTTAAAGCAACACCTCTAGGCACATATTCAAAACAACTGCCAGTTTGGTTACATTTACTTAATAACAAGGCACACAATATATCATTGTCAAGTTCTGATCAGAATTCAGTGTGAATTTCTTTATAATTGAAAATGCTCTCTCACAGTCAGAATTGATATTTGGCTGAACTAAAATAGCTTTATCAAGCTTTGAAAGAGTGTCATAACGTTTTTTTGCCATCTAAAATGTCATCTTTAATCTCTGCCATTGCTCCCAACAAACTATATATGTTGCTATTGCCTGGTCAAACTGGGTAGTTTATCAGAAGACAGCTGGTACTATGAGAACTGATCCAACAGTTCCGTGATATTTCCATCCCCTATGGCCTGTGGAAATCTGTAGGCTAGATTTGAAACTGAAACTGAAAAAATATTTTATAATTTGATATGTTAAATGATTAATCAAATAGCTACATTGTAGTTCCCCTCTCACATGTATTGTTATGATTGCAACATAGGGTCACAATACGTTACTCGTCCCTCGATCATTTAAACTTGAACTGTTTTATTTATAAATCTTGAATCTTGGACTTGGTACGTACACATCGTTTTCGCTTAGCAATCGGCTCTCTAGACGACGGTACAGGCCCTGAAAGCGACCTCTTTCTGAGGACATTTCCCCTAAGTGAATTTGAAAGAAAGATTGTCACGAAATCGAAAAATCTAATCACAAACTACTTACCTTTAAGAGCCTTTGCTGTTCGTCCATCATGATAGAAAAAAAAACAATGGCGTCTAAACAATTACTACGGAATTTTCGGTATTTATCGTGCATTAATGAAAAAACCCGAGAATCACGATATCACTAACGACCAAAAAATCAAAACAACAAAAAAGCGTGTAATTGCGTGTAAAGTAGTGAAAAGCGTGTACACGCCATGTGACAAAATCCTCGCGTGTAAACCGTTGAAAAAGCGTGTATTACACGCGAATATCATGTCACTTGGCAACTATGGGTATGATTACCAATATGACAGCTATCCACAAATGATGTGGATATAAGGGACAATACATAAAGCCTTCAACAATGAGTATTAAAGATCTGAACATGACAAAATAAAAAGAATAACGACCAGATTTATGACAAAATAAAATGAAAAACAATTAATATGGAAACTTACCACTGAATTTCAGGCTCCTGGTTCCAGATTTTGGACAAGCACATACAGATTTTAATTTGGTTTAACTTGTGAGCACTAAACCAAGGAATATTAACAATGTGTAACAAAAAATCTCTCCTTTGGCTTACCTTCTATTTAGTTCTTGCATAGAGTTTTCCATTTATCAGGAAACTGACTTATTTAATTCAAGAAATCCACAATTATTTCTTTTTATTTTTCTCTCTATATTGCATTTTTTCCTTAATATATCAAAAGCTATAATAAGAGAACGATACCAAATGAACATTCAAAAGACCAACAGACAACCAATAGTGCACAAAACATATAACACTAAAGACTGAGCAACACGGACCCCACCAAAAACTGGGAGTGTTCTCAGGTGATCTGGAAGGGTAGGCAGATCCTGCTCCACATATGACAATTGTATAGATGTAGAGATAATTTAACTTGGTTTAACTTGTGAGCACTTAAATATCAAAAATGGTCTAGTTTCTGGTGTCAAAATTTATGAAACCTGAATCTGTATTAAATGTTTCTCTTTTGTTTGGGACAGAATTAAGTATTTGTTTATGTGCATCACTAAAATATGCGAGACAGGCACTACACCTGACAACCTCTATGTTTTTTTATATGACTGCAAAAAAATTTTTTGGTTCGTATAATGCTATGATGCTGTCGTTGTCATCGTTGTCCGATGACACATTTGGTTTCTGGACAATAAATTTAGTTAAAGTCAATTGATCTCTATGAAATTTTACAAGAAGGTTCAATACCACAAAAGGAAGAATGGGATTGATTTTTGGGGTTATGGTACCAACAGTTTAGGATTTAGGGGCCAAAAACAAGCATTTTTTTAGTTTCTGGACAATAACTTGTGTGTAAGTGTATGTGTAGGATTAAATAGTGTCCCCCATGAAATTATGTCCCATGGACAAAATTTCACGGATATGACCTGTGAAATTTTGTCCAGGACAGAATTTTATTATAAAATATTGTCCACTTCTGTGTTAAAGTGTCCCTTGAAAAGATATTCTATTTTAACCTTTGTTGGATATTTTTTCATAGTGAAATCATGTCCAAATTGCATAAAAGTCTTGTCTAATACCAAACAATTTAATTTACAATAAATAATAAGACTAAATCGACATTTGTTTTTAAATATACAGTATTTAACAAGATCAATAATATCATGAATAATATTCATAAATACTCGATTGTCGTTTCTTCTTGCGCATACGTTTGGGTCTTGGAGGCATGTATATAAAACATTTCATTGTTTTTAATTTCAAATTGCTTGGGCTTGGCCTTCCTTCTAAATGATCTTCTTTCATTATTATTAAACTCTGGAGGGTATTGACCACCAAACAAAAAGTCATATAGCTGTTTATATTCACCACTTTCCATATTTGTTCACATCTGTGTTGTCTTGATTTAAATTTCAATTATGATTTAACTAATTGATTAAAACATTTCAATGATTGCTAAATTATGTCCCTAATCTTTAGGGACAGAAAAAAACAGCTACACTATGAAAAATTGTCCCATGTGACATATTTTTATAAAACATCTATGAAATTATGTCCAAGTACTAGGGACAATTTTTCACTAAGGGAGACACTATTTTATAGTTTACAAATGTGATATTCTGTCACGTGAACGAAATTTCACAGATGAACTGTGAAATATAGTTCAAGAAGACACAATTTCATGGGGTTCAAAATTTTTTTTAAGGGGTTCATATTTTTTTTTCAAACTTTTTTTAATTTCAAATTTTTTGTAAAACTTTTAAGAAGAAATCTTTAAATGTGCAGTATTGCGCAATTGATTTTTGTCGAGCCTGCGACTTTTGTCGCAGAAAGCTCGACATAGGGATAGCGATCCGGCGGCGGCGTTAGCTAACTTCTTAAAAGCTTTATATTTTAGAAGATGGAAGACCTGGATGCTTCATACTTTGTATATGGATGCCTCATGTTACGAAGTTTCCGTCAGTCACATGTCCAATGTCCTTGACCTCATTTTCATGGTTCAGTGACTACTTGAAAAAAAAGTTCAGATTTTTTGTAATGTTAAATTCTCTCTTATTATAGGATAACTATATTTGGTATGTGCGTACCTTGCAAGGTCCTCGTGCCCGTCAGACAGTTTTCACTTGACCTCGACCTCATTTCATGGATCAGTGAACAAGGTTAAGTTTTCGTGGTCAAGTCCATATCTCAGATACTATAAGCAATAGGTCTAGTATATTCGGTGTATGGAAGGACTGTAAGGTGTACATGTCCAACTGGCAGGTGTCATCTGACCTTGACCTCATTTTCATGGTTCAGTGGTTATAGTTAAGTTTTTGTGTTTTGGTCTGTTTTTCTTATACTGTATGCAATAGGTCTACTATATTTGGTGTATGGAATGATTGTAAGGTGTACGTGTCTAGCTGGCAGGTGTCATCTGACCTTGACCTCATTTTCATGGTTCAGTGGTCAAAGTTAAGTTTTTGAGTTTTGGTCTTTCTTTCTAATACTGCATGCAATAGGTCAGCTATATTTGGTGTATGGAATGATTGTAAGGTGTACATGTCTAGCTGGCAGGTGTCATCTTACCTTGACCTCATTTTCATGGTTCAGTGGTCAAAGTTAAGTTTTTGAGTTTTGGTCTTTTTTTCTAATACTATATGCAATAGTTCAACTGTATTTGGTGTATGGAAATATTTTATGATCTATATGTCAGTCACGCAGGTTTTATTTGACCTTGACCTCATTTTCAAGGTTCATTGCTCAGTGTTAAGTTTTTGTGTTTTCGTCTGTTTTTCTTAAACTATAAGCAATAGGTCAACTATATTTGTTGTATGGAAGAATTGTTAGCTGTACATGCCTGCCTAGCATGGTTCATCTGACCTTGACCTCATTTTCATGGTTCATTGGTCAATGTTTAGTTTACTTGGTTAATGTTAAGTTTATGTGACAGTTGTAATAAAGCTTTATATTTAGGACTATCAACATAATATCAATGATTAGTAAAGAAGGCGAGACATTTCAGCGTGTGCACTCTTGTTAAGATCTTTGACAACATTTGTTTCGTGTCAGAAACCTATATTATGTCAAAAATTTGATCAGAATCCAAATTCGGACAGTATCAAGCTTGAATATTGTGTCCAAATTTGCCCCAACTGTTCAGGGTTCTACCTCTGCAGTCGTATCAGGCTGCGCTCAGCGAAGCATTTTATTAGTTTCTTTGTTGATTTCATAGGGATAGGGAAATCATGAATTTTATAAATATCAAACAAAGTAAATATATCTTGTGGTCTAGTGTGTTTTAGTTGCATTGCATATCATATCTGTTATCCCTTGTAAAAGAAACTTTTCTTACGTTAGACTATATTTTTTTTCACAAAATAAAACAAATTATTTTTTCATATTACAACAAGGACAGCATTGTTTTTTACCACCACCACCCACAGAAATAAAAATAAATTAGAACAACACTCCCTTTGCATTTTGGTATTTGAATATTTCAAATACAACCACCCACATAAAATTTTTAAAAAAAACCTTCCGTGGGAGGACATAATATTTTCTGGAACAGCCCTTATATGTTTTTTCGGGGGACATAGTATTTTCTGGAACAGCCCTTATATGTTTTAGAATAAAAAAAAATAGATTTCAAATTTTATCTATTTCAAGTTGATAAACACAAAAAAACCTGTGATAAATTGTCTATATTACTCCAACCTAGCTAGTTATCAGATGTGGTATTAAGTTTGCCAATGAGACAACTCTCCACCAGAGAACTAATGATGTAGATGTTAATGATAAACAACACATTGAAATGCCTACCTGCTCATTCTGGATAATTATGACATCAAATTTTTCATTATCGAAACAAAATACATTTTACTATCTGTAGCTAACATTATTTTTATACTCTTCATAGATTAGTGTTTGCAAATTAGACTATCTCTTGGAGATGGATTCTATAATCAGAGGGGAGATGTGAAAAAACTCTTTATTAAAGTAGGTTGATAATTCAAATTGAAAAATTCAATTTTAGCACTAACAGGTGGTTTTGCATTTCATTTATTAAAAGTATTATAATTAATAGCCATGAAACAATGATTTTATTTTCAGGTCATTTTTGGAAGAAAATTGATAGAGGAAGGATACAGATATACAAGAATTTCATATTTGAAATGCTTTTAATATTTCTTTTGTATATGACCACCAAATTTTGGCAGTCAAATAAGGCCAATTGAAATTAATTGATAGATTTTTATCCCGCCCAACTCTCTGAAATCGTCCCGCCCCGATTTTTTTAATTTTTAAAAATATACGATTTCCGGATTTTGTTCATTTCTGTTACCGGTAACCGCCGATAATTTCGTTTCATTTAAACTTCCTTTTTCAAATTTCGGTTTTCGTATTTCTTCGAGTAATATAGGTCGACATATTCTTCTGCTCAATGATGACAACATTATCTTTTGAGAATATAGATTGATTACTAGAAGGACATAAATTATTCGGGTTACAAGTAATTGGCGGTGTCCAATAACCGTAATCGCGGTATGTCACAAATTTCAGTGAATATAAAACCGTGAATTATTTTATTTATACAATGACATTGTGTAAGGAAATTTAGACTGAATGATATCCAAAGCGCAAAAATCATGGAACACATTGATACAAAATCATGACTGGAATAAAGAAATTAACAGAAGCACGAACCGTGCAATTTATGACTGTATATTAAGTACAAAGAGTTGGCCAACGTACAAAATGTATTATAGCTGCCATGGCTTAGATTTACCTCCAAGGCTGTCGTTTCAGCCCTTCAATAGAGTTGTAAAACAACTTTTTCTTTTTGGTTCAGTTCGTGTTTTACATTGTAATTATATTTGCACCTTGCATAAGAATCTTAAAAGCATGAACCCTAGTATTTTCAACACAGTTTGAGTTTTCATTTCACTCTGTACTCATAATATTTGTGTTGCATACCAATGCATATGCTTCATTTTATGGGCACTATAAATCATAACTTAGAAAGCAAAAAATGATCTATGTAATCTAAAAGAGAACATTTTTCCACGTTTTTGCTATTTACTGAAAATCGGTTTCTAAAGCGGCAATTACATGTAGAACAATGGTTGCCAATCGGAAATATTGATTTAAGAATTTTTTTAAAAATGTAGAATTCCTTATATAAACATGATGTAAGCTTATTATTACCCTTGTACATTGTGTAAATGAACAACACGTCTCAAAATGGTTTAGGAGGAAATTAAAAATTAAAAAAATAAAATCCGTCCACCCGCCCCATTTATTTCAAAAATCTGGATGAAAATCTACAAATTAATTTTAGTTGGCCTAATGGTATCATTGTTATCTTTGCCATATAAACAAATATACCTGGTAAAATTTGTTCATTAGAGGAAACTTTAATTACAAATATCTATTCACATTAGATGATTTTTTTACCAATTTTCTAATTTTAAAAATAAATCAATTGTTTTTATTCTGTAGGATTCAAAATGTTTTGCCATTTATGATAATCTATTTATTTTGATTTGTCTGAAGTACATTTCACGAAAATTTCAAATTCAAAATAAGGCACCTACAGTGCATACTCCATCACAAATTGAGGTAATGTTAGTATTGATTCTGTGGTAAATTTTTTGCATTCATTATTTTAATGTGGTCAACATATTGCTAGGTCATCATATTAGTGTGTCCAGCATATGATGGATTCATGAACAGTATTCAGTGCAAATTAGCATAAATATTTCAGAGTTGTTGTCAATTTATGCTCTACATAATTTTTTATTTTGGTTATTATTATTATTATCCACAGTTGTTGTGCATCATAATTTTTAGCTCACCTGGCCCAAAGGGCCAAGTGAGCTTTTCTCATCACTTGGCGTCCGTCGTCGTTAACTTTTACAAAAATCTTCTCAAAACCTACTAAGCTTGACCAAACTTGGCCACAATCATCATTGGGGTATCTAGTTTAAAAATGTGTCCGGTGACTCGGCCAACCAACCAAGATGGCCGCCATGGCTAAAAATAGAACATAGGGGTAAAATGTAGATTTTGGCTTATATCTCTGAAACCAAAGCATTTAGAGCAAATCTGACATAGTTAAATTGTTTATCAGGTCAAGATCTATCTGCCCTGAAATTTTCAGATGTATCCAACAACCCGTTGTTGGGTTGCTGCCCCTGAATTGGTAATTTTAAGGAAATTTTGCCGTTTTTGGTTATTATCTTGAATATTGTTATAGATAGAGATAAACTGTAAACAGCAATAATGTTCAGCAAAGTAAGATCTACAAATAAGTCAACTTGACCAAAATGGTCAGTTGACCCCTTAAGGAGTTATTGCCCTTTATAGTCAATTTTTAACCATTTTTCGTAAATTTTTGTAATCTTTTACAAAAATCTTCTCCTCTAAAACTACTAAGACAAATTTAACCAAACTTGTCCACAATCATCATTAGGGTATCTAGTTTAAAAAATGTGTCCGATGACCCCGCCCGCGAACCAAGATGGCCGACATGGTTAAAAAATAGTACATAGGGTAAAATGCAGTTTTTGGCTCATATCTCTGAAACCAAAGCTTTAGAGCAAATCTGATGAGGATAAAATTTTTCATTAGGTCAAGATCTAGCTGCCCTGAAATTTTCAGACCAATCAGGCAACACGTTGTTGGGTTGCTGCCCCTGAATTGGTAATTTTAAGAAAATTTTGCAGCTTTTGGTTATTATCTTGAATATTATTATAGATAGAGATAAACTGTAAACAGCAATAATGTACAGCAAAGTTAGTTCTACAAATAAGTCAACATGACCAAAATTGTCAATTGACCCCTTAAGGAGTTATTGCCCTTTATAGTCAATTTTTTACAATTTTCATAAATTTTGTAAATTTTTGTAAATTTTTACAAAATATTTTCCACTGTAACTACCGGGCCAAGTTCATTATAGATAGATAATAGTAAGGAGCAAGAATGTTCAGTAAAGTAAGATCTACAAACACATCACTATCACCAAAACACAATTTTGTCATGAATCCATCTGTGTCCTTTGTTTAATATATACATAGACCAAGGTGAGCGACACAGGCTCTTTAGAGCCTCTAGTTTAGAAATGTCTTCTTATAACAGGATTTTACCAAAAACTTATATATAGATGTATTAAGAAAAATTTATTAACTTGTATCCATGGGACAGATTTCGTTTTAGTCCATTTTTGTATAAATGTTGCACCTTTATTTTATCTTTTTCTAGATTTTATATGTGGCTCCACTCCTCACCCATTGACATGTTGGTTAAAAAGTAAAGAACACTATATATATATATATGAATATTTCAGCAAATTATGGTGGCAAATCTGTTAATTTTTTTAGAATAGTCATAAATTTTGCCAAATTATGCAAAAAATATTGTTTTAACAAAAACCCACATACATTTTAATGGAATAGCCCTCACAAACTTTCATTGTTTATTAGCATAGATGCAATAAGAACATTAACTAGTTGATTTATAAATTGTAATGTTTTTGACTCATGTTGACTGAAATGACATTGTATGAAATAAAGTTTGTGCCAAAAAACATTATTACTAGTTTGAACCCAGTATTATATGCAAGTTATTAGTACCTAAGATACTGACGAAGTCAAAGGGAACTATAGGATTGCACGCCGTTTGTCTGACTATCAGATCAAGTTAACAGTTTTCCACACTTTTTCGTCAGGCTTGAAGATATTTATTTGATATTTCTTGTATAGTTCTGATTGAATGCATTTGTTTTATTTTGTCTCCCCTGTGATGAAACACTATATTTTGGTGTATCGAATGATTGTAAGGTGTATAAGTCAATCTGACAGCTACATGAACTGTACCACATTTTTGTCGACCCTTCGACTTTTGTCGAAAAAGCAAGACATAGCGATCCTACATTCCGTCGGCGGCGTCCAGAAATATTCACTCTGTGGTTAAAGTTTTTGAAATTTTAATAACTTTCTTAAACTATCCTGGATTTCTACCAAACTTGGACAGAAGCTTGTTTATGATCATAAGATAGTATCCAGAAGTAAATTTAAAAAAAAATATCCTGTTTTTCCGTATTTTACTTATAAATGGACTTAGTTTTTCTGCCAGGAAACGTTACATTCACTCTGTGTTTAAAGTTTTTAAAATTTTAATTACTTTCTTAAACTATCCTGGATTTGTACCAAACATGGACAGAAGTTTGTTTATGATCAAAAGCTAGTATCTAGAAGGAAATTTTTATTAAAATTTTGTACTTGTTTATCCATATTTTACTTATAAATGGACTTAGTTTTTCTTCCAGTTAACATTAGATACAGTCTGCAGTTAAATTTTTTAAAACATTTATTAGATTCATAAACTATCCTGGATTTTTACCAAACTTGGACAGAAGCTTCTTACAATAAAAAAAATTGTATCGAGAGGAATATTTTTATTAAATTTTTTCCTCATCTCATTTTTGTTGAGCCTGCGATTAACAGCAAAAGTAGGCGAGACACTGGGTTCCGCGGAACCCCTACAAATTTTTATGGTTCATTGGTTAATGTTAAATTCTCACAGTTTGGTCTGTTTCTTAGATACTGTAAGCAGTAAGTCAACAGTATATGATGTATGGAATGATTGCAAGCTGTACATTATATGGTCTGATATTGAACTCATTTTTATGGTTCATTGGTCAATGATCAATTTTCATACTTGCAGGTACTTTAGTTTCTCAGATGTTATCAACTATCAGATTTAGTGTGTGGTACGATTGTTTGGTGTATATGACCTTGATCCAACAGAGATCGTGGATTTAAGCAATTAAAGGTTATCTGGCTTTCAACAATGAACAATCGAATAACTCCGTCTCATAGGTTTATAAACGTTGTATGGGGTCTTTTAACTAACTCCGACTCATTTAGGTGCATGAAGGTTGTATAGAGTATACTTATCGAAAAACTGTTTCATTGATATGTGAACGTTATATAGGTTCTATGCTTATCTGATAGCTCGAATATCTCTGTTTCATAGGTGTATGAACGTTGTATAGGGTTTATACACCTCGAATAACTGTGTCTCATTGGTATATGAACGTTATATAGGGTTTATACCAATTGCATAACTGTGTCTTCTTGGTATATGAACGTTCTATAGGGTTAATACCCATCGAATAACTTTGTCATGGTATATGAACGTTCTATAGGGTTTATACCAATTGAATAACTCTGTCTTATTGGTGTATGAACGTTGTATAGGGTTAATACCCATCGAACAACTTTGTCATGGTATATGAACGTTCTATAGGGTTTATACCAATTGAATAACTCTGTCTTATTGGTGTATGAACGTTGTATAGGGTATATGCCCATTAAATAACTGTCTCATTGGTATATGCCCGTTCTATAGGGTTTATACCAACTGAAGAACTGTGTATCATTGGTGTTTGATCGTTTAATAGGGTTTATTCCAATCGAATAACTTTGTCTCATTGGTGTATGAACGCCATATAGGGTATATACCCATCGAATACTAGTAACTCTTTCTCATTGGTGTGTGAACGTTGTATAGGGTTTATACCCGTTGAATAACTCTGTCTCACTGGTATATGAACGTTAAATAGGGTTTATACCCTTCGAATAACTCTGTCTCATTGGTGTATAAACGTTGTATAGGGTTTATACCCATCGAATAACTCTGTCTCACTGGTGTATGAACGTTGTATAGAGTTTATACCCATCGAATAACTCTGTCTCATTGGTGTATAAACGTTGTACAGAGTTTATACCCATCGAATAACTCTGTCTCATTGGTGTATAAACGTTGTTAAGGGTTTATACCCATCGAATAACTCTGTCTCACTGGTGTATGAACGTTGTATAGAGTTTATACCCATCGAATAACTCTGTCTCATTGGTGTATAAACGTTGTATAGAGTTTATACCCATCGAATAACTCTGTCTCATTAGTGTATAAACGTTGTATAGAGTTTATACCCATCGAATAACTCTTGTCTCATTGATGTATAAACGTTGTATAGGGTTTATACCCATCGAATAACTCTGTCTCACTGGTGTATAAACGTTGTATAGAGTTTATACCCATCGAATAACTCTGTCTCATTGGTGTATAAACGTTGTTAAGGGTTTATACCCATCGAATAACTCTGTCTCACTGGTGTATGAACGTTGTATAGAGTTTATACCCATCGAATAACTCTGTCTCATTAGTGTATAAACGTTGTATAGAGTTTATACCCATCGAATAACTCTTGTCTCATTGGTGTATAAACGTTGTTAAGGGTTTATACCCATCGAATAACTCTGTCTCGCTGGTGTATAAACGTTGTATAGAGTTTATACCCATCGAATAACTCTGTCTCATTGATGTATAAACGTTGTTAAGGGTTTATACCCATCGAATAACTCTTTTTCATTGGTGTGTGAACGTTGTATAGGGTTTATACCCGTTGAATAACTCTGTCTCACTGGTATATGAACGTTATATAGGGTTTATACCCTTCGAATAACTCTGTTTCATTGGTGTATGAACGTTGTATAGGGAATATACCCATCGAATAACTCTGTCTCATTGGTATATGCACGTTGTATAGGGGTTATACCAACTGAATAACTGTGTATCATTGCTGTATGACCGTTGTATATGGTTTATTCCCATCGAATTACTTTGTCTCATTGGTGTATGAACGTCATATAGGGTATATACCCGTTGAATAACTGTCTCATTGGTATATGAACGTTAAATAGGGTTTATACTCTAATATATAACTGTGTCTCATTGGTGTATCATTATGAACGTTGTATGTGGTTTATACCCATTACATAACTGTGTCTCATTGGTATATGCACGTTGTAAAGGGTTTATACCAACTGAATAACTGTGTATCATTGGTGTATGACCGTTGTATAGGGTTTATAGTTCTTTATACCCATCGAATACTATGTCTAATTGGTGTATGAACGCTATATAGGGTTTATACCCATCGAATATCTCTGTCTTATTTGTGTATGAACGTTGTTTAGGATATATACCCATTAAAATTGTGTCTCATTGGTATATGAACGTTGTATATGGTTTATACACATCGATTAACTGTGTATCATTGGTGTATGAACGTTGTATAGGGTATATACCCATTATATAACTGTGTCTCATTGGTGTATGAACGTTTTATAGGGTATATACCCATTACATAACTGTGTCTCATTGATATATGAACGTTGTATAGGGTTAATACCCATCGAATAACTCTGTCTCATTGTTGTATGAACGTTATATAGAGTTTAAACCCATCGAATATCTCGGTCTCATTGGTGTATAAACGTTGTATAGGGTTTGTACCCATTAAAAACTGTGTCTCATAGGTTTATGAACGTTGTATAGGGTTTATACCCATCGAATATCTCTTTCTCATTGGTGTATGACCGTTGCATAGGGTTTATACCCGTTGAATAACTGTGAATCATTGGTGTATGAACGTTGTATAGGGTTTATACCCATCGAATAACTTTGTCTCATTGGTGCATGAACGTTATATAGGGTTAATACCCATCGAATAACTCTGTCTCATTGTTGTAAAACGTTATATAGGGTTTATACCCATCGAATATCTCTTTCTCATGGGTGTATAAACGTTGTATAGGGTTTGTACCCATTAAAAACTGAGTCTCATTTGTATATGAACGTTGTATAGGGTTTATACCCACCGAATAACTGTGTATCATTAGTGTATGACCGTTGCATAGGGTTTATACCCGTTGACTAACTGTGAATCATTGGTGTATGAACGTTGTATAGGGTTTATACCCATCGAATAACTTTGTCTCATTGGTGCATGAACGTTATATAGGGTTAATACCCATCGAATAACTCTGTCTCATTGTTGTATGAACGTTATATAGGGTTTATACCCATCGAATATCTCTTTCTCATTGGTGTATAAACGTTGTATAGGGTTTGTACCCATTAAAAACTGAGTCTCATTTGTATATGAACGTTGTATAGGGTTTATACCCACCGAATAACTGTGTATCATTAGTGTATGACCGTTGCATAGGGTTTATACCCGTTGACTAACTGTGAATCATTGGTGTATGAACGTTGTATAGGGTATATACTCATCGAATAACTCTTTTTCGTTGGTGTATGAACGTTGTATAGGGTATATATCCATGGAATAGCTCTTTTTCATTGGAGTGTATAAACGTTGTATAGGGTATATACCCGTTGAATAACTGTCTCATTGGTATATGAACGTTGTATAGGGTTTATACCCATCGAATAACTCTGTCTCATTGGTGTATGGACGATATAGGGTGTATACCCATCGAATAACTCTATCTCATTGATGTGTAAACGTTGTATAGGGTCTATAGCCATCAAATATCTCTGTTTCATTGGTGTATGAACCTTGTATAGGGTATATACCCATTACATAACTGTGTCTCATTGGTATATGCACGTTGTATAGGGTTTATACCCATCGTATAACTCTGTCTCATTGATGTATAAACGTTATATAGGTTCTATAGCCATCAAATATCTCTGTTTCATTGGTGTATGAACCTTGTATAGGGTATATACCCATTACATAACTGTGTCTCATTGGTATATGCACGTTGTATAGGGTTTATACCAACTGATTAACTGTGTATCATTGGTGTATGAACGTTGTATAGGGTATATACCCATTATATAACTGTGTCTCATTGGTATATGAACGTTGTATAGGGTTTATACTAATCGAATAACTGTGTATCATTAGTGTATGACAGTTGCATAGGGTTTATACCCGTTGACTAACTGTGAATCATTGGTGTATGCACGTTGTATAGGGTATATATCCATCGAATAACTCTTTTTCGTTGGAGTGTATAAACGTTGTATAGGGTATATACCCGTTGAATAACTCTGTCTCATTGGTATATGAACGTTGTATAGGGTTTATACCCATCGAATAACTCTGTCTCATTAGTGTATGGACGATATAGGGTGTATACCCATCGAATAGCTCTGTCTCATTGGTGTATAAACGTTGTATTGGGTCTATAGCCATCAAATATCTCTGTTTCATTGGTGTATGAACCTTGTATAGGGTATATACCCATTACATAACTGTGTCTCATTGGTATATGCACGTTGTATAGGGTTTATACCAACTGATTAACTGTGTATCATTGATGTATGAACGTTGTATAGGGTATATACCCATTATATAACTGTGTCTCATTGGTATATGAACGTTGTATAGGGTTAATACCCATCGAATAACTTTGTCATGGTATATGAACGTTGTATAGGGTCTATACCCATCAAATAACAATGTCTCATTGGTGTATGAACGTTTATAGAGCATATATTTATCGAATAACTCTGTAGAAAAAGTCACTTAATTTGGCATTTCAATTAAAGTTGTCTTTTAGTAAGTCGAGTTACCTGTGTTGCCATCGGTCAAGTAACCGCTAGATTGATTGATTGATGTTTTTTTACGTCCAGCGACAAATATTTCATTCATGTTCAGGACGAGATCATACCAACACAATAGTTATGTAATGTAACAGCTAGACTCCGTCTGTCCAACAAACTATTAAATTTACGTCCATTGGCAATTATTTCATTCATGCTTTGAACGGGAACAAATTAATAATGTGAATACAATAGGTTGGTCATATAACCACAGGACTCAGCCGTCTGTCCAATTGACTGGACAGAGTTTTTTTTCTCGGCTTCAACGAGACGAAATCCTTTTGTATTTGGTCTGCAGCTTGGTAATGTTGTAACCATTAAATACCGGTAAGTACAACCGCTGTGCAGCCACTCAATTGTCCGCCTGTATACCTTAATATGTGTTAGCACTGCATCCGTATCACCATGTTTCAAATATATGTCCGCCTGTTTCGATAATATATATTTTATGAGACTGTATCCAAGAACCACTGACAATACTTACAGACTGTACGTAAGAACCACAGACAATACTTACAGACTGTATTTAAGAACCACAGACAATACTTAAACTGTATCTAAGAACCACAGAAATACTTACAGAATGTATCTAAGAACCACAGACAATACTGACAGACTGCATGTAAGGACCAGACAATACTTCCAGACTGTATTTAAGTACCAAAGACAATACTTACAAACAGTATGTAAGAAAACAGACACTACTTTCAGACTGTACGTAAGAACCAAAGACAATACTTACAGACTATATATAAAAACCACAGACAAAACTTACAGACTGTATCTAAGAACCACAGACAATACTGACAGACTGCATGTAAGGACCAGACAATACTTCCAGACTGTATCTAAGTACCAAAGACAATACTTACAAACAGTATGTAAGAAAACAGACACTACTTTCAGACTGTACGTAAGAACCAAAGACAATACTTACAGACTATATATAAAAACCACAGACAAAACTTACAGACTGTATCTAAGAACCACAGACAATACCGACAGACTGTATGCAAGAACCAAAGACAATACTTACAGACTGTATCTAAGTACCTCAGACAATACTAACAGACTTTTTTTAAGAACCACAGACAATAAAAACAGACTGTATCTAAGAATCACAGACAATACTTACTGGTTGTATCTAAGAACCACAGATAATACTTACAGACTGTATCTAAGAACCACAGACAATACTTACAGAATGTATCTAAGAACCACAGACAATACTGACAGACTGCATGTAAGAACCAAAGACAATACTTACAGACTGTATCTAAGTACCACAGACAATACTTACAAACAGTATGTAAGTAACACAGACACTACTTTCAGACTGTATGTAAGAACCACAGATACAACTTACAGACTGTATCTAAGAACCACAGACAATACTGACAGACTGCATGAAAGAACCACAGACAATACTGACAGACTGTATCTAAGTACCAAAGACAATACTAACAGACTGTATCTAAGAACCACAGACAATACTTACAGACTGTATCTAAGTACCACAGACAAAACTAACAGACTGTATCTAAGGACCACAGACAATACTTACAGACCATATATAAGAACCCCAGACAATACTTACAAACTGTATGTAAGAACCAGACATTACTTACAGACTGTACGTAAGAACCAAAGACAATACTTACAGACTATATATAAAAACCACAGACAAAACTTACAGACTGTATCTAAGAACCACAGACAATACTGACAGACTGCATGTAAGAACCACAGACAATACTTACAGACTGTATCTAAGTACCACAGACAATACTAACAGACTGTATCTTAGAACCACACACAATACTTACAGACTGTATGTAAGAACCTCAGTCAATACTTATAGACTGTATCTAAGTATCACAGACAATACTAACAGACTGTATCTTAAAACCACAGACAATACTTACAGACTGTATCTAGGAACCACAGAAAATACTTACTGACTTTATCTAAGAACCACAGACAATACTTACAGACTGAATCTAGGAACCACAGACAATACTTTCAGACTGTATCTAAGTACCACAGACAATACTTTCAGACTGTATCTAAGTACCACAGACACTTCTTACAGACTGTATTTAGGAACCACAGACAATACTTACAGAATGTATATAAGAACATCAGACAATGCATACCAAGGTTTGCTGTGGGTAAATTATTTCAATTTGCCTTACATATTTTATCATCTACATTTTATAACTCATTGTCTCGTGTACATACCTTATATCTTTCATTATCTATATTTTACTGGTTGTTTCATGTACATTTGCCTTATATCTTTCATAATCTGTATTTAACTAAATTAGACTAATGCCTTTGTTTTTCTGCTTGTATAGGTACAGTAAAAGTACATTTCAAAGGCAAAACATCATATTTGACTTCTAAAAACACACAAGAGTGCACACACTGAAATGTCTCACCTGCTTTACTGACCATTGATTTTATGAGTCTTATAGATTAAGGTTTCACTACAAGTATAACAGACAATTCACATTTCAGATAAATCCTGTCAGACACACATGCACACCTTACAATAATTCCATATACCAAATATAGTTGATCTATTGCTTATGTAGTACTTGAAAAAAAGACCAAAACACAAAAAACTTAACATTGACCAGTGAATCATGAAAATAAGATCAAGGTCAGATGAAACCTGCCGGACTGACATGTACCCCTTACAATCATTACATACACAACCTATAATTGACCTAATGCTTCCAGTATTTTAGAAATGGATCTAATCACATAACTTTAACATAAAATGAGGTCAAGGTCAGAAGAATCCTGTCTGACTGAAATGTAGACATTGCAAGGAACCCATATACCAAATATAGTTATCCTATTGCTCATAGATGTAAGAAATTCACATGACAAACATTGTTTTTCTTTAAGCAGATGCTGAACCATGAAAATGAGGCTGAGGACAATGGACATTTGACAGAGGGAAATTTCGTAACATATGGCATCTGCAGTATCTAGGCCTTTTAACTTTTGAAATATAAAGCTTTATATAGACAAAAAATGAAATGAAAGGTGTTTTAAGACAAGAGTGCACACGCTGAAATGTCTCGCCTTCTTTACTAATCATTGATATTATGTTGATAGTCCTAAATATAAAGCTTTATTACAACTGTCACATAAACTTAACATTAACCAAGTAAACTAAACATTGACCAATGAACCATGAAAATGAGGTCAAGGTCAGATGAACCATGCTAGGCAGGCATGTACAGCTAACAATTCTTCCATACAACAAATAGAGTTGACCTATTGCTTAAATTATAGTTTAAGAAAAACAGACCAAAACACAAAAACTTAACACTGAGCAATGAACCTTGAAAATGAGGTCAAGGTCAGATGACACCTGCCCGCTAGACATGTACACCTGACAATCATTCCATACACCAAATATAGTAGACCTATGGCATACAGTATAAGAAAAACAGACCAAAACACAAAAACTTAACTATAACCACTGAACCATGAAAATGAGGTCAAGGTCAGATGACACCTGCCAGTTGGACATGTACACCTTACAGTCCTTCCATACACCGAATATACTAGACCTATTGCTTATAGTATCTGAGATATGGACTTGACCACCAAAACTTAACCTTGTTCATTGATCCATGAAATGAGGTCGAGGTCAAGTGAAAACTGTCTGACGGGCATGAGGACCTTGCAAGGTACGCACATACCAAATAAAGTTGAACTATTGCACATAGTATTAGAAAAAAAGACCAAGACTCAAAAACTTAACTTTGACCACTGAACCATGAAAATGAGGTCAAGGTCAAATGACACCTGCCCGCTAGACATGTACACCTTACAATCATTCCATACACCAAATATAGTAGACCTATGGCATACAGTATAAGAAAAACAGACCAAAACACAAAAACTTAACTATAACCACTGAACCATGAAAATGAGGTCAAGGTCAGATGACACCTGCCAGTTGGACATGTACACCTTACAGTCCTTCCATACACCGAATATACTAGACCTATTGCTTATAGTATCTGAGATATGGACTTGACCACCAAAACTTAACCTTGTTCATTGATCCATGAAATGAGGTCGAGGTCAAGTGAAAACTGTCTGACGGGCATGAGGACCTTGCAAGGTACGCACATACCAAATAAAGTTGAACTATTGCACATAGTATTAGAAAAAAAGACCAAGACTCAAAAACTTAACTTTGACCACTGAACCATGAAAATGAGGTCAAGGTCAAATGACACCTGCCCGCTAGACATGTACACCTTACAATCATTCCATACACCAAATATAGTAGACCTATGGCATACAGTATAAGAAAAACAGACCAAAACACAAAAACTTAACTATAACCACTGAACCATGAAAATGAGGTCAAGGACAGATGACACCTGCCAGTTGGACATGTACACCTTACAGTCCTTCCATACACCGAATATACTAGACCTATTGCTTATAGTATCTGAGATATGGACTTGACCACCAAAACTTAACCTTGTTCACTGATCCATGAAATGAGGTCGAGGTCAAGTGAAAACTGTCTGACGGGCATGAGGACCTTGCAAGGTACGCACATACCAAATATAGTTATCCTATTACTTATAATAAGAGAGAATCTAACATTACAAAAAATCTTAACTTTTTTTTCAAGTAGTCACTGAACCATGAAAATGAGGTCAAGGACATTGGACATGTGACTGACGGAAACTTCGTAACATGAGGCATCCATATACAAAGTATGAAGCATCCAGACCTTCCACCTTCTAAAATATAAAGCTTTTAAGAAGTTAGCTAACGCCGCCGCCGCCGCCGGATCACTATCCCTATGTCGAGCTTTCTGCGACAAAAGTCGCAGGCTCGACAAAAAATGATCCTGTAACATGATAAAGTCATGTATCATTATTTAAAACCATTACATATTGCATAGACTGTATATAAAAACAATAGAAACAGCATACATGCTGCATGTTTGAATATTGGAAAAATACATTCAGACTAGATCTTGGAACTAGACATAACATACTGAATCACAGACAATTAATACATGCATACATGTAGACCCTTTCTAAGAAACCCACATAATTCACACAGATTGTATCCTGATCTAGTTTTACTTAGTTAAAATAGCAGTCATCATTTAATAAAAAATCATTTCACACATGCTTAGCTACAATACTAAGTCCAATGCAGGCTTTATATTGCATTCCTTCTGTAAACAGGCAATGTGACTTTGAATATGACAGTACAACCCTGATGAAGCAATTTTCTCTCTTGTTTTCTATCTTTTGCTGTTTTATTTTCTATATGATGCAAGTTATATTTAAATGCCATATCTATTATTGGAACAGCTTTCCTTTTAATATACATATTGGATAAAAAATCAATCAAAAAATGTTTTAATTAGTTTTGTTCTTTATTATAAAACTTTTAATTTTTCTAAATTTGTATATAGGTAAATGAATACATTACCATAAAAACCTAAATAAAGTTTACACAACATTTAAAGAAAATTATCTATACATTAGTGACATGCATAAAGCACAATTTATATTTATCATGCATAATATTATGGTATAAAACAAAATAGACAAAAAAGTAACCAATTAAACTAGAGGCTCTCAAGAGCCTGTGTCGCTCACTTGGTCTATATGCATATTCAACAGGGGACACTCTCCAACATTGTAGACGAGAATAGAATTAATGACAAAAATCTCTGGGATTTTTTTTGTATCTTATATTGCTGATCATTGAAGTCTGTTTAGTTTCTCGCTATCTTCATGATCTTATTTAGCTTTTGCTCTAAACACAAAAGAGGGTAAAAAAACTCCTATAAAGAGTAACAGTCTACTTATTATATCAGCAAAATTTGACTTGTTAGTAGGTCTCGTCTTGCTTATCATTTTTGATTATTTAAGTTTCTATCTATCTATTATAATTAATATCATACAAGGAAAAACGCCAAAAAATTGGTAAAAATCATAATTATAGGGCAATAACTCCAATAAGGAGTCGTTGGACAATTTCTGCCATTTGTCTTAATTGTAGATTTTGTCTTGCTGATCATTTTTGTATATTTAAGTTTCTTTCTATCTATTATAAGTTTTAAGATATAAGACAAAAACGCAAAAAAAATTGTACAAATCGGCATCAAAGGGAAATAACTCTAATAAGGAGTCAACTGATGATTTCAACCATAAGACTTATTTGAAGAACTTGTCCTTCTGATCATTTTTGCAATTTACAGTTTCTCTCTATCTTTTATAGTTTTCAAGATATGATAATAGACAAAAATCGAAAAAAAGTGGTAAAATTAGTCATTTAAGGGCAATAACTCCTACAGGAAATTGTCTTACAGTTTTGACGTATATGGATAATTGGTAGAGCTCAACATTCTGAACAATTTTACCCTCTTCAGATTTCCTCTTTTTATAAAACGGTTATCAGAATAATAGACAAAACTTGCATTTTACCTCATTTGTTCCATTTTTTGCCATGTCGGCCATCTTTGTTGGCAGTCAGGGTCATCGGACACATTTTTTAAACTGAATACCCTAATGATGATTGTGGCTAAGTTTGATTCTATTTGGCCCAGTAGTTTCAGAGGATTACAAAAATTACGAAAATCGTAAAAAATTGACTATAAAGGGCAATAACTCCTTAAGGGGTCAATTGACAATTTTGGTCATGTAACTTATTTGTGGATCTTACTTTGCTGACCATTATTGCTGTTTACAGTTTATCTCTATCTATAATAATATTGAAGATAATCACCAAAAACTGCAAAATTTTCTTAAAATTACCAACTCAGGGGCAGCAACCCAACAACGGGTTGTCTGATTTGTCTGAAAATTTCAGGGCAGATAGATCTTGACCTTATGAACATTTTTATCCCATGTCAGATTTGCTCTAAATGCTTTAGTTTCAGAGATATAAGCCAAAATCTACATTTTACCCCTATGTTCTATTTTTAGCCATGGCAGCCATCTTGGTTGGCGGGCCGGGTCATCGGACACAATTTTTAAACTAGATACCCCAATGATGATTGTGGCCAAGTTTGGTTAACTTTGGCCCTGTAGTTTCAGAGGAGAAGATTTTTGTAAAAGTTAACGACAAGTGATGAGAAAAGCAATAATGAGCATAACATGTGAATAGTTAATTCCAGTTTAAATATTCATCATAATCTAAAGTAAAATTATTTGCAATAATGAAGTATTAGCATATCATAATCATTATGTATGTTTTTCTGTATTTACAACATTTAAAAATCACATTGTGAGGTATATTAAACTAGATGATAAATGCATCCTCTATGCAATGAAGAAAATCCCCAATGAAAAATGAGATTTAGAACTAACCTGAATTATACAAAAAGAATCACTGGTGTGACACTTTCCAAAGTTTTTTGTATGGAGTCTTCTTAATTTATTTTTTAGAAATTTGTATTTAATGTATGCCAAGATTCTCGTATCTTTATTTAGAGAGGCATCCATAGTGGACAGTCCTTATGGTATATATATTTTTTTCAAAACTAAACATAATTGGGGGGGGGGGGGGGGGATTTATACTACACATATCAAGAAGAAAAAAACACAGTCTATACCTACAAGGTATTCAAGAATGACATCTTAATATTATGAAATAAACAAATTGAAGAAAGTAACCTTACTAAAAACTTTAAATAGTTGTCAATGGTACTCAAGTAGGAAAAGGTATAAAAAAACATCTAAAACACATCTAATAAACTGCTTCGCTGAGCACAGCTGGATACGCCTGCAGAGGTCCAACCCTGAACAGTTGGGGCAAAAATGGACACAATATTCAATCTTGATACAGGTCTGAATTTGGATTGTAATTAAATATTTGACATATTATAGGTTTCTGAATCATTGAAGTAAAGAACTTGAAATTGGTTATATGAATTGAATTTATGTTCAATTAAAGATTTCTTGCTGTTGTGCAATACACTGTGCTGTTGCTCAATACTAAATAGTAAATCTGTTGTCAGACTATAAACAAACAATAACTTATCAATGTTATATCAGAAATTTATAAAAAAAAAATAAAGGGAGGTTATCTTAATAGATATAAATCAGTCATCAAAGTTTAATGAAAACTGCCCTAAGCACTTTAAGGATATTGTCCAAAAACTTGAAAATCACCCCTTTTTTATGAATAAAATCTTATAACTCGGAAACGTAAAATCTAAAAATTTATAAAAATCAAAAGGGAGCTTACAACAATAGATATAAACAATTTACCAAAGTTTCATAAAAAATGCTGAAAGCATTTTTGAGTTATTGTCCGACAACTTGAAAATCCCCCTTTTTGTAATGAATAAAACCCCATAAATCGAAAACATCTAGTCTAAAATTTATAAAAATCAAAAGGGAGCTCATGTCGATAGTAATAAACAATTCACCAAAGTTTCTTGCAAATTGGTGAAATTGTTTTTGAGTTATTGTCCAAAAACTGGAAAATCCCTCCTTTTTTAATGAATAAAACCCACAAAACTCGGAAACGGTTTCATGCATATTGGTTAAAGCGTTTTTGAGTTAATGTCCGACATGTTGACGATGGACGGGCGGACGGACGGACAGACAGACGGTCAACGATATACCATAATACGTCCCATAAACGGACATATGAAAAGGAGAAATTATAAAACAGATATATCAGAACAATACATTTCCTGAATGTTACATTACTCTATCATAGTGGTAAAATATAAAACAAAAACTCAAAACTAAGTGCAATAAAACAAGTCTTCTCTGTTCTTTAAAATTGTTCTTGCCCTTCACTCTTTGACACTTGTATGGCAAGCACTAAGATTAGTCTTGATAAACCTAAAATAAAATGGCTTCCATGTAAAATTCACAAAATCTGGTTCAATTATTGAAATAAACATTCATTCTAAATGAAAAAAAAAAAAGTTTGAACTGTTTTGATCACATTTCTACTGGAAGTGTTTAACGACCTTGACTGGCTGTTCAGCCCTCGCACGTTCGGTCATCACATTTCCACAAGATGACTGGCTTTTCCTATGATATATTAAACTCAATTTGGAATGGTGTCTTGTTTCTGATCTTCCAGTTTGGACATGTTACAAAAAATACCCTTTTTTGGTTTAAAAATATTTTACCAAGTATAATTCATTATATGACTGGAACATCTTTAGCTTAAAAGGTAGATTAAACTATCAAAAAATTAAGTGTGATTAAGCGTATTTAAATTTTTTATAAAAAAAAAAATAAAATATTAAAATCAAGGGCAGATAATTACATTGATTTGATAGGACAATTTGTTTTGTTTTTATGGGCGGATAGACAGACAGGGTGATTCCTATTATTTAATCACCTGAAAAACTTTGTGGGATGTATAATAAGATGGATAAAGTACAAGATTATATCATGGCAGGAGTTTTTAAACAATAATCTTCAATAGATTTAGCATACAGTACAGTGTAACAATTATATCAGAATTATTTCATTTTTTTTTTGATTTTGGATCTGGAAAATTAAAACTGTACCAGTAAGGTCTCTTCTTATTTTGAAATTAAAGGAAAAAAAAAAATTTTAAAAAAATAATTTGAGAAGACAGTAAAAGTTGATTTTTTGTTCAGGTCTTTAAATAATTCCATTTCTGAATTGATCAAATGTTAAATTAATCCCATGGAAACTGTTTGTAGCAGCATGTCCAGTCTGCCTTACTTCACCAGAATACTAACCAGATTTCCATTGGTCAATAAAACATAAAATTTCCATGAAAATTACGGTAAAGATGAATTGAAACATTATCCAATACGCCTGAATTATTAAATGGGTTTTAATGAAGTTGTTAATAGATATAAGAAGTTGTGGTATGAGTGCCAATGACATGAATGAGTTAAGTTTATATGTCTCAAATTAAAAGTACTTTTTTCAGATCAAATAATCCTAAATAAATTTCAGTCTCAAACATAACATTTTTTTGGGGTGATTGATACCATTGTAGGTCCTGGATTTCTTTCAACATCACCAAATAGCACCTGCTCGCTAAAACCTTCACTGTTGTTAAGGCAGATGTTCTTTTGGTTAAAATACTACTCTCAACTTCATCACACTCTGAAACAATATACACATAGATATATATTTATATTATTAGATACAGAACAGAGATAAAGAGTTTTCAGTTGCATTATATACACACTCTTTAACTTGATTCATAAAATTAAAATGATTAACGGTAAAAATCTTGAAAAAACACAATTTCAACAACTAAAGATTGCTTAAACATGTTAAAAGTACATTAATAGTGAATGATTAACTGCAATAATTTATATAATATAAAAAGAACTTTTTACAAACACAAATCACCATGTTTAAGATTTTTTTATATATTTATACATAAATTCTATTCAAAAGTAAGACTTTTAAAGAGGCAGTATGTGCAGAAAAAGCATTTTTCTTGAAAGAAATCAAACCTATCAACATATTTGTTTGTGCAAATGTAAATACATGTCATACCTCTTTAAACTTAATTTAAAATTCAAGTCTGTTGTCAGATTGAAAATGGTGACAATAATGTATACAAAAATATTGTTATTTACTGTATCCAATTAAAAAAAATATCATCTATTATACACTACCAAATGCTCTTTGTGTATCATTCTCATCACAGAAACTCCCCTGTTCCTCAACAGCATTTTCTTTATTTGGTATCTAATAAAAAGACAAGAGGCTGTCAGAGTGACAGCAAACCGGATTTTCCTGCAGAGGTTGAACCCTAAACAGTTGAGCAAGTATGGACACTACATTTAAGCTTAAAACAGCTCTGAATTTGGATTGTGATTGAATATTTGACACAGCATAGGTTTGTGACACAAAATGAATGTGGTTAAGAACTGAAATACTTGAAATTGGACATTTAAATACCTATTATGGTCCAATATCAAAAATCTAAGTACATATTAGAATCAGCATATCAAAAAACCCCAAGCATTCAATTTTTGATGAAATCAGACAAAGTTTAATTTAAGACCCTTTGGATCTCAATGTGGACCAATTTGATAAAGGAGCCCACAATCGAAAATCTCTCAATACATGGTTAGATTCAGCATTTCAAAGAACCCCATTAAAAATTTTTTTTTGTTGAATAAAACAAAGTTTAATTTTGGACCCTGATTTGATATTAAATCTAAATATATGTTTATTATTAGACAATATAAGCTTAGTTTTTAAAGGAGTTTACTTCATAAAAAAAAAAAATATATATAGCATTCAGAAAATTAGTTTTTACAGAATAACAAACAAAATTGCCACAAAATTCTACAAACAATTTACCAAAGAAAAGAAGAAAAAAATCCAAAATTTTATTTATCATTAATACAATGTCATTTCAAAATCTATAAAACTTATCAGTAACAAGAAATAATTGTAACAGAATGCTGTTACGAAGTCTCCCAAACAAAGCTCCAATAATTCGTCATTCCCATTGTCGCTTGACATTGGGCAATGTCCAGTACAAATTGGTTTATGATATGCATTAGTGACGCCTATGGATTGACCCTGTATGTCATTAAAATCTTCTTGAAATTACGAACAGGAATTTATATGGTTTAGGGGTGGAGATCTCGACCGTTTACAAGTTCTCAAAAGGGGACTCTTCCTTTATTTTTATATGATTTTTTTTTTGTCCTGTTCAAGAATATATATGGTTTAGGGGTAGGAATCTTGACTGTTTACAAGTTCTTAAACAGGAGGCGGTGGGGGTGACCCCAGGGGACTCACCTTGTATTTCATTTGATTGGTTTGATTGTCCCATACAAGAATATATATGGTTCGGGGTGGAGATTTTGACCATTTACAAGTTTTTAAAAAAAAAGGGGTAGGGGGTGACCCCAGGGGACTCCCCCTCAATTTCATTTGATTTGTTTTATTGTCCCATTCAAGAATATATATGGTTTAGGGGTGGGGATCAAGACCGTTTACAAGTTATCAAAAAGAAGAGGGGTGGGGGTGATCCCCATGGACTTCCCCTATATTTCATTTGATTTGTTTTATTGCTTACAAGAATATATATGGTTTATGGGTGGGGATCTCGACCGTTTACAAGTTCTCAAACAGGAGGGGGTGGGGGTTACCACAGGGAACTCGCCTTTTATATTTTATTTGATTTGTTTTATTGTCCCATACAAGAATATATTTAGTTTCAGGGTGTGCATCTTGATTGTTTACAAGTTTTCAAAAAGAAAAGGGGTGGGGGTGACCCCAATGGACTTCCCCTATATTTCATTTGATTTGTGTTATTGTCCCATACAAGAATATATATGGTTTAGGGGTGGGGATTTCGACTGTTTACAAGTTCTTAAACAGGAGGGGGTGGGGGTGACCCCAGGGGACTCGCCTTGTATTTCATTTGATTTGTTTGATTGTCCCATACAAGAATATATATGGTTTTGGGGTGGAGATTTTGACCATTTACAAGTTTTCAAAAAAAAGGGGGGTGGGGGTGACCCCAGTGGACTCCCCCTCAATTTCATTTGATTTTGTTTTATTGTCCCATTCAAGAATATATATGGTTTAGGGGTGGGGATCTCGACTGTTTACAAGTTATCAAAAAGAAGGGGAATGGGGGTGACCCCCATGGACTTCCCCTATATATCATTTGATTTGTTTTATTGTCCCATTCAAGAATATATATGGTTTTGGGGGTGGGGATCTCGACGATTTACAAGTTCTTAAACAGGATGGGGTGGGGGTGACCCCAGGGGACTCACCTTTTATTTCATTAGATTTGTTTTATTGTCCCATACAACAATATATATGGTTTCGGGGTGGGGATTTTGACTGTTTACAAGTTTTCAAAAAGAAGGGGTAGGGGGTGACCCCAATGGACTTCCCCTATATTTCATTTGATTTGTGTTATTGTCCCGTACAAGAATATATATGGTTTAGGGGTGAGGATCTCGACCGATTACAAGTTCTCAAACAGGAGGGGGTGGGGGTGACCCCAGGGGACTCCACTTTTATTTCATTTGATTTGTTTTGTTGTCACATACAAGAATATATATGGTTTCAGGGTTGGGATCTTGACTGTTTACAAGTTTTCAAAAAGTAGGGGGGTGGGGGTGAACCCGGGGACTCTCTAAATATTTCATTTGATTTGTTTTATTGTCCCATACAAGAATATATATGGTTTAGGGGTGGGGATCTCAACCGTTTACAAGATAAATGCACATTCTCAAATTGAAAGGGGGTGGGGGTAAGAATATATATGGTTTAGGGAGACTTAAATATCTACAAAATGTCTAATAATGAACAGTAAATTTCAAATTTCATTTATACTGTCCTTAACTAGTAAATTTCAAACTTTATATATACAGTCCTACAGATCTTATCAGGAAACAGAAAATTTTCAAATAAATCTGTCACTCCAATGATATTATATGCTAAGATATAACCCAGATCTAATTAATAATTAATAATGTAATTAACTTCAAAATGTCTAATAATATAGCTTATAATCATAACCACTTAGGAAATAGATAATTTTCAAATAAATCTGTCACTCCAATTTTTATTGTGAGATAAGACATTATGCTTAGTCATAAAAAAGATAACAAGAGTAAAATATTTAAAAATTCCACTTTTGGATGATTAAAAAATGGCGATAACTCACAAAGGAGATAAACTAATATCTTGAAAATTGAACTAGACCTTCATTAAGTCCCAGGAAACAACATATTTAAATTTGAAAAAAATTTGTTAAAGCGTTTTCATGTTATTGTGCTGACACTGTTTGGCAGCCGCGCGTAGATCCGCCCAGCTGCCCGCCATACATCACCATTTTAATAACTGATATTTCCTTCGAAAATCCAGTTAAAAAAGTAAATTATATTGAAATTGACCACTCACACTACATATATGTATTTAAAAATAAATGGGGAATGTGTCCATAGGACACAGATGATGCCCCCGCTTGCACATCATATAAAGTTATAAAGGGACATAACTGAAGAACGGTAAAAGTGAACCATTTGGTTGAGGCAAACTAAAGTTAGAGAACAGAAGCCAATTAACTTTGGGAAATACCGACAGACAAGGGTAAAACTTAATTACCCCTCCGCTACAGCGGGCATAAAAAAAGAATCAAATGCTTGTTGATACCTGTATGTCCTTTTAATCCACGGTATCAAATTCACTTTAGGCAAAGGAAGGTCCAACCTGACCTTCGACTAATAATACTTAAAGGTCCTCCATTATTTTTTGAAGAGCCAATTTTTTTTGATAATTCAATTCATAAAAAACTAAACAGACTCATTCTGTTTACTAGTTATGTTCTAATATTATATTCTCCAGTTTCCTGGTATCTTGTACGAAGACCCGTCACGAGGGTAAAGAATGTAAGTAACCACATAAGTTCCCTTTCAGTATAGTTGCATATATTAAGATCATTTTAATACTAAATTTTCATATTTTTGCTCAATATGTTTTTGTAATTCATTTGAACTGCAAATATATGAAAGTACATAGGGTGTAACTAACTACCGGTGGGAAGGTCCAAACCAGTAAGTGGAAGGTCATGGACCTCAGACCAACACCAATTTGAACACCTGTATTTTAGTGTATATAAATCTTCCATAAGTTCAAATATAAATAATACCATACAGCAGAATTAAATCCATATTAATTAAAGATGTTTGCTAGTCAGGTTTTTAAATTATTGTCAGATTTTGGAATTCCTCTAGTTCTGTCCATTTGAAGACCAAAAATTATTTTTGCCACTTACACTCATTTTTCTTTTCATAAATCTTTATTATGCCGGAGAGAAGCCAATTGTAAAAATCTTATCAAATTCTTGTAATTTTAGCATCCTAGCATTTTGTAATAGTGTTTGTGAAGTAAGATTTGTCAATTATAAAGATATCAAAATTCAAGAGAGAATTTCCCCCCCAAATTTTCAAAAGCTTATATCTCAAAAACAAGCACAAACAACAGAGTCCTTAAAAGTATTTTAGCTCTTTTAGTTGTCAGCGAGTGAGTGAGTGAGTTTATTACTCTCCTATCAATATTTACCAGTGTTAGGAAAAGCTTGATATTTTGAAACTGAGTAGAAAACATCCTTTAAGTAATTTACCATATTGTCAAATGGTGTGATGTATTCTGAATGTATATAACTAACCTGAAATGACGAATCTCTGTCTGTCTGAATTCTGCCTACAAAATAAATGAAGGCATAAGAACATAAATTATTATTTATTTTTTGCTTATAACAATCATATAATAGTGCACATTAAAGACCCATTGGTGGCCTTGGGCTGTTTTCTACTCTTTGGTTGGGTTGTTGTCTCTTTGACACATTACCCGTTTCCATTCTTTATTCTATGTTGATTATTTTATAAATGTGTCAAGCCTTAGAAAATTAAATCTATTTTCTCATGTTTATAGCATGTTGTCTATTTCTCACATTAAGAGATATTTCTTGCATTACACTGCAAGGAGTGAATAAAAAATTACATGAATATGATTGACTGGGAAATGATGGTGTAACATTCCAATTGGTTATATGATAAAAAGTACATGTATCCATAGTTACCTATTCAATTGTGTAATACAAGCTTTATTTTTTTCAAATGTCATGTACACGCTTTTTACATATTTACAAGCATTTTCTTACGTGATAGTTATTGGTTATGAGTTGTTTTTCTGTTCAACGTCCTTGAGTCCTTGAGTTCTTTGAATCGCTAATCTATCAAATGTTTTCATTTTTGTTTTGGGAAGATGCCAAGTGTTTGAATGAAGGCAGTAGTTTCATGTAATATATGACATTATCAATCAAACCTTTTTTTATTTTTTCAGTATGGCCAAAATAACATGATCTATCAAAAAGTCTTCTTTTAAGCACATCACTGGACAAACAGGACAATTAAAGGTGCTTTGCAACAATAATCACTATGAATTTAATTAAATGATCAACTATTACATATATCCCATATCTCTGAACACAAAAAAGTTTCCTACTACGATGGCTTCAGTGAAAGTGGAAATATATACAAAGAATGAATTAAAAAATTAACATACTTTAATATGTAATGCTTTGCATAATCAATTGGGCAGAAATGTTTAAAATAAATAAAATGTGTACATTTTCTTCTTTCTTCATCACAGGCATTTTCTTCGAAGGCTGCATTGATATGGGTTCAAGCAGTTGCTTTTTTATGTGAGTCATTAAATATATGTTAGACTCAGATTGAAGTCCGGTCTCTAATCCACGTCCGTTCCTCAAATCAACGTCCAAATTTGACGTCACGTTCTAAAATCAGTGTCCAGTATTTTAACCCTCTTATTGACGTCCAATGTGATGTTATGAATCACAAAAACGACGTACGTTGTCGTTTTCTTTTCTTGTTCATATAAACAAATAAATGTGGATATACATTGTACAACAATGAGACAACAACCCAAAGACAAAGATAATCAAAAGACATCTAGAGGGCAGTACATCTATACAGACTCAAACAATAGAAAGAATAAAAACGTACGGCAAATTGTTGAAAAGTATTATAATTTGGTTATATTTTTCAACAACTTTTTTGAGTTATAGGTTCATCCCACCATTGATAAGGATGAGATTTCACTGCGACACGTCAATAAAACGGACGTTGATTGAAAATGGACGTGGATTTGAGAACAACAAAAAAGACGTCGATTTAAGAGCGACATAAAATTGGCCGTCGATTTGGAATGTTATTTTATTGTGACGTCAGATTTGGACGTTGATTTGAGGAACGGACGTCGATTAGAGACTGGGCATCGATCTGGAGTCTTACATATATACAACAATACCTGATAAAAACTATGTTCCAGTAAAGCTTTGTTTGGTAGGACAACAGCCACATCCTCGGTGACCCCAAACACTAGATCACTCGTCTTTACCCTGTATCTATTAAAAATGCACAATATTAAATATGAAATGAAAGTAACTAAAAAATTAAACAGTCTTAAACTAAAAGTAAAGGGATTTCAGTAGTTGTACAATCATTAAGTAATTTTATTGGTAGATTTTAATTTTTTTCAGCTCATGTGTATTAAAGTGAGTCCACTTCAAAATTATATCAATGGCCATTCATTATCTCTTTTTAGTTTTTTTTTGTATCAGTGCTGTATCAAATAGACACAATTCATAATCTCTCCATGCATTATAGTGACCAAAGCATAATACCGTGCAGTTACTTTCGTGCATGATGATTAGGTCAATTGCCTTGTTTCTAACGATCTTATTAATCTTTAAATACGGTTTTACTAAAAAAGCTATAAAACCAGGTTAAATCCATCATTTCCTTCATAAAAAACGCCTGTACCAAGTCAGGAATATAACAGTTGTTTTCTGATTCGCTTCATGTATTTGAGCTTTTGATTTTGCCATTTGATAACGGACTTTACATTTTGAATTTTCCTGGGAGTTCGGTATTTTTGTTACTTTACTTTTTACATGTAACTTGCATATCTATCTTATCTAAATATCATTTAATTCCTCTGGAAAGAAGATGTATCATGTGTAATAGGGCCATATTTCTAGACGTTCAAAACAATAACAGCATGCATTCTTGTAAGAGATTTACCAGGAAAAAGTACAAAGGGGTTCAGAAATACACATTTTAAGGTTAAATGGCAAAATAATTATCATCCTTATGTAGGTATCTTAAAATAAATATGTAGTTCCAACTCAAACAGCTTTGTATTTTTTTCTGGAGAGGCCCTTTGTAAAATTGTTAACAAATAAAATAATGCATAGTGGAGCAAAACAAAAGATAAACAAATAAAGAGTAATGCAACAATGACCAACCCTGTTTCATAAGTGCCACTTCTTCATCTGTGAGACTAAATTAAGAATTAAGAATTTTAAGTTTTAGTTTTTTGGGATTAATTATTTAACATTTGATATTTATGAATAAAAAATACAGCATTTATTTTCCATCATAGATTTTATAAACATTTTATTTTGGAAAATGTATATAACATTTATCATGCATGCAGCTGGTTTAAAACGAAAAGAAAATTTTGATTTCATTCATGTCAATGTTGGATTTATCAGCCAAATAAAAAAAAACAACACTAAATGTACAAAATACTATCTGATGTTTTGCTATGTTCTCCGGGCCATCATTTATGGTATAATATTATTAATGACTATATATATATATATATATATATATTATTATAAATGGCCATTTGTAGTTATACTATTCAAAATAATATGCTAACTGAGTCCTAACTGTTTTTTTCTTTTTTTCTACCAATCTCAACTGAAGACACACTCCTCCTTTTAAATGTAGGGACTCCAATTGATTTCTTCATTTCCATACACTGTAATCAAAATTAAAAAAAAAATAACTTTATTAACCAATAACCATGATAACAAAAAATATGATATTTTTTAAAATATTAGCTTTTATTTTTGTGATATGTACACTTCACATAAAAACTGCATTTACAAATATAAAATGTGTGTAACCTGAATAAACTAACACTTTGAGTCAACTCACACAAGGAAATCCCCCATCCAGCACTACTATTTTTATATTTATTATAAATCTTTATTGCAATTAAGTTAAAAGTCGAGTTGCTTGAAAACGGGGAAAACTTTTTTAATTTTTTGGTGTACCTCTTTAACATTTTTGAATGATGATTCCTTATAGAATTGTATAACAGTATTGTTCATTCTTTATGTTGTTCAGTCACATGTTACAAAAATGTAATCTCTACACAAAGTATGGTTATTTTCTGAAGAAACAGATAGCCCTTTGAAATACTGTGGATTGAGTATTATTCATTGGATACCAATTTCCGTGGATTTCGTGGGTACATGTAAACAACGAAATTCAATGTTTTACGAATTACATATTTTCAATAAGGGTTTATGAAGACTTTTGCAAAAACCACAAAATCAAATATCCACGAAAAGGCAAGTTTTCCGCGATCCACGAAAATTGGTACCCACGAAAATAAGTGAATCCACAGTACAGCGGATGGCTTGTAGTTTAATTATTATTAAATTTCATAGCCAGCACCGTCATATTAAACGTAAAGGGAGATAGTAACTCAACTATAGTACATATATGTAAAAGACCCTTTCTGCAAATTTCGTTAAGAGTGGGCTCTTTGGGGCAGCTGTAGAGGCAATATTTGTTAGGGCAAATTCCAAGTATATTTCATTTGTCTACATGATTTATTTTCTTACGCTTGATTTGTTCAGTACAGTATACATTTTGTCTTGTATCTACAGTATATCCTGTTTTATTTTAGAAAATGAACAATGTGTCACTCTCATGAAAGAATTTTAAGCGTGCATGACTTTCCAACATATAGACTATTATAAATAAGTATCGCATAACTTTTTCAAATCCTGCTATCAAAATACCGGGACCCTTTCTCATGCAGTGTATAACTAAGTTCGGGTACAGCTACATGTATGCTTTGTTTATTAAATGTAAAGTAAATCTGAAAATTCTGTTTAAAAAATCAGACGACACGACCGTTTATATATATGTGACTGTTTATATATATATAATTCTTAATAGGAGAAACATAATATTTTTGTTTATGTATCTCCCAAAACTTTGTTTGTAGGGTGTATAAAAACAAAAAGTGACAGACATTCCTTTGGCATATGTTCCATTCATTCTTACAATATTAGACATTATTTTCATACCTTATTATCAAACGTGGTTTTAGTTTGGTCTGACCTGTTGCATGCAGAGGAAGTCTCACCACTTCAGCATAGGTTATCTTTGATGAACTAGATGCTGTATCAGATGGTGAAGTTGCAACCCCAGTTATGCACAGTGTTCTATTGGGGGCTTCCATCAATTCCATTGGTATAACTTGCTTCAGGTTGGAATTCCCTAGAATTAAAATGCTTCTCAACCTTTTCTGAAGTTTGTAAATCATATCTAAATAAATAAAATCTGTATACAAAAGTTTGTCGGATCCACAACAGATTTGGCAATTTTTTCTATTTAATAATAAAGGAGCATAAATACATGTAACTCAAGAACGGTTACAGTGACGGGAGTCAAATTCAAACTTGATCTGTGTTTTGTGGTAATAAGTAGTGTATAAGTTTTATAACATTTGTTGGGACAAACTAAAGTTAGAGACTAGAAAAGAAAGATTCAGCAATTTTTGCGTTAATAAAGGGGCATAACTCACGAACGGTCAAAGTGATGCCACTCAAATTCTAATAAATTAATCTGTGTTCTGTGAAAAAAATAATTGTGTGCAAATAAAGTAAGAAAATGGAAACCAATTTCTGTACAGACAGACATATGTATGGATGGACATCATGACAACAGTAAAAGTTAATGCCCCTTTGACTAGCAGTGGGGCATAACAAAAAAGTTATAATTATATTATTCATTCTGTCTTGGGATTTAGTAAATTTTCCAGATATTTTTTTTAACTTCAATCTACTTATATAGTTTGATTGTTGATTCATTCAGTGGTAAAATAATAAAAAAAATCACACCAGAAACATCATCTAATACAGGAATAGATTGTCACTAAATACTTGTGGCAAACTATTTTTTTTTTAGACCAGATACATTATCCAATACAAAAATAGATTGTCACTAAATACTTAGCTCTGTAGAGAAGAGATATAACGTGACAGTACCCAAATTGCACCAAGTACACAAATTGCACATATCAACAAAAACAGCTGTGGAAATCTTACAAGTTTTCTTTAAGAATAAACACTTAGTATTTTTATGATTTGACATTACACATGTCTTTTAACATAGCTGAATATATTTAAATATACACAAAACGTTCACAGTAAATATCAACAGATGAAGCTTTCACTGGAAAAAGTAAATCTACGGAATCGTCGTCATGCGATGTTCTCAAAAAGTCATCATTTCTTATTAAATGGATAGCAAGCATGGACTAATGTCAAATTGTTCTAAATATTTGAAGAAATGGAACAAAACATCTAGCTGTTATTCAATTCTTAAGGATGTGAATTTAAGCATGGCCAGCTGGCCGATGCAAGTTGGGTACTCCTCATATAAATGGAATCCTGGATCGTTTGGAGGTCGGTTCATACTCATTTTTCTATGATTCAATATGGATACAAAATTAAATTGGTGTAACTATAATAAACAAGTATACATCTACAAAATAAACACAGATTGGAAACTTTTGTCGGATCTCCTGTAGTTGGTGATCGCAATACTGGTATACTAGTATTGTGCACAATACTGGTATAAAAATTTTGTACCAGTATTGTATTCCAGTATTGTACCAGTATTGTGTTTTTTTTAAAATAAACAATACATATAGGTAAGTAATCTTTTATTAAAGGTGTCACATATATATGCATAATGATATTAACATATGACATGACAATTTTATATGGAATGATTGTATGTTTAACTGATTATGCCATTTATGGTACACTGTGATTGTAATCAAAGAAAGTTTTAAAACTTCTGATGTTTTTTTCTTAAGGGAACCATACTGTCTCAGCATTTTAACAAACTCTTTACTTACTTCTATCTTTTCTTCCAGTTCTCTCTTTCCAAGTCTCAATAGTATATTTTAGTGAATTTTATATTGACATTAATGCTGTTATAGCTTCTGTATCATCAGCATTGGTATTGTCTATTTCTTCTTCAGATGGCATTTCTGCAATCCCCACTTCCTATTTTTGATATTTATGTATTCAGTCTGTGGACTTTCTCTTACGCTTACTAGATTACAAGCTTGTTTAGATAGCACCTGTATGGCTCTCTTACTGTAGGAGTGCTTGTCTAGTATTAGTATTTGAGTATTTGTACCAGTAGATAAATCTGCTACAAATTGTATTGCCCATGGTTCTGAATCAACTGCTTTAACTACCCTTAACATTCATGTAGACAAACTAGTAAAAGTAGTTAATTTGATTATAATCAGGTTCCCCTATTAAGCAACTTTTTATGTTTAATGGATATTGATATCTTTTATCATGTTTATTGTGAAAGATTGATAAGAAAATAAACACAAACAAATGCTTAGAATCTTAGTATACATGTATTAAAATATCTGTAAAAAATATACATGGCATACATGTAAATGCTGAATTTACAGTGTTATAGTGTAATAATTTGCTTGAATTTATTAAATAATAACTCAGATAATAAAGCTTTTATTTTATTTTATCTAAATTGAATTAAATAAATTATAGAAGTATGATAAAATTATTAGCAACTATTTATATAATTAACAATTGCTTGAATAAGATGATTTCATTACAATAATCTTTTGTTTATTTGTACAATTATAGTAATTATTTTTAACTGGTTGTTTATAGACCGCCATTATGTAAAATCACACAGGTTCCAGTAAACTTTGACATCATAATTCAAAACATTTGACGTCACAATTGAAAAGTGATTGTTGCCTGACGTCAAAAGGTGATTCGGAGTAGATCTAAGGTCATTCGGAGGCAAAATAAAGCTTAATACCAAAAGTGTAAATACGTTTATTGATTTCACAATTATCCTCTATAATCTTTTTGAGTTCATTTAATCTCTTTGATCTTCAATATCTAATTTTGCTTAAAATTCATTTTTCATTATACACCTTAAAGTATAGTGAACAATACAACTACAATACTGGTATATCAGTAATGTACCAGTATTGCTGTTTTTTAAAAAAAAGTTACAATACTGGTACAAAATTTTTATACCAGTATTGTGGACAAAACTGGTATACCAGTATTGCGATCACCAACTACAGGAGATCCCTTTTGTCTGCATCATAAAAAAACGTAGGTGAAAAAAACTGTCAAAATAGGTGCAATTTGGGTACCGTCATGTTAGTTCTTAAACGTCTTCTCTAATGAATTTGTGCGTTAGCAGGTCCATGTATCTGTATCTTTATATTTTCTGCCAATATAGCCTAGGCACACCTTCACTTCAGTATGATGGTGTTTTCAGTTTGGCAAGCCGCAATCCCGGTAAAGGTTTTTTTTCTACACCTTACAAATTTTATTTGTTAATTCTAGAACTGAATTTGCTTACACTTTTATGTAAATATGACAATCTTGCAATAGGAACTAATTAGCTGCCTGTTTTTTTTATATAGCGTATTTCGAAAGAGAGAAAAAAAGAAACTTTGTATTTGTTTACCTTTTCTACCTCACACGTAGAGAGCTAAAATAAAATATAAAACGGAATCAAAATCGGAATTCTTCCGGAGTAATCGTTTAATCAATCAGTTTTTTAAATAAAATCTCTATACGCGTTGGCGTTTATGTTGTTTTCTCACTTTTGCAAGCATTTTATACACCGTTCAAGTTTATGTTTTTAATGAAATTGAAGGATACGGCGTTGCAAACAGCACTGTATGTAAAACCAGAGTGTATATCGTCTCTGGTAAAACCGAGTACATCGGGAAAACTGCGTTGTGTCGACTCGTTTAATATTTTCTAAAAATGATTTCATTATACCCTCAATATCATACCAGCTGATTACTATGACCAATCTGAATGTCATGTGGATATTTCTGTTTTGTTTCTTCTTTCAATGCTGTCTGTGCCCGACTTGTTGACGTTACTACCTGAGTGGTGACGATATTTCTAAGTCACGGCTTATCAGTTTTAACACGAAAAGGATCAGACAGCAAAGCCCTTCTTTTACCTCTTCTCGTATATTGTGTGACTGATTTGGAATTTTTTCCTTATGTCATCATGTTGGTGCCATTCTTCACGCCATTTTCTTTGAATCAAAACAACCCTTGTCATGATTTTTGATGTCCCCGAATTGAACATATTTTGTTATAACTACAAGTGTGGACACAGATGAATGTGGATAGTATGTTTGGATGTTTGACAGTGTTTTATATGACAAAAGGAGTTCTATGTTTTTCCTATATGGTGTTATTAACTATGTTGTACGATGACAACCAACCTGAGCATGAGGAGTGTTGTTTATTTAATATTTAGATTTTATGTTCAAGAGGGCATGAAAGAGACACTAATTGCATTAATGACCAAATGATTATAATAGAATATTTTCCACATCTTTGATTTTGCAGGCTGCAATTCAGTGGTTGTCGTTTGTCTATGTGTTACATAATATTTGTTTTTCGTTTATTTTGTGTACATAAATAACATAAATGACTATGCGTTATGGGCTTTGCTCATTGTTGAAGGCTGTACGGTGACCCGTAGTTGTTAATTTCTGTGTCATTTTGGTCTGTTGTGGAGAATTGTCTCATTGGCAATATCATACCACATCTTTTTTATATGTATTTGCTCACTATTTGTATGGTTCTATTTATATTACTTTGTGGTGGATTGTCAGTATCATTAGTAAAATATTTTGTTAAAATGTCGAAATTGTTTCTCAGATTAGAAGACATTTATTGGTTTTTAGTAATGAAAATGCCTGACATGATGCTTGGGGCTAGATGAGCTAGAAAGTAAACTTCTGTGTTGTTTTTTATCAATTCTTTGATAACATCTCCTCCAAAGCTGGCCGAAGCAAAAAAAAGTTTTGACCAATATGAAAACAATATCAACAAAAAAACCTTTGTGAGCATGCTTCAAAGACTCATAACTGCTCCAAAAGTAATCTGATAGAATTTCAAGCATGTCAAGTGGGTATTATGAAAATCTACTTAATATGTCTAAATATCAAAAAAGTTATAGTATTCAATATGAAAAAGGTATTGCAAAATTATTCTCTTTTCAATTTTTTTTGTTATATGGATACAAATATAAGTGATACCAATACAGTATTTGTTGTGGTATGAAAGTGTAGTTATTAACATTTACTGTAACAATGTTAATTCACACAAATTAAGAAATAAACAAATGAATGAAAAATGTTGAACATGTACAATGAAATATAGTTTTAGAAATCAATTAGGCCAGATAGGCCTTATAAATTTTTTAATTTTTTTTTAACATACTGAATGACCATTTACACTCAGGACCGAGTCATCAGTAGGCAGTACAGATGTATTAAAACAACCTAGCATCATATTGCTAGTAGCGAGTGTAGCATTGTCGGGTAAATTTGTTCTTTTTTTAAAATTTGGTTAAAGGACAAAAAATGTTTGGTTCAAATCATAATAAAATGCTTTTATCTCCTTATTACTTACATTGTACATAGAATGGATACTACCCTGACAAATCCTTGTGCATGAGAGTTGTCTGTCAAATCTTTATTTCACAAAGAATGAATTGCATAACAATGAACTGAGCTCAAAGCAAAGCACTTTAATAATACACTTAGACAAAGAGCTCAATCCAGTGATATACTTTGTACTACAGGTCCTTCATGAACATCCTATCCACCAAAACCATATCTCACAAACATGCCATACTACATGTACATGGTTCGATCAGAAGTCCTGAAAAAGATATGAATTTTATTATCATATTTTAATTATACATACACAGGTTAAAAGTTATATACTCCAATGGCAGTCTTTCCTGCTAAAATGTCATGTGTAGAATGTGATATACCATTTTTGGGTCTATATGGGTACTGTCCTTTATATTCATTAGGTCATTTTGACACAACAAAATATATAGAAAATGTTAACTTTGATCTGGAAATTGAGTTCTTTTTCGCAAAATAAACCCACTAAAACTAAACTTTGAATGCAAAAGACCCCTAAATGGCTAACAGATATTGCCATAAAGAATAGTCCATGATGATTATTGTTATTAAAGAGTTCATGAAATGTACACCGATTCTGTCAGTTGAATGGACTAGAATGAGATAAGTTATATAAACATAAAGGTTTTTTCAACAGTTGTGGTGTAAATTAAATCAGTTTTATTTTATGGTTGACATATTTAAGTATATATGTAGACCATTGGCTTTTCAACACTTACAATATCGATTATCTATTTATTGTTATATTGTTGGTATTTTTCACCTTCCTAAAACAGTTTTAACGTAACATGAACGCAAGCTTAATAGATCTTGATAGGGTGTCCTCACATATTTTGACGTTGCTGAAAAATTTTGGTTGACATATGTATCCTCTTCTCATCGTTTTTCGTGCTATTAAGAATGCATACTGTCGTCACAATTTCCATTGAAAAGGCATGCATAGTACAAATTCATATGACGATCGAAAACATATGATCTGACTATATACATGTACATGTATGTATAGGTTATCAGCTTTTCTGCACATATTTGCCGGTAAGCCGCAATGAACCTATTAAGGCGAGTGAGCGCAGCTAATGAGCTAAAATGAATCAAATTGTGTCCTCAGTGGGGGATATTTTAAGGGATCTATATGAAGAAAACCTGATCATCTGTTTATCGTTCTATTACTGGCTTTTTCACCTCCCTAACTTGGCCTAAGACAGTTTTTACTTACGAAAGCAAGCTTGATAACTACTCCTCACACACATGTATAGATTATCGGCTTTTCTACACGAGTCATGAATATCGTAAAATGTTAGCCAGTGAGCAGGCCCGCAATGAACCTTTTTAGCGAGTGAGCCCAGCTAATGAGCTAAAATGAATCAAATTGTGTACTCAGTCACAGTTGGTGATATTGTAAGGTATCTACACAAAGAAAACCTGCTTATATAAATCTCAGTGGCGGATCCACAACTTTTCATAAAAGGGGGGTGGCCGCTGACTGACCTAAGGGTTGCCCACTCCCGTCATGCTTCCCCAGTGGCGAATCCGGGGGGACGGTTCCGAGGGTTGGAATCCCCCCTTTTTTTGGACGATCAATGCATTTGAATGGGGACACATAGTTGGAACCCCCCCCCCACCCTTTGTCCCGAGTTGGGAACCCCCCTTTTATAAAATGGCTGGATCCGCCCCTGCTTCCCTATAAAATCAACAAAATTTTCCCCACCCCCTGGATCCGTCTATGTAACTGTTTATCGTTCTGCGTAATACTGGCTTTTTCACCTCCCTTACTTGGCCCTAGACAGTTGCTTATCTGTTTATCGTTCTGTCACTGGCTTTTTTAGACTAGAGACTTCATGTGTACAAACCTGACGTCAAACTCGTGTACTATAAAAGAAGAGACAAATAATTTCACATTAAATCCTGTAACATTACATCTTAAGATAATTACAATCCAAAGTAAATTATATTACGATGTCAATGGACTAAATTCCCGCGCAAATGTCATCACTGGGATAGACCAAAACGAATTTTAGGTTTATGTATCATTCACATTCCGATCAATTTACTCAGTTAAATAAAATATATGTGTTAACTATTTTTATATTGGTTTTGAATTTAGTTAATCTATCAGAAAAAAGGATTTATTTCTCGCAGATAGCCCTCAATACTATACACCAACTCGACACTAAAGCTATAAAACCCTAAAACATAATAGTATATGGAATCGTCCAAACGGATTACCTAATATTGATATAGGTGAAATATGTAGATTCAGAATTGTGTACACAGAAATAAGATCAGAAATAAAGCCCTATGTAAGGTGAAAACAATAACACAACTGTATAAAATCATTGTTTATTAAATTTGCTTGCATAAGAACCATGAAGTTAAAATTCATAACGATTACGTTTATCCTGTCAACCCCTTTTCTTCATTGCATCAAGGCTTCCGTTGCTTTACATCGAGCAGCAATTCAACCAATCGGGGAATGTTAAGTTGGGACATACCTCTATTTTTGGAAGCGTGATCGTTACATCGAGGCTTGCGTTACTTTACACCGAGGCCACAGTAGTTCGACCAATCGGGGAATGTTTATTTGGGGCATGTGACCTATTGAACTGCAGGTTTTATAATATTTTAATCGAAATTGTAGAAAAATGAAATGTTGTTAGTACATACCAAACAGAAAATGATGAATACTTTTAGTAAAAGATAAATTGGATCCGGGTTCTGTGTATTCACATCATTTGTACAACTCTCCTTACTGATGCCATTTTTTGGAATTTCTGTGACCTAAATGGTTCGCGAAAATTAATATTTTATTATATATATAGTAACCAGCAGGTAACATCTATACTGTACAGTATAAAAGTATACTGTTGTTAGTGTTGCTAGCAGACTAATTTTACTAATAGATTCCCACTAATAGTGGCTAATATTGCAGGATCGGGTGAAAGAGAGGCGAAAGATACCAAAGGGACATTAAAACTCATAAATCGAAAACAAAAGAACTAAAGACTGAGCAACATATACCCCACCAAAATACCGGGGTGTAAAGTTATATATGACACTTATTGTCAGCAGAACTCCGTAATACTCTAAGGAACGATATGCCAGAAAATGCTAAATGGATTGTCTGGAATTAACATATTACAATTTCTGATTTAAAAAAGATGATCTGAAAAGTAGTTACACATGTGTTTTACTTAAGACTGTGTAAACTTTTAATTTCCGAATTCTGAGTGATACATCCGATATTAATCGAGGAATTATGAGCCCTATCGGCTTTGTAGTAGGGGTGTTAAATATAAAAACAAGGAGATGTGACAACCTTCTACCATAGACCAAAGGAAAAGGGTGTAAACAACTATAGGGCACTGTGTGACCTTTTAAATAAAGAGCAAAAACCATTCCATACAATAAGCTAAAAATGGTTCCGGCATGACAAAATTTTAAACAATTCAAAACATAAAACCAATAGCCTGATTAATGCTTACAACAATAAACGAAAAACAAATAAGAACGATAGCAATCATCGATAACCACTGAATTACAGGCTTCTGACTTGGAACAGGTACATAAAGAATGTTCCGGGGCTTCAAACAGGTTTGAGCACTTAACCCGCCTCTACCTTGGGACAGTGATGTAAATGAATATAAGAACAAACAATAAAAATCAGTAAGAAAGAGTTTGACTCATCAGATCGGCTCTAAGCACACGAAAAAAAAAAATAGCAAAAAGTTAAAAACACAAGGCTAGTTCAAAGCCAATTTCAACAAATAAATAAACCATGTCTTCCTAGACTTAAATGTCAAGCGCACATCCAATGGGTTATTGTAAGGAAGTCATATATAGTCTGATAAAAGCATGGTGTCAGAATGTAGGACCAAAAGTGATCATAACTATATAGTCATAATATTTAGTAATGTTTTAATTTATAAAAAAAAACCTTGTTTTGCATTCTGTGCACATAGTCAATAGCCATATGTCGTCAAAACACTGACTGAATTATGACAGAATTGCATAATAAAACGTGGGGATTATAAAAAGAAGAAAAAAACGTATTACTAAATATATAATCTGATAAAATTTTACTTATCAAAACCACTCATGTGTCCAAATTCGATGAAATTAAAAACGTAATTTGCCCCCACTTTATCACCTTCATTTGTCATTTCAGGGTCATATGAACTAATTGTAATGAAGTCAATCAGGACCAGTCATGCCACTGTGAATGTTTTAAAAAACCTAATTATTTTAAATAAATATATAATATCCTTGACAAACAAAAATCAATCATTTAAATACATTTCAAAATAAGCACGTAAGGTAAACTTATACTTTGTACCTGAGAAATACCTTGTCGGATTTTTCTTACCTTTTAATTGCTTTTGATTAATTGATCGAGGATTTTAATACGGAAACAATATCATATTGATTCTTCTTTCCTAACTGGATATTTATCTTAGTTTTCAATGGAGTTAAAACGTGTAAGCTTAGAGGTCTTATGACACTCTGGCGTTGTGTGTAGGGATGAATATCATGCAAAACGTGTCCGTTCAAACATGTTGGTTTATATTAGTGGAGTATTATTATCACTCAGAGTTTATGAGACTTGAGATTAATTTGTAAAATAAAAATTTCGGAGATTCTTTGGGTGGACCGGACAGTTATCATATACGTGGGAGAATTTGAAGAAGTCATAAAATAACAACAGAGATATTTTACAATCTAATAAAACTTCAATTTTGTTTGTTTGGCTATTATGGAAATTGATTGATGTCTCTGGTATAAAAACCGAATGACCAACAAAATGCAGAGATTTACATTCCAGTTATCTATTGGAGGAAGTCGAATCATGACGACCAAAGAGATAAAAGACAATCCAAAAGGTCTGAAAAAGGCTGATGGCCAGGAAAAGGTCACGAAAAGCGATGTTATAAAACTGGAAGAAGAGATCATTCCGAAAGAAGATACAAAATCAGAAGGTTCAGAAAAGACTACTGAGGAGAAAATAACGGAAAAAAATATGGAACAAAAATCCGATGAAAAAATTAAAGGCATTACAAAAGAAGTGGAAGAACAATTAATGAAAAGTTATAAAAATGTGTCTGATGCGTACAAAAAATTACTCATCAATTTTTTCAAAGCTGCTGATACAGAAAATGTTGGATATTTAACAATTCAAAAGTTTGTACCAGCTGTGAGAAAGTTAGGTTATTCTGGAACGGACAGAACCGTCGCCGTAAGTATATACCAACCTTTCTATCAAAAGATCTGCAATTAATACTAAATTCTCTAAATGAAAAAAATCATTGAGATAAAACCTAAGCCATGGGAGTATTATATTGACTCAATAATTCTTCCATTCATAATATAGATATAAGAAAATGTGGTTTGAGTGCCAATGAGACAACTCTCCATCCAAGTCACTGTGACAATTTGTAAAGGTCAAAGTACGGCCTTCAACACGGAGCCTTGTCTCACACCGAACAGCAAGCTATAAAAGGCACCCAAAATGACTAGTATAAAACCATTCAAACGGGAAAACCAACGGTCTAATCTTTATAAAACGAGAAACGAGAAACACTGATGAACCACATCAACAAGCGACAACCACTGAACATCATGTTCCTGACTTAGGACAGGTGCAAACAAATGCAGCGGGCTTAAACGTTTTAATAGGCGCCTATTAAGACTAATACTTAGTCTGACCATGGAAATAATATAAAAATTTAATTGTATGACGAGGTTCCCGACTTGATACAGGCACATGCATATGACTTATATTTCTAGATCTAATCTTTTTAATCTCGATCAATGTCCTTAGAATTGACATGCAAACACATACACTTCAATCATGATTCATAAATTAGGCAAAGATCATTCGACTTTTGTGCGGAATTTTTTTTTCTCGCGATAAACAATTTTTTCCTTTCTCTGAAAATAAAACTTTGTTTTTAAATAACACACAGGAACAAGATTTATTTTTTTAACAACTCAATGTCATTTAAACCCCACCCTAATTTTAAATGGAAACACATTTTTTTCGCTACCCTTCGGACACAAATTATGGTTTTTGAACAAATTAAGAATCTAACAATTATTTATTCTTTCCGCATTTTTCATGTGTGCATACGTTTCTTCTCTAAACACATAGACCAATTTGAAACCTACCATACAATATTGATGGCTGGCCTGATTGGTGACAGAATTATGACTAGATTGTCATTGACTTTAACCTCACAAAACCTTTTACTAAAATATTCGTGAGTCAAGATATGCCATTTTGTTGATTTGGTGCATTCAAAAGTTATATAGTACTCTTTTTGGAGATGATACAACTATATGTTCTTGTTTTTTTCAAAAGTTTAACTGTTTATAACACTTTTATAGGTATTAATTCTTTTTTTTCAAGAACCTAAATAGGACAAATGCGTTTATGGAACGCGGGGCTTAAACTTCTATGTAAGACAAATATATAATTTTAACTTATTGTTGGCTTAATTCTATAATTACTCTTCAAAATATTACCCATTTAACAATTTAACAATAAAGCTTACAAAGAACCTACTTTTCAATACAATGTTGCTATTGTTTGGCGGTATTTTTCTATTCCAACACATTTGTTACATTTATACCAGGAGAGATGTGTTAAACAAGTAACAAATACTTGCGGATACAATTCGGAACCGAATAATACAATTGACATATAATCCCTGTTTTATAATATAAGAAATATCAATAATGCAAGTATGCGGCTTTTAACCACATACATAACAAATTTATATTTGACTTACAGTAAATAAAAGATAACTATTTTTGTCAAGATTGACACCAAGATCCAAATACTACTGGTCAGGTATGATATACAGTTACATACCATGGACCATAAAGAAAATAGAAAACAGATCATTCAATTCTCGATTATTGGTTAGAACAAAAATTCTCCAAATCTTAATGATTTTCCAATAACTTTACTAATACATGTATTCATTATAGGCAACACTTTAACCAGGTCCTTGGCCTTTAAAGACAATATGTTCAAACTCTTTTAGGTCATTTTTTAGTAGCAACAAACAAAACAGCTATGTCAATTGGACATGCTTTGATACTATATCTGCCCTTGAATTTTTACTTGATAACATTTTTGTTCGCTTTGGAGATTCCGTATATCGTCAAGTTATCGGAATTCCAATGGGGACTAACTGTGCACCACTTATTGCGGACCTGTTTTTGTATTGTTATGAGTTACAATTTATGACTAAAATCAGCAAAGACCCATCGAAACAACATCTGATACAAGAATTTAACAATACTTTTAGATATTTGGATGATATATTGGCTCTCAATAATGACAACTTCAGTATGTATACTAAAGAAATTTATCCTGTTGAACTTTCTTTAAATAAAGCTAATAATAACAATGACCACTGTCCTTTCCTCGATCTTGATATCTATATCATTAACGGGAAGCTTAATACAAAAATTTATGACAAAAGAGATGATTTTTCATTTCCTATCGTTAATAACATCCATTTTTAGATGGTGATGTTCCCTTGTCACCATCTTATGGTGTTTATATATCTCAACTTGTACGATTCGCTCGTGTATGTAACAACGTATTAGATTTTAGCGAGAGAAATTTATATATTACTGAAAAATTATTACACCAGGGTTTTCGATATCATAAACTAGTCAAAACATTTACTAAATTTTATCATCGGTATAAGGACATCATTCGTAAATATAACTCAACATGCAGACATCTTATACGTTCGGGTATTTCACATCCAATCTTTTATGGTAATATTCTTTACAAAGCACAAAAATGTCATTATTCACCTCAAAAGCTAACAAAACCTTTAAACAGACTTATTAAGAAGGGATATAGTTACGATACTGTTGTCAGGTCATTAAAAATTGCACATTTTGGCTTTAATATTGATTCACTTATAGGGTCTTTGCATCGGAATTAAACATATTTATTCTAAAACCAGTTGTTGGCATGACACGGGTTATGTTCTTCTCATATATTTTATGACGGTATGATACTAAACCCCTAACAGGAGGGATTGTGCCTGATATTCATATGATGAAGACATAATCTTTCAATCAGTTTAATTGAGGTCTGGAGCTGGCATGTCAGTAACTGCTAGTAGTCTGTTGTTATTTATGTATTATTGTCATTTTGTTTATTTTCTTTTGTTTCCTATTCTGACATCGGACTCGGACTTCTCTTAAACTGAGTTTTACTGTGCGTACTGTTGTACGTTTGTTTTTTCTACATTGGCTAGAGGTATAGGGGAAGGGTTGAGATCTCAAAAAACATGTTTAACCCCGCCGCATTTTTGCGCCTGTCCCAAGTCAGGAGCCTCTGGCCTTTGTTAGTCTTGTATCATTTTTAATTTTAGTTTCTTGTGTATAATTTGGAGTTTAGTATGACGTCCATTATCACTGAACTAGTATACATATTTGTTTAGGGGCCAGCTGTAGGACGCCTCCGGGTGCGGGAGTTTCTCGCTGCATTGAAGACCCATTGGTGGCCTTCGGCTGTTGTCTGCTCTATGGTCGGGTTGTTGTCTCTTTGACACATTCCCCATTTCCATTCTCAATTTTAATTGTGTGTGTGCAAACATTACGTTTTTTGTAAAAAGATGCACTGTAGCAAATTCGGAACCATATATATACATATATATGTAGGACTCGGAGGTTCGATGGGGACGCTGAAGTGCGATGGTCACGCTGAAGTGCGATGGTCTACGCTGAAGTGCGATGGTCCTTTCGCTGAAGTGCGATGGTCTACACCGAAGTGCGATAGTCCTTTCGCTGAAGTGCGATGGTTTGGCATGACGTTTAGATATTGTGACGTTTTCAAATACAACGTTATTAAACAAGTTGGATTTGCAGGCAGGAGAATAAGATTTGTAGATGAAGGTTTCATGCGTACAAAGGAAAGGAAACAAAAAGAAACGAGCGATTAAAGTCCCGAACAGTTTTTAGCATTGGAGGTGGAGGTTACAAAAATATGTAAAAACTAAGTCAGGCAGCAAATCATGAAGAACAAGGCGGCTAAAGATAATATTAGTATGAGGATTGGATAAATAGTGTTCGAAAGTACAAAATGCATGCCGCAAACTTTTTATACGACAAATAAAATGTCTTGATCTCAGTATTAATTTTGACTTTTCTTCAAGTATACTTCACATGATTTTGTCTGGGCAATTTAATGATCAAATGAAATCAATTATTAGCAATGTTTTTTGTTATATCAAGTAGAGATACTTTAGTTCTTTTCTTGAGATGAATCCTGCTTTGTAAGAAAACACGCACTAAGTAATTTTATTGTGATTACAGTATTATTCTTCTGCAACGGGTTAGGTCAACATAAACCCGAATTGTCCGTACTTGCTGTACTTCTCAATTTCTGCTGCTGAGCGGAGAAGTAGGCAAATCTAAAGCTTTTGAGAGTACACGCGTCACGTCTCAATAAAAGTCAAGCATTAATGTACTTGGTGGTTTTAATTTCTTAAAAACGGTTATGATAGCAGATAAATTGATGAATGAGTGTTGTGAGCAATTTCTTAGTATGACATGACAAGAATAAGTTACTAGTTTATTTGATAAAATTAGATGGACCCCTGTTTAGTTAGTACTAAAGACCGCCGCGCTGAACCCGTTTTTTTAAAACTTGGTAGAGGGGTCTAAATACAGCACAAACAACATTTTCCAAAAGACCAAAAAAGTGAAAAAGTATATTTTAACAAAACGCATTTGACTAGCAGGTCGAACAACGGATGTTCTTAAACCCTTCTGACTGCCATTGGCGATTGCCAAATAAACGGATCACCAGATGTAACAAGATGGATCTTAACTATTAATTTAATACCAAACAGAAAACAATAAACTTGCGGAAAAGATGGTATACCGCAAACAAAAGGTGCAAAAATTAGTACACCATATCCGGATTTCGACAATTAATGTCTCTTCAGTGATGTTAGGAATCGAAAAGGTACTGGAAGGCCATATAATTTACCTCAATTTAGGATGGACTCTTGAATTTTGAATACTGTATATAATATATATATGATCTAGCGATTGATTGTTGTTTTTTCTTGCACAGTGACACATATTTCATGCACATTCAGACGAGAACAAATTAACAATACCACTTATACGTAGGTTCTGCAAGAAGGGTGTGCATCTCGACTCTGTCCCGCTAAATAAATGAGGGTACGTTGGATAGGGGCAGAAGTTTTGCTTTGCATAGGGTTATACCTATTGGCCCATTAAAGAGTTGCTTCAGAGGTTATATAACGTGCAGAGAGTGCATCGGGTTTTAAGCTTTAATCCGTTCAGACTAGACGTGGCTTCGTATTTATACATCCGCACAGACAAACAGGCGTTAGTATGAAATTTACTGCCTAATGGTAGAAGTCCAGGGATGACCGTATTACTAATTTTGAATATTTGACTAACGGTAAATAAAAGACCCACGACATCAGTTTGAGATAAAACACTCCAACATATGTCATGTAATTGATTTTATCCTTTCATCTTGTTTCTAAGTTCATGTTATCGTAGTACATTTATATTGAATATTTACAAGACTTTTAATTCAATACATTCTAGTGGTCGCTCATTTATCGAGAAAGTTCAATTATATTATTTAACAAGTTTTGGTTTTTGTACACCTACCAGAATATAACAATTTAGCTACGATCTAAAATATCTGTCATCATTTTGGTACAAGCATCTTTTTTAGACACAATTTAACACTTCGTTTATCATACTGCCAAAGAACATGATTGATTGATTGTTGGTGTTTAACGGCATTCTCCGCACTATTGGCTATATCCTGGCGGCCAGTTTTATTGTTGGTGGAAGCCGGAATGCCCGGAATGCCCGGAGAGATTCACAGAACTTCGGCAGAAAAAACTGGCAATCTTAAACAATTAGGATTAGAGTCGAACGCACATGTCACGTGCTGTCTAACTCACAGGCTAGTGATAAAGTACTACTTAGCCGCTACTAGGACACCGAGGCCCCCTTTAGAACATGAAGTTTAATCAATTTTGTAATGTAAATAACCGCATCCTCGTCTTCGGCATCATCCTTTGTGTGTGTAACTGTTTCATTCCGACAAAGTATTGTAAAAATTGATACATGTTACGTTTGCTAATACCAAACGTGAACATTTGACTTTAAATGAAATATCCCTTTATACATTTTGTGAGACGGAAGCGTTCATCTGGAACTATATTCATCGGGAAGGTCCAAACCCCAAAATTTTATACACAAGGATGTATAAAAATACCTGAGGAGCTATATGAACTAAAGGGACCTACTTAGTATTAAGAAAAGTCAAATTCATCTACAGTCAATTTTGCTTTAGGGATTTGAAACCTTAGTTTTTTCATAATTTCTTAATTCATCAAAGAAGAATTTAATAAAAGTATGTTTTACATCATGCCAGTACCGAAGCACTGACTACTGAGCTGATAAATACTCTCGGGTCCAACAATAAACTGATCAATTGTAGAAATGTGCCTTTTAGTTTTTGTGTCTTTGGGTTTCTTCCCATTAACGTTTACATCCCATTTCCCTTTATTCATAATAGATGCTATGGTAACACGTGTATATTGTTCGTATTGAAGTTACATGAAAAAATGATCAGTCATACATCGGAAAGAAGGTACTGACAACCCCAAACTTAGACAAACTTTTTTTGCACCGCAAAATATTAAAACATAATTTTCGGTTTTGCATTTTGCATTGTCAGCGAATTGATCAGCACAATGCTTGAATGAAAACAGCAGGTAATGTGAACACGGCAGTGTTGATTTTGAACTTGAATTATGTCATGTTTATGATAGACTTTAAGTTTAAAATTTATTTTAAGCATTATTTAAAGACGTATATGAAGTGTACTCTATGAGAAGATATAAAAGTCACACCTTAAATGGCAACATTTCCGCGACTTTCAGTACAGTAAATGGACGCATTTCATGGTATTCTTGAACACTGATTACAATCTGCTGTCACTAAGTAACATTAGATTTTTTTTACATTATTTTTATTTTACCAATCATGGGCCGTTGTCAGGCAAGATACATAAACATCATAATACAATAATTATTTTAAAACATGCAAGTTTTTAGTGAAAATACACAATACACAAAGAAATAAAGTAATAAAATATGAGCAACATAGGATATTATTACAATATGAAGTGTTTAGTGTAACTAGGTCGATTTTATAAAAAATGGATATAAAATTTATTAACAGGAAATAATAGAACAAGAAATATAGTTTCTCATTTTGTAGTAGTTTTCCTCATGACCAGTGCACAGCAGTGATGAACTTGACATCGTTACAATGCAGAGGTCATCAAGGGGAGGTCATTCAGAACCAGCTACACATATTATACTAGTAATGAGATTATCCCCAATAGTGGGTCGCCTCGTGACTAATGCACAGCAGCAAGGGTTTGCCATTGCTACTGTGCAAGATTCATCAAGGGACGGTGCTCTGAACTCACTAAGGGGAAACTAATAAGTTCAAGTGATAAGAAGAAGAAGAAGAAGAAGAAGAAGAGGGAGATTAATCCCATCAAAACTTTTCATATATCTTTATGAATATGCACAATTCTGATAACAATTTCTCATCTTCATTATTTATTAACCATATCAGTTTTTTGATAGGGTCTACATTTAAAAAATTCTTGCAGCAGTTATTTATCATTGTTATCATATCTTTTTGTTGGTCAGATAGACTATCACAGTTAAAAAGAAAATGTGTTTCATCTTCGACATCATTACTACAACATCTTTGGTTTACTCTATTGTGTCGAGGAGTATTATTATATCTACCTCTCTCTATAGGTAAATAGTGAGGAGATATGCGAAATCTTGTTAAACTCTGTCTTTCTTCAATTTGTCAATTGGTTTACCCCTGTCAGAGGATATTAGACAATTATTGATCAGTGAAAAAAGTTCCTCAGATGACATGTACCACGACGGTTTCTTTGACTCGTACAATTTCTTAGATTCTAAAAAGGCATTATATAACAATGGGAATTTAGAGCCAATTTTCTAATCTGTAGTAGTATTTAATCATTGCATTTATCATGTTGAAATATATTGGCAGTCTTCCTAATAACTCAGTTAACACAGCAAAGTTAGTACTTCTTTTTGGAGTCCCAAGAATAAATTTACAGAATTTAGTATGAAGTTTTTTAGTTAGTAATTTAGAGTAAATATGGTCAAAAGAAACAATCCTATTTCTGAATTTAGCAGACATTGCCATATCTCACAACTGTATAAAAGGATGGGTATGATCGAATACATATAAAATAAGGAGATGTGGTATGATTGCCAATGAGACAACTATCCAACAAAGTTCATATGAAGTGGAAATAAGCAATTATAGGCAAACGAACGGCCGTCAACAATGAGAAAAACCCATACCGTATAATCGGCTATTAATGGTCCCCGACATGAAAAATATGAAACAATTCAACTGAGAAAACTAACGGACTAATTTACTAAAACAATTTACGAAAAACAAATATGACAGACATGAACCAACGACAACCAGTGAACTACAGACTCCTGACTTGGGACAGGCACATATAGAATGTTGACGGGTTAAATTAGTTTGCTGGCGCCGAACCCTCCCCCTAAGCTGGGACGTGATATAATAATATAATACTATAATAATCGGTTGAAAAGGGCTTAACTCATCAGATCGATACAAAGCAGAAAACATCTTACGAAAAAACAGACCGGACTTGGCTCCATGCATGCTTGTTTTCACTGAAGGATGCAAGAACAAAAAATCAGTACTTAAACACTAGTCATTGCAGTAATTTTACAATGTATTCGTTTTTTGCAATGCGTTGGGAGATGTCGAAAACAAAACAATATCGTCAGCATACATAAGACAGGGTAAATCTTGATTATATATCGAAACTGGGTCCTCAGAGTTTTTTTTAAATAGTTTGTCAGATTATTAATAAAGATCTTGAAGAGGTTTAGACTAAGGTTGTCTCCTTGTTTTATGAGCAAGGCGAGGAGATAGATCAATGCTTGATTGGTTGTTACTTTCTTCACGTCCAGTGGCAATTGACCAATGCGTGCAATACTCGAAGTTACACACAGGAGTAAACTAGAATTCGTTATAGATATATTCTCGCTGTTAAAAATCCTTCAATATAATATACATGTTAAGTCCCACGTTCGTTATGTTATACATGATTATTAAATATGCCCGATTTTTTATGAGAAGAAAGATAACTCGGGTTTGCCTTCCGTCACTTGTTGAGCATTATGAACTCCAATAGATGGAATATTTAATAAAATACCCCTGGTTTCTAGTGGGGTTCATGAGAATCAGTTTCTGTTTCCCTATGTTGTGTTTTAAATATTGCTGCTTGTCTTTCGGTCGTTTTTTGGTTTTTTTTACCATGGCGTTGTGAGTTTGTCATCGACTTATGAGTTTGGATGGTTTTTTGGTATCTACTGGATCTTTTTTTCTTTTACCATCATGAAAATGTTATACGTACGAAAACGAGCGCGTAAATTGTATTTTTGTTGTATGAAATAAATTTTGCAATCTCTTTTTTTTTATTATTTCAGCAAATGTTTGTTGATGTAAACACGAATTTTGACGGAAAAGTAACAATCTATGAATTTATGTCTGAAATGACCAAAAGAGACCCCAAGACAATAAGGCAAGTAACCTTACGACTTTCAATTCATTTATATGTTAAGATATTTTTTAATTAGCCTCTAAACGTTTTCGTTGTTGCTTAATTTTACAGTCTTTTTATATGGAGGACTTGAAATAAACAAAATACTTGTAGGGATACGGAGCCAAACATATCACATATCTTTTTTAAAAGTTACTAAAATACAAAATCATAAGTAGACAAGTGAATCTGCAAAATATAATTGCATACATTTTGACATCAACCATAATTACATACATTTGTAGAATACAACATTCATACTTTTTTTGGTGTTAATGCACGGAGAAAACAATCGACTTTCGGCAGGAAGTCAAGGTAGCAATACACAGTTAGAAAAAAAACTTAAAATTGACACTCATAATTTTTAAACACCCTCTTTTCCTTCCTTTCTAACAAATAAGGCTTAATATTTGTGTTATGCATGTGTATATTTATAGAAAGAGAATCTTCCATAGATTTGATTTCTAAATTTGGTCCAAAGGAAAATTTCAATCAATTACAGTGATACCTTTCCTGAATCCATAGACATATATCTATCAAGAGGTCCAAAAAGAATCATATGCATTTCTGCTCGTTTTTCCATAAAATTGAATTGAAAAGATCGAGCGCAAAATCTTTGTTGATAAACACTACAATAATTCATGGACCTATAGGCGGTACGGATAGGAAAATACGGACTGTCAAACAGAAAAATGGCCTATTAAACATGCTAAAAACAATCTAAATGTTCAAATAAACCCACTAAGAAGGCTATATTATTCTTCAATTATCTAAAAATCAATTTTATTGTACAAAAACTTTTATATTTAAAAAATTCACCAAGGCCATAATGCGAAACTAAACTTCTAACTGTGTATTGCTACCCAATTAAGATAGGAGTCGAACGCACCTGTCACGTGCGTGGATCAGTGTTGACAGGCTAGTAATACAGTTTATGAACTACTTTTAGACCACTCGGCCACTCATTCATGCTTGACGTATGACAGAAACTATCTTTTACTGAAAACCGTATGTCGTTTTCAGATTATCATAATGTTAGACGTTCTCATTTAAATATGCTCAACATCTCATTTTATTAAGATCCTAATTTTTCTTTACAGCGATGCTGAACTTTTGGAAACGTTCCGGAGATTTGACACCAATAAAGATGGTTACATAACAAAGGACGAGCTCGAAACAACACTGGACGCAAGTAAAATTCGATGGACAGATTTTTTATTGAAAGACATTATCAAAAAGACAGATTTTGATGGTGATGGCAAAATATCATGGGAAGAATTCCAAAAGTCTTGTCAGTATAAACAGATCATAGTGTAATAAACAGGACGGGGTTTCAATTGATGTAACGACCAAAGAAAATCAAAATACTAGTAATACATTGTACAGAATCCAATATATATATATAATGTATACGATTGAAACTCATCATCGTTCCGTAATTTATTAATTAGATTTTGGACGTTTCTGAATTATTTTCATATTACCGACTTTTGATTTAACTACTTTTAGTGGCTCTTACTTGAACGAATACCAGAATGTCCTACAACAGAGGAGGTAACCTGTCATAAAATTATATACTCCGGAGTGAAAGTCAGAAATATGAAAATAGTCTGAAGCTTGTATCTTTCATGATTGTTGTCATTTTGGAAAGTTGTATTCAACCCTTTTTTGCTTATCTTTTTTTCATAAGGACATGAATAAAATATATTTGTATGTTTCACTTTTAAAAATATGAAGACCGTATAGCAAAGCCAGATCTGAATCACTAGTCAGCCAGGTACACACAAGAGATTACTCGAATTCTTCACAATGATATAAACTTCTCCTTCTACACAGCTTATCACCTCAACCACAAGCGCTTTGGAAAAGCACGGATCCGCTTTTAACTATTTTTTTGTGATTTAACTTTTTTTAGTAAATATTCTTTAATATTTTAACTTATTCAATGTGTTCTTGCTCGTATCCATGCGATATAATAACAATAGTTCTGTTCTTAGTGGGAAATAAAAATAAAGGGGCGTCATTGTAACAACATTTTTTAATGAACTGTAATTTTTATTCGGACTTGAGAGAGGAACTTTTTAATTCATCCATTCTATCAAATAATGTTTTTATTACCATGAATGTGGAAGAGAAATTTAATTATAGTAGGAGCTGTGATGACGTTTCATGTTTATTAGCAAAAACATTGAATTTTATGTTAAAGAGGATAAAGATAAATGTATAACTACAAATGTACTTAAGTGTTTAATTTTTTTTATTATTTATTAGCATATTAAGACTTTTAATTACTTCTATTTTTCCCCCTTCTTTTTTAGTTGACAAAGGTTGATCTTATAAGTAATTGTTTTATACTTTTAAATAATTTTTAATTTTGAAAAATGATTTTTAAATTGTGTATGCATTTAATGGGCATGAGGTAAAAGTATCTCATATTTCTTTTAAGGCAGGAATCTTGCTATATTTTTATGCTGCTTTTATATGATGTATACTATATTATCACAGGCTCTTGTCTCTGAAAAACATTAAGTGTCTGAAAAAAAATTCCTATATACCTTAATGTTGCATGTTATATTTATCAATTATGGACTTTTGACGAAGTCAATACGTTATATATGGACCTGTTCAGATTATATTGACCGAGGACTGAGTGAAAGTCCTTAATTTATATATTACATATGTAAATAATGTACATGGCGTTCTTTTAACATGTTATTGAAAATATCAATATTCTTAGAACAACTTCATAGCTCGTTGCGTTAGCTTTCTTGGATTCTTAGAGTCTGCATTTAACATACTGAACTATTAGTTCGGTCAAGAAAGACAACTCGTACTCAAAAAAAGGGAGGTAACTCAATTTTCTTATAAAGGGAAACGAGTTTATCAGTATTTCCGAGGAACATGTTGATTTTTGCACGCCAACTTGTGTACATAAATAATTAAATATCGGATTACAACTGGTTTTGAATGTTCGATGATCGATATCCACGCTTAATTCCAATAGTATAATAATTGGTAATCTTAATAGAAAACCGAGTTTAGAATCAAATTAGAATTATTACGGTTTATATATAATAATTTCAATTAGTTTTTATTATACGAGATGCGTATCTATTGTAAAAAATTCTTTCTTAATCTTTGAACATTTTTCTAAACATGCAAATTCTGTTAAGAAAAATTGAAGTATTTGATTTTATAAGACAAAAAAAAAAAAAAAAAAAACAGAGAAAAGAAAAAAAAAAGAAATCTGCCCACCTAAAATATTGAATTTTGCCATGTCTGGTTGAATGACTATATATATTTTGATTCTCATACAGACAATGCATTACATCGGTACAGAGAAAAATTATAAACTCATATTAACTCAATTTAACTATTAACGAACTTAGTGAAATGTTTGCTTCTTTTTTCATCTTTGAACAGCAAGATGGCGAAATGCATCTAAGAAATCTAACAAATTTTGCAAGTTTAAAATTGAGAACGATTTAAAACAAAATTGATTTCACTTCTTCAATACATGTGGTATACATAACTTTGGCCACTAATAATAAATAAAAAGTATTATGTAATCAAATTTGGTTACATATCTATTTCAAGTTCATGATCTTTTATATGTAAAGGTAGTAAGGTAAACATAAATAAACAGAATTAACACCTTTATGTTATTGCTTCGAAAACGAGTATGTCCTACTGACTTTATGGCCATCATACTCATACTTATATTCCTTAGTTTTAAGAAGACACATTTAACCAATTAATTGTATGGTATGTTATAACTTTGGATATCAAAATAAAGGTAAATACAGAAAAGCGCTTTGGACGCATCAAAATCATTAAGTGATATTGTCAATGTTAGACATGAATCCCAAAGTTTTTCATTTGGAAAAGTTTTTTTTCTAATTTCATTTTACATTTTAGCAGACATAATAAGTACAAGTTGATTCGAAAGACTGTGTCATGACTAAACAATTGCAGAGATTGTTTAAACACTCTTTTTTTTATTTAGGCTAAATTCCTTTATAGAAGTTAAGCGGAACTTAACCTTTTTTCGCTTATATTTCAGTATCTCAACATCTCGGGTAACTTTTTCCGTTCCCAGATAGTACCACCGTGTCCTATAACTATTTTCTTGATTTGAAACACTCAGTATGTCCACATTCTATGACAAATACTAGCTCGTGGTCTTTATTCAATACCGTTTGTATTCAACTCTTTTTCTAACCTTCAGCGCACCCATCGCACATTCTTTGAAAGATCATGTTAAGAGTGATAGAACAGATTAGTGTTGTTATTGATTTATTCAGTCGGTTGTCCATTGAATTAATACAAGCTTTCCATGAAGGGTTGAGACATAAAAAAGAATGAACAATTTTAGTATGAATGCACCTTGAAATACAAATGAGAAATTTTTTACATTCTACTGCAAAGTTTTCGGCATCTTAAGGTGCAAAAGATTAATTTTATATCATGCGCGGATATGATTGACGGATTTGCTTGGCGTCGAGTGACAAATAGTTCATGCATATTCGGAACGAAAACAAATCAACAATAATTCAATAAGTGGAACGACTAGGAAGAACACGATGAAGAAACAGAAATTTCGAATGCAACTCGACTTAAATGATTTTTTTGCCATCAAACCCCTGAAAGAGTTGTTGCAAGGGTATATATATATGCTTACGTAAAGAAGATGTGGCATCGGACGTGGCTGCGTGTTTATACATTCAGCACAATGAAGCGAATAGATATAAGAAGATGTGGTATGAGTGCCAATGAGACAACTCTATATCCAAGTCAAAATTTGTAAAATGAAAAATTATAGGTCAAAGTACGGCCTTCAACACGGAGTCTTGGCTTACACCGAACAGCAAGCTATAAAGAATACCTATTTACTGCCAGATAGAAGAAATCCAGATTGCCATATATGTTATACTCCATTGCTTGGGATAACTTTTATACTGGATATGATAACTAACTAGCCACACACTCGCACAAAAGTCTTGTCCATGCAAATTCTATTTGTAGAATATTTGTCATACAATAATGGAATTTCCCAATGTACTTTAAATCAATAGCTTTAAACATTAGCTTGGTTAAAAAAAGGGACACGTCGGTGAAAAGGGAACCATAATTATTTCTGATGGGATTGCATATGGTCTCAGTTGAAAATAAAACGTCAACCTAACATAATAATAAAAAACATTTGGTCAATAAAAAAAAATCAAACATCATGTCAGTTTCACAGTTTCAACAATTTTGTCGAATTAAAGAGTTTTTTAAAATATGATTTGTCCGTTCCTAAAGCAAGATATTTGTTTTTACTATGGCATCTTAAAAAAGATGGACTTTGTGTTTAAGTTAATAATGAGGAATACGTGTGTGTATCTTTTATTTGACACAGTAGATGTGAACCTCCATGCATGCTGCGAGACTTTATGATTTCGGTCGTTGTGTAATCAAGTAACAATCCATTATGCGATTTTTAAGAATTAAAACTTTTCAAAATATGTTACAGTTTCGACTATTTTTGATTTATTTTCATATTCGTTTTAATTAATCATTTTATAATTATGTTTATTTCTAAAGGAATATAATTATGTAACGGATCTCCATGAACTATGACAAAGTATTAAGTAGACACGGGGTATTTTCCAAATACATGTAGCTAACTTAGCCAAATCAAAAACTCGTCAAAGATAAAACTCTGAAAGATTTCAACTTGAAATGATAAGAAAAGTGTGAGAAATTAATAATATATACACGGTGACATCACACGCATCACTCCATGTGGAGAACAATCTTAATTAGCTACTTGAATCACACAAATCAATGTTGGTATCCCGGGGTGTGTAGGTTTATGCAGTACATGTAGTCGTAAAAAGTTAATTCGTGAATATTTTTGTTAAAAACCTATTTTAAACTTTATCATAGTATTGGGAAGTTTATGTGTTTTTTCAGGGAAGATATTATTGTTAGTTAGCTTACGGTTATGGAAAAATTATGGAATAATAATTACTAGTATTGAAATCTTAATAATTAAAAAAACAATCATGTCATTTGTTCTGTTAAAAAAATATAGCTGGTGCAACCAAAGAACCTAATCCAATTGATGTTTTATATGGTCACGATATATGGAATAACGATGAAGATTCTTCTTTTATGTCATAAATCCGAAGGATTTTAATTTCCACATGCATCCACTACAATAACACCAGTCTAACCTAATAATTAATACGTGTGTATTTTGTCATAGTTTTTCTTTGAAGCTTTTAGCAAATTTATTTTTGTCATAATAATGAAAAATATATTAAGATTGTTAATTGTTGGAAGTTCACTTTTCAACATAATGATTCCATTGTATACTTTATCCTTTCTCATGATTGAAAAGTGGAAAACACAAAACAAAAAAAACATATACCTTGTGTATTGCAAGTCAGATTGCTACTTTAATGTTACATGTAGAGTAAACATGTATACATTCACAATTATATTGGTTATCAAAGTCTTAAAGGATATATAATCATACTGATTCATAAAAGTATAAGTGTTTGCCGATGACTTCGTATCCAAGCGTGTAAAATTCTCTATTCCATGACAAATTAAAGAATTTTCAATTTTCAACCATAAAAAGACGGGAGAATTACAAAAGTTAATTTTTAGGCAAAAATATCATTTTATTTCCCTGTCTTTGGAGATTATAAAAATATCGACGCCAAAATAAGAAAATAACGAATACTATTTGTTATTGAAGCAAACAGATGTCAGGGGTTCGAAAAACAATGCCTTCTCTGTATACATTAAACGGGCTACTTCGCTATTTATGGTAGCAAATTTTAAATCAAAAGTGACGGATGTTTAAAATATCTTATTTTCATAAAATTTACATCATTACACAGTTTAAACCTTTAATAAACTTTATTTAACGGCGCGAAGAAGAAATTCAAAAGTTAATATAAAGTAATACGAGTATAAAAACTATTTGCCCATACAAATCTATAGTAAAATTAATCGCTGTCTGTGGACAATTACTAGCGCATGCGCATTAAAGACCGAACGAATTCTTGTACATGCATAAAATTCTTGAAATCTCCTTCTGATAAACTTGCAAATTTTCTTTTCGTCTGCTGTGGCGCTTCCTCCATGGTTGTTATGTGTGACGTCATGACGTCATAAATCTAAATTTAGCAAGATTTTATTATATTGACCGTCAATATACATATAAATAGAAACATAGCGTCAATATACTTAAAAATAGAAACAAGGCTTCGGATACATAAAATAACATTTGAAACACGTGATTGTAATATCCAATGAAAACAGGAGAATGCTACACCATATGTAATATTAAAGTATATAGGATTTTTTTCAGAGACAAGTGCCTGTGTATATTATGTATGATGTTAGATTGTGATACTGTGATAAACTATTTACTTACTATTTTCTGTAACATCGTATGGATAAGAGCAAAAACACATTAAAGAGGTGAAAATAATTTTGATTATTGACTGAGTGAAAGTCCTTAATTCATATATTACATATGTAAATAGTGTAAGTTTGAAAATGATATTGACTCAATGTTACTATTTTTTGGAAATGATATCGACTCGATGTTACTGTTTTTAGTAACATGGAGTCAATATCATTTTTAAAAATAGCATATATGTCAAAATAGTGAAAAAATGCAAAATATTATTATTATATATTGGGAAACACGTGACCAAATAAACCAATGAGATACAAGAAAAATCAAACCATATGTAATATGTTAAAACATTAAAAATTACAATAAAACAAAAACTTAACACAAAACAATTTTTTTAGAAAAAAGGGGGGTTAATTACCAAGGCGCATGTGACTTCAACAACAACAAAAAATCAGTTGGCTGGATGTTGACCAGTCTGGAAGAAAAAAATGGAATATCCCGGGGGGAAATGGACGTTACCTTAAATCCTTGAGATAGCAAATAAAATTAAATGAAAATAAAACTTTATAATATTATATTATGGCGCGTCCGATGCAATTCAATAATACAATGAAGAAACATCGGACATGCATAGAGATCACTTTGATGACTACAACGACAAACTTTTGTATTGTATAACAATCTCTAAGTCGAGTCATAAAAAGGAATGAAACGTAAAATAGTCTGAAGTTTAAATAATCAGACATAAAATATATATGATATTTACCACTTTTCAGCTAAAATCGATCAGAATGCATTTGTAACATCAAGTAATTTCTTGTACACTTCATTATACAACACATGTTCTCTATACATATACCTTGCAATACATTTTGATTTAGTTTATTACAAAACGACGCAACTCAAATTATTCCATTAAAGGTTTAATATTCTCATATTTGATTTATAACATACTAAAACGTATATCCAAATTACAAAAAGTCTAAAATAAACAATTAACAATGCATGGACTCGATAATATGTATCAACATTTCGTGTGTATTTTTGTCTAGACGTCATCTAATAAACCATCGAGATGACCTCCGAAGACTGCCGACGGTCATATAACCCGATATAAACATAAATACAAATATAAATAGATGGCGACCACATGCAATTAGATTTTCTAGGTCTGTTTGATTTCATATTGTAGGTTAAAAAGTATGTTTATCATCGTTTTTACCTGTATAAGAATGATTTTTTTTGTGAATCGAATCAGTCAACCAAATGGTTCACCCTTGTTTCACTTTCAATATTGACATTCGTTTCCTTTTTATAGCTGAATACATCCGTAACCCATCTCCAGCTAAGGGGTTTAATTGAAGGTCACATGAATACGGATTCAATGTGGTCGAATTATTCACCTGCAAGTGAATCATTCATCAGCGATGGGTTATAGATATTGCCTTCATCTTTAGTCTCTTCTACCAATTCAAACGCCTAACTCAAAATGTCGTCCGCCTTATACCCGTCCATATTGACAACTGCATATAAGGAGCATGATGTATTTTTTTTGTAATAGGAATGCACGATACTGCTGATCCATATTAGCACATGGATTTAACGGGAATATGCAAAACGGCAACTTTAACATTTGTAAAATCTATACACTTGTCAAAGTAAGGTTACTAGTGGGGTTTCATCTAAAAAAAATATTCTTTTTCTTATTAATCATGGTTTGATATTGTCAATAAAAATGCTTTCCGTTCTTTTTCATTTAATATTCAATGTAAACAAATATAGAGTTTAGCATCGAGTGTAAGTTAGTTATACACTTCGGGATACGGCGTGTCTGGATAAGAAACCCCTCCGGCCTCCGGCCGTCGGGGTTTCTTAACCAGACAAACCTATCCCTCAGTGTATAACTATTACATATGTATATATATAAAACGTCTAGATATTAGTCAACGATCTTTCTTACGAGGGCGCTGGATCGCCACGAGTAACGATACCTGTACACAATAAATAAATTATATAAACGCCTAAAAAGGGTACAAAACAACACCAATATTAAAAAAAGGAAACATTAAATGTAAGTAAAAGGTCTAAATATTTCGGATAACAGATATCCTTCAGCAGTATGATTATGATGTAAAATGAATCATATCAATCTATTCTGATTTAACTACTATAACAATCTTTAAATTTATACAATTAAAACCGAACAACGCTTGTACAATTCTAAAATTTCAAACTTGACGTAGGTTAGGTATTTACAAGAGAGACTGCATAGATATATTTCTAACAAAAATAGTAATGTGCGATATGAACTGGTATATTTCTAAAATTTCACAGGTGACGAAAGTTGAGTTATTACAACAAAGACTTTTAGAAATACATTCCCAATGAATAGCACTGACCGATTTGAGCTGGTATAATACTCAAATTTCAAATTTGACGAGGGTAACGTAATTACAACAGAGGCTGCGTATTTACACATACCAAATAAATAGCAGTTTGATAATTTTAATTTTTTTTTATTTTGACAAAGGTTAAGTAATTAACCGTGGCTGCGTATTTTCTAGAATTTCAGAGTTGACAAAGGTAAATGAATAGCAACAGAGACTGCGTAGTAATATGTAATATAACCCAAATGTAAAGCACTGCGAGAATTGGAACTACACCTTTTGGTGCCAAAGTTTTTTATTTTCTTATCCAAAATCTTTCCCGAGTGAGTCTATCCTCCCTAGACCAAGTAGTGTTGTGGTCTATGCTTGTAATGGTCAGTCGACTGAGATCTGCCTTAGTGTGGCCATGGGATCTCAAATGTCGACTGAGAGGAAGGTCTGGCTTGCATGATGACCGTTCATACGTTTGTGAAATGGCTGTTCTGACTCGCCAACATACTGTTTACCACATTTACACTGTAGAAGATACACATCATTTGTAGTCTTGCAATTAACATTGCAAAATATGGTGTTTTCCGTACCAGTGGAGTGACTGTTAAAAGTCTGGGTATTCAGTATTTGCTTACATGTCTGACATCGTTTGTTTCCGCATCTCTTGCAAAGAACCCACAGACGATGAGCATGATTTAGAGGATAAATCAGCTCTCACCAGCAAGTCTTTTAGGCTTTTGGGCCCACGGAAAGCCAGTACAGGTGGATCGGGAAAAATCTTGGATAGTTTAGGATGTTTTTCGATTTCCTTCCAATTTTCGCGGATAAGGTGTGATAACTTGTCAAATTTGGGATGGTAAGTCAGCACAAACGGCACTCTTTTGTTGACCTTTTTGTCTTTATATTGTAAAAGTTCATCTAGGGTGATGTTGTTAGCACGAGAGAAACCTTTATCAATGTCTTCTTCTGTAGCTCCGATTTTTTAGGTGACCGCGAAGTTCTTGTAGTCGCCATTTTGCAGTATCATTGGTGGAGCAAATCCGTTTTATTCGTATGACATGGCTGTAGGGAATGCTCTTGGTGCAATGTTTAGGATGACAACTCAAAGGAGAAAGATATTGATGTTTGTCTGTGGGATTGCAATACAGATCTGTAAATATGATTCCATCCTTCACTTGCGTAGCAGTGTCAAGAAATGTGATCATAGGGTCTGAGATTTCACAAGTGAATTTTATTGAGGGATGGGCATCGTTGGCATGTTGAATGAACACATTGCATATATATATATATATATATATATATATATATATATATATATATATATACAAGTCTAAATTGAAAACAACGTTCAAACCTATGATTGCGTTGGATAAAAACCGCTATTTTTATACGTGTGCATGCAAAAAAAATTTCTTGGTAGTGGGGTCTAAATACAGCACAAGCAACATTTTCCAAAAGACCAAAAAAGTGAAAAAGTATATTTTAACAAAACGCATTTGACTAGCAGGTCGAACACTGCTGACTGCCATGGCAATTGTCAAATAAACGGATCACAAGATGTAACAAAATGGATCTTAATTATTAATTTAATACCAAAGTTAACAGAAAACAATAAACTTGCGGAAAAGATGGTATACCTCAAACATGAGGTGCAAAAATTGGTACACCATATCCGGATTTCAACAATTAATGTCTCTTCAGTGATGTTAGGAATCGAAATGGTATTTGGAAGGCCATAAAATTAACTCAATTTAGGATAGACTCTTGAATTTTGAAGAGTCGAAGTAGGATGAACGGATTGTATAAACCCGAAGGCAAATATAATATACATATATATTTGTATATAAAAAATATGTTCATTAGGATGGCTATCCCAATTCATTCGTCAGGGCAAAGCTCACAGAAATAATATTTTGAAAAATATTTAAAAAAATCATGCAAATACAGTTTAGGATAAACATTCAGTTGAAATATTTATCCCATATTTTTTATATCAGAATGTTGTAATAATCGTTTACAATAAAAGTGTTAAAATCAATAAAAAAAAATACATCAATTCCTTTTTTTTATGAAAATATCAAATAAAATCACATAGCTTTAATTTGTAAAACTTGTTAAGGATGTATTCTTCTGACGTTTCAGTCTCGTTGAAATCTCGTTCTGGAATTATTTCCAAAACATGTGATACAAGTGGAAAATATCAATGAATTTAAAAAATGTTATAATCAAACTTAACTCTGTGAAAAAATTGTGTATTTACAATAAGTAGTTTTTGAGTAATAAAATGTTCAAATGACTAAATTGACTAAATGCAGAAAAGTACATTAAATGATGCTCAATAGCTAGTAGATATATTTGTCTTTTAAAATACACATGGCATATAAGGATCGTAATGGTGCTTTGTGGATAAATTTATCGGTTTTCAAGAGTTAAATTGGCAGCGCGTCATCCCTACAATGGCTTCCATTTTTACGATTGTAAAAATTAGCTGTGGTAACAAACATCCTGAAATGCATATTTACACAACAGGAGCGTAATTTACTTGATTTTATGCAGACTATGGATATCACAGCTGCTACTTGTGAAATATTGCTGACTGGACCACCCTTCAGTACATCAGCTTTGGATCGCCCAGCTGTGATACAATGATTAGTTCAATCGTCGTCAAGATTTTATTTTGACTGACAAATAATTTGGTTGTGTAATGTATGTTGTTGTTGTTATTTGAATTTTGATGAAATGTTGCATGACAATTCATTAGCCGAACAAAATCAGTGTTTGTTATTTGTTGTAGTGATATACAAATCCGTCATCAATGATGTCTGTTCGTGTAAATTTTGATATTTGGGTAATGTACATCAAGTGTATTATTTCGATGAAATGATATATTCAATGATATAACAAATATCATGATTGATTGCAGCCAAAGTATTTTAATTGGTTGCTTCAAAAAAATATTCAACTCTTGTTTGAGTATAAATGGCACATATCCCGAAAAACGGACAGAAGGATATATTACACCCTCACATAAGGCTAATGATATTCTTGATCCAAATAACTATCGGGGTTTATCTATAACTAGTTCAATAGCGAAATTGTTTAATTCTATTTTGACCACTCGTCTTGACAATTTCTAATCGAACACAAAATAATTGATGGCTGCAACGTTGGCCTCACAAAAAAGCTAGGACCTCTGACCACATGTTTGTAATCAAAACAAATATTGATAAATATTGTAATAATCCTGGTGGTAGACTATATACCTGCTTTGTTAACTTCAAAAAGGCCTTTGATACTGTTATTCACACTAGAATCAAACTGAAATTACTAGATATTAGGGTGGGGTGGGATCTTCATTTTACATCATCATAAAAAAAAAATATATATCAAGTAAGCAATCGTGTGTAAAAGTAAATGAAAACTTAACTAACAGCTTTTCAACACACTTAGGGGTAAAACAAGGAGACAACCTTAGTCCAAACCTATTCAAGATCTTTATAAATAATTTGACAAACTATTGAAAAAACTTTGAGAACCCAGTTTCGATAAATAACCAAGATTTATACTGTCTTGTGTATGCTGACGATATTGTTTTATTATCGACATCTCCCAACGGGTTGCAAAAAAAATATGGATATATTGCAAAATTACTGCAATGACTAGTGCTTAAGTGTGATTACAAATAAAACAAAGGTTCTATATTTAACACGGCAGTTAGATTGATTACCAAATATGAGTTTATGTTAAATGATGTTAAACTAGAGTCTGTTAAGACATATAAATATTTTGGTATACATTTTTGTGCATCTGGCTCGTTTACAGTAACACAGGATGAATGTATAAAAAGGCACTAAAAGCCTATTCTAAGTTGTCTAAAGATTTTTTATCCTTGCATCCTTCTGTTAAACAAGCATGCATGTATTTGATCATACCATCAAACCCCTACTTTTTATGCAGTTGTGAGATATGGGGTGCCTTTAACCCAATGTCTGCTTAATCTAGAAATGGGATTGTTTCATTTGACCATATTTACTCTAAATTACCTGCTGAAAAACTTCATACTTAAGTCTGTAAATTTATTGTTGGAGCTCCAAAAAGAAGTACTAATATAACTTTGCTGTGTTAACTGAGTTGGGAAGACTGCCAATATATTTTAGCATGATTAAAACAATGATTAAATACTACTACAGATAAGAAAATCTGGCACTAACTTCCCATTATTATATAATGCCTTTTTAGAATCTAAGAAATTGTATGAGTCAAAGAAACCGTCGTGGTATATGTCGTCTGAGAAACTTTTTTCATTGATCAATAATTGTCTAACATCCTCTGACAGGAATAAACATTTGACAACAGAAAACTTAAAATTGTCATGTTGAAAGATTGGGGGGAAAATCTCAATAATCACTCAGGAGAGAAACTTTGTATATATGTTACTTTTAACTTTTATCCAATTTTGGATATCTGTATATTGTTAAAACATTTGAAGAAAGACAGAGTCTAACAAGATTTTGGACATCTGCTCACCATTTACTTATAGAGAGAGGAAGATATAATAATACTCCACGACACAATAGAGTGTGTCAAAGATGTTGTAGTAATAAGGTCGAATATGAATTTTCCTAGACAAACCCCTTATACTTTGAGGAATGAAAATAATACTTTTCAACCTCCTCTTGCTAGAACTAGCTCTTATTTTAATAGTTTCATTCCTTCCACTATAAGACTTTGGAATAGTCTTCCTCTAAGTATACAAAAATCCCCAAGTTTGTGTATATTTAGAGGTGGACTGGACAAGTATTATAGGACTGACGAAATATTTAAACCTTTTACTTATGGGATAAGGAAACATAATGTAAGTCATTGTCAATTCAGAAATAATGCTAGCAACCTAAAATCTCATTTGTTTAATCAGTTCTTATCAGAGAACACTATTTGTGCAAACTGTAATCACCCTGTTGAGGATAACCAGCATTTCTTTTTTATTTACCCTAAATACAATGATGTTAGACAGATTTTACTAGATTCTATTTACTCCATTATTGATAATAATGACATAAATATTGATTTATTATTTTTTGGAAACAGATTATTTTCATATGATATGAATATTGTTATTTTTAAATCTGTTCAAAAATATATCAGTGACACTAACCGTTTTGTTTGAAATTTTCTTAATTTTTGTTTTATTTAGTGTTTATTTATTTATTTATCTAGTGTTTATTTGTTTATTTATTTATTTATTTATTTATTTATTTATTTATTTATTTATTTATTTATTCTCTCATTTCTTTCCTTTTTTTCCTTCAACATTAATTCATTTTTTCCACTAAGTAAGCTTAGTGTCTCTTCCAAACCTTATATATATATATTTCTAATGACTTATAAAAGATATTTACAAGTCTCAAGGTACTTGAATAAATGATGATTAATTGCCTACATACTTAAATATACTTTATATTAAGTAATTAACACTGTAAATATATATTTGCGTGTGTGTGCTCATAAGTAGCATGCATTTTCCACTATATTGTATTATTTTAAATACAGTTGTTAATATTTGATTTATACCTTGTACATGTAATATGGAGAGAGCTTTTATAGGCTGTGCCTGTTGCTCAATCCTTTTCATATCTTTATGAATAAAATATGTTTAAAACCGAAGGTGAATCACATTTTCTTTTTAACTGTGATATTCTATCTGACCAACGAAAAGATATGATAACAATGATAAATAATTGCTACAAGAACTTTAAAAAAATCTAAACCCTACCAAAACTGATCTGATTAATGAATAATGAAGATGAGAAATTGTGATGGGATTTATCTCTTTCTTCTTCTTATCACTTTAACTTTATAATTTCCCCTTAGTGATTTCTACAGCACAGTCCTTTGGTGATATTGCACAGTAGCAATGTCAACTCCTTGCTGCTGTGCATTAGTAATGAGGAGAACCACTATTGGGGATAATCTCATTATAATATCTGTAGCTGGTTCTGCATGACCTCCCCTTGATGATCTGTGCATTGTGGTGATGTAAAGTTCCTCACTGTTGTGCACTGGTTATGAGGAGAACTACTACAAAATGATTGTTCTATTATTTCCTGTGAATAAATTTTAAATATATTTTTTTTAATAAAATCGTCCTCATTACACTAAACACTTCATTCTGTAATAATATCCTATATTGCTCATATTTTACTTTATTTCTTTGTGTGTTGATTATTTTTACTAAAAACTTGCACATGTTGCATGTTTTATAATACTTATTGTATTATGATGTTTATGTATCTTGCCCGACAAGGGCCCATAATCGGTAAATAAGATAATGTCTTAATTCCTATTGTCATAACATAGAAAAACAAGCAATTTCAATGCGCAGTCAAAAGAAATTTGATTAATCTGCTGTATCTCGCCGAAAAATATCACTTAACCGAGATAAAGGATTTTCATGCCGAAGTTTTGTGTACGGATGAAAGGGGTCATACACACGGGTCTCGTGTATTTTTAGGAGAACAAGGCCGCACTCTCGTCTCCCCCTTAAATCTTCATCTAAACTAACAGGGGAAGTACTCAAGGATAAGGTTAATCGCAATCCAATTTGCGGCGCTTATCAAGCGGGAAACTGTAGCCATTCCGTGGATCTTTCTGGAGCCTATGTAGACAAAAATTATTGCATGTTTGCAGGAAGTGCGTTCGAAAGGCAAAGGCTCGAGAGACTTGTTTGTTCAACATCCATCGAAGGATTGTCCGCATCATGAATTATGTTCAACTTCAGTGCTACATTGTGAATCTGCTAAAATGAGATATAATTATATTCGGCATAATATTATGAAACCCCCTGCTGTGCCAGGTGTGTAATATAATGATTTTACCATTCGCAAAGAGAAATCATATTCCCCTGCAAATACGGGCGTCTTATTGGATGTTCATCTCCAAAATTCGTTTGGAATATCCTCTGCAAATGAGGAAGACATGTTTAGTAATATTTGTGATTTTTCGTCCCCTGCATTTATAGGCGAGTCAACAGGAGGGTCTATTAATTTTTAGTATCCGCCAGATATGAGAGAAATGTGTCGTTCAGAATTAGTGAAATGGATATGAATAATTTTTCACGTGTTCATGAAGCCGTTTTACACAGTGAATCCATGATTGTAAAATTCCAGTATGTTCTAAATTTTTTAACATGCAATTGTGGGAAAAGCTGTTGGAAGATTATAGGACGGAATCAGGAAAAGTTGAATTTAACATGTCTTATGTGGTATTTGTGTGTGACAAGTGATGTTCAATTGCGTTTGAGTTATATATCATCTGTTGGAAATAGGTTATCAGATTTGCTATCCCGTTAGAATCTTTCGGAGAAGAACAGAACACAGTTTTCATCGAATCTAAGGTGTACAATTCAGATTTTGTCGTAAAGAAGTTTCTAGTTTTAGGTTTAATGATATCATTGATATCTAGGTGTGCATAAATGATACATTTGTACTATTTTAGCGCATAATTGGTGATAAGAGTAACTATAATAATGTACTAATATGACATTTTTGTTTATCTAATTACTGTTGTCTTATGACTTCCAGGTCTTAAGTCAAGAAGAGCAGTTTTACAGAAGAGGTCAAGCTTGCTAAAGGGGCAGCCTTTCGGCCTGGTACTTTTTCTAACCCAGTTTTCTAATGGTCAACTCAATGCATACCATATTTTTTGTGTGTTTTGTAAATTTCGACCATTTATATTTACCATTGTATAAAGAATACCTTGTGTGCTAACGCAGGGTTTTTTTTTTTATTCTAGAGCTTATGCAGTTTTTCTTCTGTTAAAAATATATATCTGACATTAAGACCTGAGTCAACTGTTTTGCTGTGGATTATTTTTCTATCTGCAGATTAGAAATTGACTTTAAGGGGATTGATCCATAAGAATAAGTATGTGGCCGTGTCAAAATTGCCATTGTTACCGACACTTTTAATTGATATTATTATGTTGTTGAATATTTATGATTAGGTAGATGCTTTTTCATGGTGTTTTCTAACGTTGGCATATTTCGATATGCTTAGGGCGTCGAATCTGGTCAGCAGAAGCTCAGCGTCTTTTAATTCCCGTGGACAATTGATCAGGAAGTCAGAATGGTATTGTTAGTGATAAGGGCATCTTTCTTTTATTGAATTGATCAAAGACTAGACAAGATCATGATTCTGGCACATGTTTTTTTTCTTCCCTGTTTGGCGACTTATTTGGGTTCATGTGCTTCATATTGACACTTTGTTCATTTTAGCTTATTGATACCATATTTGGTATAACTATATATGATTCCATTATTTTAATAATTAAACCACCTTTCGCCAAACACTATTAGTTGTATCGGACAATTTTGGTCATTTGACTTATTTGTAGATCTTACTTGGCTAAACATTTTTGCTCCTACAGTTTATATCTTTCTATCATTATATTCAAGATAATAACCAAAAATTGAAAAATAATCATTAAATCTACCAATTCAGGGGCAGCATCCCAACAACGGGAAGTCTGATTCGTCAGAAAATTTTTACCCTGTCATATTTGCTCTAAATGCTTTAGTTTCAGAGATATCAACCATAAACTACATTTTACCCCCCCCCCCCCCCCTCATGTTCGATTTTTAGCTATGGTGGCTATCTTGGTTGGTGGGCGGGGTCTTTGGATACATTTTTTAAAACTAGAAACCCTAAGGATGATTAAGGCCAAGTGGTTTCAGAGGAGAAGATTTTTGTAAAAGTTATGGGACGACGACGGACGACGGACGCCATGTGATGGGAAAAGATCACTTGACCCTTTGGGTCAGTTGAGCTAATAAAAATGGGCGTTTTATCAGGTGCCCCGGAAGGGTAATCATGATCTGTATATATATATATGTAATTTTATCTCGTAATTACGAGATAGTTTTCTCGTAATTACGAGATAATTTTCTCGTAATAATTATCTCGTAATTACGCGATAGTTTACTCGTAATTACGAGATAAATATGATTATCTCGTAATAACGCGATAGTTTTCTCGTAATTACGCGATAGTTTTTTTTCGTAATTAGAAATATCTCGTAATTACGAGATAAATATTTTTTTTTGTTTGTGACCCTAATAGGCTTTTGTAATTTTCTTATATGCAATGAAATGTTATGAGAAATTTTTTCTATAGTACTGGACAGAATAAAACTTTACTCATGCCAAGTATTTCTTTATTTGAAACAAAGATAAATTCTGCACAATTTTTTGAAAAGTGCAAATTTAACAAAGACTAATAGGGGAAAATCAATGGTGATATTACCACCTTAAGGGTAATTTTCGAGCAGTGGATTTTTAATTTTTCCTCAGCGTATTTTCATACTTGAAACACATTATTCACAATGTTCATTTCAAATTGACTAAAGAGCAACGTGTAAACTTTTTTTTTTATAATTTTTCGTTCATTTTGAAAGACCATTTTACTTCCCGTTTGTCCGTTCACAAGGTTCCATCCCCATTTTGATTCGCATTCAGTTTTCTTTTCCTTTTCTCTTGCTTACCCTTCTGATGTAATTCCACAAATGTCATGTCACGCAGCAAATTAAAACTCTTGTTCAACATTATTTATTAAAAATTATTTGCTTAAATCCTTTATTTTTCACACTCGGTACTAGCACTTTCCACTTCTATTTATAGACCATATTGCGGACGTGAAGGAAAGCACTGTAAACAACGGTTTTTTGTTTGTATAAACATTCAAATGTTTATATTTATGTGAAAAAGTGATTATCTAACACGAATATCAAATCAAGAATATCATTATTAAGCTTATAACAGTGTATTTCCTCTTTTTTGTCGAGAGTTGAATATCTCTTAGTGTTGACAGTTGTTTTGAGAAACGAATTTATTTCTTTGTATGCAACTGTAAGTGTGCGTCTTCGACTATAGGCTATTTTCTATGGAATTTCAATAAATAAAATAAAAATAAAAAAGTCAACGTTATAGTGTGAGCTTTAATTTGTTATTGTGTGTATATGCAAGTGTTTGTAATATTCTTACCCATACTACATTTTGTATTCACGTCCCATATCAACATTCCCTTTTTTAGCTCACCGGGGCCCGAAGGGCCCCATGTGAGCTTATGCAATCACTTGGCGTCCGTCGTCGTCCATCGTCTGTCGTCGTCGTCGTCTGTCGTCGTCCATCGTCTGTCGTCGTCGTCGTCTGTCGTCGTAAACTATTTAAAAAATCTTCTCCTCTGAAACTACTGGGCTAAATACCTTCAATCTTTAACTAAATGTTCCTTATGGTATCTAGTTTATAAATTGTATCCGAAGTTTTGATCCATCGACAAACATGGCCGCCATGGCTAAAAATAGAACATAGGGTCAAATGCAGTTTTTGGCTTATATCTCAAAAACTAAAGCTTTTAGAGCAAATCTGACATGGAGTTAAATTGTTCAATTGGTCAAGATCTATCAGCTCTGAAATTTTCAGACGAATCGAACAACCCATTGTTGGGTTGCTGCCACCGAATTGGTAGTTTTAACAAAATTTTGCAGTTTTTTTGTTATTATTTTGAATATTATTATAGATATATATATATAAACTGTAAGCAGCAATAATGTTCAGCAAAGTAAGATCTACAAAAAAGTTAATATGACCATAATTGTCAATTGACCCCTTAAGGAGTTATTGCCCTTTAAAGACAATTTTACACAATTTGTTCATCAAGTTTGCTAACATTTAAAAATCTTCTCCTCTGAAACTACTGGGCCAATTACCTTCAAACTTAAACTAAATGTTCCTTAGGGTATCTTGTTTATAAAATGTATCCGAAGTTTGTATCCATCGACAAACATGGCCGCCATGGCTAAAAATAGAACATAGGGGTCATATGCAGTTTTTGGCTTATATCTCAAAAACTAAATCTTTTAGAGCAAATGTGACATGAGGGAAAAATTGTTTAATTGGTCAAGATCTATCGGCCCTGAAATTATCAGACGAATCGAACAACCCATTGTTGGGTTGCTGCCACCGAATTGGTAGTTTTAACAAAATTTTGCAGTTTTTTGTTATTATTTTGAATATTATTATAGATATATATAAACTATAAGCAGCAATAATGTTCAGCAAAGTAAGATCTACAAAAAAGTTACATGACCAAAATTGTCAATTGACCCCTTAAGGAGTTATTGCCCTTTAAAGACAATTTTACACAATTTGTTCATCAAATTTGCTAACATTTAAAAATCTTCTCCTCTGAAAAACAGGTGAGCGATTCAGGCTCTTGAGAGCCTCTTGTTGAAGTCTCTGATCTGTGCCGTTTACCAGTGTTTATTAAGTTTGTGTAGGGACAGCTACCACAAGGTATATACACAATACTTCGGAGACCGTATTTTTGTTCTTTTAAACAGTTGTGTAGAAACAATGGCATAGCAGTTCTTGCAAGCTTTAAGTTGGTCAGCTAGTAAACCCAACTCAACCACTCTTCGACCATCACGCCATGCCAAATTACAGTCATTTTCTTGGGAGGGAAGCAATGTTTCACTCGGACAAGACATTTCATTTACAATTACTACACTTTTTGTTATATTTTGATGAGAAGCATTCAATACTTTTCCACCGAATTGACCATTTTTCCGACGAAGCGGAATACCTTCCGACATCTTGAAAATATTTTTCTGGTGTAAGGGAGATAACTCTCATAACAACGAACGCAAATTTTCCCGTTATCCTCTAGAGGCGTTCATTTACGTACCTCTCACCTTAACGTCGAGCCGGTTTGTGCTATTATCGCCGCCATCTTGTTTACATTGGTTACAAAAAGTAGTTTTGTCAGCGTCGTTTTCCAAAAATAAATAACTTTAAGTGCCACTACCGGAAGCCAATCATATAAACGTATTTCCTAATATGCTAATCATATAAGAATTATAACACACTGTTGACTGTTGTACCCCAATTTTTGACATTTGTACCTATTATGACTGTTTGTTTTGCTCACACATTGTTGTCAATATAATGAAATTCTATGCGACTGTCATACAAGTGAGAGATTTAGCTAGCTATAAAACCAGGTTCAATCCACAATTTTCTACATAAAGAAATTTCCTGTACACATTTAGTTGTTTTCCATTCGTTTGATGTGTTTGAGCTTTTGATTTTGCCATTTGATAAGGGACTTTCCGTTTTGTATTTTCCATGGAGTTCGGTATTTTTGTTATTTTACTTTTTTTCCCAGTCGCGAGGGATCAACTCAAGATCTAATATTAAAGTAAATAAATACACCAGTGATTGTAACATTTGCTCTCCTGATCTCCATATTTAAGGTAACAGGAACGTAAATGGCCTCCAGGTTTTTAAACTATAATATGTGAAACTGCGTATGAAAAATGGTACGAGTAGCTGTTATACTTTCGGAGATAAAATAAATTGCCATATGCTAAATAAAGGCAACAGTAGTATACCACTGTTCGAAACTCATAAATCGATAGAGATAAAAACAAATCCGGGTTACAAACTAAAACTGTGGGAAACGCATCAAATATAAGAGGAGAACAACGACACAACAAAGACACAACATTAAAATGTAACACACACAGAAACGAACTATAATATAACAATGGCCATTTTCCTGACTTGGTACAGGACATTTTAAGAAAAAAATTGTGGGTTGAACCTGGTTTTGTGGCATGCCAAACCTCCCGCTTTTATGGCAATGTTAAATATAACATTAAAATGACAACATTACATGACAGGATTACAATACAAATAAATGGGAGAACATATAGGACAAAGAAACACACGAATAATAGCTAACAAAAGGCACCAGGTTTAAAATCCAATACGCCAGACGTGCGTCTCGTCCACACAAGACTTACCAGTGACGCTCAGATGAAAAAAGTTTGAAAGCCAAAACAAGTACAAAGCTAAAGAGCACCGAGGACCAAAACTTCCAAAAAGTTGCGCCCAACACGGCCAGGGTTTTCTGCCTGGGACAAGAACATCCTTATTATTTAGAATAATTTATAATTTTGCAAACAGTAAATTTTATAAAATGACTATATAATAGATATACATGATAAAACCGAAGTGGGTATAAAATGACTATATAATAGATATACATGATAAAACCGAAGTGGGTATAAAATGACTATGTAATAGATACCATCATCAATTTCTTCGTCTGTTGAAACCTTTCAGATTTTCCCTCAACATCGTGTTGTTTTTACAATGGGACATAACACCACTATTAACCGTGTATTGAAATAAACCACGCCTGTTAACCCAATATGAAATATACACGGTCTCCACGCGGTTGCTTTTAACCAATCATATTCCTAGAAATGTATAGGAGGTAAGAAAAATACTGTTACCGTTAAAAAGGCATTGTGTAACACATTAACCATTTATAAAACCACCCGTAAAAATGATCTCATAACAACAGGAACAAATTGTGAAATTGTTTCAAGGAATTCGTTAACAGTTCATCAGGTCTGTATTTGTCTGTTCATCGTTTGGAAAGAAGACGACACATAAGCTGTTTTAATGCCACAATTTTTTTAATCAATCTCCACAATCATTATGGGCTATCGTCTCAGCTATATATCATATTATCTCCTAAAATGGACAGACTTTCGCTAACGTACATTTACCGATCCATTCGTATCGATCATCAAATTTGCTTGGTCATGAAATCATTACCTGTAGATCTTGTCTTGATGATCATTTTCACAGGAAACAGTTTCTCTTTATCAGCTAAAGTTTTCAATATAATAGCAGAAAACACTTGTTAAAACTTACATGTCAGGGATATAGTTCCTGTAAAGACTGGATGGACAACATCAGTTATGTTTATCTAAGTATAATAGTTTTCAAGAAAGTAGCTAAAATCCAAAATGGATGAAATTTATCATTTGTTATTTAATCTATTGCCGATTTTGGTCATGCTTACTTAGTTTAAGATCTTATTTCGGTGATTATTTTTTGCTGTTTATCTTTTCTCCCTTTCTTCTATGGTAAACAAATTGGTAAAACTCCTCATTGAAGGGTAATAAGGCATAAAAGAAGGCAACAGACGATATTGGTTATTTGACTTTTTTGTAGATCTTGTAGATTACTATTTTTGCTGTTACAAGTTTCTTAATACATGTATCTGTTAATAGTTATCAGGAAAATGGCAAAAAAACGTGCAAAATAGTCTTTTCAGGGTAATTACTCTTATCGTATGACGATTATAAATTAAAAAATGTATTTGTAAATCTTGTCTTCCTATCATTTTACTGGTTACAGTGTCTCTCTACTGATTATAGTTTTCGCTAAAATGCAAAAAGGGTAAACATCATCATTGAAGGACATAAACTCATATGAAGAGTTTATTGACGATTTCAGCCTATTGATTGATTTAAAGATAATGTCTAATTGATAATGTTTGCTGTTTAAAGTTTCTCTTAATCTATATGAACTCTGCGATGTTGATTTATTTGTAGATTTTATCATGCTGGTATTTTTTGCTGTTAAAAGTTTCTCTCTTTCTATATAGTTTTCAAGAGAACAACAAAAACTGAAGCAAGTGAATGACATCTCAGGGGCAATAACTCAAATACGATGGTTTTTTTTAGGGTAGACAGATCTTGATCCATGGATAATTTTATCCATGTCTGTTTTCCTCTAACTGCTTTAGCTTTTGATATACATATAAGCCAAAAACTGCAGTTTAACCCTCAAGTTTTATTCTTACCAATAACGGTCCTGTTTATCATCCGATCGGAATAAAATAAGGATCTTTTATAGAACATACACCATGCACTGAAAAGTTTCAATACATTTGGCAGTGTGGTTTCAAAACGTTTACGACGGACGACGACGACGAATGTCAAGTGACTCATAAGTTGTTACTCTCAAGGACTGAGTAAATGTTTTTATTATCAATTGTTTCCAGTTGTTTCCCGCATTGGCTAAAATATAGGACACATAATATTTAATATCTGATGACTGAAGGTTTTGAGGAAATTAAAAAGAGATAAAATGTTTGGTGGATGGTAACATCATTGAAACTAGGAATGTTTGAAAAAGATTTTTTATGCAGTTTGATGTGAAATATACGTGATACAAAATATATAACATTACTAAAGAATATATCAACATATGAGCTATAACAACGTACATATATCGAATATTTAATCACCCTTATAAACCTTCTTAATGATATTCTCTGCACGAAGATTAAAAAAAAACAACAAAAAATCCGCCTAATGTTGTTTTTAAAAATTTTATTCTGTGTACTTTAAATCGATTTTTGACAACAGTTTTATGGTATATAATATATTGAAACAGTCAGTGTCAATTGTGACCAACATGTGCAACTTAAACTGCATGGATCAAATCAAATATTGCATACGGACCTAGGGTATCCTTTGCCATTCATGTTGTAACGCTTAACTGAGTTGGTTCATAAATTAAGTTGGGGTTGGAGTTGGACGCGACTATCAAGTTCGTCCCATAGATGTTCTATGGGGTTTAAATCCTGCGACTTTGAGAGCCATTATAATATCTTGTTATTGTTCTGAGTTAGCAAATCCATTATTAACCTTGCTGTAAAGCACCAGCTGTAAATACTCCCTATGACGGTCAAAAATATTGAGCATATGTGACTGCAAAAATAACTTTTTTATAATGTTTAACCGTTAAATTTTCTTGGACATGCACTAGGTTTGATCTGCGGCTGTACGGTATTGCTGCATGACGCTCCCTGTGCAAAATCTGTCAATTGCTTGTATGCAGGCTCAAAACTTGTTCTACATATGGTCTTCTTGCCCGAATTTCGCGTTTGCAAAGCCTGTAACGAACTGTCTGGGCGGAAATTCTCCGTAAAACCTAGGATACCAGCAGCAGTGATTATAGCAGTGACTGTTCGATTACGTAGTTTAAATAACCGAATTTATCGATCTTGAGATGAAGAAGTGATGTATGGCCTACCACATTAGGTAGATCTTGATATGACGCAGGTTGATTAAACCTCTGTCAAACGCGTAAAGTTTGCTCTGGTGAATGCCTGAAGACGTCCGATGACGTTGTTACGTGTAGCAGTGTCCAATCTTGGCACAGCGGCATTTCACAGTACCATTGACAAGTGCCTGTTTAATCCCCTTGCTGCCGTTAATTTCATATGGTTGCATTTCTTGTGCCAGAAAATACGACAACTGGACGTTTGTAACGTCAAATGCCCAACAATGACGTCATTTGATATAACGTCACACCCTAATGACCGTTACATAGTGGACCTATTGAAGAAAAATATTACACGGTTTAAATCTTCGGTATTTTATTTAAAAGAGATAGAGCAATGATTAGAAACTGGAACATATTGACATGTGTCCCTCCGGCAGCAAGAGGGTTAACACCCAATTTTTAACACAATAGTGTCACGGGTGATTTCACCACTAGAATCACGTGGAAATATGAATAATTTTTTCTGCACGGTAAGTGCAACGTTCATTTTCAACGGTATTTTGTATTTTTTATTCACACCACTGATAACTCATTGTTACATTCATTTAATAATGGTCAACTTTATTTTAGAAATAAATCGAACATACGTGTTTCTTTTTTTGCATAGTATATATTCCAACGTTACGTCACAAGCGAAAACATCATGATATCTTGAATATGAAACATATCCAAAATAAGAGTCCAATGATATGTGTATCGTCAGATCATATGTTTTCGTACGTCATATGCATTCGTACTATGCATGCTTTTTCAAAGGAAATTGTGACGCCACAATGCATTCTAAATAGCACGAAAACCCATAATATGAGGATAAATTCCGCTTAGGATAAAACAAACAAGTAATCAAAGCTATCAGGCTTATAAAGTTATCATCGTTGACATTTTTGAATATGAGGTAGGTGTGATATGATAATGACACCCCATAACGGAATAAATCGGCAATTTGTACATTTTCCCTTTGATATAACTGCCTAATATTTTTTATATCATGGACAGGACTTGATACTCGAAAGTATTAGGCAATGACGTCATGTATCAGGGCAGCAACGTCACGTATTCATGTCCATCTGCGTCAATTTATCGATGAAATCCACGCGACTTCATTCATACCATTTAACAACTATCACAACGTTTTGTACGCGTAAAAATGGTTTTACTAACTATTTGATTTTATTTCATATTCTCAACAAAAAAATAAAACCATACAGTTGAGACAAATTGCATATAAAAAAAAACAATGGCATTTTATTTTTTGATACTGACTTCGTCATCGTGAATATCAGCTCACCCTAGCTGACTCGCTTGATATGCATGCTCATAAAGTAAGTAGTATGAAAAAAAAAATGCCATTATTCTATATATATCAAACTGAGAACCATCTAAAATATAATACTGCTGTGATAAAGGTCAAATTCCAAGTTTATTGTAGTTCGATGTTTATTGTATATACATTCGAATAATATATCATTAGGCCTATATATGAACTATTCAAATATTCACGTCACCTTCACTTCATCATTATGGAGTAATTTTATTTTGGGTTTAAGTAAGTTTGATTTGCAGGAGATTTAATATTATTACGTTCATTCATTCATTTCTCAAAATAGAAACTTTTCAAAGCATACGTTCAACGGATAACGTAACTTTTATATCATTGTGCAGTGATCAAGGGGAACTTTTGTATTAATTATATGATAAACATCAACAAACTTCAACCACTGAATTAAATGCTCCTGACTTGGGCAAACCCTTCCCTAACCTGCGACAGTGCCAGTGGTGTAACAACTTAAGAACTAGCTATAAAAAATCAGTTGAAAAAGTCTCAAATTACAGATCTGGGAGTACTCGCAGTTACTGAAAGATAGTTCCATTCTTTTGATGTGTTTAAGCTTTTGATTTTGCCATTTGATGAAGGACTTTCCGTTTTGAACTTTCCTTAGGGTTCGGTATTTTTGTTATTTTACTTTGTACTGAAAGCAAGTTTAAATCCAATAACAACTAACAAACAAATCATTTATATAAGACTAAAATATTAATCAGTACACATCCAACTTCTAATGGATTTAGAGTAGAGACGTCATTAACAGTCAGAGAGAAAAATGTCCTTGTGCAATGCCAAAATATAGGTATCGACAGATTGTGAGACCGTGAATGTGTATAACAATTATATTCAGTTGTGTTTTAATTTATTGATAACAAAATCAATATCAAATGATCTAATTACAGTGTTGAATTGGTAACCTTTTAGAATCAGTTCATTTCAAGGATCGATAGTTTACGCGGATCGTATCTAATTTTACAGGCTCGGTAAACAACATCACCGTAAACATTACAATGTGCTATCACGTTTTTAATAAGTTTTCTACAGGTACAGCCAAACTTCCAAACTAAATCTTTATATCTATGAAAGAACTTAATAAAGGTTTAAGTTAATTTGTGATAACGAAATCCTTGACCTTATAAATAACCAGTAATAAATATAATTCTTTTTTATTGTTGTTGCATACTGCTATGATAATTATCTATAATAGTCTAATGTTTTGCCTAAAACAATGTCCATTGTACACCTGGGGGTAGAAATCATTAATTTACAGAAAATCTTCCAAGCACTATCGTGTTTAATACTGTACTTTGATACACTCGGGACGAAACGTCAATCAACAGTTGTACCGAACCATGCAGTAGTAAAAAGTGATCAAAGATACCAGGCTTACTATTTAGGTAAATCGTCTACATAAGACTCATCAGTGGTGTTCGAAACAAAACATTATCAAAGTCAGATCAATTACGAAGTTGAAAAAGCATTAAAATCAATTACGAATTTGAAGAGCATTCCAAACCTTAAATTCCAAAACGGTGTGTCAAATCTAGCTTAGGTCATCTACGCCTGGGTAAAGAAAAACCAAATTGTTTAGAAAGATTGCAACACTTTATGAACAGTCAATGTGTAGATAGTGGCTGCATCAATAATATTTCATGTCAACATTGCTGTATTGGCTACTGGACTAGTCAGTCCAACGTTGACGAAACATCCACCAGTCTTGGTATAAACCTTGTTAAAATAATTGATAGTTATGTCCATACATATCACGAATTGGATTAAAAATCCAAGTAAAGAATTTGAATTATTTCTTCAATATTGCCTGGAGTATAATGTTTGAACCGTTAACATGTGAAATGGAAATAGAAATTCAAACTTGATCTACATTTTATGAATATCAACATTCCTAAATATCTTTTCTTGTCTTATTGACTGAATACAAATTGTTATCCCCATAAACCATTTAAGAGATAACTGTATTGTATTTGAAGCTTTGCGGACGTCCATCGGTAGTTTTACTGTCGCAAATTTAGTTTACCTGGCGACGCGTAGCGGAGACATTTAAACGGGTATTTGCGACAGTAAAACTACCGATGGACGTCCGCAAAGCTTCAAATACAATACAGTTATCTCTATTCTAATGCAAAACAAGTACATAATTCAATTTCAATCATTATTTCAGTGTAAAATTCCACGAAAAGATATTCTTTGGCCCCTAAACTAGGTGACGTCATAGGTATGCTTCCGGCGTCAAACGTAAACACCGGGCGTTTTCTGGCTTCTTTGCCGCTTCAAAATGTAATTGAATTTGATAAAAAGATGATTTCTAAGTGCAACATTTGAGTTTTTTTGCTTATTATTGTAAAAATTGCATGTCAATACATTCAAAATGTCGGCTTCCTTAGTTACAGACGGGGACATAGAGAATTTTACGCTTAGTGTCATCCAATCAGAACCATTGATACAAAAGAATTGCATTAGAATTACCTTTTGCCTCTCCCTTATGCAATGGACAAAGCGCTTTAATGTAAGAAAACAATTTTATTTATTCTGATAACGAAAAAAAGATCAACATATTCTTTCAATGAACATTTCTTTATATTTTCAATTAAATGAATTTTTTCATAGCAATGCACACATTGGAAACAATGAAAGCTCTGATTTCGTATGATAGTCTGGGCGGATTTGTTCGTCGTTCGTCTCTTACTCGTTATGCTAATAATCATAAATCAAATTTACACGATTCAAACACTATATATACTCCACGCAATATTAAAAAAATAATTTTGAAAAATAAAAGGGGCGACTTACATTTGCGTGAATTTTGACAGGTATTACGTTTGCGCGAATAACCTGAACTTTATGGATTTTTTTGTCAAAAATTGATGATATTGATAAATAATTTATAATAAACAGAGAAGTCTTTGTTCGTTTAAATAATCATCAAACAGCACTACATTTATTTCAAGCAAAGTCTTTAATAAAATTCAGTGTGTATTTCCTGGAAAGCATAATTGTAAGTATGTTAACCATATTCTGAAATAAAACACAGTACGTAATATCGACAGGAACAATCTATAAGTCAGTTCTTGCTGTGAAAAGACTCTAGCCTATTGTTGGTACGTTTTGTGCTTTCATTTGGAACAGCTGATTTCTTGGCGGAACAATATACTCACAGGTGACGTAATTACCATCTAAGATGTTGGCAAATCTCCTTATTTTTATAAGACTTAAAAAATAACGTGTATAACGTATAACTATCATTTCATGTAGTTATTAAATCAGTATCTGTCCTGATACAGTTTAATTATTTGTTCGAATGCTGTAATTGAGTAGAACTAAATATTTCCGTTTTTCATTATTTTATTTAGATTTATCTGGTATATTTATAAATTAATATTTTCAGAAAATACTTTATTGCATAAGATAAAATTAAACGACAAAACGGTTGACCTGGATATCTGAAAAGGAAGTAAACGAGCCAGGTGAAAAAAGAGATATAATATTCCTTTAAAACCGACGTATTTATTGTTTTTATAATTCCATACATAAGTGCATTTCAGGACTTTCATTTGCTATTTCCTCAAATTGGATTAACATATCTGTGTCGGTAATAAAGACAACAAACATAGCAACAATTTTAAATACATGAAGACAAGGACGATTGAACCAGGTCAGTTTAAATTTGAAAAATAAGAAAAGGCACAAGAAGTCCTACATTAAAAAACTACTTGTCTTAAAAACTTTAGAATCGGCATGCTTAGAATCCTAATAAATAAATAAAGGTGGGGAATTTTACATCTGAGAGCTTCGATATTTCCAAACATTTTAATATCTTTTTAATTATTTGTCATTCAATTCAAACTTTAACATACTCCTTGTTAGACCTTGTCACCATGCCAAGAAATCCTCGCTCAAAACTCCGGTAGACCTCCTACGGCATCCATTAGTAGTTAAAGATTTGATTTCATTCAACAAATTAATTTATGACCTGCAAGTACGTATCGCATAGAACACAGCCATACACCAAATGGTTAATATTAATCAACCGTGTAATTTGCTCTATGGGATATTTGCAAAATTTCAACGGAGGCAATTTCTTGGCATGGGAGAAAGGAAGAAAGACATTCACAACTTGTCTAACATTTTTTGATTTCTCTTTTTATTTAATAAACCAAAGATTAAAGCTTTCAAATGCAGAGTTCATAAGATAAATATTCCCCGTGGAACAACCTACCCCCTTTTTTTCGCGCTCTCCATTTTCAAATCTCGAATTAAGCTTTCCAATCTAATTAAAATTAAAACCTTGCTTTCTAACCGATCTATTCATGTACATGCAGGACCGGCAACTCTCTTTATTTAAAAAGAAAATGTATTGTGCCGTTATACACATGCATGTTGTCTACTTGAAGTACCCTCCCAAAAAGAAAGAAATAGCCCAACTCCAAGATAATATATTCCTGCATCACGTGATTTTTACCACGTGGAGCTTACATTAGAATAAATACCGAATATGGAAAGTGAAACTACAATTCAAAACTAAAAGTCCTGAGGCACATAGAAGAAAAAGGGGTTGTTTTTTTTTTTGGCAAAGGGTGCCGGGGTAACCCTCTCTGTGTCCAAAATATCCATGAAATATTTGCCACTGCACCTTGTCTGTTCTATGAATTCTAACCCTGATTTTTCTATCTGTTACGGTGCATATTTGACATCTATAAAAAGTTCATAAGAAGATCTTTCAAAATTATCTCTAGGTTTTAAATACTTTATACACTAAACTCATTCTGGACCATGTGTTGTATATTGTTTTTATATAGAATAAGATGTTGTTTGATTGCCCATCAGACAACTATCCACCATGAACCAAATGACGTAGATGTTAGCAACTGTAGCTCACTTTGCGTCATTCAACAATGAGCAAAATCCATACCGTACAGCAAGCTATACAAGGCCCCATCATCTTATAATGAATGAAAAATTCTGAAATTGACCTACATTCTAGCAAAACTGTTTTCAGTCAGAATTATATCTTATATTGCACCCCACCGACAGTATTTAACACTTTAATAAGATACCGATAAAAAATCTATCAGAGGCTGTAACTTAATGCGGTCATTAAAAAAACCCAAAGCAACATTTATTTTGGTGGAGATGGAGAAGATAGACCTACATTTTAACTCAATGGGTGATAAATAAACATAAGGGAAACCGTTCCTCAGGTAACTCGGATTTTTAAATGTTCGACGATAGATTTTTCTTAAACTTTTGTGAAAGGCTTTTGGGTCAATGTACTTTCAAATTTCAACATGAAAACTGGGGGTCACGGACCTTGTTTTTTTTCGCTAAAATACATTGAAATTAACGAAATCACAGTTGTTTTATATGGGTTTAATAGGGAAAACTTATTTTTTCCGTATTGATTAAACATTAAACCATAGAATTGGTTAAAATTCAACGAGAAAATTGCTTTTCATAAATACTTACTAAATATAAAATAAAGATGTCACGAGCCTTATTTTTCTCGAAAATCCCTTAAAAAACAAATTGACCTATCAAATTCAATATAATTATCTGCACTTGATTTTAAAAAGATTTTTTTCTGATAATTTTAAATACATTTAACGACACTTATTTTTTGATAGTTTAATCTGTAAATTTCAAGTTTCATATGTGTTTGTTTTCTATTGATGATTACTTGGTAAAATATTTTTAAACAAAAACGTTTTTTGCAACATGACCAGAAGGGATGCTCAGAAAAGACACCCGATCAACCTTAAGGGATGAATTGATTACGAGGCGATTCGAAGCTGATATCGAAAAATGTAGTTCAACGTCACGTTACGTTCTTTATGAAAACAAACAAGACGGTAGAATGAATGACAAGATAATAGAAAACAGCAGATAAAAGAATGAATTGTTACCAAAGGTCGAACACATCCTCTATTAGAATGCCGCATAGTTGAATTTTATCCACTAATTTAGTTTCAGATATTTTGCATTTTTGTCAGTCAAAATAAAAACAGTGTAAAACCCCTGAGAAAAAACTATTTGTTTTTGTATTCTTATTCTATTGTTTCACTGTCTCTGAAATAGAAATAATATTAACTTGTATAAGCTGTCTTTGTTGTTAATTAGCAGAGGTAATACGGTCAGAGGTCATAGTGTTTTACACCTCCAAAACTACGCTATATTTCACATCATATTAGATTCCATATACATTTAATCGTAAAAATAATTATTTCAGGTTCTTTTTTTAATGAAAATTTACTGTTAAACTCATAAAGGAAATATTTTTTTGACGGGTCATTACAGAGAAATCATTATTTATATACAATTTTTGAAATTTATTTCCTTCACATGCTACACCACTATATATATATATTTATCAAGCATAAATTCCGATTTGTCTTTAAAAGTATATAAGCCCTAATTAAAACAAAAATCAAATAAGAAAAAAAAAACAAGAGGTGCGAACAGTTTTGACCACTGGCTGCATATTGTACGTAGTTGGTATTGATATATAGATATATCTTGAAAAATGTCATGTAATATATGATAATATCTGACCCCTGGAATTAAAGAAAAAATATTATGATTCGTCGGTATTCCTATGGGAACGAACTGTGCGCCTCTCCTTGCTGACCTATTCTTATTTTCATATGAGTCGGAGTTCCTTCAGGCACTTGTCAAACACAAGAAGATCAAAGAAGCCAGATCATTTGATTTCACATTCAGATACATTGATGATGTTCTTTCAATTAACAATACTAACTTTTCTGATTGGGTTCCATTAAAATATTTTCCAGAACTAGAAAATAAAGATACAGACACGGCTTCCTCCGCCTCATTTTTATACTTATACTCGAATTTGACATAAGCGGTCATCTCAGTACCAAAATCTATGACAAACGATACGATTTTAATTTTGAAATTATCAATTTCCCCAACCTTAGTAGCAATATACCAAACTTTACCTGCATATGGGATATAAATTTCCCAACTCATTCGGTATTCAAGAGCTTGCAGCTGCTACTCAGACTTTATAAAACGTCACCAGTGTCTGTGCAGAAAGTTGATGAATCAGGGTTATGTCAAAGAACATCTCGACCTTTTTCTAAAAAAAGTTCATTGGAAGATACCAAGACTTTATTGATAAATATTCCGTATCAACTTCACAAATAATACATGATGTTCTTGAAGCATAGATTCTTGGTACTGACGTTGTTAATCATCTTAATTACGTGTTATAGTGCTCTTTTATTTGTCTTTGTAAATTATTAATCTTTACTCTTCAGTCCATTTTTGGTAATATCCTTTTGGCGTGGCTCGGTACTTATACATCTAGCCATTGTGTTATTGTGCTATGGTCATTTTTTGTATTCTTGTTTTTCATATTTGCTTATTTGCTTTGTCTATATGCCACAATGTTTTTCTTTTTTGACATATTTGTTTGTTTTCATAGTGATTAAGATTATAACACAATGTTGACTGCTGTAGCCGTATTTTTGACATGTCTGTTTGTTTTGATCTTGATCCAGTTTATACGCCAATAAATTCCTTTAAAAATGTGTTTAATCGTTATAATTCTTTTGAATTGGATATAAATTTAATTTCATTACTCTATCACACGTAAATTGTATATTTGTGTCATTGAATTGGCCTGGCGCATGATTATATTTTTTGGTTATACCGACTCTGCTATCTGAAGTGAAAATAAATTAATCATATCTTATTATCCTTCAAATGAATATTTTGTGTTCTTTTTTCAATTTAACGATGAACGCGAAGTGAAAATAAATATTTTTAACGTCGAGCCGGTTTGTGCTATTATCGCCGCCATCTTGTTTACATTGGTTACAAAAAGTAGTTTTGTCAGCGTCGTTTTCCAAAAATAAATAACTTTAAGAGCCACTACCGGAAGCCAATTATATAAACGTATTTCCTAATATGCTAATCATATAAGAATTATAACACACTGTTGACTGCTGTACCCCAATTTTTGACATTTGTACCTATTATGTCTGTTTGTTTTGCTCACACATTGTTGTCAATATAATGGAATTTTATGTGACTGGCATACAAGTGAGAGGTTTAGCTATCTATAAAACCAAATTTAATCCACCATTTTCAGAAATGCCTGTACCAAGTCAGGAATATGACAGTTGTTTTCCATTCGTTTGATGTGTTTGAGCTTTTGATTTTGCCATTTGATAAGGGACTTTCCGTTTTGAATTTTCGGTCGGTATTTTTTGTTATTTTACTTTTTTCTTTAATCATTCTGAAATTACGTAGTTATGATGTCACTATGATGACACATTGTCAAATTTTACATATTTTATCTTACAGAATGTAAAGTAGAATATGTTAGGTATAAATTTTACACATCGATTAAGCAAAATTAGATATCAGCTAAGGCCTTACAGAAAAATATATTTTACTAACATAAAATCTTTGTAAAACATTTTTTGTATACGACTCAGATCTAAATATTAAAGACAAGACTTAACATCATGTTGTCATTGTTGATTTATGAAGTTTGAATCCGTAATGTTTAAAAAAAAACCAAGACTTCAGGGATTAATCTTGATATAATTATTCACCACTACTTGAAGGTGTGTCTTCATACAGAAGAAAATCCTACATTGAAAGTCATAGTCAAAAACTTAGTTCAACTTAGCAATCCCTATGCATATTTACAAAAATCGTAACCGTTCTATCTATGAAACCCCTTATACATCAGGGATGAAACTAGGTATGACTATTCACCACTACTAGAAGACATATTGCATACACAAGAAAATCCTACATTGAATGTAATGATCAAAAACTTAGTCTAACTAAGCCACCGCCTGTGCAAATGTACACACATCATTTCCGTCATCTAATTGAAAAAAAAACCTAGAATTTCAGGAATGAAACTGAGCGTGATTATTCAACACTACTAGAAACTGTGTTGTGCAAATGAATAAAAACCGTTCGTTGATGGTTATGATCAAACTGTTGGTTGAACTTAAGACACCAGTGCGTATATTCATGACATTATTCTTATTGTACAATAATAAAGCGCCCTCTGTGATGGCTCCCAGCAAACATAGTTGACGACTGTATTACCTAATTATTTGTAGGAAAAAAAATATCTTTAATTCACTTATGTTTACGTTATATACTTATCCATTTCTTACGTATAATGTAGAGTACTTATAATGTAGAGTATTATGTCGCTTGTGTATTTTTCTCTTATAGTCCATAAAATATTAATAAAATAATATGTAAATGGGTAAATGTAGGCAATAGTAAGTTACCGATGTTCAAATCTCATAAAAACATACAAAACAAGGTAACAAACAAAAACTGAGGGAATCGCATGAACCCCATTAAGATGCAAGACCGGGTGCGTTGGAAAGGTAAGCGTATCCTAGTATGCATTCATCAACCGCCATGCGAATGCACATTTAGTCAAAAAGTCGTAATCGGGGATAGAACACAATCGGTAAAATTACAGATCAGTCTACTATTCTGGTATCTCAAGATCTAAGAACACATGTCAATAGTGAGTTGCGACACCGACACATCTTATGAGTAATGGTTATCATAAATCTAATGTAGTGTCAATTTCAGTCGTTCTTCCATAAAACTCTGTTGGAGTAATTTTGTGTATGGTGCACACTTCTTTTAATGAAGTCTGTATTGTGTGAACATGTACGAGCGTAACGTTTTAGTTGAGATCTGTAAAAGACATATAATGAAGCAGAGGGTATGTTAGTTCTGAGAAATGGAAAGTTTCGGTTATATCCTTAACCTCAAGTTCACTGGGATATATGGGATGTAAGGACTCACTGAAATGTGGTTTATTGAGTGACCAGACATCATCAATATATCTGAAAGTGAATCTAAAGAACCTTGCAAGATACTTTTTCTGTTTTCTTTGGGAAAGTTCTGTCTAAATTATCCTTCATATGAATAAAACGAAATCGGCTAGTAGTTATGCACAATTAGTACCCAATGGAATATCGATTGTCTATTAATAAGGTTGATGATGGGTATTTATTAAGAAAATCGGTAACACTACTAATGAAACATACATTTATATTTAAGTCTCCCAAACGAAGTTTGGGAAGACTTATTGTTTTTGCTCAGTTCTTATTCTTCTTCTTCTTCTTCTTCTTCTTCTTCTTCTTCTTCTTCTTCTTCTTCTTCTTCTTCTTCTTCTTCTTCTCCCGCCGCTTTTAAATTTGAACTTGTCCGCACCCGTTCTCCAAAACCGCTTGTCGGATTAACTTAGGGTTTCACAATATGTTAGACTAACATGTCTAGTGGTGCAATCAGGGTTTTGTTTTTGCAATGGGGTTTATAAAGGGGTACTTTGAGGGGCAAAAAGAAAAGAGGGTTTTACTATAGAACCCTATGGGATTTTATTTTTAAAAATTTTCAAATGATTATAAATTGAAAACCGTTCCTGATAGACACAAACTTTTTAATTGAAAATGTTCTAAATGATAAAGCCCATTAAATGAAATACAGGGTTAGTCCCCAGGGGTCACCCCCACCCCCTGCCATTTAAGAAAGTTCTAATACCTTGTAAGTGGTCAAGATCCCCACCCCTAAACCATATATATTCTGGTTTGTCATGCTAAGATGGTTTGAATGATATACAGGGTTAGTCCCCAGGGGTCATTCCCACCCCCTGTCATTTGAGAAAGTTCAAATATCTTGTAAATGGTCGAGATCCCCACCCCTAAACCATATATATTCTGGTTTGTCATGCTAAGATGGTTTGAATAATATACAGGGTTAGTCCCCAGGGGTCATCCCCACCCCCTGTCATTTGAGAAAGTTCTAATATCTTGTAAATGGTCGAGATCCCCACCCCTAAACCATATATATTCTGGTTTGTCATGATAAAGCACATCAAATGTAATACAGGGTTAGTCCCCAGGGGTCACCCCCACCCCCTGCCATTTAAGAAAGTTCTAATATCTTCTAAGTTGTCAAGATCCCCACCCCTAAACCATATATATTCTGGTTTGTCATGCTAAGATGGTTTGAATGATATACAGGGTTAGTCCCCAGGGGTCATCCCCACCCCCTGTCATTTGAGAAAGTTCTAATATCTTGTAAATGGTCGAGATCCCCACCCCTAAACCATATATATTCTGGTTTGTCATGATAAAGCACATCAAATGAAATACAGGGTTAGTCCCCAGAGGTTACCCCCACCCCCTGCCATTTAAGAAAGTTCATATATCTTGAAAGTGGTCAAGATCCCCACCCCTAAACCATATATATTCTGGTTTGTCATGCCAAGATGATTTGAATGATATACAAGGTTAGTCCCCAGGCATCACTAATGCATATAACTTTACTGGACCAAACCAATTTTCACTGGACATTGCCCAATGTCAGGCGACCCTGGGAATTACGAATTATGGGAGCTTCGTTTGGGAGACTTCGTAACAGTATCCTGTTACAATCAGTTCTTGTTATTTTATATGATTATTCTTTTTCATTTGTTTTCAGTATAAAAGAAACAGGCCATGTAAGTATATACAATATAGCTGACATGCATACTTCTAGTTTTATTTTGTTTATAGAAGGGAAAAACAATCCTTGCCTGATGGAGATACGCTCGTAGTCAATTAACTTACATAAGTTTAAGCTATCCTTCCCTTTTTTATTTGAAGATGTTTTACGCATGTATCTTTGTTTTCAGAATCTCGTCTTTATATTAATCGTGAGTAAGGAACTAAGGAGAAATCACAAAACCTTTTGTCTCAATAAGTAAACTTATTTATTAACATAAAATCTGTTTTTGATTTAAATCAAAACCAGAGAGTGTGTTTCAGTTTGTTAAATAAAGTAACATGTGTATTGAAGGTCTTCCACTACTGATGATGTAGCCTCTACCGATGATGTTGTAGTAGGCTTAGAGGTCGGAGCATTCGCCATAGCTGTAAGTTAGTTTTTCACAATATTAACATTTATAAATGAACCCATGCAAGTATATCATATGCAGTAAAATGTATAAAATAACACCTCAGTTTTGATACATTAAAGATTTTTTTGCAAGACTTTATTTATATCAATATTTTAAAATCTGACAACAACGACCAGTGCTGGTTAATTTAAATAACTCTTGATAAAACTTCGTGCGTGAGTAGCGTTTTTTTTTATTTAACTTCATCAAAAACGTTAATACCGACAAATTTGAGAGTTAGGGATCTATAAATAGGTAGAAAGATTAGGAGCTTAATGACCAAAAGAATGGCGAAAGATACAAAAGGGACATTCAAAATCATAAGTCGAAAATAAACTGAATACGCCATGGCTAAAACGAAGAGGACCATAAGACAAACAACAGTATTCAAAACACAACATTGAAAACTAAAGACTGATCAACACGAATTTAAACAGAATAGCCAAATGCATCTAAAGTCAACTTTTCCTGAGTGAGCTGGAACCTAAGTTTCTTAGCAATTTCTTAATTTATCAATTGGAAAATTTAAACAAAATATGTAATAAATCATATCAGTACCGAAGCACTTATCTTTGAGCTGAAGATACCATCAGGGTCTTGCAGTCCACCAGCTGTTGCATCGGCCAAGTGCTAGAAAAGTATAACAACTCTTCATAAATTTTGTGCGTCCGAAACGCTTTTCTAGATTTACCTACCTTCATCATGATAAGTAACGGTCAAACCCAAAGATTTGAAAGCAAGGGATGTATAAATACGTAGAAAAATTAGGAACTTAATAACCAAAACAGAAAGTATCATTTAATCAGTACTTGTTTATGAGAGTTTTGGATATTAAGCACATAAGCTCGGACAAAAGAACGAACAGATAACTATACAATACTGTTTGAATAAACGGAATTTTAATTAGTTACCAAGTTCTTCTCGGTACTCACCTCTATTCTCCTCTCTGACAACCATATAAAATACAATCATTCTCAATGTCTTATTTTGATTTTGGGCAACATATATTGGGAATTTCAAATAAGTTCGTGGGGCCTGTTTTCAACCCGTATACCGGAATACCATTCGTATTGTACCTTTTTTACAATGCTTATGGCATATTTTTCCATATTGTATCTGCAATGCCTCAATGATCAGAAATCACTGACACTTTCTTTGAAAACTTCACGGTCATGGTCATCATACACCATCTCCTGCTCATGATTCTCTTATTAATGACCTTCTGCCATTTATACAGATATCTTGGATGTACATTACAACCACACGAAATTCATTCTCTGTACAACATTTGTTTAGAAACCCCAGTAAGAAATTCCATTCTGATAAATACAAACTTACAGCTTGCATCTCATATGTTGCCCGTCAAAGACTTTTTTAGACCAGTTGACATGGGAAAATATGTAATGTAGAAAAGATCCTTTGTTAAACTTTCCTTTACCAACAAAGATTAGCTGCCATCAATTTAGACAATACCCTTCGTCATAAATCAGTCTTATCGAAAATGCCCCGTCCTTACTTAAAAGATCAGTTTGTTCCTCTTATCTGCTTAAATAAAGGCAACAGTAGTATACCGGTGTTCAAAAGTCATAAATCGATTGAGGGAAATCAAATCCGGGTCACAAAGTAAAACCGAAGGCAACACATCAACTATAAGAGAAAAACAAAAGAACAAAAGGAACACTGAAGTGCAACAAAAACAAACGCCAACATACATAGAAACGAACTATTTGCCATATTTCTGACTTGGTACATGACATTTTAAGAAAAAAAGTGGTGGGTTGAACATGGTTAAATGGCTAGCCAAACCTCCCGCTTTATGACAATGTTAAAAAAAATATCGCTACAATGACAACACTACGTTACAGAAATACAGCACAAACACACGCAAGAACATTCATCACAGAGAAACGCACAAACAAATAATATAATAGTCGACACAACATGCACACCGCAGAACAACAACGAACATATTCCATCAACGACGAACACCACAGGATATCACAAACAATGACGCGCTTACGTAACTAACATGCAATCTCGAACTTTATACAATTATTTTCACAATACTCGTCCAAACAATTTTTATGACAATGATGGTATTGAAAGGCAATTTTATAATTATTTGGACTACAAACGATAAGACATAACACATTATCCAACCGAAACCATCAAACATCAAAAATAAATACATGAATGTTGGATGTACAAAATACTGAGACACGTCGTATAGCAATGAAGATTCACACTCGGTATAACAGTCATATTCTGGAATATGACAATGATGGTATTCAAAGGCAATTTTATAATTATTTGGACAACAATAATTAACTTAAAATTTTCTACACCTATTGCGACTAAAATTTCCAATGTGTTGCAGGACTTCAATTATGACGACTAAAACGACTAAACCTTTTGATTACACCTGTGATAGCTCCAAATTCATGTTTAATCCGGCTGACCACGTTATTCCTGATGACCTGAACATTGTTAGCAATATTTCTCTGCGAAATATAATTAACAAAGGCCCGAAATACCTTGAGCCGAAATCCATGAATTTGAAGAAAACACAACTGGATTCAGTCGATAATTATGCCAGGCAATGCAATTAAAAAGAATACATACATACCCTTCCTAATGGGTTAAGGAAATGGGGTCGTTGATGCTAATCAGAATTAGGAAAAAAACACTTATGGGTAATTAATGCTCATGCTACATATATCTTTAAATCCCAAAATGATAATAAACTAGAAGCAACAATAGTTACCAATGTTCAATATCATGTGACATTAACTACTCAAGGGGCGTTGTACACTCCAAATTCCAGAGAATTATTAGAGTACAAACAATCTAAGTTTTTTAGACTTCTCAACCCTTTACACAAGTACTCCTCATCCTTAACTTAAAGATAGATCGACAGAATAACTCCAACCTTGATTTAAAAAAAAAATGGTACGAAAAAATTCTCTAAAACTGACATCATCAAGATGCTTGTTTTTTTATTGACAACGCGTTACGTTTGGAGGACGAGTTTTTCAACAGACAATCGGCATTTATATGATCCTCTTCTTATCGACGTGTTCATATATAATGAGTTTGACATAACAAAGATGGTTTTTATGAAGAATGAAAAAAAGCAAGCTTTAACCTTTGACTTCACGTTCCGCTACATAGACAATCTCCGCTCACTCAATAATTTGGCGACTATGTTGAACGCATCTGTCTGATCGAACTTAAGATAAAGGAAACCACAGAGACAGTTAAGTCTGTCTCATATCTTGACATTGAGGGATGGCTCTGAAATAAACTTTACGACATAAGAGAAAACTTCAGCTTTCCTATTGTGAACTTTCCATTTCTGTGTAGCAACAATCAAGTGACGCCTGCATATAAAGTATATACCTCAATATTTATAAGATATTCCTGAGTGTGTTATTCATATAATGATTTCCTTGATAGAGGTTTGCTCTATTTACAAGGAAGATATTGAACCGAGGGTTCCTAGCGGTAAAGTTGAAGTCATCCCTTCGAAAGTTTTACGAACGCAACCATCATTTTGTTGACCGTTATGGAACATCTGTTGCACCGATGACCCTGAATATATTCTAATTGTCATGTTAACAATCCAGTGCTCTTTTTCTTGATTGTGACATCCCCCAATGAGACATGTTACCGAAATTGTAATCGCAATGAGCAACACGACGGGTGCCACACGTGCTGCTGATTATGCTCTTCCTTATTTTTCTGAGTTCACGTTGCCCTGTCTTTAGTTTCCTGTTTAGTGTTTTGTAGCCAGTTGTTTGACCTTTTTGTCGTTTTTGTGTTTAACTCATTTGGGCCAAAGGGCCAATGTAAGCTTTTCTCATCACTTGATATCCAACGTCGTCATTTACTTTTACAAAAGTCTTTTTGTCTGAAACATCTAGGCTAATTGGGTTCAAATATGGTTATAATCATCCTTGGGGTGATTAGTTTTAAACAATTGTGTCCGATGATCCCACTCGCCAACCAACATGGCTGCCAATGGTAAAAATAGAACAAGGGTGAAATTCATGAATTGTCAATTATCTTCAAAAACCGTTACAGATACAGAAAAATCTGGCTGGATAGAAATGTTCAGAGTGTCAAGATCTAACACTGTCTTTATTGACCAAAATTGTCATACAACTCCTTATTAGGGTTTTTGCCTTTAAATGAAAATGTATTCGAATTATTTGCGACATTTGCTTTTATCAGGAAAATTATCATCGATAGAAAAAAAATAAATGACAAATATGATCTGCAAGGCAAGATCTATAAATAAGTCAAAATGATCGAAATTGTCCATCGACTCCTTGAATGACAATGTATACCATTTTTTGTGATTTTTGCAGACACTTTATAGTAAATACAGATTTCTTTTATAGGAAAAATGATCAGAAAAATACGATCTACATACAAGTTGAAAGTCCGAAATCGTCAGTCGACTCGAGATAAGAGTTATGACCTTTGAATGACGATTTTACTCCTTTTTGTTTTTAGTTTAAACAATTAGAAATAGAGAGAAACTGTAAATATAAAAATGACCATGAAAATAAAATCTACAAATAAGGTCAAAGACTGAAATCGTAGGTCGACTTCTTATAAAAGCTAATGCCTTGAATACCATTTTTTTGTAATTTTAGCAGAAACTATATACTAGTAGATACAAAAACTTTTGAAAATTGATCAGAAAAATAAGATCTCTGAGTATGTACGACCGCCGAAATCGACTGTCGACTTCTGATATGAATTATTGCCATTAAATGACGATTTTTACGTATTTTTTGTTTTTTGCAGAAGCCATATTTTGGCCTCTAGCATCACTGAAGATACAATGATTGTCGAAATGCGCATCATCTGGTGCAGAAAAATTGGTACCATGTATGTTATTAAATGGAGAGAAACTACAATTGCAAAAATTACCTATAAAATAAGATCAACATGATCGAATCGTCATTCAACTCCTTTTGGAAGTTTTTGTCCTTAAAATAACGATATAAAAAAAAACCAATTTAAGTGGTTTAACCAAATATATTGAAAATTGTAATAAATAGATTGAAATTTTCTCGTCTCGTCCTTTTTCTAAAAAAGTTAATCGGAAGATACTAAGACCTTGTTGATAAATATTCCGTATCACCTTCACAAATAATACATGATGGTCTTGAAGTATAGATTATAGGTACTGACTTTGTTTATCATCTTAATCACGTGTTATAGTGTTCGTTTTATTTGTTTTTATATATTTTAACCTTAACTGTTTAGTCCACTTATGGTATATACTTTTGGCGTGGCTAGGTATTTAAACATCCCGCCATTATGTTATTGTGCTATGGTCATTCTTGTCTTTCAATTTTGCTTATGTACTTTGTTTAAAGAGAGTCTATTTGCCATTTTATTTTTCTTTGTTTAAATAGTTATTTGTTTTTATAGTGATTAAGATTATAACACAATGTTGACTGCTGTACCCCAATTTTTGACATTTGTAACCTATTATGTCTGTTTGTTTTACTCACACATTGTTGTCAATATTATGGAATGCTATATGACTGTCATACAAGTGAGAGGTTTAGCTAGCTATAAACCAGGTTGAATTCACCATTTTATAAATAAGGAAATACCTGTACCAAGTCAGGATTATGACAGTTGTTTTCCATTCGTTTGATGTGTTTGAGCTTTTGATTTTGCCACTTGATAAGGGACTTTCCGTTTTGAATTTTCCTTGGAGGTCGGTATTTTTTTATTTTACTTTTTTTGGAACAGAAAAAAAACAGTAGCAACACAAGATGCGTAAATAAGAAAATATGAATAAAATTGTCAATGACTCCTTCTCTACAAAGAGGCTATGCATCTGCGTGTCAGCAACTCCTTCTAAACCAGTTACTGAATGGTTGAAACCGTCACAGCATCTCTCTTTGAGGTTTTGAACTCAATGTTTTGTTTTTCAATTGAATGTTTGTACTGACTTTACTGCTAGCTATAAAATGCTTGTAAAAAGTCCGTATCCATACAAGGGTACTAATATTAGAGCGGCAGTTTAAATTTGTGGGCTCTGCTGACAGTTGTTGTCGCTGTGTCCAGTATTTTGATGAAGACTGGATATTTAGTATACTTGGAAATAGAAGCCCATCAAAATAGAACTATCGAAACCGGCTGGTAACACTTCAAATTCATGATAATTAACAGGGCTTTCTAAAAGCTTATAAAACATATAAGTTATTTAGAATTTTGTGACTAATTTAAACATGTTATGCCTGTTAAAAAATACTGCAATATTAAAATTATAAAAAAAAATTTATTCCACTTCTTTTACATTCCGAAAGCCCTTTCTTAAATGTGACAGGACGTATTAAGTCATACATGTATAGCTTTGATAAGTGTTTGGTATTACTATAAATTTTCACTTCGTACTATGAACATCAAAATTATTTATTTTGTAAAAATATTTCCTTTCTCTATTGGAACTGTACACGTATCCCTAACAACAAAATTATTTTCATTTACCTGTGTTTAAAGTAATTGCAAATGGCTGATATTTTTGTTCGAGCATATTGTTTTTCTTAAATTGTTTAACATTTCATACCGATATAACTAGTTACTGTTATTATTCTTTCCTTAGTTTATTTATTTTGTATTTACATTGTATCATAGGTCAAATTTATTTGTTCAGTGTATGTTCACTGATGTTAATATGTCCTTTGATTGAGTTAAGCTATTTCAGTTGATATTTTATAGTGTGTCTTTCTATGTTGTGATGTTACACTATTGTTTCAGAAAAAGGGTGAAGGTTTGGTACCATTTAAACGTTTAAACCCGCTGCATTTGTTTGCACTTGTCCTAAGTCAGGAATCTGATGTTCAGTAGTTGTCGTTTTTGATGTGGTTCATAAGTGTTTCTCGTTTTTTATATAGATTAGACCGTTGGTTTTTCCGTTTGAATGGTTTTACATTAGTAATTTGTGGGGCCCTTTATAGCTTACTGTTCGATGTGAGCCAAGGCTCCGTGTTGAAGACCGTACTGTGACCTATAATGGTTTACTTTTACAAATTTTGACTTGGATGGAGAGTTGTCTCATTGGCACTCATACCACATCTTCTTATATCTATATAGAAATATATAGAGATGGACATTTAGGAGAAATTACTGTGCTTTGCCTGAATCTGTTGCGTGGATAAGCTATACTACGTATACATGTACGTCAATTAGACAGCAAACTAATCATAAAAGATATTTTTTGCAGGATTAATAATTCCTTCAGAATGGCTGGTAAATAATAATTGAATGTACGCTTCTGTTTAACTTGACTATTGGTTATATTGACCAAAACGCATTCAAAGATATGTAACCCAATCATCGTTGATCCTTTTTTTCTGAAAATACAAGGCAATCAACTGTCGATCATCGTACTTAACCCGTTTCGTGCAAAATGACTGACTATCTTAAATTTTGAGCAAAATTCAAGGGAATTACATGATGATAATTTCATTGTTTTCTATTTATTCTTGTATGCTCGGAAAGGATTGTATCCATAAGGTTCCCATATATAGTTAGGCCTCCCACAGGTTAAAGAAAGTTAAATGACTTTGCAATTGTTCAGAGAGTTTGATCAATCATAGATGTTAACTATAATAAAAAGAAATATCGGTTTGAAAAAGAAGAATTAATTGTCTAAGGTACGGGGTTGGAATCCTATACCTGGAAGGAAAAAGTGTGATTTTTTTATAAACTCGATATAAGAGATCACAATGGCCTTTATTGTGTTCAGCATATGGGGAAATGTTGGTTTTTTTTATCTGTTATAGAAGTAGTGGAAGATTATATAGCTGTTGTATTAGACTTGACTTAATTTAGTTTGGGTTTAATATTGACATGATGCTTTTTGAACCACATATGATATCAATTAAAACAAATTCTCGTTGGCCTTCTTTGTCATTATCTGAATAATATAGGATTAACCAATTAGGACCAAAATGGTGTGACATTATGGGGCATCACAACATTCGAAAACTCCATTTTATGCCAGTCCAGCAATTTCATTAAACCGTTTTGGTTTTACAAACAAGGATGACGTGGGCTTTCTTCAAATGAATCTTTCGATGCTTGTCGCTGTCGGCGTAAACAGTGTAAACAGGGAGACTTATTGGAATGCAAATAATACTTAATACATTTCGTGCGTCCGGAGCACTTTTGTGGATTTACTTTCATCAGTAATGCTCAAACCTAAGCATATGAAATCCAGGAATGTATAAAGACGCAGTCACCTTAGAAGCTATAAAAAAACATAAAAAGAAAAGCCAAATTCATTTAAGGTCAACTTCAGTTTCTGAATAACTTCTAAATTTATATACAGACAGTTTTATTTTAGAAACGTATGTTAAATAATGTAACTACCGAAGCACTAATTACTAAGCTGATGAACGTCGCGGGGACGGATAGTCCACCAGCAGTGGATTCGACCCAATGCTAGTAAATGAAAGTAGCACATAATAAATTTCATTCGCCCGAAAATTACTACTAATTAAAAGATAATTGTAACATATGCTCCTGTCAACGCATATTTACACAAAAACATTAATATATACATTCATAACATGCTTATCTCACAAAACATGTTTAACCCCGCCGCATTTTCGCGCCTGTCCCAAGTCAGGAGCCTCTTGACTTTGTTAATCTTGTATGTTTTTTAATTTTAGTTCATTTATGTTTTGGAGTTTAGTGTGACGTTCATTTTCATTGAACTAGTACACATTTTGTTTAGGGGCCAGCTGAAGCCCGCTTCCGGGTGCTGGATTTTCTAGCTGTGTTGAAGACCCATTGGTGGCCGTCGGATGTTTTCTGTTGTTTGGTCGGGTTGTTGTCTCTTTGACACATTCCCCATTTCCATTCTCAATTTTATTGTCTATTTAATTTTTCAGATTTTACTTTCAATTTTTCTTTCTTGCTTTGAGAGAAACAAACGTGGTGGAAGACCAGGTATTGTGGTGTACGTATTCTTATTTTATTCTAATTTTATATAACACCCATACTACCAATTGATTTTTTTTTTAGAAATAATGATTATAATTTGCTTGAACAAGAGTTTAAATCATTTGTTCATTGCTTTAAATTAGTTCTATCTACCGCATAACAATTAAACATCAGTTGAGAAATAACTTTAATTTTTGACGAGATATATTTTATTTACAGATAAGATGATGATAATGACCTTTTATATTTAAAAGTATTCAAATGTCTGTGGTATCTATAACCATATAAAAGTTACTTTGGGGTTAGGTGTCGCAAGTGGAACATTGCGATCTAAACACCGAACGAATGTTTTTACGAACTTGATATCGTCTCTATTCTCGTATATTTTAGTTTTGATTTTTTTTTCAATTTGTACCAATACACTCATTATAGATACCAGGCTTAAAAGTTTGCACGCCAGACGCGCGTTTCGTCTACAAAAGTCTTAAATAACTCGCGTATGCTACCGTCGAATCACGTCAAATTTATAGTCAATGTCACAATTACTAAAACTACGTTTCTTTTCAATTTTGACGGTGAAAAATTAAAAGTATATTTAAACAAAACGCATTTGACTAACAGGTCGAACAACGGATGTTCTTAAACCCTGCTGACTGCCATTGGCGATTGCCAAATAAACGGATCACAAGTTTTGTTTAAATATACTTTTTCACTTTTTTTGTCTTTTGGAAAATGTTGTGTGTGCTGTATTTAGACATCTCTACCAAGAAATTTGTTTTGCATGCACACGTATAAAAATTGCGGTTTTTATCCAATGCAATCATAGGTTTGAACGTTGTTTTCAATTTAGACTTATTTATATTTTTTCGTTTGGGCTTGTATTATATTTGCCTTCGGGTTTATATGATCCGTTCATCCTATTTCGACTCTTCAAAATTCAAGAGTCTATCCTAAATTGAGGTAAATTATATGGCCTTCCAAATACCGTTTCGATTCCTAACATCACTGAAGAGACATTAATTGTCGAAATCCGGATATGGTGTACAAATTTTTGCACCTCATGTTTGCGATATACCATCTTTTCCGCAAGTTTATTGTTTTCTGTTTGGTATTGAATTAATAATAAAGATCCATTTTGTTACATCTTGTGATCCGTTTATTTGGCAATCGCCAATGGCAGTCAGCAGGGTTTAAGAACATCCGTTGTTCGACCTGTAAGTCAAATGTGTTTTGTTTATATATATATATACTTTTCATACACTAGAGTTTCCAAACTTTTTGTTTGAGAGTACTTTAAAAGAATATCAAGAAACATGTGTTAATTTTTGTATTCTTGAGTTTCATTTTTGCGTATGTGCTTTGTCTATATGCCATTTTGTTTTTCTTTGTTGACATATTTGTTTGTTTTTATAGTGATTGAGATTATAACACAATGTTGACTGCTGTACCCTATTTTTGACATTTTTACCTACTATGTTTGTTTGTTTTGTTCACACATTGTTGTCAATATAATGGAATTTTATGCGACAGTCATACAAGTGAGAGGTTTAGCTAGCTTTAAAACCAGGTTTAATCCACCATTTTCTACACAAGGAAATGCATGTACCAAGTCAGGAATATGACAGTTGTTTTCCATCCGTTTGATGTGTTTGAGCTTTTGATTTTGCTAATTGTTGAGGGACTTTCCGTTTTGAATTTCCCTTGGAGTTCGGTATTTTTGTTGTTTTGCTTTTTATCATGGATTTCAAAATGTGACTTTTTGAGTGACTTCATCAGGCATGGTCCCCTTTTTCGTGACATCACAATAGTAAAAAAGAGGAAAATAAAACAACTTTACGTCATAATTGAAATTTGACCAATGATGAGCTGAGATCAAATGAAAAAGTGTTGACAAAAAATACCAAACTCCAAGGTAAATCAAAAGAGGGGGAAGTCCATAAAACCTGACAAAATCAAACTATATCAATCAACGGAACAAATGGAAAACAACTGTCATATTCCTGAATTGGTATAGGCATTTCTGAAGAAAATAGTGGGTTAAACCTGTTTTATTGCCAGTTAAACCTTCCTCTGACAGTTGTTGATGAACCACATGTTATTCATAAAATAAAATAATCAACCGGTCGGAAAAAGATATAAATAGGTTAATAATAAGAGAATGCTGTTTATTCAATATTTTATCTTAGTTAAGTACCATAATTTATTAAAGTGGTATTAGCTCCGATTTAGATTAAACATTACGATTTTTGTGTGTTTCGAACATTTATAAAAGCGGAATATCAAAATAATGTTAGGTTTCATAATAAAAAACAAGATTAAATTATTCATGGCAGCTGTAGAGATATCAATATAACTAGAACACACCCGCGAAATCGTGGGCATTTAGAGCGTGGTTGAAAGTATGTAAACTATTGTAGGATGAATTTTTGTAAAAGATTTTATGACTGGAGAATTTCAGGAAAGGTATCAAATGTACTTGTGGGCACTATAGTATTTTTTTTAGCCCTCCCACTTTTTCCAAAGTCCGTTATTTTTTGTTTTCTGTAAATTTGAATTATTTTCGCGTTTTTCTGTATACTATGAACATACACATACTATAAATAAAGTGTATTTGCTATTTACTATTAATTCCAAGTTTACCGTTATCCACGGCGGTCACTGATATAGTCTATATAATAATATCAGTGACCGCCGTGGATAGTAATCTTGGAATTGATAGTAAATAGCAAATACACTTTATTTATAGTATATGTATGATCATAGTATACAGAAAAAACGCGAAAATAATTGTCCTATCCCCAAGTACTTGTGAAAATTATGTGTAATTTTAAAACAGTCCTAAACAGAAGTCTTGTCTATGACTTAAAAGTCCGTCCGATGACGGAAATAATATTCGGACGCCTTTATTTTCGTTTTCCTCCCAAAATAACCCAAACTGAATAATCATAAGCGAGGATGACAAATGCGACTATGCATGGTACCTATAGGACACAGAGGCATGATGATTAATTTATTGTGGAAGGAAGAGAAGCGACACACAAAATGGGGTCTTCTCATTTAATAGTATAGATGTTCCGCGATTTGTAGCCAGTTTGGTTCAGTTTGGTAAAAATAAGACAAAAAAAAACCCACCGCAAATGTTTTAATGGATTGCAAGTAAATAATTCAACCTTATTTGAATCCGTATTCATGTGACCCTAACATGACCTTTAGTTTGAGATTGGTAACGCATGCCCTGAGCGTGTTCAATTATTAAAAAGAAAAGAATGTCAACAAAGTGAAACAAGTAAGCCACCAGAAAAAAACCCGAACATTTCTTTCACTGATTAAGTCAAATCGGTGATGATGAATATGACAGCTTATGCCCCTTTTAAAGTCAAATGAAACGAGTTTCTTGTAATTATAATATTAAGGAAAACATTGAACCAATGCATTAATATATACTAAACTAATTTAATTCCTACCGCGAAACTTTCATAAAAGTCATCAATTTGTTATTTATTTTTATATTTCAGACCGATAAACTTTTTGAAAGATGATAATTTAGCCATTGTTTATACAGCTGCGTTCGGATGTACTTCAATTCAACTCCTGAATTTGATATTATTGAAAGGATTCGTTTTAGATTCGTTCAATATTCCACGATTGGTTATCCCTTGGGTTAGAGGTAAGCCATGAATGTTTGTCATTTGCATATACTCGGAAAAAAGCAATAGCAATTTTGAAGTGATAATACAGACATGTGGGAAATATAGCTACATTATCAAACAAATATTTTATCATCCAGTATACAGAATATGGAAATCAGCAAGGTTTTGTGCTTTTTTCTTATGTTAACCTTATATTGATTATAAACATGGAGACCCAGTGTAGAAAATGAAAACAAAGAAATGTACAGAAATGAAAGTAAAACGTTAAGTTATTAATTCATGTATACACAACTTCGAAATTCATGGTCTTCATTTGGTTTATCAAGTTTTAGTTACTGCATCTACATTTGTATGGAGTTATACAGAAGAAGAGTCCGTTAACCCTTTCCTTTTCACACCGTACAGCGTACCGTTGAAGCAAATTTTAAGACATTTTTTTGGAGTTAAGTCTTGTTTCATCGAAATTCTTTGACGTACAGATGTGGTTAATGACTCAAATTAATCCTCAGAATACCAGCAATGTGATTTAATATGTATCAAACTTCTATCATTATCTGTTTAAAGTCGATTTGCCACTTACTGACAAGTGTTTTTTTCTCTGTAAAAACAAATTTTAACAGAATATTTTCACAAAGTAGTGCATAGAATACTTGTTTTTTGGGGGTGAAATATGGCTATTTTCAATAACTGTGCAGTGTGTTTTTTGAGGAATAATAGTTCTAACTTGTACACTAGTTAAATATGTGGTTCTTAATGTATCAGCGCAATGACAAACTTGAAATGCGCTAAAAATTCGTAGTTATATCTTACAGAATTTATTGAAAAAGAGACAAAACCCACTAAAATATCCTGAAATGTTTAAGCGAAGTTGAAATAGATGTAACAAAACATTGTTTCGTAAGTGCTTGCTTGCGATGAAGTTGAAAACACTTTTGTTTAGATGAAGGAACTTGTATATGTCAATGAAAAAATGACAGACTAAGGTATGGATTCTTCCTATATTTGCTTAAAATCATGAATTTGGCAACAAAAATATATCATCTCAACACATAATTTCTAAAAGAAAATAAGCTGGATGATGATCTACTTATTTTGTTTCTCTCACTACTAAAATTGCAATAATTTTCTAAGGATGCCAGTGGAGCAGGGGTATGCTGAACCAACCCACAGCGGGTAGATCGTGTGTTCGAATCTCACTGCCGGGGATGAAAAAAATATTTCCTATATTAAATGTAACTTAACTTAACTTAACAACCCACAGCGGGAAGATCGCGTGTTCGAATCTCACTACCGGGGGTGAAAAAATAATTTCCTATAGTAAATGTAACATAACTTAACTTTCAATTTCAAAAAGAAAACCAACTACATGAAAAAGTCTGATACAGAAATATTTATGTTTTTTTTAAAAAAGATTTTGTGTGCCCAATTGCACTCCTGTCCTCTTTGCTCCCATAGCCTCGGTCCAGGGTGCGCCACATCAAGTTAACATTGGTAATTCAAGGAATTTTCCTTTGTAAAGACCAAATTTAGTTTACTGCTTGATTGTACACGATTTAGACAAAAACTTGTGTCAGGGATTGAATTTGGACGAAAAAAGTTTCTGAAATCGGTTATTTGGAATGTTATTGACATCGATATTTCAAGGCATATAGCACGTATTTCCTCTTTTTATACCAATATGGCAATTTGTCTCTAACAGACTTGGGGCATTGTTTTTCCACCAAAACTATACCCTATTAGTGCAACAATATGTCTCTACACGACTTTCCCCCCATAGATTTCGTATTATTTCACATTTTCCCACAAGTCACGTGGAAACATACCACGTGACCTAAAAAAGACGAATTATCTTAAAGTTAATTTTTTGAAATATTCGATCAATTATCTTTCGTTTGAGTCCAATATGGCCAGTACATGACCTTTGGTGCGATTGCAGTATTCAATTGAACATTGGTAGTGCCTTTTTTGATAAGTAAAGGTCTAAAATGCCTGAAGGGAAAGGTTTAAACTTATAGACATTTTCAAGAACTATCGACACATTCAGTGTGCATGTGAAATGGAGGGGTCATTTCAAAGATAAAATCCTTCAAGAATGACATTACATATCTGTTTTCGCATTCGATAATTCTGTCCAAAAGAATATCCGATATCGAACAAAGGTCTCTTGCGGATTTTTCTTGTTTTCTTATCTCTCATGTAATACTTTGAGTATTTATAAAACAATTCACTTTGAATTGTACAAACCTTCAGGTAAAACATACTGCAATAAATTTATTTTCAAATACGTTTTTTCTACAATTTTTATGATTATTATTTTTTAATTGTGCGAATAGCGATTAACTTATGTTTTAAATGCAACTTTTATTCCTGTCTCGTGTAATTATTCCTTTTCTATAAAGTCATGTGTCCGTCGTCACGTGTACATTTGTTCGAAGTCTAGAGCTTGGATTTCCGAACAAACAATACATGGAGAGACAAGAGAGATTTGCTGTAGTTTGAATTATGTAATCTGGTTTTCAAGGTTGCAAGACAGCTTTCTATCTCACGGTATTTATTTTTTTTTGGTGCACGTTTTCCCTTGAGTATATATTGGAGACGTGTGCATAATTTGGTTGGCTTTTTTCATGTCTCCACAACTTAGTCATCATAAATTTATTGGGATGAGCATTCTTTACTAACTTTTTCAATTCAATGGGCCAATCCTATCATGATTTCCTTGATAGAGGGTTGCTGCTCACAAGGCAGCTATTAAACCAAGACTTCCAAGTGGTTAAGTTGAAATCACCCCTTCGTAAGTTTTACGGACGCCATCACGAGTTGTTTGACCGTTATGGAATATCCGTTTCACAGATGATAGCGGATATGTTCTAATGTCGTAACTACAATCCCGTCCCCCTTTTCCTGAATATGACCTACCGAATTTGACTTATTACCGGGTTTGTACTAACATGAGCAACACGACGGGTGCCACATGTGGAGCTGGTTCTGCTTACCCTTCCGGGGCACCTGAGATCACCCCCAGCTTTTGGTGGGGTTCGTGTTGCTCAGTCTTTAGTTTTCTATGTTGTGTTTTGTGTACTACTGTTTGTTTGTCTGTCGGTCTTTTTCTTTTTTAGCCATGGCGTTGTCAGTTTATTTTCGACTTATGAGTTTAAATGTCCTTCTGGTATCTTTCGCCTCTCTTTTTTTACCTGCCAATTTATGTCTCGACATGTTTACTATCCCCTCAAAACAAAGTTGCGGAAGGGATTTTGACAGGGAACTTTCCGTATCACACTTGGAGTCACTGTGTTTTTCAATCGAAATCTTCACCATATTTGATGTTCAAAATTAATTAAGGGAGGGCTAGAGACATATTCATTTTAAAGCTGTTATTGGTTGTTTATGTTTTGTCAAGTTTTCTAATTGGTGTTGGTGTTAGATATTTGGTTGTCTTTGTTTGATTTATTTACAGCTGGTTTAAATCTTTGGTTTAGGATAATTTCGATGGTTGAAAGCCATATGATTAGCTCTACATATTGTTTGGGAATACTTTTTTTCTGTGTGGTTCTGTCTCATTTATGTTTATCCCATATCTCATTTTATTCTAGTGGAACATTGTTGGTCGAGTGGTTTAAGTAAATAAGCCACTTTTTAATCATTTAATTGCAAATTTAGTTAGTTTGTTTGTCAACCTTCTACTGTTCTTATCACCTCAATATTAACATTTTTCTGCTCAGTGAATGGCAAACCAAATATACTTAAGGTTCTACGTACCCACAGGTCTAGTTGGTTGTGCATAAAGTATTTGTGTATGAATGGCGGTCCATAAATGGGTAATTCAAAAGCCTGGAGAAGGGCGAGACTAACCATTTAATATCCTATTGGAAAAAATCCTTTGTAATATAACACAAAATATTTGTAAGTTATTATACATGTTTTTTTTTAATGTTTATTTCTACAGTAGGATTTAATATTATCAGCTGGGTTATGGGAACCCCTATCAAACATTTTTTGATAAGGTCCTTAAATGAGTTTTGATATATTGTTTGGGTTCACAAGGAGATGCAATTAACTTGAAAGGTTTTTTCAAGGAGTAAATTTTTGAACTCCAAATCAGAGCATGTTCCATAAAAAATTTCATTAACTGCATTTAAGTGCATAAGAAAGGTGCATCCCTTCAGCATCCTTCAACGTCATCACTTGTTTATCATTAAAATTTCCTTTTCCAGTTTTTGTTTGGCTGATTATGGCACTGTTTGTTTCCCTGAAATTTTATCCTGTATTTGCTGTTATAAGATGCAAAAGAATTATCATTGAACCATTGATTGGCCTGTTCTACACTTCATTCATGTAAGTCTCTTCTGTCTTTTATAAGTTAACATACTTAATTTCAATTTTTATGATATGTTAGACGAAAGAATAATCTGAGGTAAGGATGATTGAGCTTATGTACTATTCTTTCATGCAATGGCTTTGTCCTACAAATGCATCTTAATGACAAATAGGTTGCTGTTCCAGCTTACAATATGATTTTTATGTTGAAAACAATACATTCACCGTCAATCAATGAATTAGGCTTTGTCATTTTATTTAGAAAACCTACATATAAGTCAACAAATATCAAGATTGATCCTAAAGAATCACAAATGAAAATGAAATGACCGAAATGACCGAAAAATACATAGACAACAGAGAAATATTGAATACAAAGAAATATGAAAAAAATATCAAATGAACAACGCGGTTCTACTTGAAGGTCTTCAACTATGAACGGAAAAGTAAAAACATTGCATCTCTAAAGATAGAATCGTTTTCATAACAGCGTAGACAACCGTAAAACTTTTGTTGGTAATAATACTGAATAATTTACCTTTAACTTGTTTGTCATTGGCTATCGATAACAATGATTTTACGCTCACTCCGTCTGTCAGAGGCCTTCCAGTGGGGATTTAAATAATGATCACTTGTTACACATTTCGATACATAAAATAAAACTTTTTTGTTTAATACCTTGATTTTTTTTACATAAATCGATTCATTCATTCAGATATTTATCAGTTTGTCTTGGCTATTCAAGTCCTACACGTCTCACGAATTTGGTCTTTTTCTTACAAAACTTATATTCTTGTGATGTATTCTTTTGTTGAAGAATGAATGTTGCCCCCTTTTTATTTGGTCGTATTTTTTGTGTCTCATTGACGTATAAGAAAACCGGACTACCCCTTTCTTCATATTTAAAAACATACGAGTGACATCAATACCAATTCATGACACAAAATAACTATGTTAAACTTACAACAGAAGAAATATAATGAACATCGCTTTTATTGTCTACTTAATATCGAAGTCAGAATGTGGTCTTTGTAGAGATGTTGTAAATTAATCAAAAACAACAAAAAACAAAATAATCTGAATGTTTATATTGAAAAAAGTAACGTTGTGTAAATCATTACAATTATTTTTATTTCAAATGAATATCAAGCTGTTGCATTTTTCCGCTGAGACAACAACCCGACCAAATAGTAAACAAAACAGCCGCAGGCCACCAATGGGTCTTTACCAAAGCGAGAAAATCCCGCACCCGAAGGCGCACTTGAGCTGGCCCTTTAACAAAAATATGTACTAGTTCAGTGAAAATGGACGTCACACTGAACTCCTAAACAAATAAACGAACTAAAATTAAAAAAACATACAAAATGAAGACTAACAAAGGCCAGAGGCTCCTTCCTGACTTGGGACAGGAGCAAAAAATGCGGCGGGGTTAAACATGTTTATTGAGATCTCAACCCTCCCCTATACCTCTAGCCTATGTAGATTAAACAAACACACAGCAATACACCGCTACATATTGTGCCAAAGTCGGGCTGGGGAGGGTGCATGTTATACTGATTTAACCCACTGGATTGTGTGCCTGCGCCAAGTCTAGCCAGGGAGGGATTGCTGGATTAGCCCACTAAATTTTGAGCCAAACGTCCGGCTATCCGGGTTTTGTATTGTTCATTGTTGATTAAACGTCTATTTTACTATCTATGGACAGGACTCGATGGTCTTTGTTGTTGTGGTCTCTTAATTCTCCTACCTTTTATCTTTTTATGTATTATTGTCGTATAACAGATCTAAAGCCGTTTAATTACGAAACTATCTGCAATATATTTAATAGTCCAAAACATGCATGACAAATTTGACACTAGACGTTACGCAAACAAAAATCAATACATCAATGTATATAAAGTCACAATTAATACAACTTTATATAAAAATAAGGAGATGTGGTATGATTGCTAATAAGACAACTATCCACCAAAGTTCAAATGAAGTGGATGTAAGCAATTATAGGCAACCGTACGGCCTTCAACAATGAGAAAAACCCATACCGTATAGTCAGCTACAACAGTCCCCGACATGAAAAATATGAAACAATTCAATTGAGAAAACCAACGGCCTTTTCTACAACAAAACAATTAACGAAAAACAAATTTTCTGCTCTTTGGTCGGATTGTTGTCTCTTTGATACATTCCCCGTTTCAATTCTCAATTTTGTTATAGATATAACTGCATATAAAAATAAGAATACGTGATGTGATAGACAATCAGACAAATCCTTCCAGTGGTCAACAGACGTTAGCAATATAGGTCACCGTACGACCTTCAACAATAAGCAAAACATACACTATATAGCATGAAAGCTTCAAATGGCCTTGTCATGACAAACACGATAGTTGAGTGGATGCAGAACAAAGCGAGTGAAAAAAACACGGATACCGCATGGAAACTGGCAAATGGTCCGCAATGTTACTTTGGTCAACTCACTTACTTGAAATTAAAGACCTGGCGAATTTAAGTCCTTATCTATGGCTGAGATGTATGTTTAAAAAAAAGGAAAATCAAGGTTTGTTTGGACAATTTTATAATGCAAGTCTTGGTTTTAAATTATTTACGAGTAAGCTTAACGAGTCAATAACAAATAATCACTCCCAGAAAGACGGGAAAATCCATTAACAAAAGAAAAAAAGAATATACGAACTACAGTGCACAGTATATTATATACATATTTTATTTGCGATCATAAAATGTACGAAGTCGTCCATTACTATGTAAATTGGGTCGATTAAAAAAAAAGCTGAATATGTTTCTGTTGACAAGGGTTTTTCACAAGTATAGTAGTTAGCAGAAAAGTTCACCAAACTATACATTTTACCTATTCAAAAACGTAAATGCAAATTTCACAAGGCTTGATCCAAATAGCTTTTTTATTGTCTAATAACTTGCAAGTACGAAAAAGACAGGACAGAAGTATATTTTGTCTATATGTTTTGTGTTTATAGATATAAGAAGATGTGGTATGAGTGCCAATGAGACAACTCTCCATCCAAGTCAAAATTTATAAAAGTAAACCATTTGCACACTTTTTAAAGTTGATCATGCATTCGTTTTAAAATAAAATTTTGACCAGATAAAAGTTAAAAGATGACATAATTGAACAACCGCAATTGTTAAATCGCTTTGACGTCCGAAAAAAAAGATAATAATCAACACATGCATATTGTTTAACATTTCACAGTGGTATCATACTTTAACTTTGTTTCAACCTGTTTATTTACTTTTGACCTTAGTTATTTATCCCTTATAATTTTTATTAACTATGTATTTGCATTCAGGTATCACAGATCAAAGTTATTCGTTCATTGTGTGTTAATTTACGTTTTTTGATTGAGTTATGCCTTCCAATTGATATTTTATAGTGTGTCTTTCTATGTTGTGATGTTATACTATTGTTTCAGAAAAAGGGAGAAGGTTTGGTACCATTAAAACGTTTAATCCCGCTGCAAATGTTTGCACCTGTCCTAAGTCAGGAATCTGATGTACAGTAGTTGTCGTCTGTTTATGTAGTTCAAACGTGTTTCTCGTTTCTCGTTTTTATATAGATTAGACCGTTGGTTTTCCCGTTTGAATGGTTTTACACTAGTAATTTTTGGGGCCCTTTATAGCTTGCTGTTCGGTGTGAGCCAATGCTCCGTGTTGAAGGCCGTATCTGGACCTATAATGGTTTACTTTTATAAATTGTTACTTGGATGGAGAATTGTCTCATTGGCACTCATACCACATCTTCCTATACCTATTGTAACTTTTAAAGCCAATTAAATCCTTTTTTTGCTGAAAGAACGTGCGATATCATAAAAATTGATTATCAAAACATAACAAAAACACAAGTAAAGAACGTTTAAGTATTCGATATAAATGAAAACACAAAGGTTATTCCTGATTAGTTTTTCGAATTATTTTATTTATGCGTTGAGACCCTTTGGTGACCCCACAGTTTAAATGTCTATAATAAATACGTCGTGAATAGTGGGCGTTACAGACGAACGTTCACCTAATCTGACCCAGTCAATGGGATATTTTAGCGCGCCAATCAATGGTCTCGTCTACACTGGTATGCACATGATTCTAGAGAAAATGTAATAATAAGACTGCAAGAATGTAATTTTGCAACATCATCAATATCTAATTACTTGTATTTTTTTATCCTGCATACGGATAGAACTGGGATATACATATATGAGAACCGTAACTTCTAAAGACAGAAGACAGGGTTGCATTCGTTTGGTATTGCTTTACGTACGAAGAATGATAATGCTCTCTAAGCGTGACATAAGAATTGAAACTACTATTGTTTCAGAAAAAGGGAGAAGGTTTGGTACCATTAAAACGTTTAATCCCGCTGCAAATGTTTGCACCTGTCCTAAGTCAGGAATCTGATGTACAGTAGTTGTCGTCTGTTTATGTAGTTCAAACGTGTTTCTCGTTTCTCGTTTTTATATAGATTAGACCGTTGGTTTTCCCGTTTGAATGGTTTTACACTAGTAATTTTTGGGGCCCTTTATAGCTTGCTGTTCGGTGTGAGCCAATGCTCCGTGTTGAAGGCCGTATCTGGACCTATAATGGTTTACTTTTATAAATTGTTACTTGGATGGAGAATTGTCTCATTGGCACTCATACCACATCTTCCTATATCTATTGTAACTTTTTAAGCCAATTAAATCCTTTTTTTGCTGAAAGAACGTGCGATATCATAAAAATTGATTATCAAAACATAACAAAAACACAAGTAAAGAACGTTTAAGTATTCGATATAAATGAAAACACAAAGGTTATTCCTGATTAGTTTTTCGAATTATTTTATTTATGCGTTGAGACCCTTTGGTGACCCCACAGTTTAAATGTCTATAATAAATACGTCGTGAATAGTGGGCGTTACAGACGAACGTTCACCTAATCTGACCCAGTCAATGGGATATTTTAGCGCGCCAATCAATGGTCTCGTCTACACTGGTATGCACATGATTCTAGAGAAAATGTAATAATAAGACTGCAAGAATGTAATTTTGCAACATCATCAATATCTAATTACTTGTATTTTTTTATCCTGCATACGGATAGAACTGGGATATACATATATGCGAACCGTAACTTCTAAAGACAGAAGACAGGGTTGCATTCGTTTGGTATTGCTTTACGTACGAAGAATGATAATGCTCTCTAAGCGTGACATAAGAATTGAAACTACTATTGTTTCAGAAAAAGGGAGAAGGTTTGGTACCATTAAAACGTTTAATCCCGCTGCAAATGTTTGCACCTGTCCTAAGTCAGGAATCTGATGTACAGTAGTTGTCGTCTGTTTATGTAGTTCAAACGTGTTTCTCGTTTCTCGTTTTTATATAGATTAGACCGTTGGTTTTCCCGTTTGAATGGTTTTACACTAGTAATTTTTGGGGCCCTTTATAGCTTGCTGTTCGGTGTGAGCCAATGCTCCGTGTTGAAGGCCGTATCTGGACCTATAATGGTTTACTTTTATAAATTGTTACTTGGATGGAGAATTGTCTCATTGGCACTCATACCACATCTTCCTATACCTATTGTAACTTTTAAAGCCAATTAAATCCTTTTTTTGCTGAAAGAACGTGCGATATCATAAAAATTGATTATCAAAACATAACAAAAACACAAGTAAAGAACGTTTAAGTATTCGATATAAATGAAAACACAAAGGTTATTCCTGATTAGTTTTTCGAATTATTTTATTTATGCGTTGAGACCCTTTGGTGACCCCACAGTTTAAATGTCTATAATAAATACGTCGTGAATAGTGGGCGTTACAGACGAACGTTCACCTAATCTGACCCAGTCAATGGGATATTTTAGCGCGCCAATCAATGGTCTCGTCTACACTGGTATGCACATGATTCTAGAGAAAATGTAATAATAAGACTGCAAGAATGTAATTTTGCAACATCATCAATATCTAATTACTTGTATTTTTTTATCCTGCATACGGATAGAACTGGGATATACATATATGAGAACCGTAACTTCTAAAGACAGAAGACAGGGTTGCATTCGTTTGGTATTGCTTTACGTACGAAGAATGATAATGCTCTCTAAGCGTGACATAAGAATTGAAACTACTATTGTTTCAGAAAAAGGGAGAAGGTTTGGTACCATTAAAACGTTTAATCCCGCTGCAAATGTTTGCACCTGTCCTAAGTCAGGAATCTGATGTACAGTAGTTGTCGTCTGTTTATGTAGTTCAAACGTGTTTCTCGTTTCTCGTTTTTATATAGATTAGACCGTTGGTTTTCCCGTTTGAATGGTTTTACACTAGTAATTTTTGGGGCCCTTTATAGCTTGCTGTTCGGTGTGAGCCAATGCTCCGTGTTGAAGGCCGTATCTGGACCTATAATGGTTTACTTTTATAAATTGTTACTTGGATGGAGAATTGTCTCATTGGCACTCATACCACATCTTCCTATATCTATTGTAACTTTTAAAGCCAATTAAATCCTTTTTTTGCTGAAAGAACGTGCGATATCATAAAAATTGATTATCAAAACATAACAAAAACACAAGTAAAGAACGTTTAAGTATTCGATATAAATTAAAACACAAAGGTTATTCCTGATTAGTTTTTCGAATTATTTTATTTATGCGTTGAGACCCTTTGGTGACCCCACAGTTTAAATGTCTATAATAAATACGTCGTGAATAGTGGGCGTTACAGACGAACGTTCACCTAATCCGACCCAGTCAATGGGATATTTTAGCGCGCCAATCAATGGTCTCGTCTACACTGGTATGCACATGATTCTAGAGAAAATGTAATAATAAGACTGCAAGAATGTAATTTTGCAACATCATCAATATCTAATTACTTGTATTTTTTTATCCTGCATACGGATAGAACTGGGATATACATATATGAGAACCGTAACTTCTAAAGACAGAAGACAGGGTTGCATTCGTTTGGTATTGCTTTACGTACGAAGAATGATAATGCTCTCTAAGCGTGACATAAGAATTGAAACTACTATTGTTTCAGAAAAAGGGAGAAGGTTTGGTACCATTAAAACGTTTAATCCCGCTGCAAATGTTTGCACCTGTCCTAAGTCAGGAATCTGATGTACAGTAGTTGTCGTCTGTTTATGTAGTTCAAACGTGTTTCTCGTTTCTCGTTTTTATATAGATTAGACCGTTGGTTTTCCCGTTTGAATGGTTTTACACTAGTAATTTTTGGGGCCCTTTATAGCTTGCTGTTCGGTGTGAGCCAATGCTCCGTGTTGAAGGCCGTATCTGGACCTATAATGGTTTACTTTTATAAATTGTTACTTGGATGGAGAATTGTCTCATTGGCACTCATACCACATCTTCCTATATCTATTGTAACTTTTAAAGCCAATTAAATCCTTTTTTTTGCTGAAAGAACGTGCGATATCATAAAAATTGATTATCAAAACATAACAAAAACACAAGTAAAGAACGTTTAAGTATTCGATATAAATGAAAACACAAAGGTTATTCCTGATTAGTTTTTCGAATTATTTTATTTATGCGTTGAGACCCTTTGGTGACCCCACAGTTTAAATGTCTATAATAAATACGTCGTGAATAGTGGGCGTTACAGACGAACGTTCACCTAATCTGACCCAGTCAATGGGATATTTTAGCGCGCCAATCAATGGTCTCGTCTACACTGGTATGCACATGATTCTAGAGAAAATGTAATAATAAGACTGCAAGAATGTAATTTTGCAACATCATCAATATCTAATTACTTGTATTTTTTTATCCTGCATACGGATAGAACTGGGATATACATATATGAGAACCGTAACTTCTAAAGACAGAAGACAGGGTTGCATTCGTTTGGTATTGCTTTACGTACGAAGAATGATAATGCTCTCTAAGCGTGACATAAGAATTGAAACAACTATATCATGGTTCCCCCCCCCCCCCCCCCAAAAAAAAAAAAAAGTAAAATAACAAAGATAACGAACTCCAAGGTAAATTCAAAACGGAAAGTCCTTTATCAAATGTCAAAATCAAAAACTCAAATGGAGCCTTCTACAAGACAGAATTTCATTTCATGTCCAGCATGCTCTTCATTTACAGTTGAGGTCGAAATTCGTGCTCTCATTCTGATCGACCCAATCAGCAGAACCTATCTAGTGAAATATGGTTAATGTGTTCTTATGAATGTGCATGGAGCGTGTGTCACTAGGGCAAACAAATCAATCAAACCTTTGTAGAATTCGACTTTGTTGTTTGCAAATGCTGAAAAATATACTAAAGTATAACGATTATGTTTTTCACTTAACCTTCCATTCCCTATCCCAATTGCGGTCTTTGACTGTGAAGATACTTTGACTCTAAACTTTCAAATCGTTTGGCTCTGTTGAAATAAGGGTCAAGCTACGCCACTGTATGCTTACCCATGATTCTATGTCATATCTTTGTAATATCAGTTCTGAATGCAAAACGATTTGTTAGTTGAAAATATGACAATTGTTTTAAAAATTGCATGGTCATTGTCTTCTTTAGATATAAGAAGATGTGGTATGAGTGCCAATGAGACAACTCTCCATCCAAGTTACAATTTGTAAAAGTAAACCATTATGCATTTAATCATAAACTTCATAATCCAAGGCTCCGTGTTGAAGATCGTAATTTGACCTATAATGGTTTACTTTGATAAATTTTGACTTGGATGGAGAGTTGTCTCATTGGCACTCATACCACATCTTCTTATATCTATGTAGTAATGCCTTTTACTTGAAGATAAAGACAGAGTTAAAGGCAAAATTATCCTTGTTTTAATGAACGCCTCAACCACGTGAGATGCAATATCTAACACGCCGTGCGACACATTACATTTTGTTGAAAAATTAACTTTAAAACCTAGAAATATTGACTTGGAAGCAAAGGGTTATGTCTGATTATATGATGTAAATTCATTTCTATATATAAAGTACGGAAAGAGGTCGCAGAAAAGTAGTTTTTTTATACTGAAACTTGCATTTGAAGTCTCAATATCTGCAACATGGAAAACTGAGGAGAGATGTTTGATAAAACAGAGCTCTGTATACGTTTGCTCGAATATATTATGGGTCGGTAACTTCCGTGCATTACAGCATTAGGTGCTAACAGTTTGCAAAGAAGAAAAAAATGTTACTTTTACATACTTTTTTCGTGAAAATACACAATCAATGTCATAGAAACTATTCAGTCAGAGATGTATATCCTGCCAAAATATTATCATCGCATGCATCTTGTCGATCGTTACGGTCATTTACTTGAATTCATCACTAGTAATAAACACTGAAAACTTTGGCATACAAAACTAGATTTAGTTGGCAATACTGGGCAATTCATACTCGACAAGCATAAGTTCGAACATATTTTTGTCCAGTATGAACTTGGAATATGTGATTAGTATTACGAACAGACGCCATTGATTATTTGATTTGTATATCACTATAACAAATAGTAAACACTGATTTTGTTTAAATATGATGTTTTCCGAATGAAGAAAGTTAGGAAAACATCAGGCTTGGTGTGTGGAACGTAAATGGTTGGTCTAAATATGAAAATTCTGATAATTCTAGGATTAGAGAAAGTGTTTTGAATTTCCTTAATTTGGATATAATTGGTGTTTGTGAAACCTTCTTAAAAACGATGATAATATTGAAATTAGTGGTTATCAATGGTATGGCCATAATAGAAAGTTTAAAAATGCCAAAATGAAGAGAGGCTCTGGTGGTGTGGGTGTGTTGATAAAAGATGAAGTCTTGGATAATTTCAGTGTTTCAATTCTTGATAGTTCATGCAGTGGAAGATATTTTGTGTATCAAATTATCACATAAATATGATGATTCAAATAATACATGGTTCTGTGTTTGCTATTTACCACCGGAGGGGTCAAGTCGTTTAAATGATGGTGAAAAATTCTATAATGATCTGCTAGAACAAGTTTATTGCTACCAAAATGAAGGCTTTGTGTATATTGGTGGAGATGTTAACTCTAGATGCGGTAGTGAGCAGGATTATATACAAGGTGTGGATGATATTAATGACAGAGAAATAATTGACGTTATTAATAACAAGTACGGTGATCTTCTAATTGACATTTTGACCAGTTGAACTTGTGTATGCTAAATGGTCGTGCTGATGGAAATAACGATTTCACTTGTGTATCAAAGCGTGGACGGTCAGTTGTTGACTATGTCTTTACACCTCATGAACAGTTAGACATGTGTACAAGCTGTGACGTGTATTTAATGTCTGATCTTATAGTCGATACTGGTTTGAACGTTGAGAAGTCCATCCCGGACCATGGACCAATAATGTGGACTGTAAACGTAAAGAAAGACATTGCTTGCGATACGAGTAAAATTGGACAAGCACCAAATACAGATAGACATATTGGTCTGAAGAACTTACCTCATTATGGAATAAAGTGTGTATTAAAGAAAAGCAGTGGTTGAAATGCAAAAACTGCACTAATCTGAGACGTAAACTAAAACAGGAATTTTGTAATATTCGTAATCAGTTCGATAAACTAAACGTAACTTTCAACAAAAGGAGCAGGATAATTTGACTAAACTGTTTCAAAGTCACAACACTCAGGACTTCTGGAAATACATTGGTTATATTGGTATTGCGAATGAACGTCGCCAAAACATTCCATTCAAAGTAAAAACAGATGACGGCTTTAGTAGTGATGTTGATGCTGTCCCGGACAAATGGAAAACAGATTTTGAAAAACTATTTAATTCTGGTGATAATGGTAACTTTGATAACAATCATTTAGGCTGGGTAAAAGGAAACAATCATGTTTTCTCGACTAGGAACTGTGACACTTTGAACTGCCCTGTGACGAGACAAGATGTCATTGACGCTGTAAATAGGACTAAATTGAATAAAGCAGTCGGCTTTGACTATATTCCTGCGGAAAGTTTACGCAATAGCATATGTATAGACCTGTTATTTAAACTTATTTCATTCTGCTTTCAAAATGGTAAAGTGCCTGATTTATGGTTAAATGGAATTATAAATCCTATTCCAAAATATGATAGTGGTTGTAAATTCGATCCTATGTCATATAGAGGTATAACTATTTTATCTATCCCATGTAAAATTTTTGCTGACATTTTGAATAAGCGTTTAAATAAATGGCTCAATGAAAATGAAATTTTATGTGATGAACAGAACGGTTTTCGAAAAGGTAGAAACTGTACAGATCATGTTTATGTATTAGATAATATTGTCAAAAGCAGAAAAAATGCAAAAAAGGATACATTTGTATGTTTTGTTGACGCAAAGAAAGCATTTGATACTGTTGATAGAGACTGTCTACTTTTTAAATTGAGAAAAATTGGTATTAGCGGTATATTTTTAAATTGTATTACTTCTTTATACAGTAATATCAATTGTGCAGTCAGAGTAAATAACTTTATAACATCCTTTTTTCCTGTTGCTCTTGGTGTAAAACAAGGCTGTATTTTATCGCCGACTTTATTTTCTATCTATGTAAATGATTTAGTCTCAGATATTAAAGAAGCAAATTGAGGTATTCAAAAAGATTACATAATGGTCTCTATGTTATTATATGCTGATGACATTGCATTGATTGCACCTGATACAGAGAAACTGCAAAAGCAGTTGGACATTTTAAACAAGTGGTGTGAAAAGTGGAGATTAACTCTAAATAAAAACAAAACCAAAATTGTTCATTTTAGAAATAAATCTATACAAAGAAGTAATTTTCAGTTCAAATGTGGTGAACTTTGTCTTGAATATGCAACTTGTTATAAATATCTTGGTGTACTTTTGAATGAATTTTCGGATTATTCAATAATTGCCAAAGAACTGTATAAATCAGCTAATAGAGCTCTTGGTGTTATTAAAGCAAAATTTTGTAAAACTGGTGGTATGAATTTTGATGTATTTACTAAATTATATGACACTTTAGTCAAACCCATTTTTACATATGCTTCCGGTGTATGGGGCATTAATATACATAATTGTATAAATAGTTTGCAAAACAATGCTTGTAAATTTTTCTAAGGCTTAAGCAAGAGAAGCAGCAATCTAGCTGCTAGAGGTGTTATGGGTTTTTTTTATCAGGTGATGCACTACAAAAAGTTGAAGTTTTTAAACTATGGAATCGTCTTAAATGTGACAATACCAGTAATATATGTAAAAAGGTTCATACCTGGGCGATTAGAAGAAAATCGTCATGGGATTATAGAGTTTTACAGGTAGCTCGTAAATATAGTTTGATTCAAAATGTAGAAGATGAAATTAATATGAGTAATGTATGGGATTCTATACAAACTTTTGAAAAAGAATCTTGGCATCATGAAGTATGGAATGATAAAAATAATGTCAATGGTAATAAATTAAGATTTTATAGATTGTTTAAAACTTGTATTGGTACGGAGCCTTATGTAAAGGTAGTTAATAATAGATGCCACCGACGTATTTTGTCACTTTTCAGAGTTGGTTCGTTACAACTTTAAGTTGAAACAGGTCGATATGCTAGACCACCAGAACCTCTACAAGACCGTTTATGTATTTTTTGTGATAGTGGCCAAATTGAAGATGAAAAACACTTTCTTTTTAGTTGTTGTTTTTACTCTGATATCAGACATGAATTATATGCCAAAGCCTGTCTTTTAAATGTTGATTTTGAGTATTTATGCGATATTGAAAAACTTCGTTATGTGTAATGAGAATATGGTTCCTCTTTTAGCTAGTTCCCTTTATTATATGTTTTACCGACGTAAACATGTCATCTAGAAATGATATATGTTTTTTATTTTTTTTATTTTTTTTTATTTACGAAATACTTTTTAAATGTAACAAAGTTGTCCTTTTATGTATGTATGAGATTTTTGTTTTAATGATAGTGTCTCATAAGTCGTTTTCGGCTGGCATTCTTTTACTAAATGTTAGGTTCTTATGACATTATGTGTATATATATAGATACTGTAATGGATGGTGACCCTTTAATAAAATAAATCTTATCTTATCTTATCTTATCTTATCATGGCAAAATTTAATTAAAATCCAAGCAACAGCAACATCATTACAGAAGCACAGCTTGGAGATCCAACGCTGAAGTACTGAAGGGTGGTTTAGTCAGCAATATTTCACAAGTAGCAGCCGGGCTATTCATAGTCTGCATAAAATTAAGTAAATTTCGCTCCAGTTATGTAACTGTACTACATAACTGTACTTTAATATGTTACCATGACGGATGGAGGTATGAATACTGGAGCCTCTGAAAATTGGATAAGAACAGCAGCAAACAAAACTCAATTTAACAGGGTCGGAGAGGATGGATCAAAATTTTACAACGTCTTTTCAGATTGGTTTTCAAAATATAAGTGACTATTAAAATGCACGAGTTTTACGACTTAACTCTCAAATACTCATATTAGCATAACAATAGCAATAAAGGACGACTCGATTACACGTATTTGTAAATGCAATGAACGAATTTAATTTTAATTTAATTAAATTCTTTTAAATTCACTGTATAATAAAATAAAGATGGACCATATAAATACGCATTATGAACGCAATATTGAAATATTGTTTTGAAGCTAATTTCAAATAGTGTGCTGATGCTAAATAAATGCCAAATGAAAGAGACAAGGACTACTTTTTGATAAACTGTTGCTATGATAACCAAATTATTCATTTTTTTAGTCAAATGGGTTATTTGTAAACTGAACAAAATTTCTTGTATAACAATGACTATAAGAACAGGAAAATTGTAAACACAGAATGAATCATCTGAACAACATAAACATCTGTTCTAACAACAGCCAAACACTTGCAATCATTTTCATTTTTCGAATTAATATCAACATTTATATATAATTTAAACACATGATTAAATTATCTGAAGAACTTGAACAATATTCATAATAAAATGTGTTACCTTTTAACTTTTATATTTAATGCGATCAACATTCTTGACAATCTCATATTCCGTTGTGATAAGGGAAAAATGAGCCATCACTTTTTTATATAGATACTTTATAACTTTTGTAGAATTATAATGATTCTGTTTCTTAAAGATAACTGTTTCAAGGGGTTCGTGTTGCTTTAGTTTTAAGTGAGGTTCTTAGTGTTTGTTAATTTCTCTATTTCGGTAACAGTTTTGTCTATCCTTTGTAATGAAAAACGTGTATTTATTTCAAAGTTAAAAAGAAGTCATTAAAAAATTAACATTGACCGATTGGTTTACGAATTTGGTGGTGTCTTAGGGTAAGATAATAGTCAAGTATCAATCTCCTATTGTGTGATTCCTAATCACTTATCCACGTATTGTATAGGAGTAATACGACGGACAAGGGCGTTCTCAGTTTGCCTTCGACTAAAGAGATAAATTATTACTTTGCAGGCTTTGGTACCATCCGTCTCTCTTCTTACAAGAAGATACAACAATTATGCAAATAAATAGAAAATTCGAATATCATAACTGCATTTTGTCAAAATAACGACAACTTTTTTTTGCAGATTTTCATCCTTAATTTACCAGCTGACCAACTCTTTGGGTGTAAGTATATCTGTTAATAGTGGTTTTCCAATTTTGGTTTGGATCATGTTCAGTGGTACGTACCTCAACCATATGTGTGGGTTTGGAGTAGTCACTGAATATATATAATTATCATATTCATCAAGATAAATAAAAAAAGGAAAAGTTAGATATAGAGATAAATTTGAAACAAATCAGTTCAAAGCAAACTGCCCAGTTTTAGAGCGCATTGTTAGAGCTTCTGTCACTTCTGTGTACTATTATTTACTAAGTGCACACGTGCATTAATCAAACATACCTTATACAGATGAAACCTACTTTTCGAATTTTACTCATCCTTAAGAATCTTAATATAGATTTGCCTTTCTTTTGTTTCTTCGTCTTCTGTTTATCATTGAATAAATAAGAAAAAGATTTTTTGAGAATAATGGAAAAATAAATTAAAGACTATTTCATTAACCGCTGCGTTTCACTATGTTACTGATGTTGTATTATCATGTCGAAATTCTGTTAATTTGTCAACAGTTTGTGTCTTTCTTGTATTCTAAAGCCCCAACCCTTTCTTTTCCGTAAAGATAGGAGAAAGGATGGGATTTTATATTTACTGTGATTTTGTTTATATGCAAAATCACAATATTATTTTTTTTTAACCACTTCTGATTTTTTTTTCTAGAAATGTACTAATAAATTAATGGACATTAGTTTAATTGATAATATAGAATCGGCTATTGTTGTCCAATAAAAACACCATGGAAACAAATAAAAAAAGTAAAAAAAAAATAAAATAAAAGGACAAACAAGAATAACAAAACATTCCATATTAAACCAAAGACTGAGCAACACGAACCCCACCGAAAACTAAGGATGAATTCAGGTGCACCGGGATGATATGAGTTCCTGATCCACTTGTGACGCAAGTCATTTTGCTCAAGTATAAATCGGGTAATAATACGCTTTCGGTAATGTCACACTCAAGAAAGGGAGGACAGTGTTGTCGTTAAGACAAGTGGAACATATCCGTAGTCATATGTGATACAAATATTCCATCACGGTCAACCAAACCATGATGGCGTCCGTAAAACTTTCGAAGGAATAGCTTCAACTAAACAACTTTGAACCTTTGATGCAATAGCTTCATTGTAGCAGTAACCATCTATTAAGCAAATCATGATAAGAAACGAAGCACTGGATTATCGTATCCGTATGTAGGCGCTGCTGAAATATTGCTACAAAGAAATGAAAAATTCATTATTTTAAGTTCATTGGGATAGATGCAAACAACAATGTCACCAAATCTTGAATTATTCATCTAAATGGCGGAAAGAGAAAGTAAAGAATAATGACAGCTTCTTTTCATTAGTCTTGAGAAGCTCTTGTATGAAAAACATGTCCGCCAAATGTAACAAATATGTTGTCAGCTTCATTGAATTTCATGCTTGAATCAGAGTGGTTTTCTTTAAGTATGATTTGTTTCTTCCTAAAAAAAAATCATTCTGCGTTGATCATTCTGTTTTCTGAAACAAGTTGAACCAAATCTGTCTCTAAATTTAGAACGAAGAATGATAGCGTGAAGAGTATAAAAGTCAAATATTTTCATACTATTGCATGAAGAGAGGGACTTTGATTGTACGCGTTTTTAAAATCATTTGATATTTTTAGTATGCACATCTGATTCACACCATTCCTAGAGTTGGTTGTTTCACAGTTACTCTGTATACTGGTAATGGATACTGGTAAGATAGATATTGATAATTTGGAAAGATGTTTCTTTTGTACATAATTCGGCAGACCCAGCAATATATCGTTGTGTGTAAGCAAACTTGAATAATTTGGGTATCCAGTAGAGTGGGGGATATTCATTTCTTCATCTATGTTTAAAATTAAAGTCTTACAAGGCAAACAGGTTTTTTGTGGCATGCTACATGCTTTTCATATAACTACGTCCTCACGGTATCAGTTCGAACTTGAAAATTAGAATGTTATCATCTTTTAATGATTGTTTAAAAATTATGAATGTTATACTAACGTTCACTCAGTTTATCACAGTGTTTCCCCTTCTTTTATCTTTTAGGTTAAAAGAGTAGATGCTTATGTTTTAGTTTATATACCCACATCATTATGTTATGTGATATTAATTGGCTATTTTCTGTACACGTCAGTTCGTCAAACCTATAGTTTTGTCAGACGTCTTAAACATGATACAGATAATGAGGTAATAAATCTTTATTGTATATTAACAAAACACTATTTTTGAATGTCATCCTCTCGTGCAGACAGTTCAAAAATCGATAAGATTTAAATTTTACGTGACGGCTTCAGGTATTTTTCATAGACTGACAACATAAACAAACTATATCTTGCTACACTTTTGATATTTTTCTAATGACTGTAACGATATTATGTTCATGAAGTCATATTAAACAAGAAGATGTGGTATGATTGCCAATGAGACAACTCTCCACCCAATGAGATAGAGGTTAATAACTATGTGTCATCGTAAAGCCTTCAACAGTGAGCAAAACACATACCGAATAGTAAGCTATAAAAGGCCCCGAAATGACAAATGCAATACAATTCAAACGAGAAAACTAACGACCTGATCTATGTACAAAACAATAAAAGAAAAAAAAATATGATTTATAACAACAAACGACAACCACTGAATGTGTATGTGTCTAACAACGCTGACGTTATACATATATTCTGGGTAACCATGTCGTTCCGAATGCATTTAAGCTCTTTGAATTTATTATCCAATTTACATAAATGGTATCTTACCGTTTCGATATTTAAACAGTTCTTTTAATTATATCAGGGCTCCAAACCATGCACAAGCAAGCTGCAATATAATTATGTAAAATGGTTATTGAAAAACCCAGAACGCGACATTGAAACACGTACAGACACAGGGTTGAAAAGGTAAGAATTGGAAGTGCCTTTTTTTAATAACAATCTTGAAATATTCACAAAAACGTGACAGGATAAGTATTGCAATAGTAAGGAGTCACATTTTGATTTATGATAATAATATTTTAGTACAACTTATACTGGATCCACTTGTTAGACAATACAAAAGTAAAACAAAAACACCGAACTCCAAGGTATATTCAAAAAGGGTGAAGTTCATAAAAACTGACAAAATCTAATGCGTGTCGTTATCAATCAAGAGAACTAATGTTAAACAACCGTAATATTCCTGACTTTGTTCAGACATTTTGATGGTTAAACCTGGTTTTATAGCTAACTAAACATCCCACCTGTATGACAGTTATTTATAGTTCCGTTATATTGAAAATTTGGGTAAGCAACCCAAAAAGACACAATAGGTTAATGTGACAATAATTGGAATCAAGCAGCCAAAACTGTTTTAATATACATTACAGACATACAACAAAACTAACTAAAAAAATCAAACAAATAAATCAAACAAAGACGCCAACAAAAACATTTTTGTAGTGGATAGTAAATTTGAAAAAGACGCCATAGTCTGATTAAGGATAACATTATTTACAGAAATAGGGTAGGTAGAAAGGTAAGATTATTTTATTTTACAAAACTATTTGATGTAAACTAAATAGGGGCGCATTTTAGACATGAACGTTACACGAACAGTAATCCAAATTTTCTATGCAGCCGACTGTTTTTTTTTTAACAAGGATGATTTATCGAATGGAATGATTTATATAAATTTATGATAAAACAAGCATTCTGAGAGTATTGCATGGCAATACATAGTCCTCTACTGGGTAAAAATTCATTATACTGGAACAAAGTGCTAACTTGTTCTATAACTTGTCATGGTGTAAACAAAAAGTAAATATCATGTCAATATCTTCAAGCATGACTGAAAACAGTGTGGAAAACTGATTATATGAGTGAATTTTTCAAGTCCAAGGACCATAACTCTGCACAAAATCATTAGACCGAAACAAAAATTTGAACTTGATCTGTAACTTGTCATGATAAAACAATATACCAATTATCAATCAATATCTTATAAGCATGATGAAAAAAACATTAAATATGATTAATAGTTCTCTGAAATTAGATATGATGTAATACAGTGTATATCTATATTCAAATTATAATCAAATATAATTAATAGTTCCAAATATTTTTTCTTTCATTTGTCACAAACTAATATAGATTTGTAACTTATCTATAAAATATCAACAACTTTTATCTACACAATGTAATGTATTGAAATATATACATTAATAAAAATAGATTATTATCTAATTAAAGGATTTCTCCTCATAATTTTTTTATATATATATATAGCATTCAGAAAATTAGTTTATACTAAATAAAAAACAAACCTTCCAAAAAATTCTTCAAATAATTTAACAAAGAATGTCTTTTAAAAAATGAGTTATCTCCCTTTGTACAGAGATATGGGTTAACATAGTACTCTAACATTAGAAGTGGTCCACAGTTATGGTCCATAACTCTGAACTAAATCATCAGACCGGAACAAAATTCGAACTTGATCTATAACTTTTCATGATAAAACTATATACCAAATATCAAATCAATATCTACAAGAACGAAGAAAAAAGTGTGGAAAGCTGATTTGCCGGACTGACGGATGGACAGACGGACGGACGGACAGACGGACAGACGGACAGACGGACGGAGTGCAAACCTAAAGTCCCCTTCGACTTCGTCGGTAGGGGACTAAAAATTCTAACACCATGATTAAAACCTGCCTTTAGATAATATCACCGGTACATTGATATTTTCATGCAGACGACGTTGTTTTGATCCAAACACTGCATATGTATTTTAACGTTATCTAAATCGGACCATTTTGGAACCAAAATGTAGGCAGTATCTACAATATGTAAAGCTCTTAATCGGCATAACAAGACTTTCAAATATGTGTGCCATCAACATCAAACTCTCAGAACGACATAAAAAATTCAGATTTGACAAAATAGAAGCACTGATGAGTTTGTTTTTTTTTAACTTGGGACAGATGCATGAACATGTGCGGGTTAAACTAGTTTTTCGATATCTCAAATCTACCCCTTTAAATATTGACGAATGGAATAACATAAACATCATAAATCAGTATTGAAAAAGGATAGTACTTCAGCCATTTTTATTTAGTGGCTTATTTCCGTGACAGAAAAAAAAAAACTATTAACATATATAAGTATCATCATACCTCTTTTGTACTTATTTTGTTAACTGCCTTAATAAAAGTCAGTTACACGAGTTCACAATAGCACCATTCCATCAGAGAACAAAACCAGGTATACTCATAGAATTGAATCAAATTAAATCACAATATTTTACACGTTAGTTGTAGCCATTTTTAGTCCTGAATATCTTTATATATACCGAAATATTTTCAACGTCAAAGCCTATGATAAAACTTAAACACGTATATAAAATATAAATGAACAATAGATAGAACTTACGTACATATTAAGTAAATGTTCACTACATATTTTAGAATGTTGGAAAATTTTTCAAGTCAAAATGTAGAGTAAAGTAATAATTTCTAAAAGCTGAATGTACAATTTGCTATTTAAGGATAAATAAACAATACCCTTATTGGAAGACTCAAAACAAGTCAATGCCAGTACTATCAATGTTCTTGTCTAGCGTCAATGGTTATCGATGTATCTTTTTGTTTAGGTCAATCCAGGAATGCAGTAAAAATATAAAAAACAAAATTGGTGTGAGGTCTCCTCTACATGCTTCACCCAGAGTAATTGCAACATTTGTTGTAGCAGCAATTGCTTTATTTCAGGTAAATTGATTAGATTTCCCTCCAATTATTCTGGAGCTGAATTAATCTTGAAGTTAACAGTAAACAAACAAAAAGCAAAAATAGGAGCATTTTATAGCTTACTATGCAGTATGGGCTTTACTCATTGTCGAAGACCATACGGTGACCTATTGTTGCTAACTTCTACACTATTTGGTCTCTGGTGGAGAGTTGTCTCATTGGCAAATATACCAAATCATATTTGTATATTGACGGCAGGGTTTGTTGCTCGTGCTGTGTGGATGCAGTAGAATGTGTCCCCGTGCCTGTGGAGTATGCCCTTATATTTTACAGTCAGGGTTTTGTTTGTGAGAGAGCTGTCTACAAAGGTCTTTTATAGCTTAGTATGTGGTATGGGTATTGCTCATTGTTGAAGGCCGTACGGTGATCAACAGTTATTAATTTATACGTATAAGTTTTATAAATTTACACTACGATATTTTTTATTCGTCTTTACTTGTGTGGTTCAATAAAGACTAATGATAAGCGATCATTTCAATTCCTCAGCTATTTTGTGTTATGTTGTTTACTGTTGATAAACTTTTCTTTTTTCCTTTGTTTATGCTGTTGTGTGCGTCCTTCTTCAACTTATGATTTTGATTGCCCATATGGTATTTTCTTACTTTATTTAATAAACAAATAATATATGGTTTGTATTAACAATGTCGTTAAACAAGAAAAAAAAACACCACCCAAACAATGGAAATCATTGTTGAAAGGGATTTTATGTAAAGGTAAAATGAAAACGCGTAGTTTTGCATTGCAGTAAAGTAGTCATTTCGATGGGATATTATTCGTTTCAAATTTAGACTACAGTAGTTAACCGATGTTCAACTCTCACAATCGATTTCAGTCGCTCATAACTCTGTAGAAGCAGTTTTCTCAATTGAATTGTTTCATATTTTTCATGTCGGGACCTTTTATAGCCGACTTTACAGTATGGGTTTTCTCATTGTTGAAGGCCGTACGGTTGCCTATAATTGCTTACACGTATAAGTTGATATATGCAAACGCCATATTACGGGGAAAAGGGTATGTTACTGCCGATAAATTGATTATTGAAGGGAAAATTGAATCATCATGCTTGTCATAGATTCTAGTTTAAAGTCGTCCATCAATGTCAATATCGATTAGAATATCAAAATACGAAGCAGACATTCTAGTTTCTGTAGTATCCTTAATCTCATGTTCACTTGAATATGAGATGCAAGCACTTCTGTAGTCTATAAGATCAAATGCACGACGTATGACTTATTGTTGAAGTGTTTTATACAATTTGATAAATATTGGTAATATGATTAAACATTTTTTTTAGGTTGGCATGGATCTGCTCACTAGTTATATCTTCTATCAACCTGGACTTCAGTTTACCACATTCTTCAAACTGAAATTCTTCAACACATCTGGAGAAGCATTTTTACCTGAAATTGAAACATTTTTTATTGTTGCAGATGGTATATATATTTATCCAATGCAATGAAAGTATTATTCAACAGTACATATACACACTATTTTGCCAATCAAATTGTGTTTACCGACCCCCTAAGGGAAGTTAACCTATTTTTAATCTGGTTTTTATTATTTTTACGTCCTTTTTGGTCACATAGCTCTTCAGTAGTTTCGGTTCTTATACATCCTTGGCTTTCAAATATTCGACTTTGAGCGTTACTGATGAAGGTAAATCCAGAAACGCGCTTCGGAAGCATGAAATTAATAACATGTTGTTTCATTTTTGATTAATGAGTTGCTTACTTTTATATACATAAAGAAATTATTTCACAGACTATGTTGTTATATTAGAGAGGATAATTCAAGCATCATATTCAGATATATAAATCGCACCCGATAGTTATTCCTACCCAGAAAATCATTTACTGCATCTAACAGAAATAAAGAGAAATAAACAAAAAAGAATCGATGCAATTTGTACACAGGCCTGTTAATTGAATATAATGAATGTGTTTAGGTAGTTAATTTCAGTAACTTTTAACTGTCAAAAGCTTCGCGCATGGCATAATAGGCCTTGTTTACCTTCTTGAATAAAGACTTATTAAGGACAGTATTATTGCCCCTAAGCTATGTCAGTATATTTACCGAAATTGACTATAGGCTTTGACAAACGTGAGTTAATTAATTGAGAGATTATATATCATATACAGATGAATAATTTATTTGCTGGTCACGAACCCCGCAACATCCCTCACTCCCCGTTTTCAGCTATCATTCTTCCCAAACAAAACGTTTTAAAACACCTTTAACATCTTAAAGATAAAACAAAACAGAAATATATTATACCTACAAATTTATTTCATGAATCCTGTTTTTTAGCTGGTTTTTACACATCAATCTCTCTGTCCAGCATATTCATGGTCGTTTATATCATTGCTATCTTCATCAGTTATCGTAAAGATCTAGAAAAAATGCAAAGAGGAGACTACACATTCTTGCCAATGAAACTCAGAAAGAGCTTAAATGACAATCTAGTGGTAAGTGCAATAATCACATAATGAAAAAGTACATAGTCTTTGTTGAATTATTTACAACATGTATATATTCGGGGTGATTAATAGCCTCTATATTGTATAGACAATTGTCTATTGTTGAAGATCGTATGACATTATCTAGATTTATATTGGGTTGATGTCTCATTGATGTGTATCATTTTATTATTCATATTTCCGATAACAAATTTAAATGCAAATCATATTAACGAGGTAAAGGAAAGATACTTGTCAATGTGATATCTTTGCAGCATTTCGGGGACTGTTATCAACTCCACTTAATTTTAATATCTTAACTCCATACATATGATTAATTGATGGTGATAAGCACCACCTTCAGCACTTTAGGTAGTTTTTAATTGGTGGAGGAAGCCAGAATACCCGAAAAAACTACAGGACTTCGGCAGAAAAAACTAGCAATCCTAATTCAAATAAGATCGGCGTTGATGATCGGGTTTGAACTCATAACCTCAGGGCATATGTGTTGCAGTCAAACTGGTTTAAGTTTACATTTTCAGCTTTTGGATGGTTTAAAACCGGTTTAAATGCTTCGAAACTAATTTTTCAACCTCTGATATTGTTTTGTCCAACTGTTCAACCCACACGAGGAGGTTACATAATTTAAGGAAGCCGGTTTTGGTTTTCAAGAAACAAATGTGAGACTATTTTTGATTTCGAACTTGTTTTGATTTGAAGGAACAAATAGAAGGTTTATCAAACATACATCAGAAACCAAAACCATTTTTGAAGCAAAAAAAAAAAAAAAAAAAAAAAAAAAAAAAAAAAACGCGCTCGGTGTTGACAGGCTAGTGGTCAATGTGGATGAACTACTTATATAAAAATAAGGAGATGTAGTATGATTGCCAATGAGACAACTATCCACCAAAGTTCAAATGAAGCGGATGTAACCAATTATAGGCAACCGTACGGCCTTCAACAATGACAAAAACCCATACCGTATGGTCGGCTATAAAAGGCCCCGACATAAAAAATATGAAACAATTCAATTGAGAAAACTAACGGCCTAATCTATAACAAAACAATTTACGAAAAACAAATATGACAGACATGAACCAACGACCACCACTGAACTACAGGCTCCTGACTTGGGATAGGTACATAAAGAATGTGGCTGGGTTAAATATGTTCGTGAGCGCTCAACCCTCCCTTTAACCTGGGACAGTGGTGTAACAGTACAACATAAGAACAAACTATAAAAATCAGTTGAAAAATGCTTAACTCATCAGATGGATATTAATAGAAAAACATCTAACAAAAACACAGAGTGGACGTGGACGGGTACTTATATATCCCAAAAACGAAAAAGACACAAGTACAGATCTGAGAGTAATCGCAGTTACTGACAGCTAGTTCAAAGCCAATAACAACTAATGAAAAAAATCATGTATCTAAGACTAAAATATCAATCAGTACACATCCAACATTCAATAGATTTATTGTAAATACGTCATTAACAGTCAGAGAAAAACAGGACCTTGTCCAATGCCAAACTATAGGTATCGACAGATTGTAGTACCGTGAAAGTACATATGTGTAATATTTAGTATGGTTTAATTTACTGATAACAAAATCAATATTTATACCAATAAAAACAATATTCAAAGATTTAATTACAGTGTTGAATAGGTAACCTTTTAGAATAAGTTTATTTAAAGGATTGATAAGTTTACCTTGATCGTATCTAAATTTTTGGGCTCGGTTTACAACATCACCGTAAAATTTATAATGTGTTATTCCGTTTGAAATAAGTTTTCTACAGGTACAGCCAAACTTGCAGAACAAATCTTTGTATCTATGAAAGAATTCAGTAAAGGTTTTAAGTAATTTGAGGTAACGAAATCCCTGACTTAATAATTTACTAGTAATACATAGATTATGCTCATTAAAATCCAAAACGTCACTACAGACACGGGCATAACGAACGAGTTGGGATATATAAACACCGTAGGACGGTGCCAAAGGAGCATCACCGCCCAAAAAGGGAAAATTAACAATAGGGAAAGAAAAATCATCCCTTTTGTCGTAAATTTTTATGTAGAGTTTCTGGTGTAATACTGAAATATCTAAATCTAGGAAAGGACAGTTATTGCTGTTGATATTAGATTTATTTAAAGTAAGTTCCTTTGGGTAAATTTCATCAGTATAGTTAGAGAATTGTTGATTATTTAACGAAAAATATCATCAAGATAACGGTAAGTGTTGTTCAATTGATCTATTAAATGGAATTTAGACGGTTTTTTACTGAGTTTGGCCATAAACTGTGATTCATAACAGTAAAAGAACAAGTCTGCTAATAAAGGGACACAGTTGGTGCCCATAGGAATACTTACAATCTGTCGATAAACTTTTTTGCCGAAACGTACATAAATGTTATCAAGGAGAAAATTTAGTGCTTTAACCATCTCATCACAGCTCCAGTAAGTATATCTAGCATATTTACTTTTCTCATTAGAGAAAACGGCTTTATATGAGTTGCAGCAAATAAACTTGCAACCAGATTTATCAAACGACCATTCAATTAGATAGGAAAACTTTTGTTTGATAAGATTGTGTGGAAGTGTAGTACAAAAAGTGGAAAAGTCAAAACTGTCAACCGATTCAAAAGGACCATCAAAAGCACGTAATTTATCTAAAACATCCAAAGAATTTTTTACACTCCAAAAATGGTTAATTCCAAGGTTTTCATATGTTTTCTTACAAGTTAAGGAACTCGTTAAAAGCACCGAAAGATTAGTAGTAGAAAACTTACTAGAGGCCGAAATGAAACGATATTTTACGGGTTTTTTGTGTAGTTTAGGTAACCAATACATAGTGGGGACCTTCAAATGTTCCGAGGAGGCCTTAGGCTGAGCTGTGGCAGTGACATGATTATTTACTATATGACTCTCTGTGGAGCGTACGGCCTTGAATGTAGTTGAATGTATAATTTCAATCATACGGACTTCCGTGTAGTATTTACGTCAAACCACCACCACATTGTTGGCTGCTTTGTCGGCCGGTACGAACACAAAACGCTTTGATAGTACTTGAATTTTGTTTTTAATCCTAGAAATGGGCGTATTACTTACTCTTCTATTCATTTCTAAATTATTTTCGAAATGTGATATACGAATATCTACAATATTCATACATTTAGATATGAATCAAGTGACTTTTTATCAGACTTCTCTCGTTCACACCATTTTTTTTACAATAGGATGAAAGAGCATCTTTAATAACCTGACGACACTCTTCCCAATTTATTTTCGACAGTGGACGATATTTTGGTCCCTTTTTCAGAAAGTTTATAACCTCTCGGTCTTGAACGATGTTGAGGTCCCTGTAATTACATGGCCATAGGGATCATACCTTAACTTCGACGTTTCACAGTCTCATGTTGAAGGAGCATTATTTTCTATACTGACATCTTATGTAACTGACGTATAATTAAAAATTAAACTTCCACTAGTTTTTTTATACGAATAAGAAATTATAGGTGGCTCAATTGTATTTAAATAAAATCAATACCTCTATTAACTTCCGAGGTCCTCCATTCATATTGAGGTTGTATACTAAATATTACAGTAATTACGAAATTTGAAAACTGTTAATTTAAATCAAAATGAATATACCTGTTATGTGTATTCAATCAATAGGGTTATAATCAGATACTTACATTTTAGAAAATACTTGCGTTCATTGTGGAATGTATATAATTTTTACTCGAAAAAAAAAATAATGTCTACTCCACAGGTTGTGTCTGCAAATTCGATTCGGTTCCATTATGATTTATTTTACGAACCATTTTCCTCCTATCAAAAACGATTGGACTTAATAAATGTTACAAGCTCCAATCGACTGAAGCTTGTTAACGAGTAATTAGTGAACAAGATGATAACTCGTCTAAATTAACTTGACTTAAATCGGGGGTGGAAATGCCAACTTAGAATTTAGTTTGGGGCAAGAACAGCAATAAGGGCCCTTATACATTGATATAGCCTCCTACCATCTCCAATGTTGAGATTAATTCTTAAGACTTGATTTGATAAGGATACGAATTACATTATATGGGCTGTGCTTTAACTATTTCGGGGAAGTTCAAGTTAACCTTGATGAAAAGCACTTAACTGTCTATGCTTATAACACATCTGATTTCATACTCTTGATTATTCACCTTTTCTCTTTTAAGGCATCAAGTTTACGATATTCCGGGGTACAGATTGCATTCTTAATATGGTGTAAGTTAACGTAATTGTAATTGAAATGTAAGCCATTGCCTTTCAACGAAATAAGTTAAGCATTTTAGTAAAGGAAAAACAATATTTTTTAGTTACGAATCCTATTCAAGAAAGAAAACAATCTAGGAAAGATACATTTTCAACACCGAATACCGAATTCTTTGAAGTCTTGACACCAAATGTGCAGCATAACATGTCAAAACCGATCAATTCTAAAAAATAATTGTTAGAGTAATGCATGTCTAGTTTTATCACAGTTGTCACATTAGAAATTGATAACATCATGTTTAACCCCGCCGCAGTTTTGCGTAGGAACCGCTGGCCTTTATTAGTGTTGTGTGTGTGTGTTTTTTTTTATTTAGGTTCATTTGTATGTTTCTGACTTTAATTCATTTGGCTGAACTTGTTTACCAAATTTTATAGGGCAAACTGAAGCCCTCTCCCGGATGCGAAATTTTCTCGCTACGTTGACGACCAATTGGTGGCCTTGGGCTGTTTTACTGCTCTTTGGTCGGGTTGTTTTCTCTTTGACACATTCCTCGTTTCCATTCTCTATTCTACATTAGCTGAAAAAAGTTTGAATTTTGGGTGCTCTACATGTGACTTTTAACTTCTAATTTACAAATTAAAAAGTGTTCACCTAGTAGAAATTAATTGTTCTAGTCATTTAAAAAGCATTCATTTAAAATGGAAAGTCGAAACAAACAACAGACTCAATAAATAATTATATTTAGAACGCAAATTATAGAGTTGACAGTTGAATCCGTGAAAATATCCAAATTTAGATCATTCTTCCATTACGCAGATTCCTTGTAGGTACCCAACCAGAGGAAAAGCATTGCGATGACCCAATGATTGTATTTTTTAAAATAAAATCCAAAATTAAAACCGCTAAAGTTACGATGTAGAAATAGCCGACGATTTATCAACAGAATTGACCTTTGATGTCAAGTGGTAATTAATACGAATCGTTTATTGAATGCTAGTATGATACGGTTGACGCTTTCGAAAGCGCTAGTGAAACAAAAGGCGGTTGTATCAATGAAAACACTCACTTGCCGGGATCGAACTTGAATCAGGAGACTGTTGCATGTGCTATTAAATGCCAGGAACCATGCTCTTGTTTTGAATAAATAAAAATTGCGTACAAATGTACATTTGACTTTCGACAATAGCGTACGATTTAATCTGCTTTTGCTGTAAATGCATAATTTTGCGAAATATTTCTGAGATTAGTCTCGATTTTATCTTATGATTAGGAATTTTCTTGCTTCTGTGTGTTGAATTCATAGCGCCACATGGTCACATTTGTCCTCGGAATGCAGTATTTGTGATGCCATGCCTCTGATAGTTTGAGGTAGTTTACTATGGATATGGGGTAACATCAACGTTAAACTTAATACACATGTTCATTATGGTATGCCCTTTATAAAATATTGAACATCCGTTCTTTAATCTACGTCATATCTGACATAACAGTTTTAAATAGAAGCCCAAAATCTATGTCCTCTCATCGACGTCTAATTTTAACGACTTGTATTACCAATCCTATTGGAGTTTGTCCCAATCGAAATCCAATATGACCCAGTTCTGTTGTCATCGTCTTTGTCTTGATAGATAGCATGTAAAATCATAGTATGGTGACTGAACTGACTCATGAAAAGAACGGACAAGGAGAAAACATCTCAAGCCACAAGAAGCAACTAAAACAAAATAAAGGATGGATATGGGATACATGCCAATGACGTTGAAAAGACATCAATATTTAATCAATCGTGGTTAAGCTTTAAATATTTTAACGGAAAAGTTCTGAATTTTGAAATCAAAATCGCAGGACCCAAACCAAAAGCAAACACAGCAGCATATACAGCAACAAGACATCGATATCCTTTCTTTGATCTTGGATGAAGCCCTGAGAAACTATACCTTGACGTCATACACTAACACAATATTCAGTGATAATCAGCAATAAAACCGTGTGACACTATCATATATTTCAGGGGCACCCTTGTTTAAGATTAAACAAAATTTATTCAAAATGAATTGAATTGAAATGGGAAACAGGCAAAGCCTTTGCAAACACTTACCACACAACAAGGTACAATAGATGACATGAAGACAAGACAACACACAATTGTTTATTTCAAAACTATATCATTGCTGGCTTGAAGAATGCTTTCTTCTAATAACTAACTTATAATACTATGCATAATAGGTTAAGTAAAAAATAATATACGAGCATATGTAATATATGAAGTACGTATTTAAAAAAACTATAATTTTAATTTATTTCAGGTTACATATTGATAATACTGATGTTATGGATACTTTGCTTTATGATTGCCTACATTATAATTTTGCCTTTAGCTGGAAAGATTCCATTTTCGTTTTTTGAGCCAGTACTTATTATTCTGTGAGTATAAGTTCAATGGAGAAATTTTAGATTTTGTTTCCAGGTTTATCATACATAACATGTGGCTTAATGATTGTTCTGACAGTCAAAGAATGTGTTCAATGCATAATGTATATATTTTATGCCCTGGAGGGAAGCCCAGGATAAATAAATTGGTTCTAGTTTCGCCGTCTGAGGAGTACGACTCCCCCTTAAGTATCGTCCTTTTTACTGTGGGGAATGTTTAAATGCGCAGTCACGTTCGGTTGGAATGGGGGCGTTTAAACTGATGACGTGTTAGGAGAGTGACACGATATACGCACGTTCAGAAAAACTTTGAACACATCTTTGAGGGGTCCTTTGGTGTTCTGTTTCGATATGAACTGTCTACACTACCGAACGTACCTTTATTTTACAGTAGAAGTCAAAATTTTAGGAACTTTATCCAGGTTGACCAACTGTACAGAATCTAGCCTTTTATTAATTGTTAAGGTGTCCTCGGGCTGAAAAAGCATGGGATATTTGTAATTGGACGTTAGGGAAGCAACAATCAAACAATCATACTCTTTATCAAGACCCTTTTACACATCTTTAGTCAAATAGCTGACCAATATTTGAGAAAAAAAGTTTTAGTTCGTTCTAAGCTTGTGTGCAAAGCGTTCATGAATATTGTTTTTTTCCCCATTAATTTGCCAATTTTATTTGCTTTCTATACAAAAGAGGGACGAAAGATACCAGAGGCACAGTCAAACTCATAGATCGAAAACAAACTGACAACGCCATGGCCAAAAATAAAAAGACAAACAGACAAATAATAGTACAGATGACACAACATAGAAAACCAAAGACTAAATAAAGAGCAATACAAACCCCACCAAAAACTGGGGGTGATCTCAGGTGCTCCGAAAGGGTAAGCAGATCCTGCTCCACATGTGGCACCCGTCGTGTTGCTTATGTTATTACAAATCCGGTAAATAGTCAAATTCGTTCACTTATTTTGAAAGAATTCAATCAGTAATTTTCAGATAATAAAAGAAATAAATGTATTATTTTTTTCGATTTTCTGTTATAGTCAAAATATGATGCAAAATTTTAGAAAAATCTGTGACATAGCCCATTTACTGTAACTTGACCTTAAAAGCAAAGATGTACTGAAACATTGCTTGTTGCAGTACGAACACTTCAAACGTAACATACATTTAATATATTGTATAGCAGCGCTTTTCTGGATGCGAATTCAAAAATGCTTTAAGAAAACGTTTGAAACGCCAAAGAAGAAAAATGCATTGTAAGAAAAAAAGCAGAACAGCCAAACTAAATTCAACTTAGTCTAAGTGGGGAGGGAGAAATATTTATAGAAATGTGACATACAATTTGAAATAAACCTTATTGATAATGGCAAAGTTTGTACACTTGATATGAAGATGGTCACCATCGATGATGTACACTCAAAAGAAGGTATTCAGAATCGAAAGATACTTGCTCAAACACTTTAATTTAGTACTCAGCAATTATATCAGATGCAGTTCAATATCTCATCAAACGTTTGAAAAAAGAAGGAAATTGTTTTTTTTATCTTTAAGTCCAAAAGTCTAGACAAAATCGAATGTATATCATCCAGGAAAAAATCCTCAATAAATTCAAGGAGGACTGAGGAATAAAATCTGTCATTTCCATCGCGAATTTTTCTAATGGCTGTCGTGAGAGAAATTCTATGAAAAAATAGGCCAATAAGAGCAAAAAACGTTCGTTATCTGTAATTACTTATTACAAAACGATATACTAAAATCAAGTGAATTACAGGGAAGGCGATTCAGAATTTGAACTGCTTTACACTAATGGTCTGTTTATATTAACTATAACTAGGTCGATCAGCGGATGAATTAATTTTTAAATTAGTTATAACGATAAAACATATGAAAATGTTGACCATTTTACCGAGTAGTTGATTTAGCACTCTTAAGCATTGACTTTCGTAAACTTTTTAAGCAGAAAAAAAAAATGCACCAAAATTTAAGGTTACAATCTTATTGATTCTTCATAGCTTGCAGCTTAAGGTAATCGAAAGGCTTTTTACATAAAAAAAAACTGGACGAACCCAAGGATAGTCTAGGCAATGATTTTCTTTCTTTCTCTTTGTAAACTCACAACCTGTTCCTTCGCTAACCAGAATATATTTCGATGTAAAATGCTGACTGAAACTATATGATTTTTTTTATAAAATGAGATTTTGCTTCGATATCAAGAATATACAATTTACAATACATAAAGGAAAATCACAAAATATATAAAGCTTATATAGGGGTTATAAGAACAAATCTAAATAATAAAACACTAATCCAAGGTACAACCACTTAAATTGAAAGGGGTAACATAGCAAAACAAAAACACAAAACGAACAAATCAGAACCGATTTAGATGAGAACGGAGCGACGACCAGCCGTTTCTTTTTTTGTAAAAGAAAACATACTGTAGTATATGAATAAGAAGATGTGGTTTGAGTGCCAATGAGACAACTCTCCATCCAAGTCACAATGTTTAAAAAGTTAACAATTATAGGTCAAAGTACGGCCTTCAACACGGAGCCTTGGTTCACACCGTACAGCAAGCTATAAAGGGCCCCAAAATGACTAGTGTAAAACGATTCAAACAGGAAAACCAACGGTCTAATCTATATATAAAAAACGAGAAACGAGAAACACCTATGAACCACACCAACAAACGACAACCACTGATCAACAGGCTCCTGACTTAGGACAGGTGCATAAATATTCAGCGGGTTTAAACGTTTTAACAGGCGACAACCTTCACCCTAACCTGACACAGTAGTGTAACATTACAACATAAAAAGGCACACTATAAAATATTAATTGAAATGACTTAACTCGATCAATGTTCATAATGTATTGTTGTGAAAACAACGATTTATATGGTCCTAAACGATTTCGACCAAGGATCACATAATTTTTGATAATTTCTTAAAGCCGTCGTGTTGTAATGATTACACAGCCTATCTATGTCTACGTGTCTTTTGTTATTTTGTAGACCGTTAGTGATGATGAATTTCGGCTTTAAGAAACTGCAAGTCTTTTTATCAAGAACATTCTTCCAACAAGATTTTACTGTTATTATGTCTAAAGGGTTAAAAACTCAGAAAGCTCTTGCATTAGACAATCTGTAAGTATTTCAATTATTTGATTTAATGTATTCATAGCTGATATGAATAAGTCACAAAACTATGAGTCGATTCTAGTGAAATTTTTGTCTTTTTTGTGAATATTCAGTGGATCCAATGGCAAAAAGAAACCGTAAATCAAAATAGATAACAAAAAGATTAATGCCAAGAAAAGTAAAAAAACAAGAATCTACATACAATAACCAAAATTATAGAAACTGGCGATTGAATAATACGAAACCTACTAATTAACACGAGGGAAATCATGAACTTTGAAAGGATAAACACTTCCTGTTTCATTTTCTATGCAAAAGAGAGGCGAAAGATACCAAAGAAATATTCCAACTCATAAGTCGAGAAGAAACAGACAATGCAATGGCAGAAAACGGAGAACGACCAAAAGACAAACAACAATACACAAAACACAACAAATATATTTATTTTTTTAATTGCAGTTTTTAAATCTCGAATAATGCTACAAATAGTGTCATAATTTTTTAAAGGTTTTTAACCCTCTTCTGTTAAGTATTGCATTTTTGTATACAGTAAACGTTTTTGTATACAGTATCCCTATGAACTATATTAATATAAAAAAAAGGAGATGTGGTATGATTGCCAATGAGACAACTATCCACCAAAGTTCAAATGAAGTGAATGTAAGCAATTATAAGCAACCGTGCGGTCTTCAACAATGAGAAAATAACGTATAGTCGGCTATAAAGGACCTCGACATGAAAAATATGAAGAAATTCAATTGAGAAAACTAACGGCCTAATTCATAACAAAATAATTTAAGAAATACAAATATGACCAGTAAACTGTTGGCTCCTGACGAGACAGGCACACAAAGAATGTGGCTGGGTTAAACATGTCTGTGAGCGCTCATCCCTCCCCTAACCTGGGACAGTGGTGTTACAGCACAACATAAGAAATAAACTATAAAAAATCAGTTGAAAAGGGCTTAATTCATCAAATCAATACAAAGCAGAAAACACAGACCGGACATGGCAGGGTATTTATACATCGCTAACAACAAGAAAGACACAAAGTACAGATCTGAGAGTATTCGAAGTTACTGACAGCTAGTTCAAAGCCAATAGCAACTAATAAAAAAAATATGTATCTAAAACTGAAATATCAATCAGGTCACATCCAACATCCAATGGATTTAGTGTAAAGACGTCATTTAGTTCATATGGCTGATTTACAGGAAACGATATGATGTTCTTCAATAAGACACTCTTTTATTTTTGTCATAAATTACCAGTTGTCACAATATTCCTCTGGGTATATATTATAAGCGTTGACCAATATAAAAAGCGATGTATGGTGAATGGTAATTTATCTGAAAAGAAGAAGGAAAAAAACGTTATGTATGAGTACATGAGAAAACAAAAGAATACATTTCGTTAACTGAAATGACCAGCATTAAGTGTTTTTGGTATCTACAAATCTGGTGGCTTAAAAAATTGGAATTAAATGGAATAAATGTTTTTTTTTTTATTTAAAGCTGATCCTTTAAATTTACAAATGCAAATAGTTTACATAATTTTGCTATTTATATCAAAACATTTATATGTTTAGTCTTTATGGTAGATCATTTTCAGTTTACAGATATTTTTTTTTTTTAAATATAGAAATTTGTTTTGAAGGAAAGGTAACACTTCAGTTATTTCATTTTATGATAATTTCATATGTATGTTTATTTCTTTAATTGTGTTAACCAAAAAGAAGATCCGAGAAATGTGATCCCTGTTTCTTACTTTTGCTTTATTTTCAAAGAAAGAATAATGCTAACTACTTATATGTTGTTTTTATAAAATTATTGTATTTTTTACTTCTTACCTGCATGGTTGTACTTTCTTCTTTAATATCCTTATTAAAATATAGAAATTTTTCACACCTGTATTTTATAAAAAGGTTAGGGACGTATATCCTTGTTATACTAACCTATAAAACAGCATAATAAGATTGTTTTGATTAAGTTAGAAGCTCCGACACTCTTTATAATTCATTTTATAATTATTTTTTTAAGTTCATCTAAATACAAATTACACCGTGGCAAAATGTTCTTAAATTATAGTTTATTTGAGAAATTGACTTCACATGAAACTTACAAAATCAGGAGCGGATCAAGGATTTGAAATAGGGTGGTACACACCCTAGAACTTTTTGACGTTTTTCGTGCCAACAAATTATATTCATCCGAATTTAGAAATCTATTTTTGTAAATGAATACAAGTACGTCTGTTTGAATTTTACGCATTCTATTGGTACTATTAGCTTGCACTTTTGGTATCTTCTGTCGCTATTATCTATCTAATATTTGTTCATTTGTAGAAAAATATTCAACATATTGTCTTTCTTCATGTTCTTCTTCCACGTCATCATTGGATTTATAAGTTGTATAAATAGGATTTTGATTGGTCTATTGATTGGTCTTGTATCACTAGCCAGGATAGATAAGTGTATGCTTCCAAGAGGTTTTGAGAAGTTTGACAAAGGTAATTTTTATTATAATCATGTTTTATTGTGGTGTCTTGTTGTATAATTTAAATTAACGTTCCTTTCCCTTGTATGTTAAATAATATCGGTACGATATGTATAGACTGTTTAATGATCTGATCAAAGACTACACCATATCTAAAGGAAATAGTTTTGGATACAAAATAAAATGAAAATTTAAAGTACAACATAAAAAGATAAATTGAAATAAACCAACCCAATTAAATCTTCGACAATTTCACCTGAGGAAAACCGTTCATCTAATTCAATTAACATAAATAATTATTAACAGTACCAGCAGTTTCAATATTGAAAATAGACATAATCAAATTAACAATCCTACATTTATGTTTATACATTATTTTGTAAAAATGAGAGTTGACTATTACAGCTTCACACGAATTAAATAGAATAGACGGGATATGCTTTTACGGTACATATCATATGATCATACGCTTTCAAATATCTGGTCTTTTCTCTGATATTACAACTGAAGAATTGTAGTCAGTTCAGGTTGATTACATTGAGGTCATCCGAACATATTTTCTTCTGACACAAACAAAGCGGAACAAAAACGATGTCGCTCAGTAAGTTAATCATATCTGTAGGTATAAAATTGAATGTAAAAACTACAAAATTATTTAGTTTGACATCAGAAACGGATAAAATGTCAATGCCCCGCCCCTTCTAAATGGCTAAAGATATATAAAACCTGTAATTTTATTTAAATTGAGCGAAAATCATAAGTTTTCAAATCTATTTTTCTCAGGCTATTCAACTTATATTGGTATGTTAATGGTAGAAGTTCATCACAGAAATCCAGTAGCGTCAGTATTTTGCGACGAATTGCTAGTTATCAACAAAGAAACAGGATGTGCTAACGTTTTACTGACACCTGTCAAAGCAAAACGAGGGAAAGTCGAAACAAATAGCCAAAAACACAGACGGATTTGCCGTAAATGGTCTAAGCTATACACACTTATTAACAATCCTTCGGCAAGACGTAATTATGTGGAACAGAACTTTGAATGTTCAATCGATCAAGTTGAAATCGCCATGTAGTTGCACGACCGTGTTGATTAAAGGATTCACAAAGGAGTGGAATTGTTGTAATTTTAAAATGGTCTTTATTTCGAGGATTGTTTACAGTATTCACTAAGATGATGATAGCTTGTAAGAAAATTGGAGAGATACACATACAATTTTCATAGTGAAACGTGGTATTTATCATTTATAATGTTGTTTTTTTTCTATATCATTACTACCTTCGGGTACATATATATCACAATGTTAGAGTAGATCTGATTCTTTAATTCCTCCCCGACCGGGAATGGAACCTTTAGTTTTACTTCTCACTTCTACGACAACACCGCCTAGCATTGCACAGACGCTTTAACTCCTCTAACTATGTATAGCTGATAAAAATCAGCTTTCGTTTCGGGAGGTGTTACCTTCGCGTTACTACTCATCTGTTTAGTATAGCATTTATAGATGCAGGATGCTTTTCTATTTTTTAGAAACATACAATCAATGTATATATATACATGTATATATACGATAAGATGCGGGATTAAATCTAAACAAATAAGAAACCCTACCATGTGTTCATGTGCCTGAATTATATCAGGCACTTCTTCAGTTATTGTCCATCGTAATATCTTAATGGTTTTATCGTGTTAAGTAAATTTGTAGCAGATATTTAAAAGTCTTTTGTATGATTATTCTTTAAAAAAGAAAGGGAATGAAGATACCAAGGGAAAAATCAAAAACCACAATTAAAACAAAATCGGACAAGACCATGGAGGAAGCAAGACAACTCATCTTGCCAAATCGCCCCAGACCAACTCGCTCACTTTTGACCAACTCAGCCCACTTTCTAGGCCTGCAAACTCGCCCCACCAAAACAAAATGATGAGATAGCCCAAGATCCCATCACCTACACCATGGTTGTCTCCTGTACACAGCGTGGAAAGAGTAGGTTTGTAGATATCCACGGGTACATATTCAACGTGAAGGTAAGCACATTTATTTTAGACAAAAATTAGATAACATAATTATCGTACATTGCCGGCAGCATATCAACAACTGGACTCTTGACTCCATGTGGTTGTGTCAACGGTCAAGTCGATAGCTATTGAACTGTATAAAGAAACTCTATGGTGTTGACAATCTAGTATGCCATCAAATTTGTGTTTATGTTTTTGTATCAAGAGCTGACATTTCTCATCTACTACGTTCAGTTTTTATGCTTTGTCTTTAATTGTGTGTTCATTCCAGTGCTTGACATTAATTGATTCTAACAATTTGTTATATATAAAAAAAGAAGATTTGGTATATGTTTGTTTTTAATGTTAATGTTATGCATAGATATGTACATGTTCAAAGACACTGCCAGTTTGTAGTCGATTTATGAGTATAAATATCCCTTTGGTATATTCGCCTCTATTGTTTAATATATCTGCCAATAAAACTATGTCAAACAGCCATATTTAAGTCTATAAAGACCAACCAGGTAATTTGATATTTACCGGATCGTTTTGAATGTGGTAGTTGCAAATACATGTGGATCTTTTTTGAGCATTATTTTGCATCTCTGCCCCTGGCGACAGTTTTTGTGGAAACAATCCTAAAAATGGGCAATAATTTCATCGTAAAGAGAGAGTCGAGTACACCTTTTTATGTTCAGGCGTGTTTGAGTTGACAATTTTGCCTTGAAAACTTATAAAGCAAAACTATTTGATACATCGTCTCGCTTCAGATTCTATTATTTTTTATATTTCAAGGCCACAGGTTGATATGATAACATTAAAAATTCACAGTACTAAAAAATTAAATATATGGGTCAAGTGAATACCTTTCTAATGAGTCATAACAACAGAACAGACGTGTTTGAATAACAATTTTTTACTAAAATTTCTTGACGACAGATTTTCAAGTGGATCTTAAAAATGCATAACTTCAAAAAAGTTCATTTTGAGTGTGTGTTATCTAGGGTTAATAGTCTTAAACCTCTGAAAATGTTTAGTCTGTCCTTCCACAAACTATTTAATTTAATTTTTTAAATGTTTTGAACTTTCGAAAATTCTCCCTGACAACCGATCAGACAATAGTTTTAAATTGAGTAAAGGCTTTAAAGTACATTAGATGATGCCCAATAGCTAGTAGATACATTTGGCTTTTAAAATACAACTGGCATTTAAGGATCTTAATGATGCTATGTGGATAGATTTATCGGTTTTCAAGAGCTAAATTGACAGCGCGTCATCCCTACAATGGCTTCCATTGTTATGATTGTTTAAATTAGGTGGCGTCAGATTAATTTTGGCGAAGTAAAATCCTGACTGCTCATTAATACGGGTACATGATAAACTATTGATTTATTCCTGAAACTCATAAAACAAAACAAAACTCGATACTATATAAACCTGGCTGCGTATCTAAACATCCAAAATTGTCAACATGTAGTAGTTTGTGTATATATATATATGTGTATAATAATGATAGATGAGCGCCTCTATTAAACTGCTAGGACTTCCTGTTGATTGCGTTTGCCAAAACTACTATGTTGACAATTTTGGATAGTAACTAATAAACACTACACTTTTTTGAAGAATTTTCATAAGGTTAAAAAAGCATTCAACAAAAATATGAAAGCCAAGGTATATCAAGGTTAATGTTAATTCTGCACCTCAGTAAGATCTGTAGAGGTAACACTGACACGAGGTGCGATCCCAATTCCAAACCAAAGTTTTAAATTGACACAACGGCACGTATTTCCTCATCTCATTCGGCAGCTCATTCCATAGTTTCCTGCATATCTGAATGAGTGCAGACCATGAGTAGTCGTCCTTACCAAAGGAACAGCAGCTTTATTGTCATTTCTGAAAGAATAACTACAGTTTTTATTTTCGATAAGGTCATTTAAATACAATGTGTATTAATAATTGTGTATTCAGATTTTTAAATGAAAAATAAAACATTTTATAATTTTTTTGCGTTCAAAAAACTTTTTTGGGATTTGCCTTAACGCTTAAACCTTTACATTTGGAAGCCAGAGATGCGTAAATACGCCAAAACGATAGAAGCTATTAGACCAAAAAGGACCTAAACAGAATTGCCAAATACCAACTTTAAACTTAGTAATTTTGATTTAGTTAAAAGCTGTTGGTATTTGCTACAATAATCTTCATGAATAAATCTTAAGGTACGTTCCTGTATTTTCTCTATTTTTCTAGTATGACAATCACCACAAGAATGCCACACAATTAGACAGTCAGTTAAATTTGACATCATAAAGTAAATAGTAAGTCTACCTAATTTCATTAAATCTTTACCAATACGTTTTAAGTACATATTTGAAATATGAGCAGTAAATTTAAGTTGATAAAAACCAAGTAACTGAACTTCTATTTCATAACGTATACTATTGTCATCTAAATTAAAACATATATTTTTTAATTCAGTTATCTTACCGATGGCTATTGCCTGAGACCTTGGGTCGATGCTACTGCTGGTGGAGGTTTCCTTCCCAAGAGTTTCACCAGCCCAGTAGTCAGGACTTCTGTGATTACATGAATTATCAATTACATTGTCATATTTTTAAAGAAACTGTTTACAAAGCTATGAATTATTCGAAATACTAAGGATTTTCTATCCCAGGAATAGTTTACCTTAATTTTATTTGGCAAAACCTTTTGGAATTTGTGGCACTAAATGCTCTTCAACTTCGTACTTAATTTGGACTTTAAAAATTTTTGATACGAGTGTCACTGGCCAGTGAGTCTGTTGTACACGAAAAGCACGTCTGGCGTATAGAATTATTAGCCTGATATTCTGTAAACTCAGAAATTATTGCGTGCATTTATTATTGCGATTTTTTAAGAATGGACAAAAATGCAAGATAAATTATTGCGATTTCAGGAAAATCTAAATACAGATACATGTATCGGATACCAGAATGCGAGTTCTTATTATCTGCATAATTGTATAATGAGCTATTTGACAAAAAGTAAAAATATAATTCAAGAAAATTTTAAAAAGGAAAGATATCCCAATAAACTTATATAGAACCCTTTATATATATCTTTGCAGGTACTTACTTATATCAATACCAGCTTTTACACATTTTTTTCTTGTACTTAAAGTTGTATGGGAGTATAAACGTAAAATGATGGAATTTATTTATACTTTGCCATAATGAAGTATATTGCTATATTGTTCAAAAATATAATAAAAATGATAGGCCACCAAGATTTTTTTCAAGCTACATGTTTTAAAAAATGAAAGATTTTGCATGGATTATACAGAAAACACATTTATGTGAATAAAAGGTAGAAAAAATTAAATGATAGAATTATGAAATAAAATATAGATAACAAAACTCAGTAAAGACCCGTCTGAATTAATTGATAAATTCAACAACACGTACCGTTATCTTGATAATATTTTTTCGTTAAATAATCAAGAATTTTTTCAAAATATACTACCGATTTCGTTACCACAAATTACTTAAAACTTTTACTAAATTCTTCCATAGATACAAAGATTTGGTTTGGAAGTTTGGCTGTACGGGATAGTTCATCCTAATTGGAAATGCACATTTGTGGCTCGACAATCTGTCGTTTGTTTATGTGATTTGTCTATATGCCATTTTGTTTTTCTTTGTTGACATATCTGTTTGTTTTTATAGTGATTAAGATTATAACACAATGTTGACTGCTGTACCCCTATTTTTAAAATTTTTACCTATTATGTCTGTTTGTTTTGTTCACATATTGTTGTCAATATAATGGAATTTTATGAGACTGTCATACAAGTGAGAGGTTTAGCTAGCTATAAAACTAGGTTTAATCCACCATTTTCTACATAAGGAAATGCCTATACCAAGTCAGGAATATGACAGTTGTTTTCCATTCGTTTGATGTGTTTCAGCTTTTGATTTTGATAAGGGACTTTCCGTTTTGAATTTTCCTTGGAGTTCGGTAATTTTGTTATTTTACTTTTTTTGATACCTGTATCTTGACATTGTACAAGGTCATGTTTTTCTCTGACTGTTAATTACGTCTTCACGCTAAATCACTTGAATGTTGGATGTGTACTGATCGATATTTAGTCTAAGATGCATGATTTTTTTATTAGTTGTTATTGGCTTTGATATAGCTGTCGGTAACTGCGAGTACTCTCAGGTCCGTACTTAGTGTCTTTTTTGTTGTGGGGATGTATGATAAATACCTCGCCACGTCCGGTCTGTGTTTTTGTTAGATGTTTTTCTGCTTTGTATTGATCTAATGAGTAAAGCCCTTTTCAACTGATTTTTATATTTTTTCTTGTTGTACTGTTACACCACTGTCCCAGGTTATGGCGAGAGTTTGGCGCCAGCAAACTAGTTAAACCCCGCTACATTCTGCATGTACCTGTTCCAAGTCTGTAATTCACTGGTTGTCGTTTGTTGCTGTATATCATATTTGTTTTTCGTTCATTAATTTGTACATTAATCAGGCCGTTAGTTTTCTCGTTTGAACTGTTTTACATTTGTCATTTCGAGACCTTTTAAAGCTGGTTATGCGGTATGGGTGTTTGCTCATTGTTAAAGGCCGTACGCTGACCTATAGTTGTTTACTTCTATGTCATTTGGTCTCTTGTGGAGAGTTGTCTCATTGGCTATCATACCACATCTTCTTATTTTTATATTGATTGAAAATCTGGATCTATTGTGTTCTGCTATTTTACAATCCAAGATAGCGAAGACACCCATACTACTTTAAATAGCTATATATCAATCTTATAGCGCATTCAGATAATACATATGTCCTCAGTTTCAAAATCAATAAATTATAAGGAAAGCAGTCGAACACTTTCGAGAGGTCCTACGACACAGTACCAATATATTGTTTATTATCAATAGCCTTTTTCCAATAAGATGAGTGGACCCTGTGTTTCCACACTTTCCATGAAAGCTCCACATACGCGTAGATGTTATTTGGTATCGAGAAACCATCGAAGTCCGACTCAAAATATGATTAAACTAGTTCATAGGTCGTCGAGCCATTGACGTTCCATGGACCATCAACTTTATTTGATTTGTATTTTTTTCAATGATTTGGGTTTTAAAATGCTTCTTACTACATGTATCACGTAATCACTAATTATATGCCAAGATCAGCATATCTGTCAACAATCACTGGATAAGCCTCTTTTTTTTTTATTAAAGAAATGCTCTAGAGAAAACCTTTGGTGATTCATGATGGCTTGATAACAACTCATCATGTATTATAGGATAATCTCGTAACCACTAAGACAACTAGTAAAATATTACTAGTAACTCCTGAAACAGTTTGTCAGTTCTGTATTTGTTTGATCATTCTTCGAAAAGTAGAAGACACAAACAGCTGTTTTAATTCCATTAATGTTTTATCAATATTCTCAATCGTTCTATGCTATCGTCTCGGCTTTTAATCGGATTATCTCCTAAAATGGACAGACATTACTAGACTTTCTTATCTTTCCCATTTGATCGACATTTTCCGATCCATTTGATCGATCACCAAGTTTGGGTGGTCATGAATTCAATTTTCAGAAGGTTTCGGCAAGTCCTGTAAAATCAACATGGTCTCTTAATAAGAATATTTAGTTTGGGGATTATACTACTAAAATCACGAATTAATAGAAATTAAATGTAAATTAATTATATCGTTTACCATGTGGCCTTTTTATGGCGTTTATTTGAACCGTAACGCTTATATGGTTACCCTTTCGTTTAATTTATTTTTCTTGTCAAATGTTAAACCTGATGACACCCATGACACTCACTTGTTTTTACTTATGAACGCCCAGAAAACAATGCTTTCATCAGGCATACATACGAAGAGTACAAACCCGTGTCTCCTGACTCACCGCAAAACCAGCAAATTATATCTTTTCGTCTTTGTTGGTTGCCAAGATGGCTATTCCATACCTCATGTGTGTGTCCTGGCTTTTATTTTTTGGTCTCCAAGCAATACCTGTTTGATATCTATTAGGCTGATCATTGCAAACGAAATCGGTTTTCCTGTTGGCTTCCTATTTACACTTTATTCGGTGATTATTTTTCATGAACATGCTGAGCACATTCAAAACCCTTCTTAACTGAAGTCAAATCATAGGTCGTATGTACAAGAATCCAAATAAGGTGGAATTATTGTCCAGGAAGACTATGATGTATTAGCAAAATTGTTATCTCATTTCTACAAAATTGAACTAGACTTCACTTTCAATGTTTTGAAAAGCACACGTACATAGTTTCCAAAATGTTTTACCGGTATTTTGTATTTTGGATTTACACCTTTGATAACTCATTGCTTTTATACTTAACTATTCATATATTCATGAAAAATAATCGGACATACGCGTTTCTTTTTTGCAGAGTATATTTTCCAACTTGACGTCTCAATTGAATACATCAAGATATCTGGAATATGAAATATATCCAAAATACTGTATTCAATGATATATGTCAATTCCGTTGAGGATTAAATTATCATCGTTATTTTCTTTACTGTATTCAATGATATATGTCAATTCCGTTGAGGATTAAATTATCATCGTTATTTTCTTTACTGTATTCAATGATATATGTCTATTCCGTTGAGGGTTAAATATCATCGTTATTTTCTTTTAATATGAGGTACAACATAATCCCTTAACGGAATATATCAAACTGTGAACAAAATATGATACTAGGATATATTCCAATTCAATTTTATAGTTCTGTGACGAAGTTTAATTCCAGGTTTATTGTAGTTCGGTGGTATTTGTTTGCGATTTCATTATAAGAATTAGAATAATTTATCAATATAAAAACTATTCAAATATCCAATTAAACATCAACTAACTGTGGAATACTTTGAAAGGGGTCAAGTTTCGGTTTTAAGTTAGTTTAATGTGTAGGCGATTTAATATTACTGTGTGTATTCATCTTTTACAAATAGAATCTTTTCAAAACATAGGTTCAACGGATCACGTAACCTTGATATCATAGTGCAGTGATCAAGGGGAGATTTGTATTAAGTTTAAATTTCAATTTAGTTTAATGTAAACAGATTGAACGTCCCAATCTAAAACGTCGCAACGGAACCCATCAAGATATGCAAGATAACAATTGTATGAATCCGATTTCATTGATCAAAATAAAAGTTCATATTTAGTATAGTCATAGATAAAATTCTGTTATGTAAAAAACAGTTCATTCTTTTTGTGTTGCCTAATGCCATGATAATTACCCTTTATAGTGATATTTCTTTTACCTAAACAATGTTCATTGTACGCTAAGGATTGAAAACATTTTATTTATAGTAAATTTACAGAAAATCATCCAACAAATAATATTTCCTGTCAGCAATATCATGTTTGATATTGTAATGTTGATACACTCGGGACGAAGAGTTTACTAGCAGTTCTATCATCCCATGCAGTGGTAAAATGTGGTCAACGATACCATGCTCACTATTTAGTAAGTAAGACGCGCGTTTCGTCTACATTAGACTCGTCTGTGGCGCTCGAAACAAAACGATTGCAAAATCAATTCAATTACAAAGTTAAAAGCATTCAAAACCTTTAATTCAAAAATGGTGCGTCGAATCTGGCTGAAGCCTGGACGAAACGTTAACCAGCTGTGGTATTAATCTTGTTAAAACTAATTGATAGTTATGTCTATAAATATCCCGAATTGGATTAAAAAATGAAGTGAAGAATTTGTACATTTTTTTTAATGTTGCATAGAATATAATTTATGGACCGTTAAAATTTAAAATGAAAATTCGAACTCAATCTTTATTTTATGAATATTAACATTCCAACATATCTCCTTGTCTTAGGGAAAGCATAGAAATTAGTATCACCATAAACCCTTTATTCGCCTCATCCTTATTTAATGGATGAAGCTTCTGACTCACAAGTAGCAGCTACATTAGTTTATTTTCTAAATAGGAAAAACAAAATTCGTTTGTTCTGATAACGAAATTTTAAAGATCAACACTTTCCTTCCATGAACATAAAACGGTCGAACTGTTATTCTGTACATGATTAAAGGAAAGAAATGTAATACTGTATATCAAAGTAAATCACAATATGACAGAATGGAGTGTAGTCACAGCTAGTTTGTCCATCTCTCTCTAGACATACATCATCCTAAATATATACACACATTTTGAAGTGATATGAAATTTAAGATTTATTTCTGTTTAATTGTCAAAATAACTATGTAATTAATTATAGATAATCAATCGAATGTTTTTTTTAGATTGTGCAGCTCTTAACCTGGCGTCACATGTGACAATACGTAGTGTAGTGTATCGATCATCTATATATGATACAATCAAGATTTAAAAACTAACTTGTCTGCCTATCATTTCACATAGAAATAAAATAAGTATCTGTCCTAATGATTTGTTCAAATGTTGTATGCAAGTAGAACTAAACATTTCCGATTTATGATTTTATTGATACATCTGGTAGCTACATTTTTAGAAATATTTTATGGCATGGGATAAAATTGAACGACAGACGGTTGACCTAGACATATCGAATGAGGAAGTAAATAAAGCCAGGTAGATCATAAAAGTTACCTAAACTACTCTTTTACAACCAACATATGTATTGTTCTTATAATTCATTGCATAAGTTCATTTTGGATTTTCATATGACATTAACTCAAATCGGATTAACATATCTGTATATGTGTCGGTGATTAAGACACTTCATAGTGGAAACTAACGTAGCAACCGTATAAAGACAAGGACGACATCACTAGGTGAGTTCAAATGTACTACAAAATGAGAGAAGGCATCACAAGTCATACATTGAAAAAAAAACTGCTTGTCTTTAAATCTTCATGGTCAATGTCTTAGATTACATGTCTACGATAAAGCCTTTCCATTTCCCCAGTGTGTATTGTCTTTATATTTATCTTTAAAATAGACAAGATTGAATCCTTTGAAATAAATCAAGGATGGATGAAGCATTTGACTTCTGAGAACTTCGATTTTACCAAACAACGTCTTTAATGAACATTTTAATTATTTGTCATTCAGTTCAAACTTCAACATACTCCTTATTAGACCTTGTCGTGCGCATATTTTACACCTAAAAAATCAAGTGAAGACTTTTCAAAAAATTTTCAGGTTTGAAATACTGTCGATCTGGACCATGTTTTTGTGTGTGTGTTTTTTTTTTGCATATGAAATAACGGCCTGATTTATGTAAAAAAAAAAACGAAAAAAAAATGATATACAGCAATCTATTACAGGCTCCTGATACATGGGACAGGCTAATACAGAATGTGGCGGGCTAAAACATGTTTGCGGACGCCCAACTCTACCCTTAATATCACACAGTGGTGTAAAGGCACAAAATTAGCTAAAATAAATCAGTTGAAAAGGCCTGACTCATCATATTGATATAAAGCACAAAACACTGAAGACACAAAGTACCGATCTGAAAGTACTCGCAGTTATAGAAATCTAGTTCAAAATGTATGTCTGGTTTTTTTTCCGGAGAAATCAGTGTAAGTGATTGATGTGGTCTGTTTTTATCTGTTTTGATGGTGTGGTCTGTTTTAACTGTTTTGATTCGAGCGTCACTGATGAGTCAGTTGTAGACGAAACGCGCGTGTGGCGTACACAATTTTAATATTGGTATGTATGATGAGTTTATTTAATGTACTGTTGTGCATTGTTGGCGATTCCTGGTATTCCTTTTTATTAATCTTATAATGGAATTAAAATTCCGAAACAGATTTACATTCTAGCAAAACTGTTTTCATCAGTATTACATTTTATAAAAGTGATACCGACAGCAGTATTTAACGTTATCTTTAAGATACTGCTAAAATATCTACTATTATTAGCTGTCTGTATGGTTAATTTCCAGTATATTGGTAATAAAGTCAAAGGTCAAAAGAGTTTTACAATTTTATATATTTTATATAAACACATTTTTTTCATTGTCAAAAAAATTTCAGGTCCGATTTTTATAAAATTGTACTGTTTATCACATAGAATCATGTGCAAAACAGTGTAGCCGAGACCATTCATTGGCGCGCTAAAATATCCCATTGACTGGGTCAGATTAGGTGAACGTTCGTCTGTAACGCCCACAACTCACGACGTATTTATTATAAACATTTAAACTATGGGGTTGCCAAAGGGTCTCAGTATATATACGAACTACAGTGCACAGTATATTATATACATATTTTATTTGCGATCATAAAATGTACGAAGTCGTTCATTACTATGTAAATTGGGTCGATTAAAAAAAAAGCTGAATATGTTTCTGTTGCCAAGGGTTTAGTAGTTAGCAGAAAAGATCACCAAACTATACATTTTACCTATTCAAAAACGTAAATGCAAATTTCACAAGGCTTGATCCAAATAGCCTTTTTACTGTCTAATAACTTGCAAATACGAAAAAGACTGGAAAGAAGTATATTTTGTCTATATGTTTTGTGTTTGCACACTTTTTAAAAATGATCATGCATTCGTTCTAAAATAATATTTTTACCAGATAAAAGTTTAAAGATGACATCATTGGACAACGGCAATTGTTATATCGCTTTGACGTCCGAAAAAAAGATAATAATCAACACATCCATTGTAACTTTTAAAGCCAGTTAAATCCTTTTTTGCAGAAAGAACGTCCGATATCATAAAAAATCATTATCAAAACATAACAAAAACACAAGTAAAGAACGTTTAAGTATTCAATATAAATCAAAACACAAAGGTTATTCCTGATTAGTTTTTCGAATTATTTTATTTAGGCGTTGAGACCCTTTGGTGACCCCACAGTTTAAATGTCTATAATAAATACGTCGTGAGTTGTGGGCGTTACAGACGAACGTTCACCTAATCTGACCCAGTCAATGGGATATTTTAGCGCGCCAATGAATGGTCTCGGCTACACTGTTTTGCACATGATTCTAAATGGTTGCAGATTTTTACATCGAATGACCGTGAGGGCATTCCGGTGTATTGTTGCCACAGAGATTTCTACTTACTTTCGTTTTTAACTGGTAACCGATCGTATAAATACGCGGACATTATCGAGTGCAAAATAACATTCATTATCGCTTGTTATATATAAACTTCATCAATAAATATTCATGAAAATAATTTTTAAGAACATAGATAAATGATATGAAAATGTTTTGTCGTGAGAAATATATATGTTACAGTGAATTTGTATAATCAGGGATTATGTAGAATCCCTAAAATTTTTTAGGGATTATGTAGAATCACTGGTCAGTTTGGGGATTATATATAATCACTAAAATTTTCAGGGATTATGTATAATCACTAGAAAAAATGTCAGGGATTATATATAATAACTGAAATGATAAATAAGTTTTATTTTATAGAAAATGAATAAAAGTTAAATAATTAATTCTTAAATAATCATATTAAAACCACATTATAAACATAAATTGTAAAATGTTAAGCACAATATATTAAAATGATAACCTCAATACATTAAAATGTTAGGAACAACATATTTAAAATGTTAGGAACAATAAACTTAAATATTAAGCACAAATTATATTAAAATGTTAAGAACAATATTTCAAAAACAATCATCTATTTTTACAAACTAAATTTGGTTGAACTCGACTATTGCACGTTCACTGTGTATCATCGCCACCGGAAATTGGGTACTAACGAAGCGGAGAGAAATGGAAAAAAAAGTAAACAAGGTAAGAATTCATTCAATTTAAAGCATTTCTACTGATTTGACGAGGGTACCGCTTAAGAAATGATTTTCTGATATATAATTCTTTAAATTATTAGGCCGAAAAGTACAAAATTAAGACAAGATTTTGTGTTATACTCAAGAACTTGCCACTTAGTACCTGAAAATTTCGAGGTCGATCGTCCTCTGTCGCCCCATTGGCAAGATATTCAACTGTTTTTCATTATTTTTCCAGACACTTTTTTAGATTATTATAGTGTGGCATCATATTTACTGAAATTTGTTGTCAAAATGAACGTTTTTAAAAAATATAGACCATAAAAAATAAAGTCTAGGGTACGGCAACTTGCTCATGTTGACAAATTTACTGTATGGCAACTTGTTTTCAACTGTATGGCAACTTGCTAATTTCATAATATTTATTTGCCGTCTTTTTGAAGAAAATAAAGTATTAGGTTCAAATATCTAATTATGCATTTGATAAAAATACAATTCGCTTGACACCATTTAAGATGTATACATGAATATAAGGCTTGAACACAGTCCTATTACATCTTTTACATACTTGATGTATACAATATGAATACGGCATATACAAAAGCTGGCAAATGTTGTAACTTTCGGAAAGGCATGTCACTGTTTAACTGACCTGTTGTTCTGCCCTGAAGTAGCGTTAAATGTTACCCATGTCCGTCCGACCCGTCTCTCCCGTCCGTCCAGAAAGTCCCAATAATTGGTTTCCGTTCTCTAACTTTAGTATGCCTTAACCAAATGTTTTAAAACTTACACGAAATGCTTATCACCACAAAACACAGATCAAGTTATAAATTGGGTAGCGTCACTGTTACCGTTCTTGAGTAATGCCCTTTTATAAATGAAAAAAAGCTAAAGCTGCATGTCGTTTCTGTTCTCAAACTTTAGATTGCCTCAACCAAATGTTTTAACCATACACCATTAGTCAGCATTTGCATATAAGTGATGAACATTTCGGGGATGGGTTGTGGGTGGAGGGAAGGAAGGAGGTAATGGCAGGAGAATTTTTCCGCATTGAATATTTAGAACCATTAAGTGAATGAATTCTCTTTCAACTTTCAGATAAAATGAAATATAAATGAATTATCATTCTCTGCAAAAAAAATGTTGTATTGCTACACCACGGCACCATGTTAAGGGAGGTTTGAGTTAAGCCCGCCTCAATATATATGTGTCTGTCCCTGGTCAGGAACATGTAATATAGCGGCTGTCGTAAGTTGCTGCCTGACATATTTGTTTATGATTTTGTCATAAATCAGGCAATTTTGATACGGTATGGGTTTTGTTCATTGTGAAGTGTATAGTAACCAATAGTTGGTCAAATCTTTTTTATTTGGACTTCGTTTGAAAGTCCTCTCAGTAAAAACCATTCCACGTCTCCTTTTTCAAGTTATTGTCTTATTTGTAAAAGGCAGATACAGCCAATATATTAGAATAAAGAACATTCATTTTCTAAAAAAAACTTCATCTCTATATAGTAAGAAACGAACAAGCTCGGTGGCTAACACTGTTTGAATTTAAAAAAAATATTAACCTTAGATTAATCATTTTTGGAAAGAATGAAAGAAGAATCCGATACAAGGGATACAAATCCGGCTGTGGCTACGGCATAAACTATTTATATAAACTTTCTACTTGAGAATAAAGATGACCTTGTATGAAGTTTTTTTTGGTTGTCATCTTAATATTATATACTTATTAATGCGATTTTGCAAGTAGAATCATGCTATCCGGTTACATTGGCGCCCAACAATAAAAACCCACGGTTAGAAGAAATACCTAGCCAGGTTAAAATATAAATATAAAAAAGATGAAGATATCATCATTATAGAGTATAATGACTCTTGAGGTGGGGGAAGTGTGACGGGATTGCTTCTCTTAGAACATTTAGTAGATACTTAGTCAGCCGTAAGCGGTTGAGCTAAGGAAGTACTTCTTTAGCTCAGTCGGTTAACGCGCTGCCTTGTAACACAGAGGTCCCGGGTTCGAGTCCCAGTGGAGACATGCGATTTTGCAAGTAGAATCATGCTCTCCGGTTACATATTTTTGAATCCTGATGGTGCATACTCATAAATTCTTTGGGAAAAATCCACGTAAATTTAAATGTTGATTTGATAGCGTTCATTTATTTATTTGCCCTCGTAAACAGTCTTGTTAAAATACCGAAATCGGTAAATTCTTATCGTGAACGAATAAGTCGGGTACACCTTTTTACATTGAGGCGTGCTTAAGTTGCACTTTATTTTCTTATTAAGAAAAATGATTTTAATTTTAGCATCTATCTAAAGATTAGATTATTTACACACACACAAAAATAGGGCTTACTGTTGATTTTGAAACTCTATGAATTCACATTTATATTCAACCAAACAGATAGGCCAAGATCCATACCTTTATAAGTTTAAAAACAGAGAAGGTGTGTTTGAAAACAAATAATCACGTACTGCTATATCTTTTAAGGCTAATGCAAGTCTTACTTGTATTAATTATATAATTTTAATTAGCACAATATCACATTAAAATTTAATGAGAAATATTATACATAGTAATCATTAATGTACTACTGTAACAATGAAAATTCGGACGTATACACTCCTTTTCACTACCCCTCCATCTACTCATTTAAGTTTAGGCCAAACAGCCTTAGCAACAGTCTTTTATTATTTTTTTCCCTGTCAATAAAAAGATTAATTGAATTTACTTAAACTAAAAAAAAAAAATGCAATCTTATTTTCAATAAGAAACAAGAAAATTAATTCGAAACACAATTCATGATTTATTTCTCCTAATTCTCAATGAAAACAAAGTATTTTCTTCACTTTTCATTTAACAAATTATTCATTTCAGAAATTTAAAAAATAAACAATAAACAATGTTGAAGACCGTACCTTGACCTATAATGGTTTACTTTTATAAATTGTGACTTGGATGGAGAATTGTCTCATTGGCACTCATACCACATCTTCTTATATCTATTTAACCCAGCACATTCTTTATGTGTCTGTCCGAAGTCACGAGCCTGTAGTTTGGTGGTTGTCGTTGGTTCATCTCTATCATATTTGTTATTTTTCGTAAATTGTTTTGTTATGAGTTAGGCCGTTAGTTTTCTTGTTGAATCCTTCCACAATTTTCATGTCGGGGCTTTTTATAGCCGACTGTAAGGTACGATTTTTCGTTGTTGAAGGCCAAACGATAGCATATAATTGCTTACATACACTTTATTTGACCCTGGTGGAAAGTTATCTTATTGGAAATCATACAACATCTCCACTGTTTATATTTTAAAAAAAAAACAGCACCAACAAAAGATGAATGGTCGGTTTTTTTTTTTATTGAACTTACAAAATTTCACCCTGACAACAAATAAGACAACAGTCGTTAGTATTATAACGATATATGAATGTATTTAGGATAATATGGTTGAAAAAAAAAACCTTTTTGTCTTTAAAAACACAAAGTCAAATAGAGGTACGCAACGACGACTTCTGAACGAAATTAACGGCATATATTTTATAATATTTGATAAGTAGTTTATTCTGTATATTTGTAAGCCGGTAAAGCTTTGATACAGCCAAAATATCGTCACTTGATATTATCTAAACAGTGATTAATTTCATCTTTAAATTACAATATATTGCAAGACGCCGTACAGACAAAAGTTGTTATTTTGCAATTCGCCGTACAGCGTCCTGCAATTCGCCGTACAGCGTCCTGCAATTCGCCGTACAATAAACAAACAATGTTTTGGTCCATATTCTTTAAAAACATTTTTATGACAACAGATTTCAGTCGGTATGATGTCACACTATCATAATCTAAAAACGTGTCTGGAAAAATAATGAAAAACAGTTGAATATCTTGCCAATGGTGCGACAGAGGACAATCGACCTCGAAATTTTCAGGTACTAAGTGGCAAGGTTTGGAGTATAACACAAAATATTGTCTTAATTTTGTACTTATCGGCCTAATAATTTAAAGAATTATATATCAGAAAATCATTTCTTAAGCGGTACCCTCGTCAAATCAGTAGAAATGCTTTAAATTGAATGAATTCTTACCTTGTTTACTTTTTTTTTCCATTTCTCTCCGCTTCGTTAGTACCCAATTTCCGGTGGCGATGATACACAGTGACGTTTGCCCTGCTTTTTTGAAGGCACGTCTATTTGATCCTGGCACATCTGCTTTTACCACAACATCCACATTTTGAAAAACCTTGTCCTTCATATATTGAATCAGATTGTTCTACACGCCTAAGGGAAATAAAGTTTGACGTACAAACATCTAAGATACCAAAACTAGAGGCCCCCAAGAGCCAGTATCGCGCACCTTTTTCTTATTTGGTTTTGGAAATCATGTGAAAAAATAGATTAAAATCATAGCAGATCATTCGTTCTGTATGTTTTTCTATGCCTTAGTTGAGCCAGTTCTCTCATTTAGAATTTCGTGTTCATTGGAACACAAAATACACAAAACAGATGTTCCATAACCCTCTACACCATTTGTTTTACCACAAATAACATACACTGTGGATTTACACTTAGAACATTTTTGTCATATGATCTTGGTAAATCATGATGGACTTAAAATTAAGAAGATTGCATATCAACTCAAAATGAAATGCTTCGCTGAACCCAGCCTGATACGACCGCAGTGGTCGAACCCTGAACAGTCTGATCAAATTTGGACACAATATTCAAGCTTGATACTATCTGAATTTGGATTGTGATCAAATTTTTGACATAATATAGGTTTATGACACAAAATAAATGTGTTCAAAGATTTTACAAATCTAATGCGCAATATTTTGCAATTGATGATTTCTTCTTGAAACTTTTAAAAAATTTGAAATATTGATTCTACATAATCCCTGATTATACAAATTCACTGTAACATATATATCAATAACAAATCAAGAATATCTAACGCATGCGGAAGAATATCTCAAGAACGTTTTGCGGGAAAATATGAATGCCAACTCAAATCCAATATATTAGAAAAACGAATTATTACAGAAGAGTGTCCACCATGCACTTGCACTGCGCTATTATTAGAATAGTAGAATAGAATGATATACAAATGGATGAAAATTATATATAACTGTTATATATATAAACATTAATATAATAACTGTTATATACAAATATTAATATAATATATAACAACAAACCAGAGTAAACTGAAAACAAATGATTATATCACTACAATATGATAGTTATTACGGTGAGGTTGAATTCCCTGTCATTTATTCATCATCCACACACGAACTTGTCTCAGGAAAAAATATATCTATGTACCTTAATCTCACTTTCAGGTATGGAGATGTGATTTCTTTTTTCTGAGGCAAGTGCTTGTGACCATCCTCCAGAACTTGCGGTCATCCGATGTTCAGTACTTCAGTACTTTGATTAATGGTTATCATGAAACATTTAATGACGTGTCACTACGGAGAAATCACTATTTATATACAACTATTGAAATGTTTTCCCTAAACATACTATATACCTAAATATATATTTTCGACCAGAATTGAGATTTGTGTTATAAGTATAAATTATATGAAATATATAGCGTAATTTTAAAGTGTGACACACTTTTGACATCTGACCGTTTATGGTACGTAGTTGATGTTAATTTCATCTTCAAAGTATATGATAAAAAATTTATGTAATAAGCTGGCATTTTCTGAAACCTGGGATCTGTTGTTCAACTTGTCGTTTAACTACAAAATGTGTAAAGATTGTTCTCAATCTTTATTACAACTATAGTTTTTAGATATTCAATCTATGCAAAATACCTTTGTCAGTATTTTCTAACAAAATAATGACTAGATTACACTACAAAAGTCAAAAAGTCTGAAAAGACCAGTTTTTGTCTGAATTTGCATGAATTTTTACTCGACATTCTTAATTTGTCTGAATAATTTTTAAAAATTCTTGACATAGTATGAATTTGTCTAATAAGGTTCTTGATTTTTCTTGACAAGTGTCTTGACAGTATGAACATTGTCTTAAAATTTCTCGACACTTCCTGTATCATCTGATAAGAGTCTGGATTAGTCTCGACCAATTCTTGACTGTCTTAAATTTGTCCCGATCTGTCTTGACATATTCTTGACATTCTTAATAATGTCTGAATATGTCTCGACATATTCTTGACATTCTAAATAATGTCTGAATATGTCTCGACACATTCTTGACAGTCTTAAATATGTCTTGACACTATCTCAACAGTATAAATTTCGCCTGAAATGTGAACAGACTTATTCTGCACTGTTTATGACATTCTATTGCTGTTATATACACCTTTTTATTATGGCTAAACTTAACTTTGAAGAATCAAGGATTAATTTGGTATAGTAAGATACCCTTTTGGTGCAACTAAGTTGGAATACCCTGAATAATCCCCCATGTAGTTTAATTTTGATTTATTTTTATTAAACATTTAAGTAATTGTTTTCACTTGGAATATAAGTCGAAGGTATTGACAAACAGCATTTAGATTTTTGCCGTTCGCAAAACTGCCAGTCAAATTTGCTTTACTAAAATAGGTGTCTTGTATCTCTTTTGGACCCCACAATTCATCTTTTGGGTTTGTGTGGCTAAAAAAAGAGGGGGGGGGGGGCTTTCGTTTAGGTCAAAGAATTTGTTCCCATCTTGATTCAAAAACCTTATTCATTTTTTAGAACAACCCAAAAACATTTTTTCATTCAAATTTGAGTGTTGAATTTTATAATTTTTTATCAAAAATAAATATTTGTGATAACTCCTTCCTGAAAAGAAAAAAATGTTTAGATCTTTATTATGCATGTCTGTTTGAGAACCATTTCATAAGACCGATGATTTCTATAGAAATCATTGATGGGACCCATTCTAAATACATTTTTTTTATTATTCCTGGAGTAGATAATAATTTTCTTTTAATCTTTGGGAATTATTCAATTTGTTTGTATGTTAAAATAATTAACTTCATAATTTTGATGAAGAAAATCCATTTCAATTCAATTTTTTTTCATCAAAATGATGATTTTCATTTTCATCTATCAACAAACTTTTTAAATTGTAGTGGCATGGTCGGTCAACTGATAAGTTGTATGGCTGATTACAGGTAAAGCAAGAACTTCTATTTGACAGTTGCGTGTACTCTGGGGTGTGGAATACCTTAATTTTATGGGGAACATCCTGTCCATGTGTAATACTTAATATATTCCAACAGATGACATTACACAAATTTTTCTTCTGTTAAATGAATGATTTGTATATCATCATAATTTGCTATTTATATAAACCACATTTTGGTATAATAATTATTTACCATATCAACATTGAATATTATGAATGTAGAATGAAATATGTCTACAGTATGATTGGTTTGAATCATTTAATTTATAAGATTTAGGAATCAAAATTTGTAATTATTTAAAAACCCACATTGAAATTGTTTTATATCAACACACCCACATTTGAATTATTTTATACTTTAGATTTCATAGCCATATTTGCATTTGTAAAAATATTTATATACCCAAATTTTCAATTATTTTACATGCCCAACTTTTTTTGTTGTTGTAAAGAAGTGTAACTTGAAACAACAGTATATCATATAAAGAGAAATAAAGATTAAAGTTATATCAGGAATATTGGTCATGATTTGTAAAACTCAGAACTGTCAAGTAAATTTAAGACACGATTCAAAATGTTCAGAATATGTCAAGCCATACTGAGAAAAAATAAGAATGTCGAGAATATGTCGAGAAATTTCAAGACAGTATTCAAATGTCAAGAATTTGTCAAGAAATTTTAAGACCATATTCAGGATGTCGAGAATATGTCGAGTAAATTTCATACAAATTTAATATAAATGAGAATTTGTCAAGAAAAATTAAGACACAAGTCATACTTTTGGAGAATGTCGAGTAAAATTTCATGCAAATTAAGACAAAAACTGGTCTTTTCAGACTTTTAGACTTTTGTAGTGTTATCTTCAAGAAATAGAAATTATATTATCTTTAAATCAATACAAATAAATAGAAGTACAATAAATATGTTTCAACGGTTTTAGATTGCGGTTTTTTGGTATATGTGTTTGTATGTCAAAGTATTTAACAATAGTTATCCATGATGCTTAGTTCGAATTCGTTTTGGCAGTTTGAAATCCCCTTTTTATATGACCAAGCACACTTATCATTGCGTGTAAGAAAATAGGTCGCTAACATTCAAGGATAACCATGTGTATCACTATCAATACATACATAACTATCGGATTATATAGAGAACAAGCATAATTTCATCCGTCTTGACACCGATTAAGGAATATAAAGCATGTAAATAGCAGTTACCAATGAAGCGTAGTTTTTTTCTGTTGTTGTCAAATACAATTGAATAATGTTTTATTTTTTATTAAATGTTATCCTTAAATATGTTTATATTTTTAAATAGAAACATATTCATATTTTAGATTAATTAAAATTGTCTGTTTGAGGAGTTAAAAATGCAATGTGCTTGAAGAGGAAAATAATTCTGTAAATGCAGAGAGGCAGAAAGATTCCAAAGGGACATTTAAAGTCGAAAACTAACCGACAACGCCATGACAAAAATAGTAAAGGAACAAAAGACAAACAACAGTAAACAAAACACAACATAGAAAGACTGAGCAACACGAACCCCACACAAAACCGGGGTTGATCTCAAGTGCTCCGGAGTAGGATGCTTTTTAGTTTTGTTTTTGAGAAGAAAAAGGGAGGATACCAAAGGGACATTCAAACTCACAAGTCTAAAATAAACTGACAACGCCATGGCTAAAAAAAAAAGACAAACAAACTTTTTGTTGTTAGGGATGAGGGATGGATAAATACCCTGCTACGTCCGGTCTGTGTTTATTATTGATGTTTTTCTGCTTTGTATCGATCTGATGAGTTAATAGATATAAGAAGATGTTGTATGAGTGCTATTAAGACAACCCTCCATCCAAGTCAAAATTTATGAAAGTAAACCATTATAGGTTAAAGTACTTTAAGCCTTTTTCAGCTGATTTTTATAGTTTGTTCTTATGTTGTGCTGTTACACCACTGTCCAAGGTTAGGGGAGGGTTGAGCGCTCACAAACATGTTTAACCCCGCCAAATTCTTTATGTGCCTGTCCCAAGTCAGCTAGGAGCCTTTAGTTCAGTGGTTGTCGTTGGTTCATGTCTATCGTATTTGTTTTTCGTTAATTGTTTTGTTATAAATTAGGCCGTTAGTTTTCTCAATTGAATTGTTTTATATTTTTCATTATACAGTATATATATGAGTTTTTCTCATTGTTGAAGGCCGTACGGTTGCCTATAATTGCTTACATCCACTTTATTTGAACTTTGGTGGATAGTTTTCTCATTGGCAATCATACCTCATCTCCTTATTTTTATAACAGTACACAAAACACAATATAGAAAACTGGGGGTGATCTCAGGTGCTCCGGAAGGGTAAGGCGATCCTGCTCTACATGTGGCACCCGTCGTGTTGCTCATGTTAGTACAAACCCGGTGATAAGTCTAATTCCGATAGGTCACATTCGGGGAAAAGTAGACGGGATTGTAGTTACGACAATTGGAACATATCCATTGTCATCTGTGAAATGGATATTCCATAACGGTCAACCAACTCGTGAAGGCGTCCGTAAAATTTACGAAGGGACGATTTCAACATCACCACTTGTAACTCTTGGTTTAATAGAAACCCTCTATCAAGGAAATCATGATAGGAGATACAAGCCCTGGAATATCGTATCAAATGGGAGATATATACTCCGTATGCAGGTGCTGCTGGAATGTTACTACATAGAAATGAGAAGTTCACAATCGGGAAGCTGAAATCATCTCTTTTGTCGTAAAGTTTTATTTTCAACCGACCACCATTGTCAATTTCTAGATGTAAGTCAAGATATGAGGCCGACTTAACTGTATCTGTTGTATCCTTTGTCTCAAGTTCGATGGGATAGATGCGTTCAACATTGTTATCAAATTTTGAATTATTTAGTGAGAGAACATCATCTATATAGCGGAAAGTGAGGTTAAAGGATATTGCTAACTTCTTTTCTTTCTTCCTAAGAAGTTCCTGTATGAAGTCAGCCTCATATGAATAAAGGAACAAGTCCACAAGAAGAGGAGCACAGTTGGTTCCCATGGGAATGCCGATTGTTTGTTGGAAAACACGTCCTTTAAACGTGACAAATATGTTGTAAATCAAGAAATCAAGCATCTTCTGTTTCTGTTTTAATTCTGGTTCAAATGAGTACACAAAAAAACACACAAATTAGTACATGTATCCATTGGAATATCAATTGTTTGTAAATAAAGATGTGAAGGGATAAATTATCGGAAAATCGATAACACTACTGATGATCATTCTTTTATGTTTATTTCAATATTACTATTTTTTTCATGTGTTTTTTAGTACAAAGGAAGCAGGCAATGTAAGTATACACAAGATAGATCACTGCATACTGTATAACACTTAGCCTGTCTAGGGTTAAATTAAATTTTCACTGGCTTACGCATAACTTTTTATTTGGAATGCTTTACAAAAGGAAAAAGCTAGAGGGCAATCAAAAACATGAAGTCGAAGAAAAACAGATAGCAACATGATTAAAAGAGAAAAACGACGAAAAGACAAAGTACAATCCAGAAAAAAAAACACTACATAAAAACCAAAGATTTAGCTATTTAGAGGACGGAATTTCGGTTACGACGAGCAGAACATTATCGTTGTCATACATTTCTAGTTCTGGAACAATTGCGTTTATAGAGGAAAACAAAACAATTTAACTTTGCCTGATGGCGGTACACCCTTTGTCTCTATAAATTTACATAATTTATGAACTAAAAAATAAATTTTCTAGTTTATATTGTTCGTACAGAGTTTATAAATTGTTTAGTACGTCACCACCTTAGGGGTATAGACACGTGGTTATCAAAAACTTGCCCGTCAGGCACTGAGCCCGTAATGTGGTGGCGATTGTGTCGGTGTTTTTAAATGAGGGATGCATAAAAAGCCTCGTCCGATCAGTGTGGGGAAGTCACAAAATATAATAAAATATAAAGAAAAACAAACATGAATACTTAAAATAAGACTAAAGAATTTTCGTCGTTTGGAAAGGTATGCAGTTTCGGGCAACTTAATTTTAGTTTAGGCTATCCTAGTCTACTATATTTGAAGATGTTTTATGCATTGGTATCCGTGTTTTCAATATATCGTCGTTATATTATTTGTGGTTCAAGTATTTCGGAGAAATCGCAATACCTTTTTTCTTAATAAGAAATCTTTAAGATAATTTAAAATCTGTTTTTAATTTAAAGCAAAGAAAGGTTGTTTCAGTATGTTTAATTTAAAAAAAAACTTCGTATTTAAGGTCTTCCAATAATGTTGATGTAGCCTCTACCGCTGGTGTAGTAACGGGCTTAGAGGCTGGAGCATTAGCCATAGCTGTAAGTTAGTTCTGCATGTACACAATATTAACAATATAAATGAACTTATGCAAGTAATTTGATAAAATAATAAATGTCTCATCAGTGATGCTCGAGGCCAAAATATATGAAAATCCAAAACTTAATAAAAAATTGAAGAGCTGATAAAACAAAAAAGGACAAAAAGTATAGCCATAGGCGGGAAAGGAATCAGAGCCCCGCTTGAGGGAAATATATTCCGTAATTTCAAATAATTTCAAAAATTTGTAGCACAATATCCGTTTTTTATGCTAGTACAGAAACGTTCACCTTTACAAAAAACTTCTCTGAAACTTCGACAAATTGGAACCGAACTTGACATCGGTCAACCTTGGGGTATTTATTTTAATAAAATGTGACGGATGATCCCTACCCACATGGCTACCAAGGCTAAACATACAACAAAGGGAAAAGCAAGTATTCTCTATTATCTTAAAAACCCATGACAGCTACATAAAAATCGGACAAGATAGAAGTGTTGGCATTGTTAAAAGCGACGTACTGTTTATTTTGATCACGGTTTTCAAACGGCTTATTTTTATTACGCTTTCTCCCTTAGATTACGTTTTAAGCATTATTTGCGATTTTGACTTTTATGACCATGACAATTATCGATAGAGAGAAACATTAGATAATAAAAATGATCTGCAGGACAAGATTTACTATATATTGTATCAATTTAGTAATATATCAGTGTAAATTGCTTTGGGAACGATTTTAAACGTAAATCAATGTTTCTTTGAATGAAAAAATTTCAAAGCGACATCATGTTCTTAAGGTGGTACCCAACACCTTGACTAACATTAATTTGGCTCGTTTAATTTTCATAAAATTTTGACAAAATGTTTACTTTGACCCTAAATTTTGACAAAAATATAAAAATTTCAAAAAATTTGAACCAACCACTTTATCAGAAAAATTTCTTTGGTTATATAGCAGTTTGACAAACACTAATCTTGATCATTGAGAAGCTTAATATTTCCTTAACAATACAACGTAATTAAAACTTTTAGCTGATTTTTACAGAGTTATCTCCCTGTAGTGTTAGGTACCACTTTAAAAGAAACACACAGTATTGAATTTTATGAAACTATATTGAAACGATAATGAAGTGGGACTGTTTATTTTTCGCACGGGGAAACTAATTCTAGAGGTGTTGCTATTTTATTTAACAACTCAATGGTTTAAGTTAAAGTCTAACTGTTAAAATTGATAACACAGATATTGTTTTTGTAAGATATGGTGCACCGGTTTATTCCTCCTATTCCTACATTGCTTTTAAAATCTGTCGTGTAATTTGTAAATAATCTATGTATTACATTTGCGTGCATTTGGGGATTGACATGTTTTACGTTTGCGCGCATTCATTTTACTGGTAACACAGGTAAAATGAAGATAATTCATAATAAATATGGCTATAGTTAATATGCATTTTGAACATATTCTATTTGTAATTGTAAATTATATATTTTTCATATTGAATTCTAAAAAAATATATAGTGATCATGAGAAATCCCGTAATAGCTTTAGACTTACAAATAATTGCGAATATTTCAGAGTAAAGAGAATTCTGTTTCATATTTTTACCGAATAGTGATCGCTTTTATAAATAATTTAAGTCAATTTGAAAAATGCTTCAAACACACACATGAAGTTTAGTTTATCATATATAAGTCGGTGGAAAAATCATTTGTGTACGATGGATTTACTTTCGTATCGACAGAACACTTAAGTCAGTGGATAATTCATTGCAATGCGCATCCATATAAAAATAAGGAGATGCATGTGGTATGATTGCCAATGAGACAAATATCCACCAAAGTTCAAATGAAGTTGATGTAAGCAAATATAGGCAACCGTACGGCATCCATGTATTTTTGTGCACGTTACGACATGTGAAATCAGTACTTTTATTCTTTAGATTTACTATGTTTTTACCTTTTTTAGTGCTTGCATGTGCACAATAAAACAGACTTATCCTGCTAAAAAATAATACTAGTAAATAAATAAGTATGATCTACCTGTATTTACCTGAGTTTACCTGTAAAAGAATGCGCGCAAATGTAATCAAAAGCTGCGCGCAAATGTAATGCACCGGGAATAGGAGAAATAGTTAGATAAACAAGGGTTTAAATCAGATTAGCTTGTAAAAACATGAAGCTTATTAACTTCAGGTAAATATCCATAAAACCGTTTAAGTTTTTATATGAATGTCCAATTTTAAAAAAGTTTTGTTTTTCTATATGTTTACAAAACTCTTGTGTTAAGTTTGCTTGAGTAATGAAAAGTTTTTGCCATTGAGTGAATCTATCAACAAAACATTGGTACAAAGTCACAAAAGATAAGAGTTTACTAACACAATGATGTATTCACGCAGTATTTAAACACCATATTATACTTCAAGCACTGAGTCTCCTATACAAAATATTATCCTATACATGAGAGAAAAAATATCAAAATCACTAAGAAATATAATATGTTTAGATATCAGAATTTATCATAAAATCCGTCCACATAAAGCAACAATTTTAGTTCTAAAAGGAGCATGTTACATGAAACATGAGCAAAATTAACAAAAAGTGGCATATTTTTCAAAACATCAGAATTTATCACAAAAATCAGTCTATTTAAAGTCATTGTGATCTTGGACTAATACATGACTTGGTCCTATCTATGGGTCCTAGGTGCGATGCATGCCATGATCTGGGTACTGTGGATCAGTTTACTGTGAGTGTTATGAAGTGTAGTTTTCAACCTTATACTTTTGTAGCATTGATAGTCTAGTCAATTTAGTGTACAACCTGCAACTAATTGCAACACAAAGTTTTTCTCTGAACATACTAAAACTATACAAAAATATATTTTGCGGAAAGTAGTGTAATTTATAAAAATGTTTTGTAGTAAAAATAAGGTTATATGAGTTGCTTCCCCTTATTTGCCAAAGTTGAAAAAAAATAAAATTATACAAAAAATGTTCTGTATTTTTTAAAACAGTTGAAATAATACAATACAATACATAATTATTTCAATTCAAAAGAATAATATTACAAATGAATCACTTTCCTGTCTCAAAATTTGTATATTTGAATAAAGATATAGACCGAGATTGTGTTCTGCTATTTTACAATCCAAGAATCTAATTCTCCAAAATAGTGTTGGTAAGTAACATATAAATGGAAAACTGTACTGAATTAGAGTAACCAACGTAGTCACATTCTTACTTGGTATTTGAAAAAAATCTGCTCCTGTGTCAAAGGCACAGACAGTTTATTTTTTGTTAGGGGAGGGGTTCCAGAAAAACATGTTTTGTCCTTTATAAAAAAAATGTTATTGCAAGATTCAAAGTCGTTAAGGTATTTTTTCTCCACAACTTTAGAAAGAAAACAATATTTTTTTTTTTCATTTACCTTCTGGAACAAACATGTTAAGATTTAGAATCCAACAATGTTTCATAAAAACATAAGAATGATGAGTGTTAAATTATTTTATGTTAAATATTTTTTCACAAATGAAAATTTCAGGCTCCTCGAAGCAAATAACTACTCATGTAATTTGCGACGATCTCAGTACTCACACACCATATCAATAAAGCTTTGACTGTAACACTGAATCCACTTTTCACTTTGGTTTCTAATCGAATGTGTACTTATTTATATTTTAATCGGTGCCAACATTATTTATTCATCAACTGTAATTACTAAGCTTTAAACTAGCTATGAGAACTCAGTGTCTTTTTGTTAATTGGTTATATACTCCGTTCTGATCTTTTTGAGTTGAGCCCTTTCCAACTGGGTTTTCAATTTGTTCTTACGTTGTTTGCTATTTAAATAAAATTGAGAATGGAAATGGGGAATACTGTATGTCAAAGAGACAACAACCCGACCAGATCAAGAGCAGATAACACCCGAAAGCCACCAATGGGTCTTCAACGCAACGAAAAAATCCCGCACCAGAAGGTGGTCCTCAGCCGGCCCCTAAATAAAAACTGTTCCTGATTATTGAAGGGTTGAGTGCTCGCAAACAGGGTTAACCCTGCACACTATGGATATGATTATCACAAGTCAGTGGCCCTTTATTACTTGGTTGTTATTGTTTGCTGTCTGTCATATTTGTTTTTCCGTTTATTGTTTTAACATTAATCAGGCCTTTGAGTTTCTAGTTTGACTTGTTTTATATTTTGACGATGAACTATAGTTGTTTACATCCACACCAACATCATTGATATCTCTTGTGGAAAGTTCTCATTGGCAATCATACAACATCTTCTTATGTTTATAAAGTGGGGAAATTTTATACTAAGTGATGGTTTCATTGGCAAGCGATCAAACTTACTACCAAGAGATCACTGATAGAGTTTAGCGGACCTTAAAAGCTAAATATTTATATTCTTTTGGCATGAGGTGTATTTTTTAAAATATTTTTATAGTTTCGTTCAAATGAGTTGAATACAGGTCAGCATTCCGGAAGCAGAAAACAGCGTCTTTAACATTGATATATCTGTAATAGAGTATATTTATGAATAAAGAGAGATTTGAGGTTTTTAAAGTCAACGAGAAAGCAACCCAAACGACTAACAAAAACCAACAGACATACTTTCAGATTAGACATGACTATCTAAACGCTATCTCTGGCCATCAAAGTCGCCCTCAGACACTACAAATTTTAATTCATACACAGATGATGCATGATCATTTTTTTACAGTTCTTAGGCTAAAGCTGATTACCTTTTATTAAATTAATTCAATGAGATATATTAAATAAATAACTTGGTAATGCTTTTCTTTATATACTAGTAAGTATATATATATCTTTGATCATAATATTTTCATATAGCAGACAACCCATGTTAGTTCTTTGTCTTTACCATTTGGTTGATGTTTTAGACCATCACATACATGCAGGTTTATAGGGTACACACATAAGGCGCTGTTGCTGTTAACACTTCCTCCAGCAAGTGATCCCATTAATTCATTCAACAGTGCTTATCTCATTTTCAACATCCAAAATTGGCCCACTTTAGTACAATTACTATTTAAATTCAAGCTCTTGAGGTAAACTTATAATCGTATTGACAAAGCTGCTTTTGAAATTGCCTTAAACAATATCAGATCTACATTTAATTTTCGATCTATGAGTTTGACTGTCCCTCTGGTATCTTTTGCCCCTCTTTTAATGCTAATTCAGTGAACTAGTATATGTTCCTAAATTTAAAAATCTTATATATCTGAAATTAAACGTGGATATTGATAGAGCTTGCTAAATAAAATTATCAAAACATTAAGAGAAATCTGCAATCACATCTTCTGTGTTTAACTGTGACTTTATGCAATTCAAATATTGTAAAAGTAGCTAATGAAAAAATACACAAAAAGGACTACAGTCAATAACGATGCAAGGACACTAGAAAAATGACTTTTCCAGCAATTAACATGACAAAGTCAAAGTCAGTAGCCAAACTGATTTACAGTTATTTTTGAACACAATCATTTTTTTGTTTATTATACCTACACGTATAATTACTATAAATACATAACCGAAACATAATATAAAATTTCAAACTTCCACAAAATGCACATATTTAAAACTGAGTTTTACTGTGTGTTTTTTATTCTATATTGTCTAGAGAAACTAGGGGAGGGTTGAGTTCTCACACAACATGTTTTACCCCTGCCACATTATTGCACCTATCCCAAGTCAGGAACCTCTAGCCTTTGTTTGTCTTGTGTGTGTTTTTTTTTGTGATAATTTTGGTTCATTTGTATGTACTGGAGTTTAGGGTGGTGTCCATTTTGCTGAACTAGTGTACAAAATAATTAAGGGGTCATACTTGCTATGTTAAAGACCCATTAGTGGCCTTGTTTTCTCTTTGACACATTCCCTGTTTCCATTCTCCATTTTTTCGTTTTTAAAAATCAAACTAGTCTAAGAAATAATCAAGATTTTAAAATTTTCATTTTATATGCCCTCACTTAGGGGCATTATGTTTTTCTGTCTGTGCGTCTGTTCGTTCGTCCGTCTGTCCTGCTTCAGATTAAAGTTTTTTGTTTAAGTTTTTGGTCAAGGTATTTTTTGATGAAGTTGAAGTCCAATCATATTGAAACTTAGTACAAATGTTCCCTATCATAAGATCTTTCGAATTTTAATGCCACATTAGAGTTTTGACCCAATTTCACAGTCCACTGAACATAGAAAATGATGGTGCGTGTGGGGCATCCGTGTACTATGGATATATTCTTGTTTTGTAGTTAGTGTGTAAAACAAAATATTTCACACAACAAATTGATTATTATTGATATCGATAGCAAGAGGAACACATATGCGATAAACATAAGATAATATAGTCTGTCTATAAAGATCCTATGTTAAAAGTTTTAACCATGAATAATCGAGTTTTTTATTTCCATTTTTCACAATTTTTCTCTACAAATCACATTTTACACAAGAATTACAATTTTTTAAATACTAATAACTATAGGACTTCTTAAGATAAACATCAGATATTATTCTCTATTTTCTGTTAAGATCCCAATTTGAAAGTTTTAACCATCAATAACCGAGATATTTTCATTTCCAGTTTTCCGGGTTTTCGGTCTTAAAACATATATTCAACCAAAATTACCCAAATATTAATATTGATAACTAAAGAACTTCACAAATAAAACATAAAATAGTATGTTCTTTTTTCTATATAGATCAAATTTCAAAAATATTAACAATTAACAACGGAGATTTTCAACGTTTCCAGCTTTCAGCGTTTTTTCACTAAAAATCACTCATTTCACCTCAAAATTACTTCAGTATGAATAATAATAACTAGAGGACTACATAATACTCTATTAAGATAAGGTTTCCTGTCTTCAACAAGCTTTAGTTCTAAAAATGTAACCATAAATAACAATTTTTCTTCTTTTCCAGTTTTCAGCATTTTTTCTCTAAAAACCACATATTTCACCCCAAAATAACCTTTTCCGCAATTTATATCAATGTATAGTTTTAGTATGTTGTTAGTACAAGTCTATATTATAATTTGCACTAAAAAAACCTTGTGTTGTAATTAGTTGCGGGTTGAGCGATTTTAGAGCTAAATTGAATAGGCTATGATCCCAACATCAATTAAGGCTGTCTTATTATAATTAAGATTACAGTTCAGATTTTAAACTATATGTGTAATATGTTAGTATAATTCAATTTGAATTTTTCATTTGTGTATTTAGACAAAATGGCTGGTTCAAAATATAATACACTATAAAAATATGGAGATGTGGTATGATTGCCAATCAACCAAAGTTCAAATTAAGTGGATGTAAGCAATTATAGGCAATCGTACGGCCTTCAACAATGAGAAAAATCCATACCGTATAGTTGGCTATAAAAGGCTCCGACATGAAAAAAACGAAACAATTCAATTGAGAAAACTAACGGCCTAATTCATTACAAAACAATGAACGAAAAACAAATACGACAGACATGAACCAACGACAACCACTGAACTACAGGCTCCTGACTTGGGACAGGCACATAAAGAATGTGGCGGACTTAAACATGTTTGTGAGCGCTTAACCCCGGGCCCCCCTAAACCTTGGACAGTGGTGTAACAGCACAACATAAGAACAAACTATAAAAATCAGTTGAAAAGGGCTCTTAACTCATCAGATCGATACAAAATTCTATCACTTATAGATTTTGCTAAAGACATTTTTAATTGAATTGTTTTTTTTTAATAACATTGTCAGTTGTTTTTGACTTATGAGTTGACCAACCCTATTGTAAACTTCTCTTTTAGGTAATTTTGTGAACGCAGTAAACAGTAACCTTTTACTTTTGGTAATGTATTATCATAAATTCCTATTATTCCAGTGCTGCATTCCTTTAGATATCGGACCATAATTTTGAAATATTGAGGTGCATCATTTATATCATAAGAAATCCCAATTTTGGCAATTTTTCGAGATGACCCTCTTATTATTGGCCTGTCGGTGGCAGTGTAAAGAGTATAAACACTTAACCTTATTTAAAATGACTTGTAAAGTCTGTCTTATTTTTTCAGATTTTGCTCTCAGTTTTTCTATCTTGCTTTGAAAAGAACAAACTGGGTGGAAAACCAGGTATTGTGATGTGAGTATCTTTCCTTTATTTCAATTGCATATGATATTTTTATCACCAAATTAATTTATTTTTGAGGCGATAATCAAATTCACTTGTAACAAATCTAAACTTGACTGTCAGGTAGATCAGTAGAGCAGCATCAGATACATTTTTTATGAATTGAAATGATTATATTTTGGATAATTACAATTATTACAATTTTATTGCATAAAAAGGATAGTAAATACCAAATATCCTATTCCCAAGTCGAAAAAAGACAGACATCGAAATGACTAAAAACCACAATGGCAAAGAGAACAAAGGTACATAGAAAAAAGATTGATCAACACGAACCGACCAAAATCCAGGGTTTGTAAGGAGTTTCTGCTCACTATTGGCATATGTCTCATTACTGATGGCAAAATTATATTCCGGTGACATGCCCAAATGAAAAAAGGACGAACAAAGAACAGTGAAATAAAACCCAAACATGCATCATGCTTGATCAACACGAACCTACCAAAAAAATAGAGATATAAACAGTTTATGTTGCACTTGCTGCACCTGTGTGTGAATTTCGATGATTTGTCGCAAAAGGTAATGTAATAAACGAAGGAACGAGGACGAGATGCTGAACATACCCATAGTTATCTGTGAGACAGATATATCATAAAAGTTATCCAAAATATAATAATATCCGTTAACTTTTCGAAGAAATGACTTCAATCTTAACATAACGAATCCTTGGTTTTAATTGCTGGCTTGAAAAAAAATTATCTAAGATAATAATTTTGTACGAGACTCGCGTTTCGTCTACCTAAAATTAACCAATGGTGCTCGAATCAAAACCTCACCAAAGATACCAGGCTTATAATTTGGTACACCAGACATGCGTTTCATCTACATAAGACTAATCAGTGGCGCCCAAATCAAAACAGTTGGAAGGCCAAATCAAACTCGAATTTGAAGAGCATCTAATACCGAAAATTCCAAACAGTGGATCCAAATATGGATAAGGCATTCCACGCAAGGGTGGTAGAAAAAACTTAGCATTTCGAGTTATCAACATTCTATAAAGAGTACAGAAAATGAACGTATCAATGATTTTTCATGTCATCACCAAAAAAACTAACTACTACTGGGCTGGTGACACCCTCGGGGACGAAGCGTCCACCAACACTGGCATCGGCCCATTGCTTGTTAAAACTCCTCAAAGACACAAGGCTTTTGAGTTGGTACGCCAAACGCGCGTTTGGTCTACATAAAACTCATTAGTGGCACTCGAATCAAAACAGTTTAAAGGCCAAATTATATTCGATGTTGAAAATCATCTTAAACAGAAAATTCCAAAAAGTTGTGCCAAATATGGATAAAGCATTTTATAATAAAAAAAGTTTGCATGAAAGGATATTTTATGTGAACATAAAAGTGGTGACTACTGGACTTGTAATCTCCCCCCCCTCCCCAAGGCCCCCGGTTACGAAACGTGACCTAGTAGAGGCATCGACCCAGATAAACAATACAGTTGAAAAGTCATTCTAAGTGAATAGCGTTAAAAGTCAAAATTCATAAAATATTTGTCAAAAACGGGTAAGGCAATCTATGCCTGAGAAGGAAAAACCTTACTATTTCGAATAATTCAACATTTTATAAACAATATATATATATTATGTCAACACAAAACTGCTAATCCTTTTCCAATGAAATCATTGGGAAACACAAGACCTGGAATATCGTATCCTATGGAGGATAAATATTCAATATGTAGGCGCTACTGACATATTGTCACATTAAAATGCAAAGTCCACAATGGGAAATCTGAAATTATATTGACTCTTCAAAAAAATCAAACGAATCAAAAGAAAGAATTTTAGCTAAATTAGTTAGTATATCACACATGAAACCCTCGTTTTTGGATGGTGTAAGAACTTTCTAGAGTTAAAATATATAATGTTTCAATGTTTTGAATTAGTTGTATTAAAGACTCTACAATTATGACAAATGCCGTAATATGATTTTCAGTTTGTACGAGAAATATTATATTTACAAAAAATATGCTGATCGATTGTAAAAAGTAAAATAACAAAAATACCGAACTCCAAGGTAAATTCAAATCGGAAAGTGCCTTAACAAATGGCAAAATCAAAAGCACAAACACATTAAACGAATGTAATTGTGTTTAAAGTATTTGATAAGCTGTGGTATTTCTAATTCTGTAAACTTTGATGTAAACGCAATATTAGGCTCATTAAGGTCAACATCATTAGAGCATATTCTAGTTGTGAAATGTACACATCGTAAGTGCGTCAAGAGGAACAACACCATCTAAAAACAGAATGTTTGTTATGGCAATGTTGAAATCTCTTTTGTCGTATATTTCAGTAAAACGCTCTTCTGGAATTACTTTCACTAGGCACGCTCAAAGCCGAATATTTGAAAGCCAAGGATGTAAAAGATGTAAGAATTAAAGAAATTTTTGTTTTACGCTCTAACTAGTGAACTATGTAAACACCGGACGTCAAAACAAAGACTCTATTAATTGCAGACCAAATTGTGGCAAAACATATGTGTGCAAAACAGAACAGTAATAATATATGAAAATTCCCGATGTCAATATATGAAGAAAGGAATGTTCAACTATCATTAGTACACCTGAATCAAAATGTACATGTAGAGTTTCTCTATAAATTATAATGGGGAGAGTTCTCTTTATTTATTATCATCATATAGGAGGACGGAGGTCTATAATTATTGTTGAAAAAGAAGGACGTTCGTTTGTTTTGTGAAGTTAGTTATTTGTTTTTAATAACATAGTCGTTGTCAATAATGTCTAATACATATTTTTTTTTTTTTATCTTTTTCAAACAATCAAATTGTTTTTCAAGTCTACCTTTTACAGATTGTACACTAGTTGATTGTTCATATCCCTACGCATCTAGTTGTAAAGTATATTAACTGTTCTTTAAACCACACATGCCATTGTCAACAAAATCAAAACAATACTTCTCATTAATTTCTTTATCTGGAGTTTGCTGGCTTGTTAAATTTTGGCCAGTTGACACATGGTCTGGCAACCAAAACAAATGTCGGTGGATTTTATTGGTCCAATGTCGATTTTGTCGTAGGCACCAAAATTATGTCAGAAACACTAGTATAAGTGACAGTCGGTACTGTGCGGGAAACTTTCAGCATTTTTTTTACCCATAACTGTTGCCGAATGTATGTTTGACCAGCCCTTGTTCTCGATTCTTTTTCATTTTGGAAGCACGGTTTCTGCTGCCTGGATTCTTCTCTCAACATCGGTATCTGATGTCAGATCGTCTTATATATACTCCTTGACTGTCCCATTTGTCTGTGGATTTGTCTGTAATCTTAATGCAATTATAGCGCTTTTTGAATTTTTTCTTTGAGATCATAGCAAATATCTTTGATTTTATGATATTCTCTGGACCCTTCAGCGCGTTTGATTCTTGATATCTCGTGGGTCGATGTCAGAATTAAATTCAAACTGAACTTTTGTCACGGCAAACTCAAATCTATAGGAATGTTCTGCTTTAATCTTCTTCAAACCTTTATCAGATTTGCTTGCTGCTTCTTCTTTCATCACGTTTTAAAATACCTGTTATGCGATCAAAATTTCCTTAAAAAGGCATAATATGGATTCAGCAATCTTTTCGGGTGTTTGTTGCTCTATACGAACCGCCTCGGGTGGTCTAATGGTATTTGAAAAAGTGTCATCACTTTAATAATTTTCCATGCTACGGTGCATAAACCGAACATAAGAATTAAAAAAAACCTCTAGTGCACTTGACTGAAATGACTCGAATGACCTAAATAACAAACTACCCAATCATGAAATTCTACCCCTATTTAATTAATATCAAACCAAACAGACCTGTGTATAAATAACATAAATACGTGGACATTAAAACACAACACACTTGTGTCGATACATGTACAACTATGATAAATCTAAAAGTAAAAACCCTACATTCCGTTCTCGTAGATGTACAATATTCTAAAAATTAAATGCCACATTAAAAAAAGATAAATTACTAGATTTTACTTAAAACAAGTATTGTTTTGACTCAAATCAAGTAAAAAAACAAGTAAAAATGTTTGTCAAAAAATGAGTAATTACTAGTAATTCCAAGTAATTGTAAGTAATTAGCTAGTAATTAAATGCAAGTAATTTTTCTATGTATCTTAAGTAATTCTTTTAATAATTAGTATAAGTATTTTTTTCATATATAATAAGTAATTCTTTTAATACACATTAAGTATTTCTTTTTATTATAGTAAGTAATTCTGTTAGTACACATTGAGTATTTCTTTTATTATAGTAAGTAATTCTTTTAATTCAAATTAAGTATTTCTTTTAATAATAGTAAGTAATTCTTTTAATACACATTAAGTATTTCTTTTTATTATAGTTAGTAATTCTTTTAATGCACATTAAATATTTTTTTAAATTATAGTAAGTAATTCTTTAAATACACGAAGTTGAATGATTTTATATTCAGGAACATTGCCAAACCTTTACAAAAGTCGATTTAAAGTTATATAAAATTACTAACAGTAATAAATCAATCATTTTTAAAAAAAAATATTTAAATTTCATAATATAATCATTTTGATAATGTCAAAATTATTTAAACAATTTCTCACACAATGGCAGAGAATTCGTCTTCATTGACACAATTAAAAAAAGCTTGATTTACTTATAACATTAAATTCTCAATGATTATATATTTAGCCTGTGTAAATAAATGAGGCATCGCTACGGTCTCCATCGGTCACCTTGGGAGGGGAATGGCATTCTTTGCCAACCACTACATAACTGTTGGTTTAACACTTGTCAAATTTTATTTTGTACACCGAAAAGCGGACGCAATATATTTTGGAACTGCATAAATGAAGATGGTACACACTTTGCCACAGGTTCACCTTCAATTTTAATTGATACAAACATCTGCAAATTTGATAGATATCAGTTAATATCGATAAAAGTCCAAATTAGACGCATGTCAAGTAGACGAAAAACAAAGGAATTCTGTTGTAGTAGTATGAACTTCAACACCGAGGTGCAAATTTGTAGAGTGTGCACTTTTTCTTTGGAGAGAATCCCTTTGATGAAAGGGGCATCTGGATAAGTACCATTTTAAGCTTCATTATTTAGGAAATAAAGGCAACAGTAGTATACCGCTGTTCAATGGTCATAATTCGATTAAGCAAAAACAAATCCGGGTAACAAACAAACGATTCCGTTTGTAAATGAAATATGTAATAGGTCGCATCTATTAACATAAAACATCCAAGTTTCTCAGCATGTGACGCTAATTCTAATACAAATATTTTGACATTTTTTCTTCTGATATATGTTATATATGTATTGTGAATTGTACCTTGCTAGGTAGTAGTTTATTGTTCTAGAAAAGTTTATTTTGTTAACTGATAGGTTTACTGAATGACTAAGTTTATTCTACAGAAAAAATTCTAACATGAAGAAGTTACGATCTGAGGAAAAACATGACCCATTCGAAAAAGAATCGAAGTGACAACCGATCTCTCCTTCTTCCAGTGTTAACGTGAAATCAAGAAATAAGATTACAATTACAGAAATGTTCAGTTGCTTGGTAAAATGTTGGCAGATATCCTTTAAAATTGTGTAGTCCTTTGTTTTTACACAATTATATCGTTAATTTACGGTATAAGATTAAGATTACACTGACAATTTTTTAAGCGGCAAAGCTCTATAATGTAAAGCAGTTTTGGCATCATACATTTAACATGTGAAATCCTTCCTCGTGTATTTATCATAATCAAGAATTGTATTTGTTGTGTTTTAGATTTGAACTACGATAGCGCAGGAAACATATCTCTTGATGTTCGAGTTCTGAAAATTTAATTTAAAATTTGATTTCCTAATTTTTAATTTTGCATTCTGAAACATGATTGGTCCTTCTCTTCTTTCTTCTTAATGTTATAAAGCTACATAAAAATGCAACAAAAACATTGATTTTCCTTTTACCAGATTTATACACAATTCTTCAAATATCTTGAAAGTACTATCTTCTGCAAGCTTTATCTCCGAACATCACTATTTTAAAAGATGTATCGTAATTGACTTCTTCTACTGGGATGTTTAACGACCTTGACTATCCATAAGGGTCTCGCAAGATCGGTTATTAATTTACTGATACTTTTCAATGATAGAAAAGTAATCAAAGGAGTTTTATGGCCGGCCGATCGGAAATGAAAAAAAAACCTTTTGATATTTAAAAAATAATTTAGGGAAAGACAGTTGACTTTGTCTGCAGAGACAATTTGTTATAAAAGACAACTTGTCTAATCACTAGTTCAGTTCTATAACAAACTCGGCATGTGAACCAAAATCGTACCACAACAGACTCTGACTATCATTATTTAAGAAATGGAGAAAACATAAAAGAAATACAAGTGACCGAGTAAAAATATTGCATTGCCACAATGTTTTGTTATTATGCAAAATAATTCAATAAAGGCATCGTAGGTAATGTAAATGAAAAGATATTGTTCAAATCCTACAAAAAAACTGTCATCAATTTATTTCCTTTTGTTATATATTTCAGACCGATAAACTTTTTGCAAGATGATAATCTAGCCATTGTTTATACAGCTGCTTTTGGATGTACTTCAAACCAACTGGTGACTCTGATATTTAATAGTGGAATGATTTTAGATTCGTTGAATATTCCGAAATTAGTTGCCCCTTGGGTAACAGGTAAGCTATGCATGTTTGTTACGTGTATATACTCGGAAAAAGAAATAGCAATTATGAAATGTTTATACAGCAATTTGGAAAATTATTATTTAACAAATGATTTATCATAAAGCCTGAAGAAAGTTGAAATCCGAAAAAAATTGGTTTTGTACATCATGTACTATTTTCTTCTGTTAACTTGTATTGATGGCAAACATGGAGACAAATTATAGGAAAGAAAAGCAAGACACAGTTAGAAATTAAAATATATCGACCAGTTATTATTTCATTTAAATACCACTTCAAGTCATAAATTGGTTTATTAAAATCTCAGTTCGTTATTCTATCTACATTTACATTGAGTTACATAGGAGAAATAGCCTGTTAATATGAATAATATTTTTAAATACTCTCGTTTTCGACTTATGACACTTGCAGTTTAAAGGTGAAATGAATGGACATACTAAAAAAAATGAAGAATAAATTTACATATTATTTATACTAGTATTCGATTTAACACCATTCAACTATTTAAAAAAAAACGGATATCTAGCAAATGCCTATTTGTTGATTTTTCTTCTTTTCTTCTTTCTCATATAATACTTATTCATGTATTTCGAAAACATGTCACATTGAATTATGTAAACCGTCAAGTAAAATAAATACTGCATTATTAATTGCAAAAAGACCCCCATTTTCCACATAAGGAAATGCCTGTACCTAGTCAGGAATATGACAGTTGTTTTCATTCGTTTGATGTGTTTGAGGTTTTAATTTTTCCATTTGATAATGGACTTTGCGTTTTGCAATTTTCCTTGGAGTTCGGTATTTTTTTTATTTTACTTTTTTTTTATGGAGAGAAAAAACAAGCAGTGTACATGGACTAAACTGACACTTGTTTTTTAATACCTTTTTTTATTCTGAATTATTTGGAAAAAACAATTGTTTTTTAGGAGGAAAGTGTGACAAAAAGTTTGTTTCTTTTGAAAATTAAAAAAAAAAAAATTGTATGTTATTAATTTTTATCTTTTTTTCAGTGAAAAAAAAATTCCAGGTAAAACAAAAACTAAAAATCCCATACCCCGTCCCAATTACACGCACACAAACTATAAATGGTCTCCCCCAAACAGTATTGCCGCTAAATACAATATTCTAGTCGAACATCCCACTTTGTGAATTAAACAAATATAGAAATGGATACATCATAAGAGCATCCGAGACCAACATTAATCGAAATTGTAGAGACATGTGCCATGCTTCTAAGTAGATGGAAACCCTATTTTGATTCAAATTTAGCTACTTAAGCATATTTGTTTTCACTATCTCATATTTTCGAGAGCTAGATGCTCGTCACTCAAATGATGAAAACAAAATAAAATGAAAAATTGAGGTCTTTGGACTCAGTTAAAGAATAATTAATTTAATGATCAAATACTTCTTAAACAAAATAGGAAAGTAGACCATTGGAGAAAGTATTAAACAGACATACAGGAAATTTTTTTTTTAAGAAAACAACAATTATCTATTCCAACATTTCCATGTCATAGATAAAGTAAAAAAAATAGGAAGTCATGTGGAGTTCCCAGAATAATTGTGTAAATATTGTATTATGATGGATTATGTTACAACAACTTTGACTAATTTGCCATGGTAAATCTAGGTAAAAGATGAGGAAATTAAAAGGAAGAAGTATTATATTGAAATATGTATTTCAATAATCTTAAAGCATACTTAAAACAATAAATGTTAGATGAAAATATTTAAACATATATGAATCAAATAACATCTAATGAAGTTGAAAACTTCGTCTATGTGCAGGAAATGCCAAATACTATCGGGAAAGGATGAGGTACATAAGGATAAGGTAAAAAACCTTAAAATACCTTATCATAAATTGAGACAAACGAAGTTACTAGACGTGTAAATTTAATCCCATGCAGACAATCTGTATCACTTTGATGGACAACACCAATTAAAATTGGACTCCATATAGATTGTTGTCTGGTTCCACTTGTTAAAAAAAAATATATGGAAATACGTATTCGATTGGAAATATAAAACCCCAACGAAACTGCTACCTAGTAACTTTGGATGAAAAAGATATGTGCACTCGTTTTACATTCGATGAAATACCCGACGCTACGAACAGTACACTGGGCAATATTTATCTAAACGAATAGGAAATTGAGGTTCCACCAAAAGGCAGTGCAAAGCGCCTATGGCAGCTTATTTAGGGATCAATGAATTTACTTTTAACAATTAATTGTACCATGAAAATTTTAGCATACTTATGGGAAAACCAGGACCTGCAGAGTTAGCAGACCTCATTATGCCTATTTTACAACATAGAAACAAAATGAGACTACTTTTCCAGATTTAGGGATGACGACTGGATTATATATTCCGGGTCTGTAAAAGTAATGCACGAGCTGTTCACCTTGCCCACACGCTTGAAGTTTACCTACGAAATTTCACGTAATGAAACAACATTTTTTAAGCTTGAAACTGTCATAAACAAATGAGCATTGCTCTTATACAAATACATATTAGATATTAATACACATATCAAATCAACTTAAATCTTTCAAAATTTGAACAGACATAAGCGAACTTCTTATCTAAATAAATGTATGAATGTTGCGGATATTCGAATATCACATTTTGAAAATAATTCAGAAATAGATAAAAGAGTACATAATACGCCTATTTCCAGATTAAGAAATAAACTTCAAGAACTTTCAAAGCGGTTTGTGTTTGTACCAGCCAATAAAGCAGCCAACAATGTGGTGGTGGTATGCCGTAAATACTACACGGACGTTCTTAAGAATGAAATTTTAAATTCATCTAAATTCAAGTCCGTGCGCTCCACAGAGAGTCATATAGTAAACAAACATATCATAACCACATCACAGCTTAAGTGTTCTTCTGAACATTTGAAAGTCCCTACTATGTATTGGTTACCTAAACTACACAAAAAAACCAGTAAAATATCGTTTCATCTCGGCCTCTAGTAAGTGTTCTACAACTAATCTTTCAGTGCTTTTAACTACTATCAAAGAACTTATCATAAACTTTTGTAATAAAATATATGAAAATAGTGGAATTAACTATTTTTGGAGTGTAAAAAATTCTTTGGATGTTTTAGATAAATTGCGTTCTTTTGATGGTCCTTTTGATTCTGTTGACAGTTTTGACTTTTCAACTCTTTACACTACACTTCCACACAATCTTATCAAACCAAAGTTTTCCTATTTAATTAAATGGTCGTTTGGTAAATCTGAATGCAAATATATTTGCTGCAACTCATTTAATGCCTACTTCCCTAATGAGAAAGGTAAATATACTAGATATACTTACTGGAGGTGTGATGAGATAATTGAAGCTGTTAGTATTCTCCTTGATAATATTCATGTAAATTTCGGCAACAAAGTTTAACGACAGGTTGTAGGTATTCCTATGGGCACTAATTGCGCCCCTTTAATAGCAGACTTGTTTTTGTACTGTTATGATTCACAGTTTATGACCAAACTCAGTAAAGACCCGTCTAAATTGCATTTAATTGATAAATTCAACAACACTTACCGTTATCTTGACGATATTTTTTTGTTAAATAATCAAGAATTTTCAAAATATACTGCCGAAATTTACCCAAAGGAACTTACTTTAAATAAATCAAATGTAAACGGTAATAACTGTCCTTTCCTAGATTTAGATATTTCAGTTTTACACGGGAAACTCTACACTAAAATTTACGACAAAAGGAACGATTTTTCGTTCCCTATTGTTAATTTTCCTTTTTTGGATGGTGATGTTCCTTTGGCACCATCTTACGGTGTTTATATTTAACAACTCGTTCGCTATGCCCGTGTCTGTTGTGACGTTTTAGATTTTAATGAACGTAATCTATGTATTACTGGTAAATTATTAAGTCAGGGATTTCGTTACCACAAATTACTTAAATCCTTTACTAAATTCTTCCATAGATATAAAGATTTGATTTTGAAGTTTGGCTGTACCTGTAGAAAACTTATTTCAAACGGGATAGCACATCCTCATTTTTACGGAGATGTTGTTTACCGTGCCCGGAAATTTAGAAACGATCCTTGTAAACTTATCGATCCTTTAAATAAACTGATTCTAAAAGGTATCCAATTCAACACTGTAATTATATCTTTGAATATTGTTTTTATTGGTATTAATATTGATTTTGTTATCAGTAAATTAATAGCAAAGTAAATATTATTGTTATATACATATGCACTTTCATGGATATACAATCTGTCGATACCTGTATCTTGGCATTGCACAAGGTCATGTTTTTCTCTGACTGTTAATGACGTCTATACACTAAATCCATTGGATGTCGGATGTGAACTGATTGATAATTTAGTCTTAGATGCATGATTTGTTTTATTAGTTGTTATTGGCTTTGAACTGGCTGTCAGTAACTGTGAGTACTCTCAGATCTGTACTTAGTGTCTTTTTGTTGTTGGGATGTACAAGTACCCTGCCACGTCCACTCTGTGTTTTTGTTAGATGTATTTCTATTTGTATCCATCTGATGAGTTAAGCCTTTTTCAACTGATTTTTATAGTTCGTTCTTATGTTGTACTGTTACACCACTGTCCCAAGTTAGGAGAGGGTTGGGGTCCCGCTAACATGTTTAACCCGGCACATTCTGTATGTATGTGCCTGTCCCAAGTCAGGAGCCTGTAATTCAGGAGTTGTCGTTTGTTGCTGTGTTACATATTTGTTTTTCGTTCATTGTTTTGTACATTAATTAAGCTGTTAGTTTTCTCGTTTGAATTGTTTTACATTTGACATTTCGGAGCCTTTTATATCTGACTATGCGGTATGGGCTTTGCTCATTGTTGAAGGCCGTACGGTGACCTATAGTTGTTAATTTATGTGTCATTTGGTCTCTTGTGAAGAGTTGTCTCATTGGCAATCATACCACATCTTCTTTTTTATAGCTGACACCGCAGATGTGTTTTAAAGGATTCATTAACAGGAAACTATTGAGATACATCAGAAACACTTGCAGCCAAATTGAACTAAAATATCAGATTTAAAAATAGGTCTCCTAAGGGGATATATAGCATCTGAAGTAAATTAAATTTTGTTTAAACTTAAAGCTCAGAAAGGAAATATTTGCAAAGACATCTCGCAAGAAAACGGGAACAGTCACTAGTAATGTTAACAAAGTTCAGCCCGTCTATACAGAAGCTAAAAAATACAGTAATGACACACTGCAAACTTATTTCGCAAAACTTTGAATGTGTGAATCAAAAGTCCAATATAGCTAGTGAAAGTCATACATACAAATTAGAACTGTTATCTAAGCATTAACAAGTATATAACTTTGGCTTTTTACAACGCAACATGGTACTTAGCTCTCAAATGATCAACAATTCACATTGATGCAGCAAATTGGCAGCTATGGTCCGCTATATTTCTAAGAAGATTGTGTTCTTCTGGGAGATAACATAAACCCACGCCATTTACGACACCTCATATCAACCGTAGGTCGGAAAAATTTGAAGGGAAAGTGACAAAAATGTACTGTCGTTGAAAATAAATAGACGTAAACAAAATCTTGAGTAAACTATTACTACTAAAAAACGGATTTTTCAAATTTGTCAAGGAAGCTAGAGGCTCGTAATCTAAGATAATGAAATAAGATATGGAGTGCCTTCCTTTTCTTCATACTCAATTCGAAAATGAAATGATTTTTCATTAAAAACAGACATGCAGGCAAATATTTTTCAAACTGATACACTGCTATTTATATACAATCTTTATGATTTTTTTAAACGACTACTTGCATTTTATACATGTCGGTATCGTTGTCAACTCTAATTTAGAAAGTTATCGAAAATGTCTTATAGTATGGATCCATTAATCTGGATTTATCAAAGAAACGTTTAAAGCATCGATGCTTATATTAATACAATTCAATGTTTTTTCTAAAGTGAAATTTATATGGGGCAAAATTTAAAAAGAATTATGAATGTCACTATAATAGAAAAATATGTTAAAAATCAGACATTAATTCGAAATTTATGAAGGCATTTTACTGAATCATGAAATTTGTAGTAACATACAATCTAAATATAGACATCATCCTAATTATTTTCCTTCAAATACTATGTTTTTTGTAAAATTTAATAGTTCATTCAAACCATTACTGAGAAAAACGGTGTTTGCAATCAACTTTTTGTAGATTTTGTCAAAATGTTAATCTTATTTTATCAAAAATACGGGGTATCAATGAGGATCATCATTCAATACCAATATTGAATACACACTTTTAAAAAGAAAACACAACAGTTTGTTATGTAAGAATCGAAATAATATATCTGTATAATAATATATCTGCATAATAATATATCTGTATAATAATATATCTATATAATACATTATGTCTCAAACAAGCTTATGCCATATCTCATTTTATATAAGAGAGGCTTCGGTGACCGAGTGGTCTAAGAAAATTGAAAAAAAGGAGTCAATTTTATAAATCATTGAATTGAAGATACATTTAGTTGATCAATTAACTGCTGTTTTAATTGCTCCAATTATTTCGATTAGTAAATTCTAATTATGCATAATTTTCATTAATTTGTGTACTTCTGTGGGTTTTCCTGTTGTTTTTAGCGTAATTTCAACTTAAAAGATTATGCAGGCATAATTAAATATCTTAAAAGAAATTTGGTAAAATATTCTGCTCAATTCCTCTTCTTCTCTCTCGCACCTGAAGTTATCGTATTAACGAGAAACCATGTACTCAAGGTTCTACGGAATAAAATGACTAGTCGTGCACAACGTAGTTCGTTTATTCAATGGGGTCTTTAAAGTGGTACTTTTAAAGTCCAGAGAAGGGTGGGGTTTGTCATTGAATATCCTATTGAAAGTGCTTAGTCTATGACAAGCGAGACGATTTTAATTTTGAAATTATAAATTTCCCCCACCTTAGCAGCAATATACCAACTTCACCTGCATATGGGATATACATTTCCCAACTCATTCGGTATTCAAGAGCTTGCAGCTGCTACTCAGACTTTATAAAACGTCACCAGTGTTTGAGCAGAAAGGTGATGAGCGAAGGTTATGTCAAAGAAAGGTCTCGTCCTGTTTCTAAAAAAGATCATTGGAAGATATCAAGACCTTGTTGATAAATATTCCGTAGCAACTTCACAAATAATACATGAGGGTCTTGAAGTATAGATTCTAGGTACTGACGTTGTTTATCATCTAAATTACGTGTTAAAGCCCCCTTTTTTGTCCTTGTATATTTTTAACCTTTACTGTTTTATTATATACCTATGACGTGGATCGGACCCGCCATTGTTTTATTGTGCTATGGTCAATTTTGAGTTCTTGTCTTTCATTTTAGCTTATGTACTTTGTCTATATGCCATTTTGTGTTTCTTTGTTGAAACTGTTATTTATTTTTATAGTGATTAAGATTATATTACAATATTGACTGCTGTACCCCGATTTTTGACGTTTTTACCTATTATGTCTGTTTGTTTTGCTCACACATTGTTGTCAATATAATGCAATTCTATGTGACTGTCATACAAGTGAGAGGTTTAGCTAGCTATAAAACCAGGTTTAATCCACCATTTTCTACATAAGGAAATGCCTGTACCAAGACAGGAATATCACAGTTGTTTTCCATTCGTTAGATGTGTATTTGATTTTGCCATTTTTTAAAGGACTTTCCGTTTTGAAATTCCCTTGGAGTTCATTATTTTTGTTATTTGACTTTTTAGTAATAATGCAATCTTAAATATTTAATATTGATTGATTAATAACACCAAATGTATGTACTTAATCATACATTTTACATTTGTCAAAAATGTTCTTTTTCAACATTATTCATCTGGGCCCGTATGCATAAAGCTACTTAAGTTAAGATTTTCCTTAGTAAGCACTTAAGTTAAGGAAACCCCGCCCTTTTTACGTAAGTGGTATGCATAAAATATCTTAAACTAAGTATTTTCTTTGTCAAATCTTAGTTGTTTTAAGTCACGCCCACAAAACTTAAGTGGTATGCATAAAACCCCTTATACTAAGAAAACGCCTAAGATTATACTTATGTTTAAAATACCTTAAATTTTCAAAAATAGTTAAAAATCAGTCGAAAGTATGGGTTTTTTGCAGAATATTAATAGATTAGCTACCGTTTAATAATTAATAGTTTTCGTTTGTTTATTTCTTAATATAACGATCAATGTAATTTTCTTAAAATCAAGTATAATCAACACACCAAGAGATAACAGAAGGTAGTTTTATATATTCATTCTACACATATTTCTCAATCTCGTTGTTGTGTATACCGAAAAGTATTCACTTTTTACACGCATGGAATTCGTGCTTTTATTTTTCTTTTGTTTACTCTATATGTGCATATTTACACTTTGAACGTTAAATTATTAAAATACACCGCGTGGTATCATTTGTAACTATCAGTAAAAAAAAAGTATGAAGGAAGGAAGAGATGAGGATCTTCAGGCATGCAAAATCCGGTTTTCTGCGTGTGTGTGTGGGGGGGGGGGGGGGGGGGAGGGGCGGGGGTCATCGGTTGAATATTTTCAATTATTTTGTTTTATTCTAAAGATGTAAGGCAAATTGTTTCACTTACTGGGACAAAATCGGAAAGTTTTAAGACCTACCCCATGGAAGTCAAAGTGTATATAACGTATTTATGATACCTAAACCGTATTAAATTAGTTTTCATATTTCCTTATTATATTAAGTGATATATTGCTGTAAACGAAAATATTGTTAGTACGCTAAGATGTTGATAATACCTTACCATAAACATATGAATCTAATAATGTGTGTTTTAGTAAAGCTTGCAGGATTTTTGAAAAATGGCCCCGTTTTTATATGGATTCGTGGAAAATTGATTCTACCCCTTTTTTATTGTTGTAAAAGGGAAGTGATAAAATAGTTTATTTCAATTCGAAGTAGATTTTTTAAAACCTCAAAAGAAATTATAAGCAGGGGGTCTGGAAGGGGGCGGCAGCTCACCAGAAGCTGAACGAATATAATAAAATTCTTCTTGAAAAAAAATGTTTTATAAAATTATTTGTAAGCACATGCTTACATTACTACACTGGTGCTACGCCATTGAAACCTTTATCATGTTTTGTTACAGTTAAAAATATATTGTTGTCTCCAGAAAATTAACAGGCACCTCCATCCACCAACACCCATGAAAGATGAATTGAATATTACTAGTAAGTAGGGGGAAGTTTTGGATTTCAAATATGTTTTTCTTCCCATGCCCATCCATCGACACGTCAACCTTTTCTCTTATGCGCCAATTTATCAAATGTTTTGTTACGTATTATTGAATTGTTTTACATACCAACATAAATTTAACCCCATCTACTAATTAAGTATGTATTGATCAAACAATGTAAATAATCATAACAAACTTTTACATGGATGAGTACATGCGATGAGCTGATACACATCATATGGTAATTAAAGAAAGGTTCCGATTTAAGTATTCCTTAGTTAAGTGAAGACTTAAGTAAGTTTATGCATACGACTTAAGAATTATACTTAACTAAGGAAATTCTTAGTGACATCTAAGTTTAAGGAACACTTAAGTTAAGATGTTTTCTGCATACCGGCCCTGCAGATTTTACACAGACCTCCGGATATTTGGAACCCCTGTCACCGTGTTTAATGAGGCCTTAAAATAGATCTAACGGCATTGTTTGGGTTCAACGAAGTGCTAATATCATGATGTTTCTTTTTTCAAGCAGTATGCTTGTGTAGTCCCCTCTGAGACAGGTAGGGACATCCCCCATGTTCTTTTATTTCAATTCATTTTAGTTCTGTTCAGAAGGCGCAAATTAAATATTGTGTTATTCACTAAAGCATCCTACCTCATTATCACTTGTTTATCATTATAGTTTTCTTTTTCAGTTTTTATTTTGCTGATCATGGCACTGTTTGTTTCTCTGAAATTTTATCCTGTATTTGCTGTTATAAGATGCAGAAGAATTATCATTGAACCATTGATTGGCCTGTTCTACACCACATTCATGTAAGTCTTTTTTATACTTCATTTCATTTTTAATATGATGTGTTATAAGAGAGAATATTCTGAGACCAAGATAATTGAGCAAATGTTCTATTCTTGTAGACAGTAGTTTGTCCTTTAAATGCATCTCAATGGCAATTAGGGTTACTGTTCAAACTTACAAAGCTACTTACAATTTTTTTTGAATGTTAAAACACTCATTCACTGTTCAGTCAATGTCTTATGTTTTGCTTAAATCTGCGTTGTTTGGTTTATGATGGGTATGTGTCTCATTGGCAATCATACTACATCTTCGTATTCTTATATTTGTTTCGACATTTTTCTTTTGAAAACCTCTTTATTTCAAAAACTATGAAGAGAGATACTTAGGAATCACAAATAAAAAATAAAATGAGCGGAAGTCAACATGATAAAAATAAGGGAACTAAATGCAAGAGATTAAACAAATGTATAAACAAAATAGCACAGTGCTACTCGAAATCTTCAACTATGAACTAAATAGTACAAACATTTTATCCTAATGAATGTCGACTCACAATGCATTTCTATCATTCTATTATGTTATTGAAAGAACATAAGACGATGATCAGAATTTAGATGAATGTCATCGAGAGGTGCTGATATGTGTCATTTAATGTTTGGCACTGGACATTTTCTAAACAATCAATCAATCGAGAAATACATCATCTCAATAGAACAATATATCAAAAATATAGATACTGCTTCATATTTGGAATTTTACAGTTCAATAAACATTAAAGGATACTGTAATACTGATTTCGTATGTGCCACACGATAAATCCGTAACAGATGATGCACTATGACTAACAGGCAGTTAACATATCTGCTTGGCTTTAATATCATTTTGAACTTTACATAACAGAAGACACCTTATCTTAGTAGAATTTTCAATTCGTAGAAAATGTTATAATTTCGTTAACCATGCAGACAAAGCCAATACCTAAAGTGTCACATCATATGCATTCTGGAGCCAAATATAAGGCCTTGCGTAGACCCCTGAAGCCCAATCTTTATTTATCTTCTAAAAAACGGTCATCTTCGGGTCTTTGGTTCATGCTTAGGTTGTGGAACAAGCGATGTCTGGCTTTCAGACAAATGCTGCAAGTATTCCACTATAATGATTTGTACAATATTTTGCAATGTAACTAGAAAATCCACGTATAACGTGCATCTCTGACATTTTAAATTTGGTAATTCGTATATTGGTGAGTCATAACAGGCATTTCATTAACATTCTAATAGCCATTGCAGCTACTATGAGAGCAAGACTACCCCTCAGTCGTTATTTGGGATCTCCTTTTGTTTGTAATAAAAAGTCAAATTATCAAAGTTTCAGCTCGGTCAGTTTTCAACATTGAAACTTTGTTTTTGTAGAAGTAGTAAATATACTGAAAGGAATAATGTACATTTCTTAGTTCTACTCCGTTTCTGTATGGTGTTTTAGATGTTCTCTATTTTTTAAATTGTCTGTTGTATAAGAATTTTCGTGAAAGTACACAATCACTGCCATAGAAACTATATGGTCAGCGGTATATTCCCTGCCTAAAATGTGATCATCACATCACATAAGGGAAACATATTTTGGCTACGGGTGTCAGCTCTTTACTAGTTTATACTCAATGATCTAGAGCATCTTATTTCATTTTTGGTAAACAAAATTGAAGATATTCTTTGTTCTAACTAGTTTTCAGTGTTGATCTGATATCTGTTTATTATTAGTTTGTCTATACATCTTTTTTATATGGAAATATTGAGATTAAGGGTAAAGGATCACTCTGAATTTTAATTGTTAATATAACTTTCATAGAATTGTCTCGATTTTATTTCTTAAAGACAACTTTGATATAGAAATTATGCATATAAATTGTTATGAGCAGGAAATAAAAGCAATTTCAAACATTACAATTGCATTTTATTGAAACAACATCAAGCTTATTATATTTTTTGTAGATTTTCAATCTTAATTTACCAGCTGACCAATTCTTTGGAAGTAAGTATACCTCTTAATAGAGATTTCCCGATTTGGTACAGATCAGGTACGGTGGTACATGTACGACTCTAAGCCGTACATGTGTTTTGGGGTTATCATTTAATACTTTGGATTATCAAATTCATCAGAATAATATAAGAAAAAAGGAGGGGACAGATATGGAAATGAATTGTCTTTGAATATTTCATAACAAATTGACCGTTGTGTTTGGCTCTGTTTGATATTATTTCTTTCGTGCAAAAGTCCTCGAATCAAACAGTTCTTATCCAGATGAAACCTTTTTTTTCAAGTTTGACTCGGCCTTAAAATTCTACATATATTTTTGTCTTTCTGAAGTCTTTTCTTTTATTTTCTTCTTTTTATTAGTAAATAGATACGATTTTTTTAATATTAATTACAATATAAATTACGAACTATTTTGGATTGTTCTTTGCTACTTATGTTGAATCTTTATGTCTAAATTTTGTTGATTTCTCAATATTTAGGTTTATTTTCTTGTATTAAAGCACCAAAGTTTTCGTTTTTGAAAAGATAGTGCAGCTTGGAGATGTTAATTACTGTGAATTTTTCATGCACACTCCAAGATACTGATTTTTTTTTTGCACATTCAGATTTTTTCTATAATGCATTATAGAATGGTAAAGGTTGAGACATATTTTTTCAACTCTTAAGAGTGATAAAACAAATTTTCTTGTATCTAGACTCGTTTAATTTCCAAAATATGTAAGTTCTCGTTTATCCCTTCCATATAAAAATGATTGGAGCTTGCGACCGGTCAAATATTTTCTGCGCAGGCGTCTAATTCAAGAATTAAGAATTTTGCGGTTGATTCAAATATTTTCCCTAAAATTTTAAATTACCTTTAGACTTTAAGATAGATGAAGTAATAACAAAATCGTGAGGCATATCAACTTTTATTCTAATAAAGGACATGAGACAATTTAACAGCATCATTTTACAAATTTCACTTGATATAATAATATTATTTACAATGAACTTATCGCCCATTTTCTCGGCAGCAGTAAAGGATAACTTAACATTTGATATGCTGTTAAGTAAGTATACGTAAGTTTGATTTCACACTTGTTATCAAAACCAAAAGTCCTACTTGGTATCGTTTGATACGCACAAAGAGGGAAGCGGTAATCTGGTGTTTTTATAACATAGGCAAGCTACGTGATCTAGAAAAGGTAGAAAACTATTGTATTGTATGATACAATGAAAGATGTATGAAAACAGCTATCATTTGACCCCTGAAATTTCAAAGGTATTACAATTATTCAAGATTTTCAAAATCAAGTAGATTTTATCAATAAAGGAACATGTAAATATTATGTGAAGTCACTTTGACGTCAGCATCCTATTGCAATTAACATTTGATGAAATAAGGCAATTTTACACATATTTTTGGACAAACTTGATTTGAACAAAGGCTTAACCAAAACAGATATATTTGACAAAACAGATTTTGTAGCAAAATATTTTTTTGAGAAAAGCTTTTGCTCATATTCAAATATTTAAATATTTATGACAAGATCTCAAAATGAGGTTATTTGGACAATTTTGCTCTAAATTCAAGAAGTTTGAAGCGGCCTTAACCCAAATATGAGAGACAAAATTTACACTATGAATACTGATATATTTTTTATAGATCTTTAGAAACCAGCTTAGTCTCGTCTTTAATTGTACCAATTGTGTCCTATTCCCAATGGTGTCATCCTGCTTGGCCCACATTTAGTTGCAGGTTTATAAAAGCATAGGGTATTTTGTTGTTTTAACAAGACAAGACAAGACAAGACAAGACAATACTTTATTTAAGTCTCACCTCTTCATTATATAAAACATACAAATAGTTAATAAAACAACATCATAAAACATACAAGAGCCACTCTAAAAAGAGTTATGAGAGACTATCTAAAATGTATATACATTATTTACACTAAAATTAGCTATATAAAATACATTTTCTTTTCAATAAAATGTCATTGCAGATTTTGGCAGTATAAAAGTACATATTTTCATCTGTGAATAAAAATATAAATTTATCGTCATCAGACAATTGCATAAAATTAACATTAAATAGGGATGCTTGATAAAACAAATAACAACGCAAATCTTCATACACAGGACAATTCATTAATACATGTTTTTCATCTTCAATTAAAAGATTTTCATTACAAATGCTGTTATAACAAATTCTATTTTCAACTAAAAGACCTTCATACCTTCCAGTCTCAATTTTCAAAGGAGCAGTACCACTTTTAATTTGGCATAGGCACTCCTATATTTACCAGGTATGTTTTTTAATAAATAGTTTTCTTCACCAAATTCATTTTTGAACAGTCTGTAAGTACGTAGTTTACTACGCTCGTTTGACATTAAATCAATATACCATTGCTCTTTAAATCTATTAAAACAGATATTCTCAATATTTTTTATAACATGTTTATCAATAATTAAATTAGTATTACAAAAATGTTCCATATCAACTTCTTTAAACTTTGTGTGTACTCTGAAATTCCAATTTTTCAGTCTATTATTGCATATATTATTTGCCCATATAAAAACTTTTTTGTTTATTCTATTATTACACATTTTTGTAAATCTACTATAAGTTCTAAAAATACATGTCCATTGTTTTACAATACATGGCATCCAACCCTTATCACCATATAGGGCTAAATTAGGTGTGTACTTTCCAACACCCATAAAAAAACGCATTGCCCTATTTTTTACAGCATTTATACAAGAGTATTCTTTACTTCCCCATATTGCAGCACCATATTCAATAACAGACATAACAAGAGTGTCGAAAAGCTTAGTAAAAGTAGAATATTCAAAACCACCATTTGCTTTGCATTTAGCAATTAGTAAACCTAATGATCTGCTGGCTGATTTTGCTACAATTTTCGCCATCTCGTTATAATCTAAAAACTCATTTAATAATAAACCAAGATACATATATTTTGATACAATATCTAACTGGTTTCCGTTCAACATAAATTCAAAATTTGTTTGTGTCACAGATTGTGTTCTGAAATGAACAATTTTTGACTTGTCCATATTTACAACTAAGTCATTTACATTACACCATATACTTATAGTTTATTTTTGAATTATAAACATATTTTTTACCTTTATTTTACCTGTACATTTTATGAAAGATACTTAATTCTACTATTAAATCAAAGAAAATGTACAAATATATTTATTAAATTTACCCGGAAAATGTATTGAATTTGACAAATATTTGAAAAAAATATTCAAAAATGTTTATCATTTTGACAAATTATTGACATTCTGGGAAAAAAATGTAAACAAGAAAATAATAAAACATTTCGAATTTCTTTTTATTTTTTCACCTTATTTATTTTTTTAATTTGAATAAATACTTTGTTCTGAAATGTAAAATAAAAAAAAACCCAATTAATTCTAAAAAATAAAATATAAATGCAACTGTTCACTAGCCAATCTTTACAAATGACATAATTTTATCAGTAATCTGCATCCACGCTAACACTTTCTTTTTTCAATTTATAATAAGTTCTATGTTCCCACTAGTGTATGTTAAACTGCCAAGAAAAGACGAGATCATCTACTCACGCTTCTTCAGCCACATACACTACATCGCTCAACTTCATCAGTTACAACTTCAACAGTTACAACTTCAACCAGAAACAGTATTTATCGATTACGAGACAGAAACCAACAACGCAACAGGTACAGTGTTCCCAGGGGTTACCGTGCAAGGCTGCTTCTTCCACTTTACCCAGTGTATTTGGTGAAAGGCACAGAAATGTGGACTACAGTCATACTATAAAGAAAATGAAGACATCACTCGACTTATACAACAAGCCGCAGTATTATCTCTCGTTCCACCCTACTTGTTGAGGATGTTTGGCTTACAACTTTAGAAGATATTGGTGAAACTGACAACATACCCGCTACAACATCATTTACTGATTATATGACAGAGTCTTGGTTTGAAGGATACCGCCTTTTATGGAACCACTACTTAATCGAAGGACCCGCATCACCAACCCCATGGATGGTTGGTACAACAAAATTAAGAAGAAACTCCACCATGCCCGCCCCAACATCTAGGAGATCATCGAGTTACTCAAGAGGACTCAGGCACTAACAGAATGTAGCATTATCCAGTATGCAACATGGGGAGCCTGCCCACCAAAAAGACGACGGTACAAAGTTATAGAAATCAGCCTCCAACTACTGAAAGACATATAATAACACGGACTCATCAACGTGATAGCATCTTCTTCATTTGAATTGAATGACTTCGTGAAATATTGTAATTTGTGACTTAGTAACTTTGTAAATAAAATGTTATGTGACTTTGTTAAAATATAAATGTTTTGTTAATTTCGAAATATAAATTAAATGTTGTATTCTTCATCACTATACATATAGTGACCCATATTACTTATTGTTATCATAATGCTTTTATCTTATTTTCTTATGCAATGCATGTATAAATTAGTATTATTATCATTAGTCATGTTAGTTGTCTGTTAAATGAATCGACTGAATTAATATTAAATTATTGTGAAAAAAAATATTGGGTTGTGTATACAAATAAAAGTGGAACTACAAAACGAAAAATACCTGAATATACCAGAAAACATAGATAAACTATATACAAATCAAGTTGGAACAGACTATACAATTGTTTGCTCATTAAACCTTTTGTCTTTTTTGTTTTCTTTACCAATGGATAATTGGTATAATTAAATGTGGGCAAACCAGGAGTAAACCTTCCCAAATGGTGACATTTTTTATTGAGTGAGAACTCACATGGCGGGTGATAGATGCATAGCAGGAGACGCTTATCCTGTTGACTAACCCGTCTTGTTCTTTTTAAAAGTCATGCGATTCCCTCATTTTCTGTTTACTTTAATTTGTCTCTTCCTTATCGATTTACGAGATTTGGACATCGGTAAACTACTGTCAACTTAATTTATGAACACCTGAAGGGTGTTATTTAGCAGATTTATTACTTTTATTTTATTTTATTTTATTTTTAAATTCAAGGGCTTAATGAAAAGTGACCTTATCACACCTTCTCCTTTGCAGAAAAAGTCTCAAAAAAGGATAATATACAAAAGGGGCAATCAAAAACCATATGATAAGTCTAATGAAAAAGACAATAAAATGCTAGAAAAGAAAAAGGACGAAAGGAAAAATAGCAGGCTACAAAACAAAACATCGAGTTATATTGATGAATGAATGTTTCTTTACTTTTAACTTTTTCTTGCTGTGTTGTTTGTTCGTATAATTTCTGAATTATCAGAAAAACAGTCAAATTATAAACCAATTCAAACCCCATACTTCACTTCTGTAAGGTATTTTGGCTTATTTTTTCATGAATTCACTATTCACGGAAGAGTGTCTATTGTTTAACTAAGACATTAAATTCTATTTACTCTATAGTTGAAAGATTATTCAAATAAAATTATTTTCACTGCCTAACAAAGACAAGCAGGTTTAGTGTAGCATGTTGCTTATAACTACGCCCTCATGGAATCAGTTTTAACTTGAAAATTAAAATTGTATTATCTTTCAATGATTGTTAAACTATGATTGTTTCACTCAATATATCACAGTGCTTATGGCTTATTTTATTTTTTAGGTTAGAAGAATAAAGGCTTACATTTTAATTTATATACCCACATCATTATGTCATGTGATATTGATTGGCTATTTTCTATACAAATCAGTTCGTCAAACCTATAGTTTTGTTAGACGTCTTAAACAGGATACAGATTATGAGGTAATGAATCATTTATGCAAATAAACAAAACTAAACCATGCATTGTAACAGTATGTAGATAAGTTATTTCCATAGATACTATGCAGCAATTTAATAGCAGCACAAGCATTTGAAATAGATTTTCGGATTGATGGATAGAGGGTAATAGATACAAGGAAATTTTGGAACAAAGGATTTTGCTTTGTAAAATTAAAGTGTTTTACCTACGCAATTATAACTAGGTTGAACAGAACGGATTATCTGTGTCTCTATTGACCAAAGGTTATGTTCCATTTCTCAGAGCAACACCCGCCCTGCTTCTTCATTTTTATTTGCTTGACCGATACGATTCGTCTGTTTGTTAATTCACAAGAGCAATGATCCGCAGTCTAAGATCTTTCAATACAAGAAAAGTGATTGTATATGTAAATTAACCGATTGTTTTCTATTACATTTTGATGACAATTTGACTGACTAGGTATTCGTATGACGGTGGATTCATGCATAGCAGTAGACGCGTATCCTATCAACGCACGCGGTCTCACTTCGTTTGGAATTCATACGATTCCCCAGGGGTTTTCCCTCGATCTTAACAAATGCATACAGAGGTACAGGAGTAGAAAAAGAAAGAAAATGGTGGGTTAAACCTAGTTTTATACTTAGCTAAACCTCCCACTTGTATGACAGATGTTTATAGTTCCATTATTATGACAAAATTGGGTGAGCATCCCAAACAGACATCCCCCAAGGGTGACTGGGGAATAGAAGTTTGGTCACCATTGGTCTTCCTAAGACCGGCAGTAAAACCCTCGCCAAAGTGGGGCGTCCGTTTGGCTGTGCGGGATGTACAAATTTGCAGCCACGTCCGGTCAGAATGGGGACGTTAAATCCGATGCCTCGTGTAAAGAGAGTGCCACGCTCTTTGCACGTTTAAAACCCTTGTAACAACTATTTGAGGGGTCCGTAGGTGACCTGTTGCAAGACTAAATTTCAGTCCTTATCCAATATACCCTCATTCCGGTGGCAGTCTAAATTTCTCCGACCTTAATCCTGGACACCTCTATTACAAACCTACCTACTATTTATTGTTAATTTGTTCTCGTCCTGAATATGCATGAAATATTTGCCACTGGACGTTAAGCAACTAACAATCAATCAATCAACCAAACAAGACATAATAGGTTAATATGACAGTACAAAGTACAAATTAATCTAAAAAAGACGCCAACAAAAAAGTGTGAATTTGACAATGACGTCAACAAAAAAAGGTTTTGTCTTTGAAAGCACTTATCGTATATAGTAAACACTTTCTCGATGAAGTAAAAATTAAGTAAAATTAAGTAAATATAGATTTAAAAGGGTAAACAAAACTACTAGGATTGTGAATATTCATTTCTCTCAGATACTTATTATGCTTATATTTCAATGAAATAAATACTTGCCTTGCATAATTCGTCTTGATCAGATTTCTCCAATGATCTAATACTAAATCACTCATGATTCACGATCAATTGTTTCGATATACCAATTGACGGCCGTGTATTTATAAGAAAGCAGATGTTTAGATATCTAAATTATTAAACCAATTATTGCACACAATATATATCATGTGTACTTCTAAAATAATAGCTAACACGTATTTTGTACCAAGGTCACACTTTCTATTTTCTAAATACAACATTAAAATATCCATGATAGAATCGTCCATATGAACTATGATTACCACCATTAACTTTTTTGATTGATATATTTTTTTCTTTCCAAAAATGGACCAAAGGGTCAAACTTTATTAAATCTATAATTTATAATTTGCTAAACATGATATCAGACCTTGTGCCATATCCATGAATACCATCAAACTACTGAATACAATATGGTTAATATTTTGAAAATTTCTGATTAAAATTTAAAAGTTTTAAACATTAGTCTTTATAGATATAAGAATATGTGGTATGAGTGCCAATGAGACAACTCTCCATCCAAGTCAAAATTTATAAAAGTAAACCATTATAGGTCAAAGTACGCTTGTTCTTTCATGATTATTTTAATATTTTGATTTATCCGTCTGTATACGTGATGAAGATCTCCTTTTATTTGCCAAAATAAGATCACTGTACATTCCTGAATATAACAATAAATCTTTGTTCTGGAATGCCGTACTGTGTCGCTAAGACATCCACTCCTGGGTAGCGCTGCTGTATGGGCACAGACATATCTGTAAAAGTTAATTTATATCGTATCTGGAACAATACTGATAAGTTCAAAGGATCACTAGTCCATCTTCTCTCTGTTCACAATGAATATGTTATCTACTGTCTCTTTCAAGATCGGTGTCCAGGAAACGGTCGCTCTCATGGCATTTCTCCCCCGTCCCTATCAGTCAAATATTGGTTTAAACAGACACCCCTAGGATTGAGGCAGTCTAAACCTCATAACTTTAATGTTCATTGACAAGGTACGCATTTCCTCCTGTACATGCATCATTAGTCAAGTGACCCTGAGTTTAGTCTAGTAGAGAGTGTCGTCGCTAGGTAGCAGGAAACCCCAAAATACTGTCAAAGGAATGATTATTAACATGTGGACACAGTTAGCAAAGTTTGGCATAAATTAAGATGGACTTGCGTTTAAGTGATTTACAAATGCTTTTTATGTTTATATGTACAGAAACCAGATCATCAACGATTTAACTTATTACTGAGTTTCAATATAATAAAAATTGAATTCTTTAGTAAACTATTTCTTTTTCCTTGTTGCAAATGGTAAGATGGAAGCAGACTCGTTAACTTCAATAAGATAAAACAATACCACTCATTTATGCATGTCATACTGATTTGTCTTACTAAGTAACATCCAAAGATGCTGTAAACCTCAACACAATGTTTCCCGCCATTGATAATGTTGCCTTTTACGATTATTCGATCAAGTTTCGTAATCCACACTGACAAATTTCGTATTGAAATATCTGAAATATTGATCTAATATGGATTCAGTTTGAAAATCAAAAATGAGCATTTAATTGTTATTCATTTTAAAGAAGTTAACATTTTCTGAATGCAATTGCATTTGTTTGTTTGAATAATATGTCTAACAACGATGGAGTTACACTTTTAATTACTATTTTGACTCAATTAAAGCTCTTGGAATTTATATTCCCCTTGACAGAAATTGAATGAAATTGGGAATGAAAATGGGGAATATGTCAAAGAGACAACAACCCGACCAAAGAGCACACAACAGCCGAAGACCACTAATGGGTCTTCAATGCAGCAAGAAAATCCCGCACCCGGATGTGAAACTTGCTTTTCTATGTTTTAACGGTTCTTTTAAATATAACCAGGGCTCCAAACCTTGCACAAGCAAGCTGCAATATAATTATGTGAAGTGGTTATTGAAAAAACCAGAATGTGACATAAAAGAAAAAGGCTCAGGATTGAAGAGGTATGAATTTACAGTGTGTTGTTTTTTAAAAACCTTCGTGAAATATTCACGACTTTAATAGACACGGGACGATTTAAATCTTGGCATATTGTATACACATCTGCCGTTTATCGAAGACTTTATAGTGCTCTCTCTAGATACACTATTGTTATTTTTGTCGTCGGGTTGCTGTTTCATTAAAATGAACCACACATCTCATTTTGTTATTATGAAAAATGTGATAAGATAAGTATTGCAATAGATAGAAGTCATATTTGAATTTTTGATGATAATATTTTAGTACAACATATACTAGATTGACTTTTAAGACAATTCACACTTAAGCTTGTTTTAGGGTAACAGTACAAAATTAGGGTTGTTTGGTAGGTAGGTATGTAGTACGGTAGGTAGTTAAAATAATCTTGTTTTTCTGAATTATTTTATATAGACGAAATAGGGGAGGATTCTAGATAAACTGTACACAAAACTACGAATACAAAAGAGAAATGCACTTTAATTCGACCTTTTCATGTCTTTATTAGTCTGGTTTTATCGTCCTTGTCAAAGAATTACAATTTTAAATGCATGTATGGAATTATGAACTTATAGTACTAATTACTGGCTAAAATATCCCGTCTAATTCACACAGATAGTGGTTTGATTTATTGAATGAGACTGAGAGAGCATATGTGTCATACCAAACAGAACGTGATCAGGTTTTATTCTTTGAAGACCGTTATATTGCTGGTGTGCTTCTAAATAACTTACTTGCAGCAATGTTTTGACAAGTGGGCAATAGCGATAAATCTTTGAATATGCAGGGAAGCTTATGCGTATCTATAGCTGCCGCGAATAAGGCAAAAAACAAAACGAAACCAAAAAACACATAAACGGTAGTTACCACTAAAGACCGAAAAGTGTTTTAAGCGAAAATAAAAAATAAAGCAGAAGTTGCTTTTAGAAATGACCATAATAACCGCATCTCCATTGCCTGTATAAATCAAAACTACAATAAAATAGATAACCAGAATATGAATCAAGTAAAACAGGTGATATTGGAAATTGTCAGTAATACACAAATGTCGCTTTTTGATTTAAATTCCATTTCATCCAGACGTTTTTTGGCAATCATTGGTTTTATATTGCTTGGTTTTGTTCATTTCTTGAAGAGATCAGATTGAGGTTCATGTAGATGAAGCAAAAGGTCCTTTATTTAGCCATCTGAAATCTTAACCCTCCACTTTTAATATTCATGGATGGAATAACATAAACATCAAATAACAACAATCAGAATAGGAAAAGCACACTACTTCAGTCTATTTTTATTTACTGGCTTATATCCGTGACAGAAAAAAAATATAAGCATATGGTAGTATCGTATACTTCTTTGTATGCTTATTTGATTAATTGCATGGATAAAAGGCAAATGGATAAGTTTGTCAGTTTATTTTCGACTTATGAGTATGAATGGCCCTTTAATATCTTTCGCCTCTCTTTTAATAAAACCTTAATAGGAATAATCGGTTTTATAGGTGTTTTTTGACAGATTTTCCCATACACTGGCTTACAAATTATAAAACTTCCAAGAGAAAAAATAAACATTGTTCTTTGTCTCTGATGTGTACAAAAACAACAAGTTTAAGCCAGTACTATCAATGTTCTTGTCCTGCGTCATTGGGATCGCTGTTTTTTTAAGGTCAATCCAGGCTTACAGTAAAGATATAAAGAACAAAATTGGCGTGAGGTCTCCTCTACATGCTTCACCTAGAGTAATTGCAACCTTTTTTGTAGCAGGAATTGTGTTATTTCAGGTAAATACATTTGATTTTTCTGGGATTATTTTGGAGCTGAATTGTATACAAAAAACTAGGCAAGTATAGCAAACAAGCAAACAAACAGACAAACAAACATGTTAGACAATACTTTGCATCCTACCTTCTATTGTTTTGTGGTAAATGGAGCTAAATAATGGAAAACTTTATATTAGTATTTAAATTGGCAAAAACCTTTACATCTTTCAACAGCAAGGGCGACAGGCGTGATATTATAACTTATTCGTTTAAAATGGTTCTTTGTTTTGATGGTCTGACGGTTCTACATACTTACTAACCTCACACAAATACTGCCTATTTGAATTACTTTTTAGGATAAGACTTCATGAATCTGTCAAAAAGTAGCAATATTCAACAAACAACCGTTTCTACCTTAGCTAGTTCCCTGTCTTTATTTTGACTCTGCTTTCCAAGTTATATGCCGTATTTTATTTCCTTATTCAAGCTTGTTGTCATCATGTTGTTAGCTGGGTTTGTTATTGTGTTTTTCTTTTACAACATATGGTCTAGAATGGCACAGTTGAGGTTTGTGCGCAATCAAAACTTATTTAACCTAGTACAAATTGTGCTTGTATCGAGTCAGTCTTTCTGGACCATGTGTTGCTCGTTGTTGTTTGTCTTTGTTTGTATGTAATTTTTCCAGAGTAGTCTGAAGTTGGTGGTTGGTGTGATCTTTTGTACTGCTTAATTTTTTTTGTAAATTCTGTTATCTTTTTTGTGTTTTGTTGTGGTATATGGTTTGTATTAACAAAATCGTTTTACATGAATAAAATCTAATGCACATCATGATCGAAAGTCATTCCATGTTGAGGTAAAATAAATACGCGTATTTTGGTATGAGTGTAAAGTGGTCCTTTGGATGGGATGTTACTCGTGTCAAATCTAGGCAACAGTAGTTCAATTCTCATATATCGACGAAGAAGTTAAAAATCAAGGGATCAAACTAAAAATGAATAAATTGAATGAACTCCAATAGGAGAGAGACGATGTTCGTCAAAATGTACGCTTCTCCTGCTATGCATGCATCCCTTCTCATGCGAAACTTCACTCAGTCAAAATGTCAAAATAGGTCAAAGTACAGATCAGTGGCGTACACTTGCATCTAGATCTAAGACCGCGAAAAGATAGCTAGTGATTTGAGACACGCACACATCATATCAGTCAACCACTTTGTTAAGATGCATATGAACCACTTATTAATTGTCGATTCCAGTCGTTCTTTCTCATAACTATGTTGAAGCAGTTTTTACTTTAGTGAGCACAACCCTATTTATGAATTCGGTAAAGTTTAATATGTGCGAACGTGAAGTTTTAGTTCAGTTATGTAAACGCCATACGATGGTGAAGAGGGTATATGTTATTGCTGAGAAATTGGAAATTAAAAATTGCAAAATTAAACACAGAATTAAGTTTGAAATCGTCAATCAATGTTTATATAGAGGGAAATATCAAGATACGAAACAGACATTTTAGTTTCGGTAGTATCCCTAATCTCATGTTTACTTGCATAAATAAGATGCAAGTACTCATTTCGTCTAATTAAGTCAAATTCACGACGCATGACTTATTGTTAAAGTGTTATATATATTTGATAGATATATGAAATATAATTTCTGTTTTTGTTTCAGGTTGGCATGGAACTGCTCACTCTTTATATCTTTTATAAACCTGGACTTCTGTTTACGACATACATCCAAACTGAATTATTCAACACATCTGAAGAGGCATCAGTACCTAAATTTGAAACCTTACTTACTGTTGCAGATGGTATTATATTTATCCATTCAAAGTATTATACAGCAAGTCATATAGAAATATTTTGCAAATACAACTGTATTTACCGACACTCTAAAGGAAGTAATCCAATTATTGATCACATTATTAATGGGTATCTTATTTTTATATACCACATATATAACTTATTTGACAGACCCTGTTGTTTTATTAGATGATCACTCAGAGACCAAACTGCCTTTTCAGTTCTATTAGTGATTTTTTTTTTGTTTTGTGTCAAGGTATTTCATGATTTTGGGAACACAGTATGATGATAACATTTGGGGTTACCGACTCCGTTTTGCCACTAAAGCACTCACAGGTTCGTGTTTTCTCTTAATACGAACATAATTCGTTTGTTTTTTTAAAACTTCCCAGTAGTCCATTAATATCGAACCAACAGCCATAATTCTTTTTCCCACGTTAAACGATAGGTTTGAATTTATGAATAAAATATTCTTTAGTTTATGTTCCTATGTGTTTTGATCTTAAAAAGTATGATTTATTTCATTCCCGCCGAAATTGATATGTATGAATGAAAAGCTTTTCCAGTATGAAACAATATGTACCATGATTTCTACATACTAATTTGTAGAATGTAAATGTTATGTGTACTCTTTCAAATATATCCCAAACATGTATATTTCAACGACCTTTAAAAAACGTTATTGGTAACTTCTGCCAGTAAATCGTAACAGTTTACTACTAGAAATATTTCTATCGGCCTTAATTTAAAACCTCAATATATGTTAAACCGTCCTCTTTTTCAGTTGGTTTTTACGTGTCATTCTCTCTGTCCAGCATATTCATGGTCGGTTACGTCATTGCAATCTTCATCAGTTATCGTAAAGATCTCGAAAAGATGCAAAGAGGAGACTACACATTCTTGCCAATGAAATTCAGAAAAAGTTTAAATGACAATCTAGTCGTAAGTGTAATAATCATATAATGAACGTAGTCTTTGTTGAAATATTTACAACATGTACAGATTCGGGGTGATTTACAGCCTACATATTTTATAGACCATTGTCTATCGTTGAACATCGTTTGCTGATCTCTAGATTTGTATAGAGCTTATGTCTCATTGACGTATAGCAGGCATTTTTATTCACATTTCCGGTGAAAGGAAGAGCAGCATTCCGGGGACTGATATTACTTCTACTTATTCAAATGATATATCCAAACTCCATACATTTTGATTGATTGATGGTGTTAAACGCCCTTTCCAGCAACCTTTATGACTTTTTATTGGTAGATGTAGCCTGAGTACCTAGACAAAACTACCTACCTTCGGCAGGAAAACTGGCAGTCCTAGTTTACTAGGTTGGAGTCTGAGATCGATTACAAACTTACAACCTCAAGTTTGACAGAATAGTTGACACTGTGGATGAACTACTGAGACTACTCAGCTACCGAGCTACCGATGCCTATTCCTACATATTGAGATTGTGTAGTTAAAATTACACAAATTACAAAATTTAATAACCTGTAAACCTGTTATGTGTAATCAACCGACACTCATATTTTAGAAAATACTTGCTTCCATTTTGGAATGTATATAATTTTCGTTACTAAAAAAATAATAATAAAAGCTCTAACTTTGAAAATTCATTTTACTAAATATAATATGTTTGGGGGAAACAATTATCCTTTGTCATGGTTATTGTTGTTGTGGTTCCATTTTGATAAGACATATTGTACAACTTGACAATTTGAGTTGTTGGCCTTTTCTCCAATTTTATCTGTAAGCATGAAAAAGGTCAAATAAAACACAAATGTCTCGGATTTATAATGCAAAGCATGAAGATTTTAAAAAGCAATCAATTTACATTCCTCAAATCTTTTGTCATTCAATAGATTTAGTTTTCAAACCAATTCTTGGAAACTATTGAAAAAAAAACTCACCAAAGATACAAGGCTTGTAATTTTGTACGACAGACGCGCGTCATCGGTGATGCTCGATTAAAAAAGTCACAAGGCCAAAATAAAGTACGAAGTTGAAGAGCATTGAGGAAAGCATTTTTTTTTTATTTTCCTCCAGATCTTCATTTAGGGACTCGTTCAGGTCCAAACTGCTGTTAAGATATCACATACTCCACTAAATAAATAAAAATACAAAATAATAAAACAGATATATACATACTTCAAAGCGGCATAACGGTGAAAGGAAAAATATATTAAAGTTAAACATATCAACACTTTAAACAGGTGATAAAAATAATTCGTTCAGTTTTAACTTTTTAATTCAAGCTTCACGTATGAGTCATTAAGACGAAACGAGCTTCTGGCTTAAACATTTTTAAGCCTGTTTTCTATGATGAGTTTATTTACTTAATTAAAAGTAAAGCATAACATGTCGTTTGATTATTAAAACTTCAATATCCCAACGCAATACTAAAGGATTACATATGGAAGCCATACAGCTTATTTTCGATAGGTTTCTTTACAAGCATCAGCCTAATATGGATATTTTAAGGTAAAAAAAAATATCAAGCATAAGCGGGAACATGGTTTAACTAGAAATATCAAAAAAGAGGGTTGATCGTTCACAAAGATGTTTAACCTCGTCGCATTTCTTGTCTTCTTGTCCCAAGAAGGAAGCCTGTAATTCAATAGTAATTTTTGGGTCAATACTTTTGATAAAACAAACAGTCTGGTTTTGTTCTTACCGCAAACTGTTTTTCAAGGCTTCCGATTTCACCGGGAAATGTTTGGTATTTGTCAATACCTAAATATTCAATACTACTCTGTGATTTTATAAGATGTCCATTACAGGTGGTTTGAAATCTAGTACCCTTTTTTTAATTGTCGCTTTGGACTATAAAAAATGCATTCAGTTTTACCAAAATGGTGCTTTCATCGATAAGCTTTTTCCAACATTTACCGAGATTTTAGTAAGAAACCATATTAGCAATGCCAACTAGCATTTAGTAGAAGTTTATAGTCTGAATTTATGGTAATGGACACGTCGTTGAACGAAAATTGGACTAAGCTCTATTATAATTTATTTAAGCAACTGTTTTCTTCTTGTTTTAAACTATTGGAATTATCTAATGATGGAAACTCCAATCGACTAAAGATAGCAAAATATTGCATTTGGATTGATAAAACGAAGGCCTCTTTGTTTAGAAAAAAGAAAAAGTCTCTGCATCTTCAAATTGATTGTCAAGGTTCCAAATAAGCAAGATGATAACTCGTCTAAATAAAATATACTAGAATAATGAAAAACAATACGACAACTGAGAATCAAGTTTGCAGTTGAACAGCGAAAAGGGCTCCTCAGTGAAAACAGCCTTACCTTATATCTAATGTGGTTCAATTCTTAAGACTTGAGCTTAAAGTTAAAAAATTTGGTATTGTTCTATGGTATTTATAATACATCTCATTTCATACTGTTAATTATTTACTTTTAGGCATCAAGTTTACAATATTCTGGGGCACAGATTGCATATCTAGTATGGTGTAAGTTTAAGTAATAATAACTGAAAGATAAGCCATTGCGTTTGAGAGAAATGAATTTAGCATTTTAGGAAAGGAAAATAATTTTTTAATGTACGAATTCAATTTAAAAAAAATCAATCTCAGAAAGATACTTATTTATATATTCAGCACCGAATACCGAGTTCTTTTGTAGTCCAGACACCAAATGTGTATTGCAACAAACTCTGTCAAAACCTTTCAATTCCCAATTTAAAATTAATGTTTACGTAATGTCCAGTGTTTACACAGGTTTTACAATAAGAATTTAATTACCCAAGCTGAAAACAAAGTTTGCATTTAGGGTGCACTACGGGTGACTGTTAACTTTTAATGTAAGGATTACGAGTTCACTTGGTAAAAACATTATTGTAGTCATTTAAAAATCATTCATCCGAAATGGCAACCTCAAACTGGATAATGCATGACTTAGATAAACACGGAAATGACACTTCTTCACAAAAACGGACTCGTTACGAATTTCATTTAGAATGCAATTTTGAGTTGACAGCTGAATCCGAGAAAATATTCAAATTTAGTCATTCTACAGTTTTGCAGAGTTCCTTATAAAGGAGAATGTTCGCGAAGACCCAATGATTGAAATTTCAAATAAATTAGCAAAAATGTAACGATGTGAAAGTTGATGATGACAATTTAGCAACATAATCGACCTTTCATACTAAGTGTTTATATAACTTTTTCATTGAATGCTAGTATGATAATACGGATGACGCTTCCAATGCACTGGTGGAACAAAAGGCGATTGTGTCAATGAAAACACTAATTTGCCAATTTCGGACTTGAATGAAGAGAGTCTGTTGCATCTGCTATTAAGTATCAGGAACTATGCTCTTATAAACAAAAACTACAAATCTTGAGCAAATACACTTCGAATTCTTTTTTCATGAAAATATATATTATATTCATACTTGCCGCTGGAAATAGCAATTTCTGTACATCATAATATGATTCATCACATGGTTGTCTTTCGATTCAGGTCAAATGTTAGACTGATTTAACCGAAAAATGTATACAGTCCTATCGGTGTTTGGTCTAAGAAAAGAACTCACTGTAGTATGCCCAGCGAAAGTTTCTAAGTTTTAAGAACTGAAGGCGCTTCAAAGATACGCAAAAAAGGAAAATATATTTCTGCTTCCGATGCTTAAAAGCGTTTGATGAGTTATTACTGCCACAGTTAATATATGGTTTTAGCCTTATATATATATATGCTATAATAAACCATGAAGATAAAAGTAATGAATGAAAGAATTGCAGAAAAAGTATGAAATCAAAAAGTTACTACAAAAATTCACTAATTTAGTTGGTCTATCCTGCAAAGCAATGTCAAATTGCGACTTTTTCAAGGACTCATTGTAATGTCAATGATGACTGCAGTAACTTGAACGGTCTCAATTTTTTTTTTATCAGATGCGCATTTCGCCAATTACGGTCTCAAAAAAAAGTTCAATATTTTTTTCTGTGTTTCAACGCTTATTTTACATCCGGATTATTTTTTATTCATAAACCTTAATCATAGATATTTTTCTCAAACAATCCCCAAAACAACGTTTTATAAACAAAACTTTAAAAATCCAGTTTTCAACCCATAAACGGTTTATAGTCCGAGATTACTCTGACGTCCAACGGCAGTTTTGCCAGTCAAGCTGGGGCCGTGGGACGTCAAAGCTCGTCCCATATCAAAAAGTGGATATTTGCCCGTCCAAAATTGATGCGCCGCTTCGTTGCTTCTGGAGCCGATTGACGGCCTTGGATCCATATAAATCGGGCCTCAGTTTGTTCATTTTTCATTTATTTCTTCATTTATGCAAGTTTCACCTACCTGACACCCTTTATTTTCTCATATTTGGACAGTTATCACATTGTTCCATCAATTCCTGCATTTTTACTTTTTTATTTTTTGGTTTTTATCTTGAATAGTATAAATGATAAAGATCAACTGTAAACAGAAAATATGTTCAGCAAAGTAAGATCTTCAAATAAGTTTATATGACCAAAATTGTCAATTGACCCCTTAAAGAGTTATTGCCCTTTAAGGACAATTTTACACAATTTGTTTATCATGTTTTCTTACTTTATAAAATCTTCCTCTCTGAAACCACTGAACCAATTCCAACCAAATTTAAACTGAATGATCCTTTGGGTATCTAAAATAAAGTATGTGTTTTATTTTCTGTTTCGTCAAAAAACATGGCCACCATGGCTAAAAATAGAACATAGGTTAAAATGCAGTTTTTGGCTTATATCTAAAAAAACAAAGGAGTAAGAACAAATCTGACACGCGGTAAAAGTGTTCATTAGGTGAAGTTATATCAGCCCTGAAATTTTCAGATGAATCTAATAACCCATTGTTGGGTTGCTGCCACTAAATAGGTAATTTTAAGGAAATTTTGCAGTTTTTGGTTATTATCTTGAATAGTATTAATGATAAAGATAAACTGTAAACAGCAAATATGTTCAGCAAAGTAAGATCTACAAATAAGTTTGTATGATTAAAATTGTCAATTGACCCCTTAAAGAGTTATTGTCCTTTAAGGGCAATTTTACACAATTTGTTTATCATGTTTTCTAAGTTTAAAAAATCTTCTCCTCTAAAACCACTGAACCAATTCCAACCAAACTTAAGCTGAATGATCCTTATGGTATCCAGAATAATGTTTTTTTTTTGTTTTTGTTTCGTCAAAAAACATGGCCACCATGGCTGAAATAGAACATAGGGGTAAAATGCAGTTTTTGGCTAATATATCTCAAATACTTAAGCAATTAGAGCAAATCTGATGAGAGGTTAAAATGTTCATTAGGCCAAGTTCTATCAACCATGATATTTTCAGACGAATCTAACAGTTCATTGTTGGGTTGCTGCCACTAAATTGGTAATTTTAAGGAATTTTGCAGTTTTTGGTTATTATCTTGAATATAAACTGTGAACAACAAAAATGTTCAGCAAAGTAAGATCTACAAATAAGTTAATATGACCAAAATTGTCAAATGTGGCCTTTAGGAGTTATTGCCCTTTAAAGACAATTTTTCACAATTTGTTCATCTAGTTTGCTTACTTTAAAAAATCTTCTCCTTTGAAACTGCTGAATCAATTTCAGCCAAACTTGGGCTGAATGAGTTTCAGAGTATCTAGTATAAATTTTGTATTTTATTTTCTTGAACGTCAAGAAACATAGCCACTTTGGCTAAAATGGAACATATGGGTAAAATGTATTTCTTTGCTTTTGAGGAAAATATGACAGATACAAAGAACATCTCAATGGAATTTTTAAGCCACTCATTAATATATATTAAAAAGCAAAAATAATCAATGATGAAAGATTTAAGCAAAAAATTACATGTGAGCGATTCAGGCTCTTAAGAGCCTCTTGTTTATATAGACGACTCGTTGCTTCTTTTTTTCACCGAATGTTTCTGCTTCCATAGCACTATATACTGTTGTGTATTTTACTCTGGTTAATGTATATAACATGATCGGTTTTACTCCCATAACCCTCTTTTTTTTCCTAGCAACGTACCACAGTCTTCAAAAGATACTGAAGCCTGATCTTCAGCATCTTTATATCTATCAACCATCACAAAACGTGTTTTAATGTTTCCACACATTTCACTTGCTTGGCATGGACGTAGGTCTGTATATGAGAGGTTCTGCTCAAAGCAAACACATTCATTTGAGCACACATATTTTCCTTTATAAGTACAAACAAGGTCTTGTATGAAGTCCGAAGACATTTGACTCTCGAAAAACACCGGGTCCAAACCATCCTTATCAATCCATTCAAACTTTTACGGAGATCTGAAAGGCGGTATTGGAAGATGTAATGTCATCCATATACTTGTCTGCACAGGTGCTTAAGCAAATGTTGCCTAAATGATGATTCACAAGGGGGAAGCTTGGCCAGAGACGCATCTTTAGTAGTCGAAAGATTTACACGTAATTTATTGAGGTCACTGTGTACGCTTTTGAATTTACTCTTTTGATCACGAAACAGCCACGAGCTTTCTTGGACCTGAAAGAGATTCATCTACATCACAGTTTGCCTGGTTTACTAAATCGGACACATCACTACAAACCTGTTTCAGGACTTTGAAAACCGTTTTTTTTTACCTATACCAAACATTGCCGATGGGGAGTCACATCCTGAAATTACATGCACTACAGGCAAGCATTGACTGACGATGGAATTTAAAAAATTGCTTAGTTCATGCATAAGTATAAAACGTCCTGCCGCCTTGGTGCTGGTTATAGTTCCTGTTTCAAACCAAAGTTATTCTGTGTTTTTCTAGGAAGAATAATAGTGGAAACAAAGAACTTAAAAATCCGTGCCAGGGGATTTCACTATGATCCTTCCTTTACAGCTACAACTTCCAAACTGTCTATCGGCATACATGGCGTGTACAATCATACGCGTATCAGTTCCCCATGCGTACTGTAAAGCTCGAAGCAGTCAATGACAGTTTTAGCACAAATGCGTTTTCGATTTGAGGATTGGAAAAAAATCCGCCTAAAGTAAGTTCACTATTATTTGCTAGTGTATTAGGTTTCTTTTGGTGGTTACAAACAATTATATTCCCAAGAAACTGAGCAATGTTTGCTTATTTTCGTTGGAAGATAAAAACTTTTTCCAGTCTGACAGGGAGCGACCTTCAATTAATTGGAAGACCTTTGGTGTTTAGTTTGATCTTCGGTTCCGTTCTGCTGTCTGGATACAAAGTTGGACGTCATATTTTGTATCTGTCCAAGAACTCAACATCGGAAGTAGCCCATGAATAACAGCGGAGCTGAGATTGGACGATTTCTGTCCCCAGGTCACCAAAACTTTTCATTTTTTTAGCATTGATACACCGGATAAGAAACATATCATCCCTAATCTAAACAGTAAGCGGTTTATCAAACTCAGGGAGATAGTGGAAATACGATGTCTCGTTCTCGAGTTGATGGCAATGATCGGCTTTACATGATTTTCTCATGGTTCCATCATCATGAAAAAGGGATAAAATTGAGAATGGAAATGGGGAATATGTCAAAGAGACAACAACCCGACCAAAGAGCAGACAACAACCGAAGGCCCCCAATGGGTCTTCAATGCAGCGAGAAATTCTCGCACCCGGAGGTGGTCCTCAGCAGGCCCGTAAATAAAATTGTGTACTAGTTCAGTGAAAATGGACGTCACACTAAACTAAAAAAAACATATAAATGAACTAAAATTTAAAAAAAAAACAAGATTAACAAAGGCCAGAGGCTCCTAACTTGGGACAGGCGCAAAAATGCGGCGGGGTTAAACATGTTATGTGAGATCTCAACCCTCCCCCTATACCTCTAGCCAATGTAGAATAAAGAAACACATAGCAATACGCACAGTAAAACTCAGTTTAAAAGAAGTCCGAGTCCGATGTCAGAATAGGTAACAAAAGAAACTAAGCAAAACGACAATGATACATAAATTAACAAAGGACTACTAGCAGTTACTGACATGCCAGCTCCAGGCCTCAATTAAACTGATTGAAAGATTATGTCTTCATCATATGAAAATAAAGTACAATCCCTCCCGTTAGGGGTTTAGTATCATACCATCATAAACTATATGAGAAAAACATAACCCGTATCATGCCAACAACTGGTTTTAGAATTAAATGTGTTTATTTCCGATGCAAAGACCCTATGAGTGAATCAATATTAATACCAAAATATGCAATCCTTAATGACCTGACAACAGTATCGTAACTATGTCCCTTCCGAATAAGTCTATTTAAAGGTTTGGTTAGCTTTTGAGGTGAATGCCGACATTTTTTTGTCCTTTGTAAAGAATATCACAATAAAATATTGGATGTGAAAAACCTGAACGTATAAGATGTCTGCATGTTGAATTATATTTACGAATGATGTCCTTGTACCGATGATAAAATTTAGTAAATGTTTTAACTAGTGTGTGCTATCGGAAAATGTAGGGATCGGACTAATCGGAAATGACAAAACCTTTTCAACAGTGACGTCATCTCGACTATTCGCTAACACCAATGCTCGACGGAACTCGAGTAAAAAATTAATGTGAAGATTCAAAATTTCTCCTGTTCTACATTTTAATTTTGTTTTATTCGTTAGGTCCTCGAATATTTTTAACGTTGACCGAGGAATAGAACCAAAGAAAAGAACATGGTTTTCAATTTTCTGAACTTGTTCTTCATCTCGAGTCAAAGCTGTTTGCTTTACTTCATCATGCTCAACGCTTTTGCCATTGATGCAACAATACCTGGTTTTCATTTCTGACGTAAAGTCTGCAAGCACATGTCGAGTAAGTGACCATCTCATTAGGGCTGGCTTTTGACATTGTATACCACTGATTTCACCACAACCTTTTGAGTCCTTTATGGCAGATTTGTCAGTTGCCATGTCGCTCTATACTCCATTAAAATTTCCAGGCCTTTGACGTATCTAAAACTCACCTCGCTGAAATGCTAATTCTACAGCCAGTGGTAAAGCTAGCACACTAGCAGGCAGACAAGTAGCCATCTTGATTAGTTGATCCTATTTGTAACATATATATAGGGCAACATGACAGCAGTGCAGCTCATGTAAAGAGACCAATTGCCCTCTCTTTCTGTATATATATACGAGTTCGAATCCCGGCAAGGGGAGAACAAACATTTGCTTTCGCAAATTTGCAGATTTAACATTGTTGTGCTGATATTTAGAGTAGTTATGAATATAATATGTGTTTTCAGCCGTGTATCAACTTCACTGATGATCCAATGGATGGATCTGTCGTAGAGTTGTCACTTGTTTAGACGTACTTATCTATAATTATTTCTGTGACAGCATCGTACGATCCTTTATGATAGATAATTTAGCTAATCTGCAATCAATTCCATCTTCATGCCTAATATATCATGTACTGTGTTACAACTCTAGATTCTGCTGACGAGGAAAGGTAACACTAAGCCACCGAAACCTGAATTTTTAGTTCAGTCTAGGTGGCCGAGTGGTCTAGAGCGCTGGATACTGTGCAGGCGGTGTTGTCACGATATCTAAATAGCATGAGTTCGTGACCGGCGAGGGAAGAACAAAATTTTGCTTCCGCAAATTTGCAGATTTAACATTGTTGTGCTGATATTTAGAGTAATTATGTATACATTATTAGTTACATGGTGTGTTAGTGAGCTAATACGAGATATACGGGGTCAGTAAATTTAATATGGGACGAGAGCGCAGCTCGAGACCCATATGGAATTTACTGACCCCGTATATCTCGTATTATGTCACTAGCACACCGTGTAACAAATTTATCTTACCTCCTGTGGATGTGATGTGGTCTATATTAAAAACAAATATCAAATATAACAATTTAATATATATCACAGAACCTTGATATCTCAAATTTAGATAATAATTTCAATAATCAATAATAAAATAGTCAGTATCTGTAACACATCTGTTTGTGTATAACAAGAAAATGATGAAAAATGTATGTATTCATTTCAAAACAATATGTATAATAAACAGTCTGCAGCTGACAACTGTAATATCTGCCAATGTACAATGATGTACATCTTTGCAACTCTATTTGTGAATTGTTAGGTTATGTATTACAGTAACATTTCCAGAAAATATCTGATTTCTTGACTGCATATTGGGTTCTTTAGTTTGATTTGGTCCATGTGAGTTACCATCAAAATCTCCCAAAATATCATTAAGGTCGATATCTTGTAAATAGTCCATAAAGTCTTCCCTACTTGTACTATTGTCATGAACTATATGTATGACTTGTTTATTGTTATTATTTACTGGTACAAGATCCTGAATTACAGTTTCAGCAGGAATGTTTGCCCTATCTGTAAAGGGTAAGGCAAGTGAAGTCGTAGAGGGTAATGCCTTTTGCTTTACAACAGGATCTTTCACAAGATTTTCTGAAATTGTTTTTACCCATCCTTATTTTGTAATCCGTATCAACTCTCTGATATGTTGTTAGAGATTGTACTGATTTGTGTCCTGTTACAGCCATAATTTAAGCAGATCCGTACATATTTTTCGTTAACCCAGTTGCTCCAGTTGCATGTATTGAGTGATTTTTATAACTTACACTTCTTAATTAGGTCTGACATAAACACGCCCAGTTTCTTTTCTCCAATTGGCATATTAGCATATCAAACATCACATTCCATTTCAAAGGTATCCAATGGTTTCTGCCATAATCTATCACATTCTGGATTTAAATGACAAATATACTTTTTGTAAGAGGCAACATGACAGTACACTGAACCCAAAATATAAATGAATTATTAACTAATAATATATGGTCAGTAAGATGTTATACATGGTGTGTACAAGATTTTTAATACACGTCAGTACAACTTAATACATGGAGTGCAGAAGATTTTTGATACACGGCCAGTAAGTTTCATACATGGTATGTACAAGATTTTTAATACATGGTCAGTAAGATTTAATACATGGTGTGTACAAGATTTTTAATACATGGTCAGTAAGATTTTATACATGGTATGTACAAAATTTTCTATACATGGTCAGTAAGATTTAATACATGATGTGTACAAGAATTTAATACACGGTCAGTAAGATATACATGTGTGTTCAAGACTTTCAATACACGGCCAGTAAGGTTTTATTTATGGTGCGTACAAGATTTTTAATACTAGGTCAGGAAGATTTTATACATAGTGTGTACAAGATTTAGTATACACGGTCATTAAGATTTTATACATGGTCATGATTGTGAGAACAGGTGTTTTAATACACAGGCAGTAAGATTATATACATGGTGTACATGGTCAGTAAGATTTTATACATGATGTTTACAAGATTTTTAATACACGCTCAGTAAGATTTTATACATCGTGTGCACAAGATATTTAATACAGGACAACTAATATTTTATACCCCCCTTTTTTTAAATTGACAACTCACCTGGTGAATCTGGCATAACTCCTGAAACGATTTCCTTGTTAGATTCTCTGTGATTTTTGGTACGCTCGTCTATGGTCTTGATTACATATTTAGAGCCTGTATTACTATCTGTTTAAACCGAAAATGTTGTTTTGGTCGTGGTATGGATGTTTTCTTGACCTCTTCTACAAAAGTAGAGTCTAATATCAAACTGCACTTTATTTGCGAGTCCTGTACGTGTGTCTGGCGAAAGATATAAGGATGTGTAAAGTTTTTCTCGGTCTACTTCGTCAATGACTGGATGGTGTTCAATATCACCAAGGCCTAAACGTTTGACTTCAGCCAGCACATTTCTAAAGTTGGTGTTGACATCATTAAATTAAGTATCTTTCAATATATCAAACGTTTTATTTTAAGGTGAATATTTTAGATATCTGTTTAATCCATGTCTTATGGACTCTAGAGATGATGCTTTATACCGCTCACCGTCGGGTTTACGTAGATCTGCATAAAAATGTGAGAGTGATTCGTTCAGGCGCACACAATCAAAAGTTTCAAAAGCACAGTTCTGTTTTTTCTCATTCAAATAATCACGAAGAATATTTGCACATCTTTTGTTAGCTATTAAAGTATTGTCCAAAGATTTATCTGTCATCTCCTCGTCTATTGTACTTGCGAAACGCTTCTGCGTCTTTTTCGTTGCCATCTTTTTTGTTTTGAAAGGGAAGTAACTCCTTACTAACACCATATGGTAACAGACCCTATATGGTAACTAACCCCATATTTTTTAGGACACCCTATTTCAAATATATATTGTCACCACGTGTAGTGCTTTAACCAATCATATCCCCATAAATCTATACGAGGTAAGATAAATATATATATACAAGTCTAAATTGAAAACAACGTTTAAACCTATGATTGCGTTGGATAAAAACCGCATTTTTTTATACGTGTGCATGCAAAACAAATTTCTTGGTAGAGGGGTCTAAATACAGCACAAACAACATTTTCCAAAATACCAAAAAAGTCAAAAAGTATATTTTAACAAAACGCATTTGATTAGCAGGTAAAACAACGGATGTTCTTAAACACTGCTGAATGCCATGGCGATTGCCAAATAAACGGATCACCAGATGTAACAAAATGGATATTAATTATTAATTTAATACCGAACAGAAAACAATCAACTTGCGGGAAAGATGGTATACCGCAAACATGAGGTGCAAAAATTGATACACCATATCCGGATTTCGACAATTAATGTCTCTTCAGTGATGTTAGGAATCGAAACGGTATTAGGAAGGCCATATGATTTACCTAAATTTAGGATAGGCTCTTTAATTTTGAAGAGTCGAAATAGGATGAACGGATTATATAAACCCGAAGGCAAATATAATACGAAATATATAAATATAAGTCCAAACGAAAAAATATAAACAAGCTTAAATTGAAAACAATGTTCAAGCCTATGATTCCGTTGGATAAAAACCGCAATTTTTATACGTGTGCATGCAAAACAAATTTCTTGGTAGAGGGGTCTAAATACAGCACAAACAACATTTTCCAAAATATTTATATATATATTGTGTACAAGTTATCATTTTGTACAAATTATAATTTGTACAAAAAAAATGTACAAATTATAATTTGTAATTTGACTTTGTACCAATTGTAATTTGTACAAAAAGTGCTTGTACTATTGACTAAAATTCACTTATAACTTGTACAATAATTTATAGTATGGATTTTGTTATAATAAAGCATTGATACACATAATAGATTATTTTTAATGAACACACAATAAATCTTGTTAAAACATACAAAAATAGTTCTTTATCATTTGTTTGAGCATGTCATATGTCAGTGAATTATAACATCGGAAATTGCACAACATCTTTTACATTTACATTTAGAAGTATTTCGTTTTCTTGGTTAGATATTCGGCTTGAATCTGTTGGCCAGACAGCGTACGCTTCCTGGCAGGATAATTGGTGTTTCAACGTCACTGTCATCCTGATTGTCACTGGGGCCAATTTCTGTTATATAATCAGAATTTTCACTGGGGGCAATTTCTATTATACTATCAGAATTGTCACTGGGGCCAATTTTTATCATTCTATCAGATCTGTCACTGAAGCCAATTTCTATTGTACTATCAGAATTAACTGACATGCATGTATCAATTACAATGCATGTCTCCATTTTTGTATTTTGTAAATAAGGTTTATTGTGTGGTCATTGAATAAAAATTCTATAGTGTGTATCAATGTGTTTTATAACAAAATTCATACTATAAATTATTGTTATTAAGTTATAAGTGAATTTTAGTCAATTTTTGTACAACTTGTAAATGTGATGAAAGGGAAGTGATCAAGTTCCGTGATGAAATTGCAGTTTTTTACTTTATTCTTTTTTCGTTGATATCTTAAGGCTTTTTGATATTTACGTTCAGAGATTTTTATCAGTAACAAGTTTTATAAAGTACTATTTGCTTAAAACAATATGAGGTAGTAATGACTATTACTATGAAGAAGAAATTAAAGTTTGTGTCAAAATTTTTGCAATAAAAATTACTTCACTTTTAAAAAGTCAGAACTTTGCAAATTTTATAGATTAGATGAAAATAAAATACTGAATAAAACATTTTGACATATGATGATAGCTAGAACAAAATCATATTAATTAAATGTAAGCAAATATATTCAAATTTTCATTTTGAAAAAAGGGGGGAGGCGGTTTCAAACTTTCCAATATACTTTAGTCATTAAAACGATTTTTTAGAAAAATATGACCATACCAAATTCTTACGGCAGGTTGGAAAATATTGTTGACATATTTGGCTTTAAGTTAAGACCATTTTTAGACGTGTGCTATTTGGGGAGAGTAAACTCGAAGTTTAAACGACTTTTACACTTCTGTCACCGAACTTTTTACGCCGTCAATCTGTACAGGGGAAAAGGATGAAACATTGCTCGTGTATGCAACAGTACAAAAGGGATCAAAATTATTATAACGTCAAACTATAACTTCCCATTATCAGATATAAGATCTGTATAAGTACGCGTCTAAGCTTATGACTCCTCACCAACGGATGACTTGGGACAGGCACATTCAGCATGTGACGGGGTTAAACAAGTTTGAAGGCACCAACCTTCCCCAAACCTGGGACATTGATGTAACGGCACAACATAAGAAAAAACTGTACAAAACAATAAACGAAAAACATAAGAAACAGCATGTAGAGATTTCTAATAAAATGACATCACTCGATATAACAAACATATCTGAAAGTATCTCGGCCTATTGCACTGAAGCATGACGGAAGGGAGCATAGATTGCATGATATTTTAGCTCGTTGAATATACATAATTTGTTGGAATAGATGTTATTCAAAAATCAATCCAATCTGCTATTTCTAATCTTTACATATTTTGTTATTAAATTCTGGATGATTTGATTGACAATAACCTTTTAAGGGAATAATTAATTCAGATACCGGTAATCAAACGCACCGATCATTTAACTTTACCCATATATTTAGTTCTGAAAGGATGAATTCGTAAAACTGCTAAAATCAAAATTAAGTTTGAAAGAATAAAAAAATAAAATATGAAGCAAGATGATATTCTCATTTTTGATTTATAAGTTATAAGGTTGAAACAAGGGTTTCAAACAAGCCGGAATGTTAAAGGTGTTCACGACTAACTTCTTTTTTAGCATAGTTCTATCATTTATTTCAAGATACTTTTGTCAGAGGGAGAAATTCAGATCACTGTTGTATGTGTATCTGATAGAACTTTATCATCTTTCTATAGAATTTCATAAGATGAAGTATATTAGGATGCATCTTCAAAAACACAAATGATCACACTTTACTAAATCAGTTATTATTTTTCTTCTTGTTTTTAATTATAGAGATGCATACGTAATTTAACGTCATAGCTCACAAAATGTTTTTTATGAAATGTTTGGCGTTCAGCTTATACAAATACGTCTGAAAAACTGACATGTATGGAATATTTGATTGCAATTTTGTTAAGTACAATACTTTTATTTTCGTGACCAACTTATGATAACAAATTGATGTTATATTTTCTAGTTTGTGCGTCCGTTCATTCATCCGTCCCGGTCCAAATTTAATATTTTTAAAATTATAAACCAAATCATGGTTGTTCCCGGATAAAGTGGTTTACTTAACATAGAGATGTGATAATGTGAGGGAGCACTGTATCGTATGACCACATATTATTGTTTCAAATGGTTTGAATATTCATGTACATATATATGTGTATTTACAATATTTATAACCGCTTCGGTGGTCTTGTGATATCGTACTCGCCTCGACTGGTTCAAATCAAAGATTGGAAGCCCCTCTGCTTAGCACGCGATATGTAGGAGTAAGAGCAAAAAGTAGTCGATCCGGAGTCGGAATAATGTGTCCCAGTTGGATGACATAACTTCGTGTGTACTGTTACCTTGTGAACTAACACTTTAACAAAATAGATCAGCGTGTCGGTCTAGTACAAAGTAGGGTTCGTATTCATCTCGTCCTGAATGTGCATATTTAACTACATATACAATGAACAATTATGATTCAACATCCTTATATTTTAGCGCTGCGCAAACTCGTGATCTTCTACAATGCATATGGAATAAAAGCATTGAAAAGGACAATATAAGCGTGCCGATTTGAATGGATTGCGCATCGGAAACTTCTTATCATATTGTTTTTTTATATTTCTGACTTATGACACATACACTTCAATGTATGTAGTAAAACAAATTCGGAGACTCTAAAAAGTGTTTATCAATAAAGTACTATAAGTGAATGTACTTCAAGGAATAACAAATATTTTGCCAGGGAATGACTTTTGTATTTGGACTCAGCTAGCGTTTTCAACCCACCATTTTTTTTCTTAAAATGTCATGTACTAAGTCAGGAAAATGGCCATTGTTATATTATAGTTCGTTTCTGTGTGTGTTACATTTTAATGTTGTGTTTTTGTTGTGTCGTTATTCTCCTCTTATATTTGATGCGTTTCCCTCAGTTTTAGTTTGTAACCCGGATTTGTTTTTATCTCTATCGATTTATGAGTTTCGAACAGCGGTATACTACTGTTGCCTTTAATATTATTATCGATAAACAAGACAACGCATATCAGTCCTTAATCGGGCACATCTTCTGAAATGCAACATATATTAGTAATTTTTTATCTTAAATTTTTATAATAAATTTTAAAACACTTTGACATAGAAATTAAAAGGAAGCGATAGCTTTTGTCTCAATTTTCAACTTTTAAAAGAGACAAATTCTGACAAACACTTATTTCGATATTTCTGAACTTGGCAGTTTAATATCCTTCTAAAATATCTTTTCCCCACAAAAATATAAAAAATAGATAAAGAAAGAAAAAAGAACATTGGATAACGAAAAAATAAGCATTTAAAATATAGGATAATGCAGCGTTCATTTGCAAAGTAAAGTGAAAAATAACTGTTATTACCAAGGCCGTGAAATGTAATTCAAATCGAACTTACAGTAGGTAAGATGTACGTGTTTTACGTGATCTTATATCAGTGAAAATTAAGGCGGGAATCTGAAGAACCACGTGATGAATGAAAAATACCTGATTTCTGTCATTTTTCATCACGTAAAAATTATTTTATATGGATGAAAATTCCTGTGTATGGTTTTAATAGTCTTGGAATATTTAGTTTAAACTTAAGCGACGTATTTAACAAAATTCGATTGTTGACCATTAGCCACGTAAGACGAGTTACGTACGCATGTCATTTTATTGGAAATCTCTAGTAAACGATAACAACTACATTACAGGCTCCTGACTAAGGACAGGCACCTATAGAATGTGGAGGGGATAAACATGTATGAAGGCACCAACACTCCCCCTAACCTTGGACAGTGGTCTAACAGTACAGCATAAGAACAAACTATAAAAATCAGTTGAAAAGGGCTAAACTCATCAGATCGATATAAAGCAGAAAAAACATCAAACAAAAATATAGACCGGACTTGGCAGGGTATTCATACATCCCTAAAAAAACAAAAAAGACACAAAGTACAGATCTGAGAGTGCTCGAAGTTACTGACAGCTAGTTCAAAGACAATAACAACTAAAATTATGCATCTAAGATTAAATTACATCAATCAGTACACATCCAACATCCAAAGTTTATGCCCTCATTTGAAAACTGCCAGAAAAGAGACGTCAGTTAATGATCTCAGGAATTGAAATTCAATTTGAGAAAGCGAAAACGACTTCGATAAGAGGGTTTCAGAATTGGTCGTCGATTTTGAATGGTATTTCATTATAACGTCAGATTGGACTCCGATTTGAGGAACATACGTCGATTTAAAACTTGACGTTGTTCTGAGTCCAAGACATATATGCCAAAGTAATGTTTTGAATCAGATTTTGAGGTTAACGTGATAGTGTGGAATGGGCATGGTTTCTTATGGACTCATATTCTTGTTCAAAGTATGAAATCAAATGAGCGATTTTTTCTTTGATTCGTTCCTGGATGCTCTTTCCTGGATGAAAATAAACTCATCATAGATAGCAGGATTTTGTACGCCTTTTAGAATAGAATATCTTAGTTTATTCAATCAACGTTCAGAAACACGTGTATCTGTATTTTGAAAGCACGGAGTTGAATTTTTATCTTACATTTACAAAAATAAAAAAAGAACATTTACAAGTCAATGCGCTTTTAGGAAAATAGTTTGTAGCCATAATGTTACTACAGTCAGACTAGCAATTTCCATAACCCAGAGGTTATAAAATTGTTTTTAAATGGGGCCTTATTATCACCCATTTCGGACGGTATATGATAAAAACGCCGTTAAGTTATTTTTAAGACCCATTCTTTACTGTGAAGACGAAAGAATTTCGAAGCTTCAATACTTTGTTCAATGGATCCATGAAACTCGTAGATTATCATATCAAACAAAATAATTTTAGATAAGATAGCTCAATAAATCAGATGACAAAACTTTAACCCCGCCACGTTCTATGTTTCTGTTCCAAGTCAGCGGTTGTCGTTTGTTGCTATATGTCATATTGTTTTTCGTTTATTGTTTTGTACAAATCAGTCCGTTAATTTTCACTGTTGAATTGTTTTACATCTGCCATTTTTGAGGCCTTTTATAGCTTACTATGCGGTAGAGGTTTTGCTCATTGTTGAAGGCGGTACGGTGACCTATAATGGTTAACTTCTTTTGGTCTCTTATGGATAGCTCTCTCATTTGAAATCATACCACATTTCCTTTTTTTCTATTAAACCAACAAAAGACGTGGTTAGTCTAGCAACCGGCTTTACTAAATTATTTATTTGACGAAAGTACTACACTGTTTTCCAAAATGAGATATCTAGATTTTGTATTTTCCATTATTAACAGAAAGCGTATGATTGTAAATGAACACAATTATCAACCTAACAAACCAACTTTAAAAGGATACAACGAAGCATTGCAAGGTACAAAATTCCTATAAATAAAAAAATCGGTATACCATTATTATGCGTTATTTGTACATTTGAATTATATTCCAAGCAAACTTACAACATTGTTATAAAAAAAAAAAGGCAATTGCGACTTTTCATGCGATTTTCGTACTTCCACTTTTAATCCAATTCTCATTTGTCGATTTTTACGAAATAAAGTATATCATAATGAAGCTTGTATGCTTTTTTCTACAAAAGACTTCAAGAGAAATGACATAACTTTAACATAAATGACAAGGTAACAATCAAAACTAGTGGTTGAAGATGGACGGACAACACTATAAAACAATTTTGGCATTATTTTCATAATATTTGAAATCCATCTCTTTTGTTGAAATTTTATTTATTGATGTTTATATAACAGACTATATTACAAGAATACAAAATAAATATACAAAATAAATTTTAATTTTGATTTATTTCAGGTTACTTATTAATAATACTGATGTTATGGATACTCTGCTTTATGATTGCCTACATTATAATTTTGCCTCTAGCTGGAAAGGTCCCATTTTCATATTTTCATCCAGTTCTTATTACACTGTGAGTACACATTTATATGGAGAATTTTTAGTATTTTTACAAGTTTGTCAATCATATCATGTGGTTATGATGAGGGGTAATGGTCGTCCGTTTTACTGTTCGGCTGGATGTATAAATTCATAGCCATGTTCAGTTAGGATGGGAACGTTTACTCGAAAATACCTTCCTACTTTAAAGATCAGTTTGTGCCTACCATCTCTTATACCTATACCAGACCAATTGCAACTAAACTATTTTCAATTACAAACACGTGTTGCATGATATCAATGTCTTCTCATTGCACCAGTGCTAGTTCCCCATTCATAAATAATACGTCATAAGTCTCTGCGAAATGTATTATTCGAAGGCCCGAAATATCGTAAGACTAACTCAATCAATTGGCAGTATAACTTCGTAATACTGATGGATTCAGTCGAGGATTATGCCTGGAAATGTAATAAAGGCGAAAAAGAAGACGTAGATACTCTATTTGAATGGGTTAAGGTTGTGAGGTCGTTCATACAAATTAGTTCAAAAAACTGAATGGGTGTATGGATACGCATGGTTACATCAATCTTTACAAACCTGTCCACATCTATGACAAATATGTTGTTGTCCCAGCAGATAAAGCCCCAAACAACATTGTTTTGTGCGTAAATTATATTACATAAACTGCTTGATAATGGAATTAGATATTGACAATAGAATTGGAAACTCAACATATACTCCCATGGTACTTACCGAGGAGAAAAACCTGAATAATTATAGGTCTGTCCTATGCTCTTTTGGAATTTCAACCAAATATGAAGAACTGGATCTTCCTTCACTGTATTGGATACATAAATTACATAAGTGTCCTCACAAAAAACGTTATAGTGATTTGTCTTCAAAGTGCCTCACGAAACCACTTTCGTACTTTGTAAAAGTTCATTTTGATTCAAACAAACAATTCTCTTAAACTCGCATTATCAAGATGCTTGATTTCTAAATTGACAACATATCTGTTACGTTTCGAGGACGTGTTTTTTACCAAACAATCGGCCTCCCCATGAGTACTAACTGTGCTCGTCTTCTTGTTGACTAGTTCCTTTATTCCTGGGATGATTTCATCTTCCGAATTGTGAACTTTTTATTTTTACCTAGCAGCATTCCGACAGCGCCCGGAATTTTGAGTTTACATCTCTAAGTTGATACGATATTTCAGAGCTTGCATTTCCTGTCATGATTTCCATGAAAGAGGGTTGCTGCTTACAAAGAAGCTATAAAACAAGAGTTCCAAATTGGGAAGTTAAAATTATCTCTTCGGAAAATATACGGATATCATCACGAGTTGGTTGACCATTAGAATATTTGTTTCACAAATGACGACGGATATGTTCCAATTGTCTAAATAGACTCATCACTGGGTTTTTATTTACATGACCAACCCGACACGTGCCACATGTAGAGCAGGATCTACTTACCCTTCTGTAGCACCGGGGTACGTATTCCTGAGTCTTTAAATTTCTATGAGGTGATTTGTATACTGTATTTTTTTTATCTTTTCTGATGGTTGTAGTGAGAGAAATTATTTAAAAACTAACTTAGCCAATTATAGCAAAAGACGTTCGTCATACTCATTATAAAGCGATATACCATAATCAAGTGTTATACAGGTAGGACAATTTTGCCTACTTTACACTAATGGTCAGTTAATATAAACGATACCTATGTTGGTCGATCAGCGGATAAATCAATTTTGAAAATAGACATTGAAAAAAAAATTTAACGATTCGTTGATAATCATTCTTAAAGCATTGACGTTCTTAAACTATTTAAATTATAAAAAAACGCACCAAAATCAGACATAAGGAGTTAAAGTCGAAACTTAAGATAACAATCGTGTTGATCCCTCGTGCTCACAGCGTAATGGTGCTGCAAAACTAAAAGAGCCAAAGGCGAAACGAAGTTAGTTATATGGAACTCTTGATACATTCAAATCATACCTTTATAAAACCAACAATTAATAAGAATAAATTTTGATGTAAAATATTGACTAAACCATTTGAATATTTCTTTTAAAACGAGATGGTGCTTCGATATTAAGAATATACAATTTACAATAAATTAAAGCAAAGTAACATTATATATTTAGAGGTTATAACAAAAGTGCACACGCTGAAATGTCTAATATACTTTACTGACCATTGATTGTATGTTGAACGTCTTAAAGATAAAGGTGTTACTACAAATATCACATAAACTTAACATAATAATGTGGTCAAGGTCAGATAAAAACTGTCAAACAGACATATGCACCTTACAACTATTCCATACACCTAACATAGTTGACCTATTGCTTATGCTAATTGAAAAACTGACCAAAACACAAAAACTGATCATTGACCAATAAACCATGACAATTATGTCAAGGTCAGATGATACCTGCCAGACAGACATGTACACCTTACAATTATTCCATACACCAAATACAGTTGACCTATTGTTATTAGTATTTGAAAAACAGACCAAAACACAAAAACTTAACAACGACCTATGAACCGTGAGAATGAGGTCAATGTCATGTGATACCGGCTAGACAGACATGTACAAGTTACAATCATTCCATACACGAAATATATTGATTTATTGCTTATAATATTTGAAAAACAGATCGAAACACACAAACTTAACATTAACCAATGAACCATGAAAATGGGGTCAAGGTCAGATGAAACCTGCCAGACTGATATGTACTCCTCACAATCATTCCATACACCACATATAGTTAACCTACTGCTTAAAGTATATGAGAAACGGACATAATCACGTAACTTTCACCTTGATCACTGATCCATAAAATCAGGTCGAGATCAGGTGAACCCTGTCTGACGAATAATAGACGTTACTAGGAACCCATACACCAAATATAGTTATCCTATTACTCGTAATAAGTGAGAAGTTCAACATGACAAAAAACTGTAATTTTTTTCAAGCAGTCGTTGAACCATAAAAAATTAGGTCAAGGACAATTTACATATCACATACGGAAACTTCGTAACATCAGGCATCTGCATTAACGGTATGAAGCATCCAGGTCTTCTACCTTCTGAAAAAGAAAGCTTTATACATATAGTTTACATCGCTGCCGCCGGATAGTAATACCTTTGTCTCGCAAACTGAGACTTTCGTCGGAGGCGAGACAAAAATTATACAAAGGAATGAAGAAGCGGATCTTAGGTACAACCATTAATCTTGAAAGGAGTAAAATTAATAAACGAACCAATCAGAACTAGATCAAATGATACTGGAGAAGAAGCGACCAGACAACTCTTTACTTTTGTTAAGCCTATTATCTTTGTACTATTGTGTATTGTTGTGAAAACAATGAATTATATGGTCTAAAAAGATATCGATCAAGGATCGGATAATTTTGGCTATTTTTTATCATCATTCGCGTTGTAATGATAAGATGAATGAACAAACACAGCATTCCTATGTCTACGTGTCTTTTGTCATTTTCCAGACCGTTGATGATGATCAATTTCGGCTTTGAGAAACTACAAGTCTTTTTATCAAGAACATTCTTCCTGCAGGATTATGCTGTTATTATGCCTAAAGGGATAAAAACTCAGAAAGCTCTTGCTTTGGACAATATGTAAGTATTGACATTATCTAACAAAACAATTAAGTCGCACAACTTTCACTTTCTATGCAAATGTATTTTTGAAATCTCGATGAATAAATAATGTTTCAAATATTGTCAACAATTTTTAACAGGTTTTAAACCCGTTCAGTTTAGTATTGTGTTTTTTTATATTGCAAAATTTGTTTTTTTCTATGAAGTCCTAGCTAATTTACAGAAAATGTATAGTGTTCTGCCATAGGACACTCCTTTTTTCAATCATGAATTATCAGTTATCATTCATAATATTCCTATCAGCATAGATTAGAAGCGTTGACCAATATGAAAAGAGGTGTGGTGTAGATGATAATTACATTCATTAGAAGAGGGATAAAGAAGTGTGCACGCGAAATCAAAAGAATGAATTTACGTTAACTGGATTGACCGACATCAATGGGTTTTGGTATCTACAAATTTGGCGGGTAAATTATTGGAATTATTTAATGTCGAATTATAAAATTTAAAAAGGCAAAAAGTTTGCATAATTTTATCCATCTGTTTGAATTTTTTGTATTTCATCAATACTATAAGCTTGTACCCTTTGTATAATCTGTCCATATTTTCTATCTAATATTTGTTCTTTTCAGAAAAATGTTCAACATATTGTCTTTCTTCATGTTCTTCTTCCACGTTATTATTGGGTTTATAAGTTGTATAAATAGGATTTTGGATGGTGTACGGATCGGTCTGGTATCACTAGCCAGGATAGATAAGTGTATGCTTCCAAGAGGTTATGAGAAGCTTGACAAAGGTAAATTTAGTATAATACTATTTTAAGTGGTAAGTGGCTGTATAATTTAAACTTATATTCCTTTCTCCCTTACGTTAAAACGTATCTATTTAAAACTGTTAAATGAGCTAATGATTACGACATATCTCAATGAAATAAATTTAGAAATAGAATAAAAAAAAAAAACAATACATTGAGGTAACCCGAACGTGGCTTCTTCTGACACAAACAGAAACGGGTTGAATGTCAATGTCCCGCCCATTCGGATGGCAAATGATATATAAAACCTGTAATTATTATAAAATAAATGAACTAAAAAAGCCCTAAATTTTCAAATTGTCGTAGCCCGTTTTGCTCGGTGGAGACCAAGATTTGCATCTTGCATATTTTGACTTAAGACGTGTTTCCGATGGAGAACGTCTGTGATAAAGTTGTCACATGTTTAGACGTGTATAATAACATAGAAATTTAATGTGGCGACGTGGTAATTAACATTATCGTCCTTTACTACAGACAAAATAGCTGGTCTGAAAGGTACACCATCTACTTGCCTCTATACATCATGTACCGTGTTACAACCCTAGATAAAGCCGACGAGGAAAGGCATTACATCGACCACCGAAAGCTATATTTTTATGTAGCCTAGGTGGTCGAGTGGTCTAGGGCGCTGGACATGGTGCAGGTGGTGTTGCCATGATGTCACAGAAGCAAGAGAACAAAAATTTGCAAACAAGATGATCAAAGGAAGTGATTTCTGGTCGGTTTAAAAATTCATCATTTAATAAATTAAGTTTTTGGTCAAATTAATTTTTATGTTCATGATCATGTTCACATTGCATGTTGTACATCAAAAATACTAGAACTTTCGACCATTATTCAAATATCTTAAATGGAATTCAAACGTTTTTTGAATGTTTCAGATGTATTTTATGATTACTAGAAAATGTTCAACACTAACATAAGCCTGGTATAAATTAATGGTGTTAGTCGAATTAAGTTAATAACGCAATGAACTATTTTTTTTTATATTGTATATGAAGCAACTTAATAAATTTTAAAAATGACACCTTTGTTTTGTAAAACCAAGAATTTAATATTATAGAACTTCCATAGCAATCCTCGGTAACCTTTTAATGCAGTAAACAGTCAGGATTCTACTTCGTAAAAATTATCTCCCCATTACGCCACCCAATCTTTTTAATCGTAAAAATGGAAGCCATTGTAGTGATGACGCGCTGTCAATTCAGCTCTTGAAACCCGATCAGTTTATCCACATAGCATCATTACGATCCTTATATGCCAGTTGTATCTTAAAAGACAAATGTATCTACTTTCTATTGGGCATCATTTAATGTACTTTTATACATTTGGTTAACTTAAAACTATTGTCTGATCGGTTGTCAGGGGGAATTTTCGAAAGTTCTAAAAATATTTAAGAAAATTCTAATTAAATATTTCGTGGGAGGGCAGACTAAATATTTTTAGAGGTTGAGGAATAATTACCCTAGAAAACACACACAAAAGATGAAGTTTTTTTGAAGTTGTGCATTTTTTAATATCAACTTGTAAAGTCTGTCGTCAAGTACTTTTAGTAAAAATTTATAATTCGAACACACCTAATCTGTTGTGTTATGACTTATTACAAAGATGTTTCACTTGACCCATATATTTCATTTCTTAGTACTGTAGGTTTTTAATGTTATTATATCAACCTAAAGCCTAAATATATAAAAAAAAATAATAGAATCTGAAGCGAGATGATGTATCAAATATTTTCTTTTATACGTTTTCAAGACAGAATAGTCAACTCAAGCACGCCTGAACATAAAAAGGTGTACTCGACTTTCTCTTTTCGATGAAATTATTGCCAATTTTGGGGATTTTTTCCAAAAAAAACTGTGGCCGGGGCAGAGATGCAAATTAATGTTTTAAAAAGATCAATCTTTAATCTTTCTTTGCAATTTTTTTCGGCGGAATATATACTTATGCACAAAAAAGATCCACATGAATTTGCACCTACCCCAATCGACGGTTTTGTAAAAATTTGTCTATAATTTAAAAGTTTACAAATATCTCGAAGCTCTATACCATAATTTTAGTAAAAACAAATATATAAGATGCATAAAATCCTAAATTATGCACATTCATTAAACTTTTAAAGCTCATAGAAACAGATGTAAACAATTCAAATTTACCAACTTGGCCTTTTTTACTTTCTCTAACAAAGAGTCCATTTCTTTTGTATCCCTTTTAGAAAATATATACATTTGTACGTCTCAACATGTGACAATTTTACGACAGACATTCTCCATCGGATAACCGGAAGTTGTATAGGGCTAACAACATAAAAAATATATAATTCCTCTCAAATTTAGTCCAACAATGTTAGATCTGTAATTTGCGTTCACAAGTTTTTGTACTTCCCTCAGCTGGATTTGAACCATAGCTTCTGTGACATCGTGGCAACTCCTCCTGCACTGTGTCCAGCGCCCTAGACCACTCTTCCAACTAGGCTATATAAATATATAGCTTTCGTTAACTTAGTCGAGTAATTCCTTTCCTCGTCAGCTTTATATAGGTTTGTAACGCAGTACATGATGTATAATGGCAAGTAGGATGGTATATCTTTCAGATCAGGTATGTTTGCCTGTCGTAAAGGATGATAATGTAATTACCATGCCGTCACATCAAATTATAATTTTATTTTTATTATAATATATAAACGTCTAAACATGTGACAACTTTATGACAGACATCGGACAACCCGTAGTTATACAGGGCTAACACCATAATATATATATGTATGCCAAATTATAATAAGAATAGATATATAATTGATATAAGGTTAAACACTTTCAGTGATTTTGTTGGTTGTTGTTACGTCAGTAAAAAAGATAGAACTATTGTATGTAGCCATGAAACCAATGAAGTTTTTTTAAGAAGTTAAGTTAGGTGAATTAAGTTTTGTTAAAAAAAATACATGGCAAACAAGAAGCAGCTTAATAAGGTTTTATTAAGCTCAGTACAGGTGTGTTTTAATGTAAAAGAAAATCTTTTTTCTTACCAAGACTCAAACTTTAGAATTAGATAATTTGACTATCTCGATTTGATAAATCTGATAATCATGCAAGGATGTAAAAATTTGTAAACATATCTTTACTTTATTGTGGCTGTGGTCTTTTCCGTTAAAAATATAATCATATAAACAGTTAAAATTAAAAAAAGTAGAGGTTATTTGGTCAAGTATGGTTCACACTGGTCGAATATTAGTCAGACTTTGGTCGCGTATGGTTCAGACTGAAAAAGTAGGTCGAGAATAGCTTACGACTGTTTCAGACTTGTCGAGTAATAGTTCAGATCTTTTTTAATGGCAAAAATAAGGGTCAAATACTTATCAGTACAGTCGAGTATAGTTAAGATTGAGGTCGAGTAATATCGAGTAAAATTCAGACCAATTCAGACTGGTCGAGTAAAAATCAATACAGTCGAGTACAGATATAGGTCATTTCAGACTTTTACTGTTTATAGTGGTATTATTCCTAACTGGTTTTTATTAAATGACTCGTTATCTGACATGCTAGTAGAAGGTAACGATTGAAAATCTAGTAATAAATAAATTGGTATTGGACTGATAGATTCTGCAAAAACTTAAAGCGTTAAGACCGTAAAATACATAGAATAACAAACATTTTTCTCTCAGGCTATTCGACTTATATTGGTATGTTAATGGTAGAGGTTCATCACAGAAATCCAGTAGCGTCAGTTTTTTGTAACGAATTACTAGTTACCAGCAGAGAAAGGGGTTGTGCTAACGTGTTACTAACACCTGTCAATTACACACAAGGGAATGTCGAAACAATCAGTCAAAAACATGGACGGATTAGCCGTAAATGGGCTAAGCTATACACACTTATCAACAATCCATCGGTCAGACGTAATTATGAGGAACAGAAATCTGGATGTTCAATTGAACAAGTTGAAATCGCCATATAGTTGGACGATCCTGTTAACTATAGGAAAGTAATTGCTGTATAATTCAAAATTGGCGTTATTTCGAGGATTATTTATTAGTTTTTAAAAAGATACTCATAATATCTTAGAAGCTTGAAGAGATGCAGTAACAATTTGAATGGTTAAACGTGGTATTTATCAGTTAGTATGTTGCACATATCATTACACAGCTCCGGAGAAATATCTATAAGGTTCATATAAAAATAAGGAGATGTGGTATGATTGCCAATGAGACAACTATCCACCAAATTTCAAATGAAGTGGTTGTAAGCAATTATAGACAACCGTGGGGCAAGTCGGCTAGTCCGCTGGCTCTGAATAGATTGATGTTTCTGTAATTTTTTTTATGTATGTATATAATGTGTTCTTGCCTGTCATGTCCAGATAGTTTTGAGGATCTAATATACATAAATATTCGCCAATTTCTAGTCTGAAACAAAACTTACTAATTTTTTTCTGCCTTGATTTTCTGTTCAAATAAATAGTCTGGGCATTGCACACGCACGTGTATTCCTGCAAAGTTTATGACATTACTATACGAAATCTACTTCGAGAACATCTGCCTATATCGGAATGTAGGTTGGCATGATTCCATTTTAACAGGTAAATTACTCCGAACTTCTATATACAAGAAAATAAACTTCCGTTTACTGCAACTATGATTTTATCCGATATTATTTATTATAGTTTTTCAGTACTTATGTTTTGGTTGTCTATTATGCCGATATCATCAAATTGAAGTTTTTTTCAATCAAATTATTAACTCTGCCAAATGTACATGTGCAGGAATTTGGCCAGGAATCTATTAATTGTTTTGGCTTTAATAATATCTTAATAGTTTTGTCATGTTGAAAATGCTGATTGCAACTCTTTAAAGTCTCTTTTTTATTTATTCAACGCAAATGTGAATGGCGATACAAAGGCAGTAATAAAAAAAACACAATTCAAAGAAAATCAGATAACACCAAGTCCAAATAAGACTCGCAGCGATTTAGAGTTTGACGCATTGTATAAACATTTGACTTCTGTTGAAGACAATATGTTAACCTCTAGATATCTGTTAGTTCCTGTATCGTTAGTTTGCTGTCTGATTCACGACAGCCATATATTCTTTAATTCATGTATTGCTTTATAGACGCAATTTTAAGATCATCTGGATTTAATCTCCAGACATCCTCCTATATTTTAATGGCAAATCTATCACTCATTTATTTTATTGATCACGAACGTGTATATTTTTTTATATAACATTTTAAAATTGTCTTATACAGCCAAATCTTTTAGACCAAAAAGAGAAAATTGGTGATGTGAAATTTCTGTAATACTTTTCATTCATATTTATTACAGGCATTATATTTCTTTTTAGCAATGTGCCTAACTAGTAACTAGTATATGTAAATTTGCAATAAGTATGAATGAAAGAGTTGTGGGTATACGTTAATGAAACAGCAATATAACAACACAAACAAAATAAAAGACATAATTATATGGGTAGCAATATGGTCTGCAAAATATAGAAGGTGGATATACCATATATGTTTATACTTTTAATCGGCCTAAGTCTAGACAAGTTGTAAATAAGCCTAACCGAGACTATCAAAGATATGCAATCAACGCAAAACCCATAAAAACAAATAAACAAAAGCATATACATGTAACTAAAAACCTCTGTAAAGAGGTATCTGACATGGACAGACTATTATCACTTCGGTATTGACTCGGTTAGTGATAGTAAACGCCTTCACCACTTTGTTTTTCTTTTAAAGTTTCCACCGGTGGAATATTCAATAATAACAAAGGGTTCATGGAAGAATGTACAATCCATATCATTTAAGAAAAGACACAAAGTACTATAATACCAGTATCACGGACAACAGAGAGGTAAGTAAATACTAAAAACAAAATAAATGATTAGAGTTCAGGTTTCAGTTTTGGTTTCGGAATGTTGAATTGCCAATACTGTCTGAAATCCGCAGTGTGATGATTCTCGTTGTTTTCAATGGTAGAATTTCTCATCAATTGTTGTTTTTACATGTGCATCGATTTCTGATTTGAATACAATTTGGATATTTATCAAAACAAAGGCATACATTTATTTTCATTTACATAAAATAAATACTAGTTAAATATGTTAATATTGGATAGTATCTTGCGTTCTATTTTTCAATTAGTTTCGTCTGTAAGTTCCACATTTAGTTTTTACTAATTGTGTAATTTGGATGTCGTAATACAGTTGGGTCATCAATTTTAACTGGTTAACTGGATAATATGCATTTTAACTTTTTTGAGTGTTTCTGATTATGGTTGTTCTAACAATGTGTGTCATTGTAAAAAATATCACTATTGCATTTACATTCATCACACATATATCTGTCGGTACTGAAGGCAAAATACTTTGTAATTATGTGTTACATTATATTACATTTCGTTTTAATATATGTTGTTTGGTAGCATTAAACAACAGAAAGAGACAAAAATATCAGATTTTTTTACAATTTGAATTTCATACTTCATACGCAGCATTTACAATTTTAATGAAGCAACTGTTTGCATAACTGTTTTTATTGTGGGCGTGCATGTTCATATTGATATATCTTTATTATGTCTTTACTATAATCATTATTTTGTAAATTTTAAAAGTCATTGTAGTTTGTATAAAATGAATGTAATTTTTAGTCCTTTCCGAAATACAAGTAAGATTTATATATTTGTCTGAATCTAGATTTCTGTAGAAAATATGTTATATTTGTTAATGATGCAAGAATAAAGTGCACTTTATTTTACTAAATGTTATTTTTGTTTTTATTGTTTGTTTGATTTAGTTGTTTGCTAATAGTTTTGTTTTACTTTGATTTTTTTAAATGCATCTATTACTGTTGTTGTTATATATAATTTCTAATCCAAGAATTCAAATATTGAAATATATTTAACGTGTGACTGAACAACACATGAATTCACAAACGCGAGTAGTGCATCAGTGTGTGTGTGTGTAAATTGGCCCGAGTTATTTCGTAGTGAATTTTTTTTTAAGACAATAAATTAAAATTAAAAAACAAATCGTACCTGCTATATCTCAAAAAGATTTTTACAGTGTAGTGTACTACTTTTGGGACAAATAATTTCAAAATTAAAAAAGTCTACCAGCTCTTACTCAAGATATGAAGAATGCTTTGTAAAGGGGTCTATAATTCAGTTTAACAGCTTCAGACATACTAATTTTTTTACTTTTTTAAACTGGACCAAATCACTACTTTACATAAAAATTTCTCATCCAAATTTTTTTAACATGTAATGTCATGCCCTTCTTAAAAATTTATGCATAAAATATAAACAAATAAATTTAGAAAGTGTATGAAAAAAATTTGCAAGTTATACAGTGGGGACTATATTTGTCAAGGACGATAACTGTGTCTTTGGACCTACTGACGAAGCGGGAATAATACAAAAGTAACTCTTCTTATGAATAATATAACAATCAAAAGTTGTATACATCAGTAACCAAACTTATAAAAATGATTTTCAAAGCCACAATCGAATATTATTATATATAATATATTTAAACAAACAAAAAAACAAAAAACAGCATAAAATGTGGTACGAAAGATGCGCGTTTCGTCGAGAAAAAAATTATCAGTGGCGCTCGAATCAAATCAGTAGCTGATTTGAAAGATACTTGCAAATGCATATGTTTTTTTTTTATAATTGAAATAAATGCATTAGAAGCTTGTTATACTGTTATTCAAAAATAAATCCATTCCAGGGAACAATTTCCCAAAATCGATTTTTCACGACCAAGAACGCTTTTTTCCCAAGAATATTCTATATATATATAATATTGTGTTTGTGTGAATATAACGTTATATCTGTTCATGTTAAAAAAGAAAAGGGAATATTTTTTTTTTATAAGAATGATTATCTATTAAAGGATTTTACTCTTTTGTTTAAAGAATTTTAAGCACTGGTCGTCTCCACTTTTCTACATGAATGTGTCGTCTTCTCGATGTTTTCGCATTTAAAGTTTAAACAGAATAAGATCAGTTTGAATTTGACTAGTGACTGTAAAAGTGTTAATCTTTGCTGCATAAAAATCTATTGTCTTGATATTTTGATTCCATATCTCTATGGACTAGTTGCCCAGATATAAGGAGAATAGACCAGTTCTAAGGACGCATTCAGCAAAAGAAACGAAAATAAAGTTCATCGGAAGATACCAAGACCTTGTTGATAAATATTCCGTATCAACATCACAAATAATACACGATGGCCTTGAATTATAGATTCTAGGTACTGGCGTTGTTTATCATCTTAATTACGTGCTATAGTGTTCTTTTTTATGTCTTTGTAAATTATTTACTTAACTGTATATAAAAATAAGGAGATGTGGTATGATTGCCAATGAGACAATTATCCACCAAAGTATAAATGAAGTGGATGTAAGCAATTATAGGCAACCGTACGGCCTTCAATCCATTTTTGGTAATATCCTCTTGGCGTGGTTCGGTACTTATACATCCCGCCAATGTGTTGTTGTGCGATCGTCATTTTTTGTGTTCTTGTCTTTCATTTTTGCTTATGTGCTTTGTCTATATGCCATTTTGTTTTTCTTTGTTGACATATTAGTTTGTTTTTATGACTAGTAACGTTCTCGCGAATTAAGTGCAAAACTTTGAAGAGTTCGATTTTTTAGTGTTTGCAGGGGAGGTAATTATTGCAACTACATTTTCCACTAACGCATGAGATAATTATCACTGTTTTTTGGTCCCAAGTAAATGTCTTGGATATTTGAATTCCTGGATTAGTTATTCTTTTTATTACGTTAACTTTTAATGCAAAAAAAATAAGAAAGAAAATGCTAGGAACTATATCTTTTTCTACGGGCTCTCACTTCGTTTTGATGCAACGTCATTGAAAACTTGTTGACAAAACCTATTGCTGTATATCGTCAGAGGAGTGAAATTAGAGAATTTCAAGGAAATCATTGTATTTAATTGCAACCAATGTTATATTTGTTTTAGTATGCATTTATTCTACATCTATGAATTTTGTTTTAAAATATTGCAAGTAAATCATTGTATTTAATTGCAACCAATGTAATATTTGTTTTAGTATGCATTTTACATCTATGAAATTTCTTTATAATATTGCTTTTTCATGAATAAAGACAACTGTCGAATAAGACTTTTTAATGCTTTTGCCACTTTAAATTTTTTTACTCATAATCATGTTTTAATTAAATTGAAAATTAAAAAAAAAAATATTTATACAATTTGTGTGATCGAAGCTTTTCAGAATTTACCTTTACAATGAATTATTAAAACCAAACAGAAGAAAGCCAAGGATATATAAATACATGAATACGTGAGTAGATATATATCAAAAAGAATGGATAGTCAAATTCAGCTAAGGTAACCATTGTCTGAGGGTGTTGGAATCTTAGTTTTATAACTATTTCTAAATTAATCAACGGAACATATCCTATAAATCATGTCAATTTAGAAGCACTGAAAACTGAGTTGACGATTGCTTTTGGAAAATAATAGTCAACCAGCAGCGAATTGACCCATTGAAATATGAAAATATTTTACAATAGATTTGTTTTACGGATATTCAATTTATAGAACAAAAAATGGACATCTTTTTTTACCAGCATATACACCGATACAATATTTTTATTTGCCTTTATTGGAAAATTGCAACAGTTGGAATATCGATAAAAATGGTAAGCCAAGTTAAAACATCAAAGATACCAAGCTAATAATTTGATCAGACGTGCGTTTCTTTTACATAAAGTCATCAGTGGCGCTCGTATCAAAACAGTTGGATTGCCAAACCAAATACTAACTTAAAGAGCATTAAAAATAGGAAATTAAAAAAAATGGCATAAATACGGTTAAAGCAATCTTTCTGGAAGTGATGACTTATCAATTCGAATAATTATTAATTTATAATCATTAGATTAACACAAAATAAATATTTCAATTATTTTTCATGTCACACAAAAGTTCTGAGTACTATGAGAGGGGTACCCTCGGGAACGAAACGTCCACTAGCAGTAGCATTGACCCTGTGGTTGTAAAAGCTTATAACATATACCAGGCTTATAATTTGGTACACCAGACAAGCATTTCGCCTACATAATGATAAGACTCACCAGTGTAATCCGATTCAAAACAATAGACATGCAAAATTAAATACAAAATAAAACAGCATTAAAACCAGTAAACTCGGGGAAGAAAAACCTTCGAATAATTCAACATATCATAACATTTTATAAACAATACATTTACAGAATATTGACATATCAATAATATTTTATGTCAGCACATCTGACTACTGGGCTGGTGATACCCTCGAGCACAAAACAACCACCAGCAGTGCATTGACGCAGTGGATGTAAAGACTCATTAAAGATACCAGGCTTATAACAGTCTATGTAATCAGATCGTTTCTATTGCTTACCATTCCGGTTCAACTGACATAACCCTGGTTTCTGGTGGGGTTTGTGTTCAGTCTTTAGTTTTCTATGTTGTGTTTTGTGTACTGTTGTTTGTCTTATTGTTATTTTTTGTCCATGACATTGTCAGTTTGTTTTCGACTTGGGTATCTTTCAACTTCCTTTTACATTGCATTCTGGTGAAGAGTGATAATGTAAAAGAGAATGACAGGAAATTGAAGAAACAGTTAGATCAATTGATTGCAACAACCGAAGTTTGAATTCTTTATTTCATAATCTATAACATTGTTACACAGAATATGTATGAATAACATAGTAAAAATCTAAAATTGATGTGTGAAACATTTGTTTTGTTTTTTTTTTGGGGGGGGGGGGGAGGGGGGGCTAAGATGAAATTTGAAAAAAAGGCAGGACAGGAGTTTTGAGCAAAAAAATAAGCAGGATAAGCAACTTGGCAAAAAAAAGGCAGGATGACAATTTAAGTTAAAAAAAGTCAGGATAAACTAATAAAAAAAGGCAGGACAGAGATTACAACTTTTCATCCTAGTCCTCCCCCCCCCCCCCCCCCTCATCATAAAGATCAAATATGGTAGCTCCCTTATTCAAAAAAGAAGAAAATTATCTTAAGGTGCATCTTTTAAATCACCTTGAAAATATTTTACTTTTGAATGTCCCTTACTAGCTCTACTAGTGCACTACACTGTCAATAACTTTTCTATGTGAGATGCTGGATAAAAATATCAAACGGCACAAATTTTACTGCAAAAGATTCCTGACCCTCAGTGACGGTCGAGACCTATATATGATTCCAAAACCTAAAATTAACGTTGAAAAGTGATGTAACCGAAAATATCAAAAGTAAATTTAACCAAAACAATATTATTAACATTTAAGCGGCAAAATATAGTTCACTTCTACAACTCAGGTATTTAAAGTCAATTCAAAAGTTCTTTGTTTGTAATCACGGTTTTGATTGAACAAATCATATATTCTGTTGGTATAAATTCAACAGTTTACCGGTTCGTAACTAGGGCCAGCGCAATTTTGAATTCTAGAATGTATTGATATGTGTTTTATTCCAATAGAAAACGAAATAATGAAAAAAAAACTCATCAACGATACAAGGCTTATAATTTTGTACGCCAAACGCGCGTTTCGTTTACAGAATACTCATCAATGACGCTTGAATCAAAAGACGTTTAAAGTCTAAATCAGGAAAGAAGTTGAAGAGCATTGAGGACCCAAAAATTCCAAAAGAAATGTCCCACCTAAGCACTCGCAGTGAGTCGGAAGGCAAACACTGAGAAAAACCTAAGCCTATGACAGAATTTTGAGTATTTTTCTAATTCGCACATCGGCCAGATTGACTTATTTTGATGACAGCAATTACATTAGGATTATACATGCCCCCCCCCCCCCCCCCCCCCCCAAAAAAAAATGCAACAATATCAATTCTTGAAATACACCTGTGACGTAAATCTTTTGTTCAACTCTCCATTATTTTTCAGGAATGGAGAGTTATTTTCTATTGTTCATCTTCATTCAATCGGACGTTTTGCTCTTTGGATATTTCCATGGTCACTCTCATAAAAAGTGTTCACCCATGGAAATAATTCTAAAAGACGTAATGCGATATTGAATGAAGATGAACACTTACTAAAACGGCTGATACTGGAGTTTTTTTAATTGGGATCGTAGTAATACAATGAACACCAAATATCTCATTATTAAGGTTCATCTGGACACTTTGGCTAAAATGGCTGAGTTTTCACCTCAAAATTTACTCTGAGCACAGACTTACATCTACATCTGGAAAAGTTTTAAGAAATAGCATGCCCTAGATAAATAAAATTCAAATGCATTTTATGTTTAAGAAAATTCAACTCGTAGATTAGACCGTTGGTTTTTCTGTTTGAATTGTTTTACACTAGTCATTTTGGGGCCCTTTATAGCTTGCTGTTCATTGTGAGCCAAGGCTCCGTGTTGAAGGGCGTACTTTGACCTATAATTATTTACTTTTAACGCATTGTGACTTGGATGGAGTTGTCTCATTGGCACTCATACCACATCTTCTTATTTCTACTTAACGTACAGCTTTAATTTGCGAGTCGTAATTCCATCGTATAATATAGTATCGTATCGTAAAATTCCATAATATTATCCACAATTTGTTTTTCGATGAAAATCTTGGCTGAATTTCTGACACGGATAGTATCCAAGCGGGTAAAACGAATATTTTCCATTGAGTGCCATTCCTCTTCTGTGCATCTACAAAATATCAAATGTGTTAACTCAGCTGAATTCTTTTTTAATATTAAATACATTAACATTATTTAATAAGGAAAATTAGCGAAAAACGTATTTCGCTCACAGATTTACTTTTAATTTTACCGTTTAAGATATCATTTGCTTGAAATCTAAAGTATTGTATTTTGATTTTGTACAGCAAACACGGTTTGTTCAATTTAATATATATTCATTAAAAAAAGAAATATTACTCAGATAGTTTCTACAATAATATTGTGGTCAAATAGAATAAATAGTTCAAGAAACTGAAATGGTCAAAGTGGCTTATTCGGTATACTATTTATATTAAATTTGGATGAACTTTTTTCAACATTTTTTTACAGTAATTATTCTACTGTTCATAAATACCTCGTTAAATGAGTAGATGGTTAGCTTGATATTAAATTTTGCCTGTGGATTATTTGGTACACCTCGGGGAAAACAAAAAGAAAACCATTACAAAATGGAATAAATTCTTTAAAATGTTATAATCTAATTTAAAGTGTAAGTTAGCGAAAGTCCAAATAACTGTCCTTTCCTGGGAAATAATGGGCGTCGGCCATACGGGCCTCCGCACCATTATTTCCTAGGAATGGACAGCTATTTGGACTTTCTCTATAACTTACATCGAACCACAAATTTGTCCGCATATAGTAGAATTTTACTCGTTACGCCATCTGTAAGTGTACACATGAATGTTGTTTACTGTGAAAATTTTGGATCTTTTCTTTTTCAAAAACAGGAGCAATACTGTATTATTATTGCTTTATAAAAGAACTAAACTTCGCGCCAAATTCAGATACAAATATACATTGCATTAGGTCATGTTTTTCTCTGACTGTTTATGACGTCTTTACACTAAATCCATTGGATGTTGGATGTGTACTGATTGATATTTTAATCTTTGATGCATGATTTTTTTTTAGTTGTTATTGGCTTTGAACTAGCTGTCAGTGACTGCGAGTACTCTCAGATCTGTATTTAGTGTCTTTTTGTTGTGGGGATGTATAAGTACCCTGCCACGTCCACTCTGTGTTGTTGTTAGATGTATTTCTATTTGTATCCATCTGATGAGTCATGCCTTTTTCAACTAATTTTAATAGTTTGTTTCTTATGTTGTACTGTTACACCACCGTCCCAGGTTGGGGGAGGGGGTGGCGCCTTCAAACTAGATTAACCCCGCCACATTGCCTGTCCCAAGTCAGGAGCCTGTAATTCAGTGGTTGTCGTTTGTTTCTGTGAATCATATTTGTTTTTCGTTCATTATTTTGTACATAAATTGGGCCGTTAGTTTTCTCGTTTGAATTGTTTTACATTTGTCATTTCGGGGCCTTTTGTAGCTGACTATGCGGTATGGGTTTTGCTCATTGTTGAAGGCCGTACGGAGATCTATAGTTGTTAATTTCTGTGTCATTTGGTCTTTTGTGGAGAGTTGTCTTATTGGCAATCATACCACATCTTCTTATTTTCAAATTACAAATACAGATACAAAACATATATAGTAGAATTTTACTCGTTACCTGCCATCTGTAAGTGTACACATGAATGTTGTTAACTGTGAAAATTATGGATCTTTTCTTTTTCAAAAACAGGAGCAAAGCTGTATTATTATTGCTTTATAAAAGAACTTAAATTCGCGCCAAATTCAGATACAAATATACATTGCATTAGGTCATGTTTTTCTCTGACTGTTTATGACGTCTTTTTACTAAATCCATTGGATGTTGGATGTGTACTGATTGATATTTTAGTCTTTGATGCATGATTTTTTTTATTAGTTGTTATTGGCTTTGAACTAGCTGTCAGTAACTGCGAGTACTCTCAGATTGTATTTAGTGTCTTTTTGTTGTGGGGATGTATAAGTACCCTGCCATGTCCACTCTGTGTTGTTGTTAGATGTATTTCTATTTGTATCCATCTGATGAGTCATGCCTTTTTCAACTAATTTTAATAGTTTGTTTCTTATGTTGTACTGTTACACCACCGTCCCAGGTTGGGGGAGGGGGTGGCACCTTCAAACTAGATTAACCCCGCCACATTGCCTGTCCTAAGTCAGGAGCCTGTAATTCAGTGGTTGTCGTTTGTTGTTCGTTCATTATTTTGTACATAAATTGGGCCGTTAGTTTTCTCGTTTGAATTGTTTTACATTTGTCTTTTCGGGACCTTTTATAGCTAACTATGCGGTATGGGTTTTGCTCATTGTTGAAAGCCGTACAGTGACCTATAGTTGTTAATTTTTGTGTCATTTGGTCTCTTGAGGAGATTTGTCTTATTGGCAATCATACCACATCTTCTTATTTTCAAAATTACAAATACAGATACAAAACGTGATTGTTCATGCAGGTCCGCATATAGGAAAACACCATAGATGTTAAATGTTAAACTTTCTAGATAAATAACTTGTATATTACCTGTTTATCGGCCGACACATGCTTGTAATATTCAGCACAGGGGAATTTTCAAGGACACAATAATTCTGATTCAGGGAAAATATTTTATCTGTAAATTCAATATTACTAGTATTCATATCTTTGAACCTATAAACAAGAGAGGTAATCAAACTAAACGGGCAGGTCGCGTGATATATAAATCTCATGAATAAAGCACCAATCATTATTTCCATATGTTCCATTATTGCTACATTCCTAAATAAAAAACTTAGTCACATAAACCTGTCATTTTAAAAGCTACATTATTTTGCGGAATAAGAAATTGGGGACAAAATTTGTAAAAAAAAAGGTTTTCCGAGACATACCTTTCTGTTAAAGTTCTTAATCTCATACATCGATGTCAAGATATAAAAATGATATCTCAAACTAGTGTACACAAAGTAAAATAACAAAAATACCGTATTCAAAGGAAAATTCAATACAGAAAGTATTTTTTGAACAGCAAATCTGAGGACTTACCTTATTTGTATTGGATACCCAAGCTTCACAAAATTCTATACAAACAACGGTACATTGCCGGCTCATCTGCATGTTCTACAAATAAATTGTCCATTAGATTGATAAAAATTCTGTCCGCATTGAAAGAGGGTCTACAGAAATACTGTGAAACTGTTTTCTCGCGTAGTTGTATTAACCATATGTGGATTCTAAAAAACTCTAAAGAACTTATGAATAATTTTTAATCTCGGTCTATCAGAGACATGATTGTTTTGACCCATTTAAACAAAAGTGTCCAGTTCAACTTCTTGTTAAGCCCATACAACAGCGGAATACTTATTTAAATATTTGGTTTAAACACATGAAGACAGGCACTGCCTAATAACACTGACCTATATAGATCAAACATCTATCTAATGATAATGAGGTCAACATTGTGCATTGTCTGGATTGCCATGTTATGTATAAACTCAATAGTTATGTAGTTTGGTCAGTTATGATTGGCATTGAAGAGGAGGGTTATATCTACAATTAAAATTATTGCCCCACCCTTTATGTTTAATTGTTTCTTGATCATGACAGTAACTGTTGTCAATCATACTGATATTGTATCAATATTCTTACATAATAAAAAAGACAAAATTTGCCAGATAATTGAAAAAAAGAAATGTATATTGTTCTTGTAAAAATACTCTAAATTAAGATGTTATCAAATTAATCAGTTCATTTGTTCATATGTTCACAGACATGAGAATAGTTGGGTACTATATGTCAGTGTGTTTAGATTTAGTTACTGATTTAGTAGCTAATCTGTCTACTTTCTGTTTGGGTCCAGTGGCAGTGCCTTAGGAAAGAATTGGAACAATAGTTCAAATCTTTCTAAACAAAACGGCAGTCACGATACCTCTATTGTTGCTTTTAAAACTTAGGTTAAACCGGAGTCTGACACACTGTGAACACGCCGTACATGTACCATTTGTTTAAAAACCGAAGAATACGATCATGCACTACTATTGTCGTTTAGCACATTTGATCTGACTTTTGGTTTATAAGTGTACTATGGCAAGTTACAGAGCGCGTTTTGGATATAGCACAACGACACAACAAAAAAACAACATTAAAATGTAACACACACAGAAACGAACTATTATATAACAATGGCCATTTTCTTGACTTGGTACAGGACATTTTAAGAAAAAAATGGTGGGTTGAACCTGGTTTTGTGGCATGCCAAACCTGCCGCTTTAATGGCAACGTTAAACACAACACCAAAACGACAACATCACATGACAGGACCACAATACAAATAAATGGGAGAACATATAGGACAAAGAAACACACGAATAATAGCTAACAAAAGGTACTAGGCTTAAAATTCAATACGCCAGACGTGCGTCTCGTCCACACAAGACCATCCAGTGACGCTCAGATAAAAAAAGCTTGAAAGCCAAAACAAGTACAAAGCCGAAGAGCACCGAGGACCAAAACTTCCAAAAAGTTGCGCCTGACACGGCCAGGGTTTTCTGCCTGGGACAAGAACATTCTTATTATTTAGAATAATTTATAATTTTGCAAACAGTAAATTTTATAAAATGACTATATAATAGATATACATGATAAAACCGAAATGGGGACTAAATACAGAATAAAAACGGATACATTACATAAAACAACTTAATCCAACATATAAAAATACACACCCGAGTTAGCCAAAGCATCAACGCACAAAGTGACGTCACTTTTAAATTCTAAAAAAACACACAAAGTGACGTCACATTTGAATTTGTAAAAAATTTCCCAAAAATAAGATAGGATTAGGATTGATTCAAGATTAGATTTGTAATACTGACATTACATTTATTAATAACAATGAAAATTACAATACTTATTAATATCAAATTGTGGTAGTAATTAGATAATTAATTGTATTATCTAGCTATGTCGGTGTTTCTTCTGAATCAAACTGTAAACCAAATATATCGTATAAATTTCGTTGAACCAAACTAAAATCTAATAAATGAAGGGGGTGATTAATTATCTTTACCATAACACACGAATATAACAGAAAAGACGTTAAGACATTTGACAAAATCCGACGAGAATAACAAATATAACATCAAAATTAAATACATGAATTTGGAATAGAAAGGTACCGTGACACGTCTTATAGCAATGCGGTTCACACTCAGCAAAACAGTCACAATCGGGAATAAGTCACGTTCGGTAATTAAAAGATCAGACGACGTAATGACAAACCACAATCTAACACGTGGTAAAAATGTCCTTAGTTAGTTTGGACAAAGACACATCGTATGGACTGACCAATTCGTGATGGTGTCCGTAAAATTTACGGAGTGTCATTTTTAATCTGTCCTCCTCATAACTTTGTTGGAGCAGTTTCTGTGTAAGGAGCACACTCCTGTATATGAAGTCCTTATAGTGTGAACAAGCACACGAGAATAACGTATCAATTGAGATATGTAAACACCATACGAAGGGACAGAGGGTATGTTACTGCTGAGAAATGGGAAATTGATAATTGGGAAGTTGAAATCGTCCCGTTTATCATAGATTTTCGTGTGAAGTCGTCCATCTGTGTCAATATTGAGGAAAAGATCAAGGTATGAAGCAGTCCTTCTAGTATCAGTAGTATCCTTAATTTCAAGTTCACTGGAATATATGAGATGTAAGTATTGGCTGAAATATGGGTTATTCAATGATAGAACATCATCAATATATCGGATTGTAAAATTAAAGAATTTCGCAAGGTGCTTTTTCTTTTTGTCTTTTAGAAGGTTCTGAATGAATTCTGCTTCATACGAGTACTAAAACAAATCGGCCAGTAGGGGTGCACAATTAGTTCCCATTGGAATACCGACTGTCTGTTGAAATATAAATCCTCCAAACTCAACAAATATATTGTCGATCAAAAAGTCCAGCATTTTGATAATATCATCTTCAGTATATTTTCTGGTAGATTCAGTGTGGTTTTTCACAAAATATGAATTATTATAAAAAACGAGAAACGAGAAACACTAATGAACCACATCAACAATCGACAACCACTTAACCTCAGGTTCCTGACGTAGGACAAGTGCAAACAAATGCAGCGGGTTAAACAGTGTGGATTTGTCGATAAAAAGTTATGTTTGTAACGGGCCAATGACATCTGTGTGTAGACGAGATTTTTCGGGTAAACGCGAGATAATTTAATTTGAACCACCACTCTATTTATAGATGTTTTGCTCTTGCTCTCAGTTTAAGTGTTGTTCTTTGTGCTTTTTAATGTTTCAATGTCGTTGTTAATACCGATAACAGTCGTCTCTATTCTTTGTGACGAAAACAGCGTGTTTGTGTTCAATTTCAAAATTTCACATTCAGTCAAGATTTAGGGTTAGAAAAATGACCGATGTTTTACAAATATGGTGATGTCTTAGGGTAAGATAAGTGTCGATTACCAATCCGCTAATGCATGATGCCTAATCACTCGAAATAGCTTATCATCGTATTGTATAGGATTATCACGACGGGTGTTACAAAAGGAGCAGGATCTGCTAATTTTTTCGAGCAATTGAGATCAACTCTTGATTTTTGGTGGTGTTCGTGTTGCTCAGTCTTTAGTTTTCTGTGATTTGTTTCGTAGACAGTTGTTTTTCGTTTTATCTTTTTTCGTTTTTTTTTTCACCATGGCTTTTTTATATGAGTTTAAATGTTCCGTTGGTATCTTTCGCTTCTTTTTATTATTCTGAGAACGATAGAGAGTTTCTCGGCTACAATCTCATAGGAGAGCGAAAGCCTTGAGATTAGATGTAGACGAAAAACTGCCTCGAGGTAAAATAGTATACATAATCTGTTTATTGCATTTACTTCTTTTAATTTTTGCTTTGATCTCTCGGTGTGATAATATATCTCAAGCTACTCGGCTGAAAATAGTTTTTTCCCCGTCAAAAAATGTAAAAAACGATGATGTTTTTTGAAAACAGAATATTCAGATATATAATTTTCCTTACTTTATCTCATCTTAGGACTATCTCTCTGCGACGAATTGTAGCCGAAAAACACCCTTTTATTTTAAGAACCATGGATATATATTTGTATTAAAAGTGTTATTTTCCAAAGCAATTTCATTGACGTTGGCCTATGACATCGTCGCCGTCTCACTTAACTCAACTGAGAAAGAGCAGAGCAAAATTTTAAATAAAATACAGTAAAAACGCATTGTATATCCATTACTTATTTGAAGTATAAATCATAGATAAGCTATGCGGCTGCACCGGAGTCTTCAGTAAGTATTTGTGTCCAACTCGGACATACTGTTAAGCAGTCTATTGAAATTAAAAATCAAAATAATAAATAATTATGAAGATAGAAAAAGACCAAAATGTGAATTGTTGAATTACGCTATGTGAAAAACAGGATTAATTAAGTACTTTGTTCCCAGTCCGAGGCTAATCATTTGCCAAGTATTCGAGTATTAGATATTTTAATGGCTTTGATTTCTAAACTATAACACGCGATCCAATTGTTATTTTTATTTTATAGTAAATTGTAAAAATTTTCATCAAATTTACAGTTCAAAATTATATTTTACCATAACTATAACAAATTCTAGGATACTTTTCAATGCATAGTGAAGAAAAAGTACTATTAATTGAAATGTTATCACATGAACTTGATTAAAAATAATAACAAAAATCAATCAGGAAAAACGTTACGCTATTATATTCATTTTGGCCCCGATCAATTAAAATTATTAAATATAATTAGATTTTTACATCAAATATGATCATATACCTGGTTAGAAATGGCTAGCCTTTCGACGCACGTGATTTCACGTATGAATTTCATACAATTCAAGCTGGTTTAACGGCTTTAATTGTCCTTTTTTTACACATATGGACGACTTTAAACTAGAATCTATTAAAAACGTGACAAACGTGATGATTTCAAATTCCCAATAGTCAACTTCCAATTTCTTAACATTAGCATACCCTCTGCTCCATTGTATGGCGTTTACATGAAAAGTAAAAGATATCAAGGGACATTCAAACTCAGTAATAACAAAGTGACAAAAATGCCGAACACCAAGGAAAATTCAAAAAGGAAAGTCCTTTTTCAACCCATGGCAAAAAAACAAAAAAAGGACAAAAATACATACAACAATATATAAGACACAACATAGAAAACTGAAGACTGAGCAATACGAGCACCACCAAAAAGATGGGAGTGATCTCAGGAAATACTTTACTCTCGTGCATTTTCACACTATTCTGATTTTATTTACAGGGCTGTGCTCTTTATTCATGAACGAAAACTGCTCCATCATAGTTACGAGGAAGAACGAAAAAATTCAAAAGTTCCAAAAATTTACGGTTACCATGACAAATTGGTTGACCGATGCGATGTATCAATGTCTCAACTCACTAGCGACATTTTTTCTTAAATCTTTAGATACCAATAAAGTCGTATGATCTGTACTTTTACCTATTGTGTCCAATTCCCGATTGTGACATTTCAACTGAGTGTGCATCTGATGCATGCACAGCAGGAGACTGACGATCTCCCTGTAACAAGGTGTCGTATACATTTACAACCCAATAGACATTGCTCTGTTGTATATTATAGGTGTATCACTCAAAGGGCCTTCAACCAAATCGTTTGATGTGTTTAAGTTTTTGATTTTGCCATTTGATAAGGGACTTTCCGTTTTGAATTTTCCCTGGAGTTCGGTATTTTTATTATTTTACTTTTTATATCAAAATCTTTATAGATTGTGAAACGGCGAGTTTCTAGATAAATACAAGTACAAATATAAGACTGCATTCCAACTGTGTTTTAACCTCGTACAAATACGCCGTAAACAAACAGTATGTTTATGAAGAATTTCGACACCTGAAGACTTACATTTTCTTGTTATGCATAAGACAACAGAAATATTCGTTATTTTATTCAAATATGTAACAAGTAAAGAAAATGGAAACTTTCGGTACGTCAAGCATTTGCAAACATGGTTTAGTTTATCGTCACACAAAATCAGCTGTAATTTCCTTATTTAATTTTTGTTCTAGCATACGTAATGAATAATTGTTAATTTACAGGATATTGCAGATTTGATTAAGATTGTACCTTAATTCATTTGTGACGGTGAAATATGCAACTTATTTCTCGTGCTATATAACAGTAATATTTCTATACAATTATTTTATTTAATTCATCCTTTTGACATAACATGACATGTAAATTACTGGCATTTGCCTTGTATTTCAATGTATGTCTGATGTTTCTTTATTCAGGGTATTTATTGAAATAACTGAACTTTCATTAATGTGACATTCAGAATTTCCAGTAGTGTCTCCTTGGCTACCAGTATGAGACATTCCCCAGATTATTTCATATAACAGGGTCTTCCATCTCACCGTTTAATATTAATATTAATATTCAGGAAGATTGAATTTGCTTTTCAATAATCTTTTCGTATTTGTTGTACGTTTAATTTGAATTCTACCGTCTATTCATCAATAATATTTAATAAAATATTTCGTAGAGATATGGAGATATAGTTGTGTAAATAACTTTTTATAACTTGTAATACGTGTTCTTTTGATATTTGTGTAATAAACTTAGGTGAACAAATTAATTACAGTCTATAATCTTTCCATGTATCATATAAAAATATCGTTTCAGATTAACTGTACATGTTTATACAAGAGTGCCAACAAACGTGGTGTTCAACATTATCTTGGACAAATTTCTGCAACAAAATTACCAAATACGTTCAGTTCGTATAAAACAGAGAATGTTATCACAATTACATATGCAGATAAACAAACGATCCCAAAAGGTTTACTTAACGTCCATTTTGTAAAGAACATGGCCAGCAATAAAAATATGACTGTTGATAATAGAGTAATAGATGAATAGATTAGTCCTTCACTGCTTATTTTGACGAAGTCTCCATGATTAACTGCCGCTGTCTCAATCAGCCAAGGAAGACCAAGGCAGACCAATATATCAAACACATTACTGCCAATGGAGTTTGCAACTGCCATATCACCAAATCCTATAAAAAAGAATCATAATACTGAATTTAAGAGACAAGGAGCAACTACTTTTAAAATAAGGCACCATTAGTTTCCCGATGCTCAGATCTCAAAACTCAATGAAAAGAAAAATAAAGGTAACAAACAAATACCGTGGGAATCCCGAACTCCTAAAGGAGCAAATCAATGGGCACGCGCCTCCTGACATGCACGCACTACACGCCTTGCGAATCCACAATCAGTCAAAATGTCTGAATCAAAAATACAACATATTGGGTTAAATTACAGATTAGACGACGATTCTGATATCTAAAGAAGTAAGACTGAGGAAATATGTCTCTAGTGAATTGAAACACAGACATATCGTATCAGTCACCCAATTCGTGATTGTGACCGTTAATGTTGTGCAGTGTTGATTTCAGTCGTGCTTCCTCATAACTCTGTTGGGACATGTGTTGTGTATAGTGTGAACATGTATGTACACGCCGCCATACGATGAGGCAGAGAGTATTGTTATTGCTGAGAAATTGGAGGTTGAAAATTGGATAGTTAAAATCATCACGTTTGTCATAGATATTTTGAAACGCTCATGTGATAAGAACAAACTGATTTATTTTCAAAATATTCTTTTGACATTTAAAATTTTGCACCTGTCATATTATGACAGTTACAGTAACGAATAGCCCCTTCCGGAGAAAAACCAGGAGTGACATCAATATCATTCCTTTTGATGTCAACAACAAACTGATAAGATAAGAAGGCATACTTGTGTCGTCACCAAACGCCCGAGATCTGTTTATAAGCCTGATATCTTTGATGAATTTCTATAACATTTTTAAATGTTTCATTTAGAATAGGAAGTAAGTACAGAATCTGAAACCAGTGATCATATTACCAGATTATAAAGGTTCAAATAAGTCAAGGATATATATGCAAAAGGTGGAAATATTTTAACTTGTACTTTTTGTAAAACCTGTAAGAAGCGATCTTTTTGATTATCTGTCTGTTCTACCTAATCTGGGTTCATCACAGGAGACGCTTACCATGTATATTTAACCAGTATCGCTTTTTTTTGGGAGTTCATGCGATTCCCTCAGATTTTGTGACTTGATTGGAATATTTCAACTTGATACAAGAGTAGTTTTAGCTTTTTCATATTACAAGCCCCGTCATAAAAAAAATGACTATCAGTCATTCAACGAACGGCTACTAGTAAATCGATTTTAATTTCAGCTTACCATCTCTGGATACAAACAAACTGGACAAACAGTCGGGGACACTTGTTCCTGCTGCTAAAATCGTTAACCCCATGACGGTATCTGCAATGCCTAAGGAATCTCCTGAAATAGTAACAACATAGTGACATGATTCTTTTGTGTATTTTACATGTGTTCTGGTGGACTTTGTATTTAATCATATTAAATCAACTTTACAAGTTTTATTGGCAACTAAATGTCGCTACACAGTATAATACGGGAAATCTGATTCAAAGCAATGTAACAATTTCAAATGGCAAAACCAAAAGGTATATAAATATATAAAAATATCTATACATAAGCATTGGTACCCAGAGAGACTATTAAGGATTCAAATAGTAGTTTGGAATATATTTATTTATTAGAATAACAATCTAGACGCTAGTGCAATAAACACAATATCTAATTCGTTATCAATTTCATGTACACATACTATTTCAATTTTGTCTTTTGCCGTTTTAAACCAGCTATCAGTTTCATAGAACCATGCGATACATATTGTTTACAAACATTCTTGAAATATTTTATAAACAATCAATTTTTAACAATCTATAAAAATAAATGTTTTGATGTTTCTGCTTATCTGATCATGTACAATAGTTTTGAGAGGATGTTTAATTATCAACAATACTGATATGAACATTTTAAAAATCATTTCATTGGTAAAAATTTTGCGGAAAATACCTTTAAAAAGAAACTCTTCGACAAATGTCGTTAACAACACAGTTGGATAGAACAAGTTCAAAACTATGAATAATCATTTCTCCATGAATAAAAACTTTATAGTTAATACGTTTAATTCATCTTTACGACACTAAAGCATGAGTTATCCATTTTCATGTCAAAGCGTTTAACATATTTGGTCTTCTTAATTTTTCGTGGATACGGATATCATATCATTCGTTTTTCATATAAGAAATTTACTCGAAACATTATTCGTTACACATAAAATGAAATGTATCAATTAATATTTGATGAAGCAACAGTAAATGAAGTGATTGTGTTAAGATTTGTCCTATACCTATCTAACTGTAGGACATTTCGCATTGACAAATTTATCAATAGACATACAGGCAATCGGACGAAGGGTTTGACAGGACTAGCACAGACACACCCCTTTTCAGCCTCCCTCTCTCCGAAATTAGACCTCCTAGGACATCACAAATTATGGAGCAATATCGTAAATACCATATGTACCTCCAGTTTTTAAAGCTTGTGTGCATAATGTGTTAAGCAATCTGTTATATTGATATTCAGTTTTTAATTGTTCCTTGGACATAAATAAAATTTTGAGTTTTTGCTTGCTGGTGGTTTTCTGTGACATGAACATTACTTAACTTAATGAAGTCTTTTTCGTGATTTTTTCTTCAAAATATCATACGATAACGAAAAGGCGGGTAATTTGTTGACGCAAAACTGATATGTTATTGTTCCAGGCAACATAGCGGTGCGAAGGCCATAGTAATATACCGTGCGTCCGGTCTTGTGAGCATTTTCATAGGTACATTTCTTGTCAGATTTTTTATGAATTTATACTAAAGGTCCATAATACCAGCAAGCCGAGTAAACGAGTTCAATAATTGGCGTAATTAAACTTTCTTTACAGGAGTAATTTGGAAATACATTTTAGGCAATCTCATGCCTACATTGCTTTCTGAATATTTATGAAAATGTTTTTGTGTTAAATACATTTTTGATTATCTAATACTTTTTCAAGATTACCTGCTATTGTAATCATCCAAACCATTATATATGAGAAACCTGCAATCCACACCACTGACATTATAAAAGTCAAAGGGTACATCTTCCTCCATCGCCCGGGTAGCCTACAGTCTGGTATACTTATATACAGTAATGCCTTTACCGGTAGCATGGTTACCCAGAGAATACGAGCAGGAAAAGATATCGGTATCAGCCATGGTGATTCATATTCTTTACCTTCAAGAATTTTACAATGTATTATAACATGTGAAAAAAAGGAGATGTAGTGTGAATGTTAACTCAACTAAATTTGTTTAATATGTGTTGCTGTGCTTTCTTGTGTTACTCATTAAACCAGCAACAATTATCACAGGGTCGTTTTATGCAAAGTTGATAAGATTTGGTTGGATACTTATTAATCATATGTTAGGGATATGGATACATCTCTTGTAAAGGAGAACTTTATAAAATAAATATTAATGAGTACAGCAAAATGCGTATCAGGACTTTTTTCCTCGTTTGAACTGATTCGATATTTGTCATGTCAGGACATTTCAAAGTAGGATATACGGTATGGGTTTTGCTAGATTGTTGAAGACAGTACGGTGACCAAACTTAGCTTAAATCCATAGCATTTGGACGTTAATGGACAGTTTATACCACATCTCCTTATTTTATATACTTATATACTGAGGTCAATAAAGTACAGTTTAACATGCATTAGATTTCATTATCGTAATCAAAGTTGCTTACCATATGACATTTTGATACGTTCAATTCATTCGCAGCAGGAACGATTATTTATTTTGTCTAAATTATCTAGATTATAGACATTAGATCTAATTGATAGTTTTTGAATTACAAAACTTCGCAAATTAATTGCCAGGATTGTATACTTGAAAGACAATGTTGTACTGAAAAATATACAAAATAATTCTAAAATGTAGTATAACAAATTTTTTTAAAGGTTTTTAATTTACTCTGAACTTTTTCTTTTTTTCAGGGTTTCATACGTTCCTCAAAGTCTGTAGTAGGTTTTGGATTTTCAAGTATTTTGGCCTATAGCATCACTTAAAATACAATAGTTGTCGAAATGCGAGTCTGAGGATGTACATTTAGAACCATTAATGTTAATACTACCTATTGATAGATACATTTGCTGGTTGACTGATAATCCCTGAATATATCACCAGCCCAGTAGCCAGTACTTCGGTAATGGCATGAACTTATGCATATTTTTATTGCAATTTGCTGTTATAAAACTTTAGATATCGTTTAGAATTGTGGACTTTATCTCTTTTGTGCACTGCTCATTTTGTTCCTCGTCCAGTTTTGCCTTTTTTTTTATCTTTATATGTTTTATCAGCTTTTTATCGAAACAATTTAATTCACTCCAAAAAATCAACATTTTGTACAAATTTTATTTTTATGAAAGGAGCAAGAACTTTTTAAAAAATGTAAAAATTTAGTTTTATTATAATTCATTTTGTTCAGAGTTCAAATTATAATTAAATGTGAAATGCATATCACATTTCTTTTCAACAAAAGTTGTTAGTTTTGCTTTGGACCTCGTGTGAAGCTTCTATTTTTTTCATTATATGTAATATACTTCCCCATTTAATAAAATTAATATTCAATTATCATTTTTCGATAGAATATGTGTGATAATTAATTACATCTCATCATTTATCTTTCAATCAGCAACTATTGTACAAATAACAGGTTCATAAATAAAATTTAGCTTTATTTGTTCTTGTACAAATAAAATCTGTTACCCAACTTCTATATTGAGCAAGCGGTAATGTGGCTATTTCTTTTTGCATAACAGTTCATTTTGGGGTCCTCTTTGCGGTCTGCGTTTTAACTATGTCGATTTCTTTGAAAAATCAGAGACAATGATTTGGATTTAAACAACTAACGCTAAATTGCAGGACAAAAACAATATATATACATTGTCAGATATAAAATGTAGTTAATATTGCTATGTGTTTCTTTTTTCTACATTGACCAGAGGTATAGGGGGAGGGTTGAGATCTCACAAAACATGTTTAACCCCGCCGCACTTTTGCGCCTGTCCCAAGTCAGGAGCCTCTGGTCTTGTATGTTTTTTAATTTTAGTTCATTTATATGTTTTGGAGTTTAGTGTGACGTCCATTTTCACTGAACTAGCACACAATTTTATTGAGGGGCCAGCTGAGGACCACCTCCGTGTGCGGGATTTTCTCGCTGCATTGAAGACCCATTGGTGGCCTTCGGCCGTTGTCTGCTCTTTGGTCGGGTTCTTGTCTCTTTGACATATTCCCCATTTCCATTCTCAATTTTAGTTGTACTCATTACGAAACAGGAAAATAGCCCGGAGAAACTCGCTTTTCGTCCTGTTTCTAAAGCTCGTACAAATAATTTTTACATTTCCGACAATGTATATATATTGCTTTTTTTTCAAAATAAAGAACTAATCAATCTTACTATCTTTATGTCCTTCGTGCGGAACACTCTCATGTGTTCCTGTAAATGATGTTTCTGCCTCGTCATTTTTGGCGTCCTCAACATCTTTCACTGAATCTTTAGAAGTATTATACACACCATTGCTTATCTTTTGTGAACCTGTCAATGACTGAGTTTCATTTTGTGATGGAGGGTCTTCCGGAATATGTCGGAGTTTTCGATAAAGTCTTTCAAAATAATCTTCGAGATCTTTATTCCAGTACATTATAAGAATGTAGCCAAGATACAATAAAAACATAATCAAAGCCTCATACCTGTAAATTAAAGATTGAGGAACATTCAATTGTGAGTTGTTTGTGTTTTTTTGGTAAGTCTTTCATTTTTGTGTAAAATGTAATTAAATTGTAGTGTGAAAACTTTTTAATCATTCATTAGAAATAGTTTCTCAATTTAACGCTTTATATGTTGCAGGTAAATCACTTTGGCGCGTTCAGAAAAGTCCCAGAAGCATCTACTGTCAAGGTTTTAAAATTACATAAATTGTAAATCATGTCTTCTTTTTTATTTCAAAACAAAAAAAAATATTTCTTTAAAAACTGATTCAACAGTTAATTTTTGGCTATGTCTTTATTCAAATTTTCTCTCACGCGATTTGATTTTATTGTTATCATGTGACGCAAAACTGGTTTATACAACGTTACACTAAAGACATAGTATTCCGATAAAATTTCCCACCACTGAAAATGTTCTTTTTTTGCAAGTCAAATTTGGCAGACAACAAAGATAAAACAGTCGCCCAAAATCACACAAGCGATCCTCCTGGCGAAAAAGATGGTATAATATGCCAACCTAATGGTTCCATTTATACCACTTAGTATTAGTGTCTTAATTTATGTGGTCCAAAAGAAGACATTTCTAATTCATGGTGACGTCCATAAAATTATAGAGGGGATGACTTCAACTAGACCACTTGTTACCCTTGGTTTAATAGCTTCCCTGTAACAGCAACCCTCTATCAATGAATTCTTGATAGAAAATGCAGCTCCTGAATATCGTATCAACTATGAAATATAAACTCCATATGCAGGCGCTGCTGCTGGAATGATGCTACATAGAAATGGAAAGTTGGAAAGCTGAAATCATCTCTTTTGTCGTAAAGTTTTTTTTCAACCGACCTTCATTGCAAATTTGTAGATGTAAGTCAAAACATGAGGCACAGTTAATTGTATCTGTCGTATCCTTTATTTCAAGTTCGATGGGATACATGTATTTACATAGTCTTTGAATTATATAGTGAGAGGAAATCATCTATATAGCGGAATGCTCGCTTTTTTTTTTTATTCTTCCAAAGAAGTTCCTGTATGGAGTATGTCTTATATGAATAAAGAAACATGTCGGCAAGAAGAGGAGCACAGTTGGTTCCCATGGGAATGCGAATTGTTTGTTGAAAAGTTCGTCCTCCTAACGAAACAAATATGTTGTCAATCAATAAATCCAGCATCTTGATAATATCAGTTTCAGAGTATTTTTTTTTTTTTTGGTTTGAATCAGACTGGTCATTTACAAAATATGAATTGTCTATCCTTAAAACAAGATATTTGTATCTACCATTTTTGTAAACAGTTTAAGACTGATGTTTTTAATTTGTTTTTGAGTTTGGAGTGGGGAATACTTGTGTTTCTTAGGGTAGACAAGTCAAATGTTTCCACACTATTTCAAGAGAAAATGAAATATGTTTGCAATAAATGAAAGTAATAGCGAAACATTCACAAATAGGCTAATGATTCCCTCTAGCAACAATTAGACTATTTCAATTGTCTTTAACTTTTCTAACTAGAATTCCAACTTTCATAGAGTTATGTAAGATATGAATAATAAAACAGATTTATGTTTTACCAGTCGATATAATTTACATTGTTTTAATTAATAATATATATAAATATTTTTAATAAGTCTTCAGTGCATTTTTGTAAGTGATAATATTTTTTTTTCCGAAAAATATATATAAACATGTTTGAAAAATTAACCTTACCAGTACACTTTGCCGTTTTGTATGACAATCACTAGAGTTGCAACAGCTACGATATAATATACACAGTCTCGTAACATTGGCCACCATGTTAGATTAACTACCTTAAAAATATAACGAATGATGATAACAAACATTGCATGTTCAATCTACGTTTTGAATTCCAGATATATAAAAGTAGTATCAAAAGCCCGTTTATGCTCCAACGCTGCAGTTTCAAAGCAAAAGTAAGGGACTAACGCCTTAGACGGCGAAAAGGTAATCGAGCATTGTCTCAAAGGTATAGAACACTAATTTGGCCCGGTCAGAAAGAACATACAAGAAAGTAGTACATATTTTAAACAAAATAGGTCCTATGCATAGCGGTAACTTTGTCAAAAAATAAAATATTTGGATAATTTTGCTTTCAAATGAAAACTTAAAAACTTGATTTTTTTAGCACAAGTCAGGATAAGGTAAAGTTGTGACATGAAATGATTATCACTTTATTTAAACGTAAGACGAACTAGCTATGCATGCTTGAAGTTGCAGAATTTAACATAGAAAGCAAGGGGGCTATGAATTAGTGGTGTTATTCCTCAATTGAATACTTATAAATCACTTATTAAAATGTCATTCTCAGTTACCCCATGCATCATACAGTCTTGTGTTATTATTTCGCTAGTTAAAGGTAACAGTAGTTTACCGCTGTTCAAAAGTCATAAATCGATAAAGAGAAAACAAATACGGATTACAAACTAAAACCGAGGGAAACACGTCAACTATAAGAGGAAAACAACGGAACGACAGAAACACTGAACTGCAACAAAAACAACGCCAACATACATATAAACGGACTATTTGATAACAACTGTCATATTCCTGACTTGGTACAGAACATTTTAAGAAAAATTAGTTAGTTATTTGTAGAAATGAATGTTAATTTTTCTCGGAGTTTTCCTTTATTTTCAAATACTTCAGAAGAATACAATAAAATATATGCGATATTAACAAATAAAAAAAAAAAAATTATGCGTAATCTATCGGGATTAAATTTACATGTATTAACTTTTTATCTGGAAACGAATGCATGTTGAATGACCTTTGATGCAAAATTTTAAATAACAATGTATTATATTGAATAATATTTATTTATTGCACGGATAAATGTAACATTGTCGAAATATTTTTTTAAAGAATATAATTTATATATTCAAATTCACCAAAGTTTCATGACCTTTTCGATTCTGACACGGAGAAATAATCATATCCTTTTACTTGACAAACGATTTTTGAATGACATTTCCACGTTATTATACATATCAGAACTAAGATGTTAAATTTTTATAGATACAACACCTCCCGAAACGAAAGATGATTTTTATCAGCTATAGTTAGAGGAAGGGATAAGGCGTCTGTGCAATGCTAGGCGGTGTTTTCGTAGAAGTGAGAAGTGAAAAGTACAGGTTCCCACCCCGCCCGAGAAGGAAGTAAAGAATCAGATCTACTCTAACATTGTTAGGTTGATATTCTAGGCAATTTAATAAATATTCTAACGCCTGATATTTCTTAATCATATGAAATCCGAAGGACAAGGTATAATTTACAGTTGTCACTACACACAGGCAGACATAACCGCAAATAATATATTCTATTTTTAATTTCACTATTATTACATATTAAAAACTAAAAGTTTTTTAAATGCCTTACACTCGATGAATTTGATATGGTTTGCCATTGCTATTTTTCATGGCAATATTGACTCAACAAAATAAAGTTGATCATGACTCAAAAATTTTAACTATTATGCTTGTATACATATACGAGCTATTTTAGAACAAAAGTTTTGTTTTGAATAACAGCTACGGTATTACGTAATCATGCACACGATAGATGGAACACGAATATTAATTCGATATGTAATCCAAAAAAAAACGAAATGTGTAACTGTAATCCGATTTTAAATCAAATTTAACTTAATGAAACATTAACTCGTTTTTGAACTCAATATTTAGCCCTTAAAAATAATATGTAACTGCAATTGAGATGATTAATTCAACTTAAGCTTGATATTAATGGAATTGATTTAGATTAAACATAGCCGAGTTGTAGCTCAAACAGTAAGTCGAACAGTATTCGAAGACATTATCTGAAGTTTAGTTAAAGCGTTTAATCAACATTTAATTCGAACTCAACCAAAAGTTTAAACCCTATCCCGCACTATATCTCGAATATGATCGTCTTTTATTGATGGTGTTTATGGAAATCAATTTTTTTAATGATATTGAGGTCTATCATTTAACTTTCGGATAACAAACCATTCCAGAGAATAAAGCACAAACTCCAACAATGAACAGAATATTAAAGACTGCCGATCCAACAATTGTACCAACTCCGACGTCGCTCTTTGAAATAAATACGCCTACAAGGAAAAAGTTAAATGAGTACAATTTTAAGGCATATTTAAGCTTCAACATCCTGGTTATTCTCATTTCAGGTCTTGACTTAAATCTTAGAAATAAAAAAAAGGATAAATGACCGACATCACTTGCATTACGAGTCCATATATTTCCCTTCAAAATCAGAAGTTGTTGGTATAAGATAATCAAAGTGTCACCGACTTCGTTTTTTTGTTGGTGTTGTTGTTTTAAACATTCTACAACTGTAGTCGCAGAGACAACTGTTGAAAGAACGCGCTTTTTATGTCTTTACAGCGTGACAACTTTACGCTTAATTGTATTTTCAACATTTGATGTAATTTAATCAAGAAGTCAACTTTAAATGATTATTAAAAACTATGAAAAAGCTGCGTAAATGACACTATGGTCATTATTTATCTTTAAAATTTTACGTTTTGAATGTATTATTGTACAAATGAATACCTATTTTAAGAAATTCCAATAACATTTCAGACCAAAGCAGTTACATTAATTATTTTGAGTTAGAATCCTGCGTTTCCAAGTTGAGCAAGATGATTGGTGCCACTGGTGTTGCAGGATCTGTTTTTCCTTCTGTAGCATCCGAGATTATTCCAATGTTCTTGTGTGGTTCGTGTTGCTCAGTCTTCAGTTTTCTATGTAGTGTTTTGTGTACTTGTTTGTTATTTTACGTCTTCTGTTTTTGGGTTTTTTTTGCCACGAGGTTCTAGTATCTCTTCTATTTATGAGTTTTGAAAGTCCTTTTGGTATCTTTCGCCGTTTGCGTATGCAATTCAAATCGAACAAAAAGAAGCATTGGTGTATTTTCTTATCTTCACCTTAAAATCTTACTTTATGATTACGGCAGTAAACCCAAATTTGAACTATTAAGCATATTACCTATCAATGCTGTGAAGAATTCTGGTGCAGAACTTCCTGCTGCCATGAAAGTGGCACCAGCCACATCCTCTTTCAAATTTAATTCTAAAATAGATTATAAGCATTGTTAATAATTTCATATGTAATAAATTAACGGCAACACTAATTTATCGATGTTAAAATGTCCTCAACAGAATATTTTTAAATGGCTTCCTATTTATGAGAAGTTCAATACAAAGCCAACGTAATTAATAACACCGGTATCGCAACTTCTGGTCTATGTTATAATAATAAAATAATAATGAAAATATATAAAGCGCTCTATATCAAAGAAACAAAATTACTCTAAGGCGCTGTACATGTTAATTCAAACAAAAAATGCAAAACATACAATATATCAGATGCAAATACTGAAATAAAAAAAAGAATTAAATGATTCAGCATATATTTCATTTCAAATTATATTCGTTTGTTAAGTTTGTTTTTTTCTGTCATTTCTGGAACCTGTAACTATTTACACTCTGTTTGTATAGTTTCTATTATCTATTATTATGTAGTATTACCTTTGACTTTTTTAATCTATATAAGATTAAATGAAGCAATATATCAGAAGCAAACAGAATACGTCTTCCTGTTATTGCGTGCAATTTAATTGATATGTTTACCATATAAATTGCACAACCAAATATATACGACCAATAAAAAATCGTGTAATAACATTTAACTCTCCTGATTTTACTGAAACAGATGCGCATTTATCAATTAATGTGTAGCTCTTCAGATTTGAAAAACCGAAACTAATAGAAGTCTGAACGTTGAAAAAGTAGCAAAAATATAGTCAAATCCGGACAGGAATCAGAGATATACATTAGGGAGCTACGTGTCTTAAATTCAAATTCTACTGGTCTGGAGATACTTTTAATTAAGGTGTCACCCAGTGATTGTAATAACATTTAATGACACCAATTGAACTTCATTAGAGATATAGAGAATGTCACTTCCGTTATGCTTGTGGCCAGAATAATGAAAAATCCCTAGCCTAATATTATATGTTATCGGTAGGTATGAGGAAATATTCTTATGTTGAAAACAAGTAGTTCTCTTTCTTTGTGATTTAAAAGGAAATAAAAATCTACATTTAATCCAGAGCACAGTGTACAAACGATACAAATCAAAAGCACCGATCCATTAAAACCCAGAACTGATTTGTATAAAACATCTGTTATATCGAGACAAAAATCAATTACGAATTTGAAGAGTTCTGAAAAAACCGAAATTGTAAAAAGTTATTCCGAAAATTTCTAAGTGCATCTTTGATGATTTTAACATTGTATGGATAATAAATTTATTATAGATGACTTCATATAAAAAAGGAGTGTCCATTATTTGACTGGTATATCCAAGATGACGAAACGTGCCTTAGCAGGATCATCACCAAGTGGTTTCAAAAGTCCTCAAATGTACCGGGTATATAATTTAGTACACTAATTGCGCGCTTAGTCTAAGTAAGACTCATTTGTGACGCTCATATAAAAAGTACATGACCAATTACGAAGTTAAAGAGAATTGAAACCTTTAAATTCCCAAAGTTGTGGCAAGTCTACTCAAGGCTGTCTATGTCTGACAGTAGAAAAACCTAAAAGTTTCGAATGATTTTTCTCATTTTTTTTAACAGAAATATACAGAAAATGACCACATCAATGATATGTCATGTCAACAGAGGAGTGCTGACTACTGGGTTTGGTATGTCCGCGCGGATAAAACATCCCTTAACAGAGGTATTGACACAGTAGTTTTCAACAAAGATTTAAGGGTTAAATTTGAGTACCACATACGTTCATTTTTTCTCTATCTTCATGTTATATGTATTTAGGTAAGTTGGAAATCAGAAAGACAAAATCAATATAAATATGAAAACCGGAAATCACTTTTCCTGTTAAAAGTTGTAAGTTTAACCGTAATAAGTATTTTTATACTTATTATATTATAAGAAGTACATCGTTTATTTAACATACGATTATGGGGGTGCAGAACATTTATGGGCCGATCATTTCAGCTGAAATCAGCTGAATAGTTTGATCACAAGCTATTAGAGTGTAGAAAAATCAAGCTTCTCAAAGATCGAAATTAGTGTATGTCAAACTGCTAAATATCCAATGAAATTACGCGTCTGTAAATTGTGTGGTTCAAATTTCTTGAATTTTTTATATTTTTGTCAACAGATCAAATTAATATTTTGTAAACATTTTGTGAAATTTAAACGGGCCAAATCTATTTTAGTCATAGTGTTGGGTACCCCCTTAAAGTAAGGACTAGGTTTAACTTCTTTCCATTTTCTTTAATTATAACCGTTCTTATACATCCTTGGCTTTCAAATATTCGGCTTTGAGCGTTCCTGGCGAAGGTAAATCAAGAAAAACGCTTCGGACGCATGAAATTTATAACGTGTTGGTTTCAGTTTTTTATAGCACTGAGTCGATACCTCTGCTGGTGGACTATCAGTCCCCGAGGGTATCATCAGCTCAGTAGTAAGTGCTTCGGTACTGAAATGATTTATAACAAACCTTTTCGAAATTGTCCGTTTATGATTTTTTAAATAATAAAGAAACCAAGGTTTCAACTCCCTCAAGCAAAGTTGACCTTAGATGTTTTTGGCTATTTTTTTAAGTCCTTTTTGGTCTTTGATCGTTCCTGGTGAAGGTAATTCCAGAAAAAGCGCTTCGAACGCATGAAATTTATAACGTGCTGTTCTAATTTTTGAATGCGTTCAAACAAATGACACAAGGATCATTTCAAAATTTACACCCCTCATAATTTTAATCGTTTGTAGGAAAATAACATCGCCGAAATCAATGAAGATGTTATTGATTTTAATACGTCAAAGTAATCTAGTAATATCTTTTTAATAAAATTGATAATGGAAACGGGAAATGTGTCAAAGAGACAACAACCCGACCAAAGAGCAGAAAACAGGTCAAGGGCACCAACATCTCGCATCCGGAAGCGAGCTTCAGCTGGCCCCTAAACAATAATATATACTGGTTCAGCATTTTTTTTTTGATAATACAAATAGATTTATTTCAACTTGCAAAACTTTATGTACAAAACAACAATGGCTCTATCTAATAAATACAAATTTCACTATAACTAATAAGTTCATTTGTATTTATTTCATTTATTTTTATTCCCACTCCTTGAGGGCAGCTCAATGTCGAGCCATTAGTATGTGATAGAGATTCAGCGCCTTTATTTCTGAGTACCTCTTGCAGTGAATTTCAGCTTTAAATAAGTTGCTTATTCCTGTGCTTGGTTTCACAACTTGCATCACGTCTTTAAGTTTGAGAACACAAAGCTCATTTTCTCGTGTGTGTGTGTGTGTGTGTGTTGTTTTATTTTATCCACAAAATGTTATTACAAATTAACCATTTTTATCTACATGTTCAGTGTATGTATATTAAAAGGTTATCTCGACTTTCATATCTTTGGTACACAAAATAAGTTTATTTACCATAATGATGAAGTAAATCATCATAACCATAGATATTCGACAAACTTTCTACCAATGTATATTTTGCATGCATCTATACATAATGTGTGTGTCTTTTATGATTACAATTCACTGTTTATTATTATTATTTTTACTTTAATAAAAAAAAAAAAATCAACAAGAATTGATCACATGTCATATCTTTCAAGGAAATACAAAAACAGCAATGAAACGTCGACAATACTTTAACTTTGTATATTATAAAAATGTGTGGTAAAAGATAAACGGCGTACTTCGAACACGTTTTTGAACAATTGAATGGAATCAACCAAAGCACACACTATATAAAGATTAATTAAATCATTTAAATATCTTTAGAGTTTGATATTAGTATGTGTTTTACAGTACGATATACAACATTAGAAAGTCAGTTATAACCAGCGCTGTGGTTGGCCAAGAGATGTCTGGGTTAAATTAGATTATCCACATTTTCCAATCATATTTCGTCTTCCGATTCTTGTTGTATGTCTCGTATGTTGATGCTGATTGTTCTGTGATATAGAGTTATGCTGTTCATTTAATGTTATCAAATATTATTGAAAAGAAAAGTTATTTCAAAATATCTTATACAGATAGTTAGTATTCAAATATTAAATTTCTGAGGAAGAAAACTTACCGTCACAAATTACTTCTAGGGAGGCCACGAAATAGTCGTCACAAACAATTGCCAGTGCACCAAACAAATACAGGGCAATAAAAATGTGGAGAAATACTCCGCCATCTTGTGTCTGTTCCAATGTGAAGAAATTCCCTGGAAAATTGTCCACAGATCTTGGGATGCAATCCGTATTGTTTTCATCGTCTGTCAAAGATAATTTGAAAGATATAGTTCAATTATCCCCAAACTTTGATGAAAAATAACTATTTAGAAATAAAAAGGTGTGGAATAACTATATAGAAATAAGAAGGTGTGGAATGATTGCCAATGAGACACTTATCCACCAGAGACTAAATGACGAGGATGTAAACAGGTATACGTTACCGTGTGACCTAAAACAATGAGCAACTGTCTACATTTGCATTACTTAGAGTTATTTCCAGATGAAAATATAGGAAATTGCGTATTTAAAATCTTACTGTACGCCTTTTTATATAGCTCTTTGGTTCTGATTCCATTCATTCAATTCCAATCAGGAAGACTGTAGGTAAATAACGGGAAAGAGAGAAATCTAATGGTCAAAGTTTCATTATTATTTGAAATTTAAGTTATCTACAAACATGATGTGATTATATTTTGTATGTTTGTACGTACTATTTGCCTGTCCAGTTTTAATTAAAAGCAGACCAGATAATCCATTGTATTTAAGATCTTATATATTCAATACATGTTTTTTTTCTAAAATATGTTCTTCATTTCCAATAAATGTATTTGCAAAAATATCTCTTGATTATAAAGGATGGTCATTTCTTGTTGGATTATCGATATATCCGAAGACGCATTAATATATCCGACCTGAATTAAAATAGAGTCAATTGAATCTTTATCATTAAGTCCTTGTCATCATGGGCACCTCTGTATCACTTGGTGGAGGAGGCTAGAAATGAATTATTGTTTAAAGAATGTGTATTTAAAAAAATGAAGTAAATATCGATTCATATATATATATATCTGATTTCGAACTCTTACCTTGTAATTCTGACTCAAACTTTTTTTTATTTTGGTATGGTATTCCGCGTCAGAAAATAGTTTAAGATATTCTCGAGGGCACGTATTTTTTAACGTTAAGAACTAAGAACTGTTAACGATAAGAATTATTCAATGTAGTTGATTGGGAAATTTATAGCATAATCCACTTTACGGATATATATTTACAACAAGACAAATGATAAACATCAGATAGCAATACATAAAATGCATAAGAAAACAAGCAACGTGTGATCTGATTGACCATGCTGATTTTATGTAATTATAGTTTACAATTTCTTTATTAGTGAAACAGGTGTTAATAATTTTTAATAATATAAACTGTAATTCAGTGGTGTTTGGGTCAAGAACAATAAAGTTTTGGCAAAAAACAGATGCTATAAGTCTATAGGCCGGGCATACTAATGAGAAGTATACCAATGCAACGCACTGCATATTACAACATTTGCAGAATCGTAATTTTCTAGCCATGTCAGTATATCTTCCTGTTTCAAGGTTCAGCTTTAGTGTACCGCTACGCAATTTAGTTAAAAAGTGTGAATTATAAAAGTTATCTAAATAACCTTAAAACCTAATTACTTACTTTATATTCGTATAAATTCTAAGTTTTGCACGCTTTTCTACAGATGCTTACCAGCATTGTATATGCTGATTTGTTATTCTATTATTAATAACAATAGTCAACCAGTATTTGAGAATTCTAAATTTTCTCATAACACACTTAACAAAATGGCACAGTTGTGCCAGCCTTTAAAATGTTGCAACACAAATGGTTATGAATTATCTCAACCTCTTTTCCTCGATGGAAACCTCATAATTATTTCCAAACCATAATTAAGAACAGATGCCACCATACTGTCAAATAGTTCAAGTTGTTGCTTCATCAACAAGTACAAAATATTAACTGAGTTTTACAATGAAGATAAAGCTCGTTATCCCTGAATCGACACAATTCTCTGGGTCTGTAAGAACTTTCCATTAGAATAAAACAACATACCCAGATATATATATATAAGAATTGACATTTTGTAGCTTTTTCGTCGTAGGAAAAATGGACATTTATTGGTTGCCATCCATTTCCAAATACAACAATTTTCGTTTTGCTATAGGTAAAATATTTATAATATCACATTTATTCAATATAATTGACAATCGCAATTGTAATTATAACTCATTCGTTTTTAATCCTCGTTTTGGGCTCAATTTTTTCATTAATCAATCTTTAACTTATCTTTACATACATTTTATAAATTTTTGTATTTTACTATATAACAATCCTTAAATATGATAAATAAAAATTAGTCATAACTTATTTCATTTTTTTTTTTCTTAAAACAGAATTAACTAAAGACTCATTAACAGGAGTGATATGTTAATGAAAATATTCGGATTTTTAGATATTTGAAGAATAGATATTTAAAGAAATATTTGAAAATTATTTATATTTTTAATAAACAGTACCTTAATTGCGTTTATTTATGGAAGATCATAGTGTCCAAAAACAACTTAAATACAGATTTTAGAGACATGTAAAATTTTTCTAAATGGTACCCCTTTAAAGGCTTTTAGATATAAAATATGCATTATGTATTTCAGTACATGCTTATAAAAAACTCTTAATATTTATCAACATATTTCCTTTTGGTAGTTTTCATTGTAAGTTTTCTCCAGAGACAGATAGGAATACATTTTTAATGAAGGTAGCAAAAATATTATAATGATAACATTGACGTGATAAATATCAAGGTGAAAATATCAAAAAATAATATCATCGTGTGTGTGGGTGTTACCGGAAATGTGTGCAATTATGTATTAAATATTACATAGAGACAAAGACAAAGCAAACCCCAAAAGCCTTAAAATTTAAGGCATTTGGTCATTTCCGGAAATTGAGGAATATTTTCCCTGTTGCCTAATGTGATTTTTTTAATAATAAAGACTGTATCTCATCATATAGTATTGAGCAGAAAACTAAAGCAAAAAGCAACAAGAACTCCTTAAACTTAAGTTGAACTTAGGTGCTCCTGACGTTCTTTTTTCGCCGTTGGTGTTCCTGTCGTTTAATAACTCGACTACAAAATTGACGAAAGTAGTTGAAGTAATAAATCTAAAACAATAGATAATTAAATTCTACTTCATTCTAAAGAGACCGAGAAGATCCTAAAGTGATTTTATTTTGCAATTTCAATTTTGTTTTTTAAGGATGTACACCTCTGAGGAGCCAAAAATTTCTAGAATTAAACTTTTTTTCTTAACCTGATTTTTGGGTTTACTGTAAAGCAACTTATTTTCGCGGATACTTTATTTCGCGATTAACCCTTTCTAGTCCATTTCACGGCGATTCAATTTCGCGATTCTCACATTTACTTGATGTAGTTAAATACGGAAAAATCCAAGTTTTATATATTCGCGACGATTTATATTCGCGTTATTTTTCTACTCGCGAAAATCGCGAAAATAAATCGCTCGCGAAAATTAGTTGGTTTACAGTATATGACTGTAAAAAAATAATTGATGAAGAAAAAATCATATGGTGGTGCACTTCTTTTTTTGCTACGGCCCTTTGAAAGTATCCAATTTTGATGATTTTCCTATTTTTCATCAATTTTTACCTTTTTTTGGGCTATTATTGTGAAAAAAATCACAGTTCCACAATCAAACTTTTTTTCATACTTTCAATAAAGATGAAGTGGACCAATCTGAATAAATTTAACTTAAAAAACTATAGGTAGGTGTTAATATAAGAAAGTTTTATCATATTTTGATGCTTGTTTGTGTCAAATTAACCATGCTGTCAATTTTGTAAATTTGTGATTTTTCTCTGTTTTAAGAACAAAATGCATATTATTTCAACTTCTTTGTTATAAATGATTGAAAAAATACATATCTAAGAAATTTGAAAAGAAAAAAGTGATATGGGATGTACATGTTTCTGGTAAAATCATTTCTTGTACCCCTCACCCATTTTCTCAAAATTTTGGCTAAAAAGAATGACTTGATTGGTAATAAAATTTGAAAAAATTGATTACACAAAAACTACTCATTGTAAATACACAATTTTTTCACAGAGTTAAGTTTGATTATAACATTTTTTAGATTCATTGATATTTTCCACTTGTATCACATATTTTGGAAATAATTCCAGAACGAGATTTCAACGAGACTGTAACGTCAGAAGAATACATCCTTAAACTGTAAGTACAATGAATAATAAGAAATCAAAAAATCAAAATATGGTAGAGTAATGCATCAGATTGATTAAAAATAAATACCATTTAGAATTACTGTAAATGAAATAGACGGAATTAACCATTTTCAATGAAATTTTACTTAATAATTTCTTCGAAAGCTTTACCATTACCATATTTTCATTTCCACGATATTCGGGATATTGTTGTCTCATATTCGTCAACTCCACTTCCTGTAATTCAATATCAGATAAACGTGATTAAAAGTTATACCTCTTTTATAATATCATTTCATTGTCTGAAGCTTGTCCATATCATACATATATGACCGGACTATTTGGACTGTGGAATGTGAAATTAGTTTTCAAAGAACATTTTATTATTTCAAGTGTATGTCTATCTTTTCATATTTTATATATATTCTTTCCATATTTTATTATTTTGAACTTTGTCGTAAATTTAGACATAAGTGTTTTACACAGATTAAGTGTCATAATCTTGGACAAAGGACTCGGAAATTCATTTAGTCAATTTATTCTCTGTGACAGTTTGGACAATAATTTACCGGCGTTTTGCATTTACGCCGATCTGCATTTCATTTGCGCCGATTTTTTCTTTCATTTGCGCCGATTATTTTTTCATTTGCACCGATTTTTTTACAGGTAAATTACAGGTGAATGTTATTTTTCATCCTAAAACGAACAATTGTTGGGTCATACAAGCAGGAATATGAGTAATGAATTAATATTGTAGTAAAACATACGTGGCCAGAACTTGGTTATTATTTTGTAGGTATTTTTATGAAAAGGCACGAAAAGGCCACTTGAATTCGAAAATCAAAAGTATAATAAATCTTCCAAATGAAATCCTTCAGATGTTCACAAGACATCAGTATGTCGGATATTAGTATTTATATTTTTGGATGTTGTCTTACATATTTGCCTCAAGGCCTCAAACTTCTTGCATTTTATAGTGCAATTTAAAAAACACACTGACAGAATAATCTCATTTTGAGATTTTGTCATTAAACATTTAGATATGAGCAAAGGCTTAACTGAAAAAGAGAATTTGCAACAAGATGTATTTAACAAAGATAGTACAAGTGTGTTGCGGGTTAAGGCTTTTGTCATATCTATATTGTGTACGAGATTACTTGTGAAGGTTTGCGCCTATCAACAATAATCCAAAGCACTGCCACCTACGAACTCCTCAAAGAGTTCTTGCAGTTTATTTAACATGCAGAGAGCGTGACATTTTCCACATAGACGCAACATGTGATTTAACGTTCCCATTCATGTCGGATGTGGCTGCAAATTTATACATCCCGAACTGTCAAACGGATACTACTCTTTAGACTATAGCAAGGGATGCTGGATTGGAGAAGTCCATGAATGATAACAACTTATACTCCTGTCAACCGTTGGGTTCCAGAAAATTGAAAAAATATTATTCCTTTTTCGTATTTAAAATAACTTTGGTATATGCAAAGCGCATTTACTGTAAATCAACTTATTTTCGCGGATGCTTTATTTCGCGTTTGGCTCTTTCTAGCCCACTTCGCGATTCAATTTCGTGATTTTCAAATCTACTTGATATAGTTAAAAAAGAAAAGATCCAAGTTTTACATATTTGCGACGATTTATATTCGGGTTATTTTTCTACTCGCGAAATGCGAGAACATAAATCGCTCACGGAATGCTAGTTGGTTACAGTATGCTGAACACATATATCTTGATTAATCAAAGTGTTTTATCAGTGCTTCTTTTCTTCATCAAATATTAACTTGTTTGAGACGAATATAAAGATGATAACAGTAGACATACATTCAATTTACATGTATTATATGTCTTATATTGTGAACTAAAAGTCACAAGAATCATATTAGACATAAATAACTGCATAATAGTTTGTTTATTGGACATAAATGGATAAGCGATATTCAAATACAAAACTGGTTTAGGTAGCAGTAAGGTCACAATGACCCTTAGAAGTCTTCCTTGTGATCTTAGCACGCGAACAGGTGTTAAGACACGAACGTGCAATGGCCACAGAGGACAGATCCGACAGGAAAACCTCTGAAATCAATAAAAACGCTTTTTTACAGATTATCCGTTAATGATTTAAACTGTGTATGAAATACTTGAAATATCTTTAAAACGATAATGATAAATGAACTGTCATCAAGATAAAAGGATCTTCAAGGTCAGGCGCTGGAAAGGGCAGTTGTTGCCTTACTATTCATTAGAATCAAAGTTATTCAATCATTAAATAAAATAATTGGATTAATCAAAATATTAAACTAATCAAAATAAAGCAATTTGCAGTTGTGTTGTACTTCAGTTTGTAAACGAAAAAGTACTATAATTGTGTTCTCATTACGGAAATAAAGGCAACAGTAGTATACCGCTGTTCGAAATTCATAAATCGATTGAGAAAAAACAAATCCGGGTTACAAACTAAAACTGAGGGAAACACATCAAATATAAGAGGAGAACAAAGACACAACAGAAACACTTAAATGCAACACATACAGAAACGAACTATAAGATAACAATAGCCTTTTTCCTGACTTGGTACAGGACATTTTAAGAAAAAAATGGTGGGTTGAACATATAATTCAAACATTTCATGTCTGTTCTGTTTACTTTTTTTCAAAACTGATATGCATTTGTCTCTTTTTAATTTTAATCATTAGCGGAGTGAAATTGGTTGTAGTGAGAGATCTTAAGACCTAACAAAGAGACAAATAAGATTGTAAATAATGACGTAGATTCTCTGTCACATGAACTTAAAGTTTGGCACAATGCCTTATTACAGAGTAATAAAAATAGTCAGAGCCTAATTGTCAAATTCAAAGGAATATATTGAATATAGTTCTTGAAAAAATATATTACCAAACCTAAAAGTCTTACAAGTGAAAAAATTAGTTAAAAATTACTTCCTATTTTTTTCAACACTACAAATTTAGGGCGTTTATGCAGTGTTGAAAAACAATATGTGAGACTTTTCAATGTTAATTTCATCTAAATAACGATATGTTAACATAGTCCGATGGTCTTTATTCCTGCGGCCTAACGTATCGAGCCAGAACTAAAAATGAATGTCCCAAAGAAAAAATAATTTGCCCTTTGGCAATATGCAAATATATGTTATGATAAAGCACACATTGCCTGAATAATAGATTTATTTTTTTTTAATTTGACTTCATCTTTTTACATGACATGAATCGTTCGAAAGTCTGTATGGGAAAATGTGGTGCGGTCCGATACTCGCAGAAAACTTACATTACATATAATGCCAACAACACAATGTTTCAAGCTCAAGGTGGGTATATATTGTTTTATTCTAACTGAACATCAGTAAAGAACGTATTGCATATCATAGTTTAAAGTTTTGATTATTATTTAAAATAAATTCGGCACTTGAATGGAAAAAGGGGACAAATGTGTCAAAAATCAGAGCTTACATACTGTAGCACTCGGTTTTTATGTTCCATCAAATACTTCCCTTTTTTTATTTACCTTGGAGTTCGGTAAATACCTGGCTTGTGAAAAAAAGTATTAACAAAAATTTGGTAATACTTTTTTCACAAGCCACCTTTCATCAGCCTGTGAACATTTCTGACTCTTTGGTTATTCAGAATGAAAATGAACAGGAAAATTGTAAAAGTTTTGATCAGAAGTCAACAGATGGAATATAATATCACTAGATAGGGTTTGTCAGAGGAATAAGAATATGATATTTGTTATATAGATTTTTGTTTTTGCTAAAGTTTAGGTTGAACTTTTTTAAAAATTATTCATTTGAAAAAAACTAGCTTTTCATTTTAAAAAAAGTGTTTCCATTTGTATCAACGAAACAAATCTTAGACTGTATAAACATCATTTCCACAGATTGCCGAAAAAAGAATTCATCATATTTTGTCTTCTTTGATGTTCATATTTACAGACCATGTTATAAAACATTTTTTCGTTGTTTAGATTAACGAATAACTGTTTCTGCCCTATAAAAACAGTGCTTGAAATACTCTGACAAGGCCATTACATTAGTCATGAATAAACGGAGATTTAAAGTACAGATTCACGAGATGGAAACCAAACGACACAAAAAGACAAGTGGATAGTTGTCTCATTGGCAATCATACCACATCTCCTTATTTTTATTAAAGACATTTAAAGGATGCTGCTATACAGAATTTTGAATATCGGAGACGCCTGAAACTTTTGAAGTAACCTTCTGACTTTTAAAATGCGTGTCTCAATTTAATTCTTTTTCTCTGCACCTAGTTGGCAACATGTTTACGTTTGTTATACATGTATACACGTACAAATGATGTCATCTCAAATATCTTATCCAGTTTAAACAAGCTTATCCCAATTTTATACTGGACTGTGGTCACTACATTGTTACTTTCACATGTAATAAATGCAGATACAATACATAACAATAGACAAAACTTGTTCAAATGCTTTGACACGACGAAAAAACAATCAAATGCTGAAGCCGGTAAACAATATTTTTTTTCTAATCTGAGTATGCAAATTGAGGATTATGATATATACATTATATTTATTACATTAGATAAACTTAAAAAAATAAACATGAAATTCTAAGACCCAATAAAAAAAAATAACACTTTTTTCCAAAACGTTCTAACGAAAAACGGATCATTTTTATGCAAGTTTTTGATATTAAAAAAGTCTAAGCAGTTGCGTATTTCATAATTACCTTCGCTAAAAACTCAGTCTTTCTGCATCTTACCGTCAAAGTTTTTACCCACCCTCATTTTCTCTTCTTTTACTTTCCAAAACCCCTACCTTAACTGCATGTAATATATATTCACCATGATTATATTTTTCTTTACGAAAATTGTATCTGGTTTATACATTGATAGGCATCATACCATCAATAACTGGTAACAACAGGGTCTTTGTATGGCATAACAGAAATAGATATTATTCTTATTTTCATTCTTGACCCCCTCCTCAAACAAAGCACAATATTTTGTATTTGTACCATTGTAAAACTGTTTGCAGTATTCAAAGTTCATGCTTTGATTTAATTCAATTATAGTTTGATTTTATTTCATTATTTGACAAACAATAATCACAGAATAAGACTTTTCATGTGTTTTTCCTTAGATTTATTGCTTCAGGTTATACACTTCGATATTACATTTTGCGGTTTTTGAGGTCAATATAACAATTAATCTTCAATAAAATATCATTTATGTACAGTATGATGTAGTGCATGGGAAGTCCTACCTTACAAAAATTCAGGGGAAATCCTGATTTTCCATCAAACCAGAAGGCGTTAGTTTATTCTACAGCTTTTACTTTATAATTATAGTTAAATGAATGTATATTTAAACGTAACATGAATTATAACTTGATATTAGGATTACTCATGATAAATTTAAATTTACTTTATCAAAGCTTACATTAGAATACAAGACATTGAATTCATTATGGGACGACTGATATATGTAAATTATGTTATGTGTTTTCTGTTTGTTTCAGAGGAGTTTAGTCTCAGTATTATCCATTTAACTTCAATAAAATATTTACAGCTGAAATTGGAAATTTTCTATGAATCAAACAACATTTACTATAAGGACAAAACGAATCCGCCTGTACAAAAGGTGTAAAAAAAAATACTGAACTCAAAGGCAAATTTAAAAAAGGAAAGTCCATAAAAACTGACAAAACCAAACGCTATCAATCAACGGAACAAGTGAAAAGCAACTATCATATTCCTGACTTGGTACGGGCATTTTCCGAAAATGATGGATTAATCCTGGTTTTATAGCTAGCCAAACCTCCAACTTGTATAACAGTTGCTTATAATTCCGTTATATCAATAACATTGGGTAAATAACCAAAAAAACATTATAGGTTAATGTGACAATAATAAGCTTTCATTTGGTATGATTTCATGTTTTACCACAACGCATTGACCATAATACATGAACAAAAATAACATTAAGGAACCGGCAACTACTACAGCCCATCTGGAAGTCTATTAACATTATCATTAACACCTAGCTAAAAAAAACATTAACAGCAATGTACAATCAGTTCTGTTGTTTGAATCAAAATGCTGGCGAATTATTCAAAGTAACATATAGAAGGTAAACGTATTCCACACCTGTCTCCGCAAAATTCAGAAAATCTTTATCAATTAAAATTATAACATCACAGATGAGATAAAGCAAGGACTTTAAAGATGGCTATGTAAATTGGAAGAACATCAAAAGTAGCTCTCAACTGGACACCAGGCCGTCCTCGTACAAGATGTAGGAGAAATGTGGTGGCCGAGTTACATTAGATTTGCTACAGCCCAGGGCAAACTGAGCATGTGGTAAAGGACAGGGAAGAATGGAATAAGCTTGTGATAGCCTTATGTCCCATCCGGGATGAAGAGAATAAGTAAGAAACCGGCAGCTACTATCCTGAATAGGGACGTGAAGAGTTATACATTAATATAAGTCAAGTCATAAAAAGTGTAATTGAATCACATCAGGGATAATATTTTAATGCATTCTTCAATATGTCTAGAAGATACCAGTGTGGTCCAGTACTATTGTCCCTGTTTAACCGTTGAAGACATCCAAAAAAACTATAGAAACATAAGTTATATATTTATTATTTAATCTTTTGACGACACCTTTCGAGAAATGTTTACCGCATGTGCAAAACTTTAAATTTCTTGTCATTTCTTACATTATCTACGATAGTTACCTAACAATATCTGACCACCGCTCGTCTTGTATTGAAAAAGAGCTTTAGTACACCCACTATTTAAAAACCACCGATGATCTGTGTGGCTTAATTGAATCTATCTTATAAATGTTATATATATGTTATATGTGGTAGGTATAAAATTGTTTGATTGTTGTGTAAAAGATTTCCAAACGCAGGGTATCTGATAAGGACTGACCATCACGAATCTTGTCTATTAGGTAACTTGGGTAAACTTAATGTATAATACACAGAATATACAACATCTATAGTTACCTTCTGATAAATCCCTCTTATGCCGTTGATGTGTATTAGGCTGACCACCACTAGCCCTATAAACAAGGGTGCCCAAAACAACAAGTGTATAGAGAATCACTAAAATCCCAAGTTTTAAATAACGTCCATGCCTTTTACAGTGATATCTTTTCATTTTCCGTTTCTTCACAAATCATATAATTACTATAAGAATTATCATCCATATAAATATAGAATGTTATCATCTGATACACATTGTACCCGGTTGATAATAGAAACATCTCAGTGCAAGATCATGTGTTATTACAATTTTATCATCGTTTTATTTAATTAATTCACTGACATAAAGGTTTGCATGCTATAACAATAATTGAAAACGGCGCACAAGTTGTAAAAATATAGCACGACAGGTTGCTACTATTGTTATTGAGGTTTTTTATAGGATTATTTTATATCTATCTGTTAATATAGATACATAATGATAACATTGGCTTAATATTCCTCACAAGAAACGTTCCCGATAAGTTAGTAATTTTACTAACAAATATTAAAACGATATTTGTCATTGAAACATGAGCTAATTCCCCCGCTGAGCCTCAATGATATGAATATCTTCACTTTGATTATTTTCATATTTATAAAAAATGAACTAAAGCATTCAATCACATTGAAGACAACAAAAGATATTAATTTATTTGATAAAAAGATTTTTATATATTTTATAATTACCCAATAGACAAAGAAACCTTGTCACATTAACATAAAATCAATAAAGAACGAACTGGTTAACCAAGACACAGTAATCAACAAGATAACAACAGCTATTTATACCTTATAAAATACGGATGGAGGATGATTTAAAGTGGATATTCTACTGCCGAATTCCTTATACGGTAGAAAAGGCAGGTTTATTTATACAAAGCAATCATAGAAAAAAACATTAATCAAGAATACGAAAAGAGATGTCGTGTACGTCAATGGTACAGTAAAACAACAAGGCCTCTAAAAATATACATCAATTATAGTATCATCCTTAAACATTCGTTTAATTAGATTTCTCAAGTAACATAAGGTTATAAAATCAATGTCTGCAGAGTAATGGCCCTTATACAAACACTTGCATCAATTCCGAATTAAATAATTCCGTCGATGGAAGACTCAAATCAATATACCAATTTATATCACGAGAAAATAGTATATAACTATAGATATATAAGATTATGAATATATCCTTCCCAACAAAATTATTACACATTTTTACTCCATGCTACTTAAAGTAAAACTGTAAAATAAACTGCAAAAATGTGCTTAATTTTAGATCTTGTCATTAATATTTGGAGACGAGCCAAGGTTTAACCCAAAAATAACATTTGCTTCAAGATGTAAAATAAAAAGATGATTATATGTGTAAAAGATCTGTTAGCATAAGGCCTTAGGTCATATCTATATTGACCAAAAATTATGTGTAAAATTACCATTTTAGTTAACTATTACAATTGCGATATGTTTATGACATCACAATAACCCCAATTTTTTTTACCAATTGTCTAAGTTATATAAAACTGTTTGTCAATGAATTTAAAATAATAAGTTAAGGATGTACACCTCTGAGGAGCCAAAAATTTCTAGAATTAAATATTTTTCTTAACCTGATTTTTGGGTTTATATGACTGTAAAAAAATAATTGGTGAAGAAAAAATCATATGGTGGTGCACTTCGTTTTTTGCTACGGCCCTTTGGAAGTACACAATTTCGATGATTTTCTTATTTTTTATCAATTTTTACCTATTTTTGGGCTATTATCGTTAAAAAAATCAAAGTTCCACAATTAAACTTTTTTTCATTTTTTCAATAAAGATGAAGTGGACCAATCTGAATAAATTTAACTTAAAAAAACTATAGGTAGGTGTTAATATAAGAATGTTTTATCATATTTTGATGCTTTTTATGTCAAATTGACCATGCTGTCAATTTTGTAAATTTGTGATTTTTCTCTGTTTTAAGAACAAAATGCATATTATTTCAACTTCTTTGTTATAAATGATTGAAAATATACATATCTAAGAAATATGAAAAGAAAAAAGTGATACGGGATGTACATGTGTCTGGTAAAATCATTTCTTGTACCCCTCACCCATTTTCTCAAAATTTTGGCTCAAAAAACTGACTTGATTGGTAATAAAATTTGTAAAATTGATTACTCAAAAACTACTCATTGCAAATTTTTTCACAGAGTTAAGTTTGATTATAAAATTTTTTGAATTCATTGATATTTTCCACATGTTTTGGAAATAATTCCAGAACGAGATTTCAACGAGACTGAAATGTCAGAGGAATACATCCTTTAAGGATTGAATAGCTTTACAAATTTTGTAATTTTAAGGACCTCCAATTTAACCCATTTTATTTAACCCGTGCTTCTGTGACATTGTGAGACTTCGTCTGCACAGTGTCCAATCACCTAGACCACTAAGCTGGTTATTAACTGACTACTACACTTGTGTTCATAGTTAGAGCGCATTAAATACAAACGGATTTCCTTCGGCCAACTCGGCTATTTACATATTTATACACAGGAAGTCTTAATATTTGTGCAACGATACTGATAAAAACTAGTCACGAATAAGATGAAATCATGTAGCATAGACAAACATATTGGCAACAACAATCAATCTTCTTCAGTAAAAATCCTTTTTTCAAAAAAGAAAATCCTGAGAGTTTTATAGTGTTCATTCGTATAAATACATTTTACTAGTACTGGTGTACAAATCTTAAGACTTGTATTAGCACATACTTACAACTTCTCGTCCAATCAAATTGCTTGAATTTGCCTTCTAAGTTTCATAGTATATATTTTTCCGTGTACTAAGTAACTATGCATGAATGACCACAAGGGTAAGATTTCATTGTATTGTAATCAAGATATTAAAAATAATAAGTGCCTCTGGCTATTCTGGAAGATTTAAGATTTTGTGGCCAAAATTTAAAAAAAAAGTGTTTGTAATTAGATTTCATTGTATTGTAATCAAGATATTAAAAACAATAAGTGCCTCTGGCTATTCTGAAAGATTTAAGATTTTGTGGCCAAAATTAAAAAAAAAAGTGTTTGTAATTAGTTTTCACATTGATTTTCAAATGTCCTGCTATTAGAACCTTTAAACTTGGGCTTAATTTTTTTTTAAACAAGTTTCTATCATTTAAATAATAAATAAACAACATGGTTCTTAATACCTTGATTACAGTACAACGCAATGCTATATGTTTCTTAATACCTTGATTACAGTACAACGCAATGTTAAAATTGTGGTAATTCATCACCCAATGACGACATGCAGTAATATTGTACATAAAAATGTCTGTACGATCAAACCTTGTGAAGGGCAATTCAATCAACTTGATGATGATAATGATGATGATGATGATGATGATGATGATTAGTTTTTGATGTTCTTAAGGAACTTGATCCCCTTCATCATAAGGTAGCAATACACAAGTTAAAATTGACACTCATAATTTTAACCACCCTCTTTCTCTCGCTTTCTAACACATAAGACTTAATGTTTGTGTTTTGTATGTTCATATGTATGAAAACAACATCTTCCATAGATTTTGATTTCCAATAGTTAAAATGGTGGAATATAATCTCTTTTTGGTGTAACTATGGCAACAATCTGCATTTATTTGCTACAAAATATTGCAAAAAGGGGCTGAAAATGTCACAAAAGTCCCCAAAATTTGTTCCAAAGTAGAAATTCAATACATTAGAGTGATACCTTTTCTAAAACCATTGGCGATTATCTTTCAAGAGATCCAAAACAATCATCAGCATTTCGACTCTTTTCTCCATAAAATTGAATTGAAAAGTTCGAGCGTCAAATATTTGTTGAAAAACACTACAATAATTTCTGGACCTATGGCATTACGGATGTGAACATACGGACTTTCAAACATAAATGGCCTATAAAACAATCTTGGTGTTCATTTAAATCCATTTTGAAGGCTATATTATTCTTCAGCTATCTAAAATCAGTTTTATTGCACAATAATTTTCATATTTAAAACAATCACCTTAGCCAAAATGCAAAAGCAAAACCAAACTCCTAACTGTGTATTGCTACCTATATTGAAAACCAGTGAATTGAAAACCCGTTATAATACCTGAAGGGAATGTGCCACTAATATCTTTATTCTGATAAAGCTTTTAGTTTTTACTTTGAATATAACTAGAGGCTCTAAAGAGCCTGTGTTGCTCAACTTGGTCAATGTGCATATTCAACAAAGGACACTCTTCAACATTGAAGACGAGAATAGAATTCATGACAAAAATCTCTGTTGTGTTGATCTAATATTGATGATCATTTAGTCTGTTAAGTTTCTCTCTATCTTCTTTAGTTTTTGCTCAAAACACAAAGGGGGTAAAAAAAATCCTCAATTAAGGGCTATCACCCCTATAAAGAATGACAGTCTACTAACTATATTGGCAAAATTTGACTTGTTAGTAGATCTTGCCTTGCTGGTCATTTTTGTGATTTAAAGTGTCCATTTATCTATTATAATTTTTATCATATAAGGCAGAACGCAAAAAATGGTAAAAAACGTCATAAAAGGGCAATATCCCCAATAAGGAATCGTCGGACGATTTCCTCCATATTGTTTTAATTGTAGATCTTGTCTTGCTGATAATTTTTGCTTGTTTAAGTTTCTATCTATCTATTATAATTTTTAAGATATATGGCATAAACGCAAAAAATTGGTAAAAATCGTCATCAAAGAGCAATAACTCTAATGAGGGATCGACTGACGATTTCGACCATGTAAAATATTTAAATGTAGAACTTGTCTTGCTGATCATTTTTGCAATTTAAAGTTTCTCTCTATCTGTTATAGTTTTCAAGATAATAGGCAAATATGAAAAAAATGGTAAAATTTGTCATTTTTAACTTGAAGGGCAATAACTCCTATAAGAAGTCGTCTGACAGTTTTGACATATATAGAAAATTGGTAGAGCTCAACATTCTAAACATTTTTGGAATATCAGATTTTCTCTATTTATAACGGTTTTCAAAATAATAGACAAAACTAGCATTTTATCCCTATGTTCTAATTTTACCCATTTTGGCCATCTTAATTGGCAGGTGAGATTACCGGACACATTTTTAAAACTAGATAGCCCAATGATGATTGTGGCCAAGTTTGTTTAAATTTGGGCCAGTAGTTTCAGAGGAGAAGATTTTTTAAAAGTTAACAGACGACGGACGACAAACGACGACGGTCGACGGACGCCAAGAGATGAGAAAAGCTCACTAGTCCCTTAGGGCCAGGTGAGATAAAAACACCAAACTTACAATCTTATATTTGATCTATTACTATTTGTTTTTTAAGAATTATTCTTTTTCTACCTTTTTTTAAAAAGAAGTTTTTAAGGTTAGATTAATCCTTTTTAAATCAGACTTCTGATTGAACGATTGTTGTTTGCTGAAACGTCAAGTGGCAAATACTTCGTGCATATTCAGGACGAGAACAAAATCATTAGAATTTAGTGCAATAAGCAGGCTCAGCAGAGTGAATCGACTGGTGAAATTCGAGAAATTTGGACTTCCACTAAATAATGTGATCTCTTTGGAACCAAGCGGAAATTGTGATATGTAATATGCTACCTACATATCCGTTAAAAAAAGTTCGTATGGTTCCTTAAACCTACAGAGAGGGTTCCACTCGCAATCTCCCAATACGAGGCATCTGATGTAACCGTTCTCATTCTGACCGGACGAGACTCCGTATTCTTTAATTAGATTTAATTTAAAACTCTTTTTTTATATTTAACGAGGTTTGTAAACAGAAAAACAAGTAGTAGTGGTTCTTCCCTAGATATTGATATAGACATATTTTCAGTCGTGACCTCATGCGCACAAGACTACACAGCCAATTAGAACCTTTTGCTTTTTCCAGATAATTCAAAACAATGCCAAGTACTTCCATATTCATAATAGCATAAACGGTGCCAATTTTTATGTACCAGATGCGCATTTCGACAATTAATGTCTCTTCAGTGATACTCAAAGCCAAAATATTTGAATATCCAAAATATAATACAAATGTTGAAGAGCGGATAAAATAGAAAAGGGCCTAAAGTATAGCCCACGTTGGACAAGGAATCGTAGCTTTGCACTATGGGGATAAACTCCTTAATTCAAAATTATTTCCAAAATTGTATACCAGCAACTTTTGATCAAACAATATCCATATGTTCATGCCAGTACCAAAGTACTAGCTACTGGGCTGGTGATAAGTTCGGGGTATATGAATTGGAGTTGTTTCAACTTCAATTATGTATACGTATAATGGAAGATAACTCCAATTTCTAATATTACTTTAGCAATGACATAATTGATATTTTAAGAACAGATACTAAATTCATATACTATGCTCAATTTATGTAATTTTCTTGACAAGCATGGGTTATATACATACACATAATTTTGTAACTTGAATATTTGAGTATATATTTCATATATGAATTTTCATAGGTAAGATGTATAGAATGTTGTGCTCAATGCACAATGTTATGTGTTTACCAAAAGTAATGATAAAATCTAGAATACTGATAACTATCAAGCCAGCCATATAAGGGTTTTGATTGCATGAATGCAATCTTTACCCAAAATACAGAATAACAGAGATAAGATATCAATGGGACAATCAAAAATCATAATCCAATTAAAGCACACACACCATGGCCAACATAAATTCGAAGAAAACACAAACAACAAAACAAAACATCACACAGGAAACTAAAGACTGAGCAACACAACCCCTACCAAAAACCGTGAGTGAACTTAGATGCTTTGGAATGGTACCATATAATTGGAAATGCATCAATTGTGTATAATCCAACTAACAAGGTCATAAATTCTCTCAATATAAACTTATTAGCTTTGTCGGAAGACCGTGGTATTACGTGGTCACATTTTAACTTTTCTAATTGATTCATGTATAGGGTATTTTGAATAGCTATTTCGGTTTTTATAGAAGAAGACATGTAAAGGGTATTTGTGACACTTATTTTCTATTGTACTGATAACACATAGCGCTTCTTTTTTTAATGAAGTCGTTCCAAAAGCTTTGTATGGAAATAGACATAGAATATAAAAAAAAGAACTCATTATGAATTAAGTTTCCGAGCAGAAAGAATAACCCAGCAATCATTAAATGTTTTTAATAGCTGCGGTTAATTCAAAATAAATAAGTGTTTTCCTCCAGAGTATCCTGGATTGCATTAGTCAATTTTAGAACATCTTATACATGGAATTTCATTATTGAAATCAATATTTTGTATTGTCTCTTTTCTTGAATAAACATATTTGTGTACAGTTTTTTACTTCTATAAATATCTGTTCTCGATTGGTGGTGCAAATTCCTCCACTTTTAACTAGCCTTGGTATCGTTATGTTTATTAGGTTCTAAAATTATTGTAGATCGTTGCCCTTGTATTTTGGACCTAATATAGTTATCTCTTATTCATTCATGTCGTAAAATGTGTAATTTTGATTTCTTTTGGTTTATTTTTGAACTCCCTCACGTAAATGTGACCTGAGTTTAGTTTGCATATTCTGTTTAGGTCACCTTTGATCAATTCAACTTAATTCTTTATAAGCCATAAGCTTAAAAACTGGTAGTAACACATTATTTCAGAATACATATACATGATTGTGATAAGACTGACAGAAGATTGAACAATAAACACAGTATTAAACAAAAACACTCTACCAATCTATAAACTTAAACGATTCAGAAACAATCAAATCGGCTAGTAGAGCTCTTGGTGCCCTATTTGGCAAATTCATAGAAAAAAATAGACGGGAGGTATGACTTAAAAAGTTTACCATAAACTATACACATCGATGGTGAAACCGATTTTGTATTATGGCAGTGGTATTTGGGCAACAAAATCTTACAATCTGATAAACAATGTTCAGACTAAAGCAGCCAAATATTTCCTTGCAGTAGGAAAAAGAACTTCTAATACGTCTGTGCGTGGCTACCTAGGACTTCTAAGCAAAAACTGTCATGGATACGATTAAAATGCAAATTAGTCCGAGCAGATGATGATAGGCTGATTTCGAAAGTGGCAAATTGGGCATCGCGTCTTAAAAAAAAGGCTGGCATTCCCAAGGAAACAAATGTATAAACGAACTAGACGTTTCTGATACTGTCAATAACGTTGGCTTGAGTGTGAAAACAGCAACACGCATTATCAACGACAAGTTACTTAATTTTAATCAAAACCCATTTCTGCAAGATTTGAACAATGATAAAAACAAAGTGAATGGCAATAAATTAAGAACGTACCGCTTATATAAGACGACGATAGAAACCGAAAACTACATTACATGCCAACTTCCACCAACTGTCATATATATATATATATATATGGTGTACAAATTTTTGCACCAATGTTTGCGGTACACCATCTTTTCCGCAAGTCTATTGTTTTCTGTTTGGTAATAAATTATTATAAGATCCATTTTGTTACATCTGGTGATCCATTTATTTGGCAATCGCCAATGGCAGTCAGCAGGGCTTAAGAACATCTGTTGTTCGACCTGCTAGTCAAATGCGTTTTGTTAAAATATACTTTTTCACTTTTTTGGTCTTTCGGAAAATGTTGTTTGTGCTGTATTAAGACCCCTCTACCAAGAAATTTGTTTTGCATGCACACGTATAAAAATTGCGGTTTTTATCCAACGCAATCATAGGTTTGAACGTTGTTTTCAATTTAGACTTGTACAATGTATATATATATAATTTAATTTTGGATGTAACGCGTCTTCCGATTGGCTGACGTTGTTTTGTTTATCAGCTCATAGACATAATTTTGTCATGTGACCGTGACTTCATCAACGTTTTTTCATGGTTTAATCCGGTTTAAAATGGAATTTAGAATTAAATTATAAGAAATGACTGTAATATTTTTTTCTGTCTATTCGAAATAACATAAAAAATGTGGTGCACACTTTAAAATAACCCGCTACGCGGGTTATTTAGTGTGCACCACATTTTTGATGTTATTTCTTCATAGACAGAAAAAATATTACAGTCATTCCTTAAATATATATATATAGGGAAGAACAAAAAATTTGCGAAAGCAAATTTACAGATCTAACATTGTTGGGCTGATGTTTAGACGAGTTGTATATATATATATCTGTATTATCATAAACCAAAATCCATGGTACAGAGATATTATAAACATTAATAATATAACAAATAGTCAGAATTAATACAAATGTATGATCTACAACTAGTAACAGAAGACAAATTCCAGCTTATATAAACACACATTATATATGTATACAATATGATATAAACGTTATTAAACAATGTTACTCCTAAGAGTTCAGTCGTCTGTTAATCAGTCTGATAAATTTGCACAAATGGTTTAGCATACTGATGTTTCTAGTATTCATTAAATCATGAAATTTCAATATGTTTGGTCTATTTCGATAATAAGGTTTCAAAAATGTTTCTCTTTCATCAGACGTACAATGGCATTATTTAGGAGCGGGCACTACCGCTAGCTGTTGAGACGGGACGATATTCCACACCGCAAATACCATTAAATGATAGACTTTGTAAATTTTGTAATACGAACTCTGTAGAAAACGAAATACATTTTTTAATGGTTGTCCTTTATATACAGACATCCGATACGAACTTTTTAAAAAATCACTAGAACTCATTGATGACTTTGACAGTATGAACACAGAGAATAGATTTATTGCGCTTATGAACTGTAAATACACACACATTTTTTTAGCTCATACAAATTTATGTATTACTGAAAAATTGTTACACCAGGGTTTTCGATATCACAAACTAGTCAAAACGTTTACTAAATTTTATCATTGGTATAAGGACATCATTCGTAAATATAGCTCAACATGCAGACTTCTTATACGTTCAGGTATTTCACATCCAATTTTTTATGGAAATATTCTTTATAAAGCACAAAAATGTCAGTATTCACCTCTGAAGCTAACAAAACCTTTAAATAGACTTATTAAGAAGGGATATAGTTACGATACTGTTGTCAGGTCATTAAAGATTGCATATTTTGGCGTTAATATTGATTCACTTATAGGGTCTTTGCATCGGCACTAAACACATTTATTTAAAAACCAGTTGTTGGCATGACACGGGTTATGTTCTTCTCATATATGTTATGATGGTATGATACTAAACCCCTAACGGGAAGGATTGTGCCTGATATTCATATGATGAAGACATAATCTTTCAATCAGTTTAATTGAAGTCTGGAGCTGGCATGTCAGTTAACTGCTAGTAGTCTGTTGTTATTTATGTATTATTGTCATTTTGTTTATTTTCTTTGGTTACATCTTCTGACATCAGACTCGGACTTCTCTTGAACTGAATTTTAATGTGCGTATTGTTATGCGTTTACTTTTCTACATTGGCTAGAGGTATAGGGGGAAGGTTGAGATCTCATAAACATGTTTAACCCCGCCGCATTTTTGCACCTGTCCCAAGTCAGGAGCCTCTAGCCTTTGTCAGTCTTGTATTATTTTTAATTTTAGTTTCTTGTGTACAATTTGGAGTTTAGTATAGCGTTCATTATCACTGAACTAGTATATATATTTGTTTAGGGGCCAGCTGAAGGACGCCTCCGGGTGCGGGAATTTCTCGCTGCATTGAAGACCTGTTGGTGACCTTCTGCTGTTGTCTGTTCTATGGTCGGGTTGTTGTCTCTTTGACACATTCCCCATTTCCATTCTCAATTTTATTGAATAGATTTTTTCTTAGGAGTAAAAACATTTTTTATGAAATTATGATTTGCAAACTATTTATTTATCATCAGTATTATTTTTTCTTTCTTTGTATATTTTTATATTTTACATGAAGGTTACTGTGATAGTCTTCATTTAATACCCCAATTTTAAATACTTTTATTTTCTTTTTAAAAGATGAATTCAATTGACAATTTTATTTACTATATAATCACAACATTATCATTTTTATAAAGATTTTTGCTTGTGTCAAATGTGGAATTTTTTATGTCGTTATTAAAGATGTGCTTGTAAATGATTTATAAATTATATATTTCAATGTGTTTTATTGTAAATTTAGTGTCTCGTAAGTCTATACAGGCTGGCTATTGATCTTTGTTTTAACTGTTTTGTGTATTGAACTTGTATAATTATTTACTTGTAAGATCAATATGTGACACTTTGATAAAATCATTATCTTATCTTATCTTATCTTATCTTATCTTATCTTACCTCAATTTCAATGCACGAAATATGTATGTTCTATTGTTAATTAGTCTATTAACAATTGTAATAATATATACATGAATCATTGCCTTTTCCAAACATAAGCCTTGATAAGATTTCCTCGTAATTTTAAATACAATGAACATATTCAGATGAAATGCATTTCATCCTCTACTTCATTAGTGCGCATTTTACAGATCATGTAATCTCTGTTACCATTCGAATAGCTGCCTTGCTCTATGGCAAGACTCTTAGAAGAAAGTCTTATTCTAAAAATAGATCTTTTTACTAACAATTCAAGCATAGTTTTATATAAATACGATTGTAAACATATGTTGGAAATAAGATATCTATACATATAAAGTTTAGATGAAGCATTTAATTCCCTACAAATTCTTGTTCAATAATATCATGAAGCTTCTGCTTTATTATGCGAATCTGTTCTCTACATAGAGAGTTTTGTGCATACCACATGTAATTTTTAAAAACGAAGGTGAAATAACTCACTTAGAACAAAACAAACCCGTTTATCTTCTTGTTATTTGGTTATTCCAAACACATATCACATACGAAGCTCATAATTTGATGTCTTTAAGTGCCAGTCTTTGTAAGAATCAGGCAATTTAGAAAAATTTCAAAACATGGACGAAAAAAACCCACCGACCTAACCAACCTATTTTGAAGGTACCCTCATCCTGAGTTAGAAATGGGAGGTCTTTCGTTTCTGCGTGTCTGGTAATTCGAGACATATCTTTGGAGTAGGCCTGGTAAGACCCCCTTTTGGCCCCAAAATATAGCGTTTTTACTAAGTAGTTAAAAATGTCACTTTTAGCTATTTATTGGAAAGTAGAATATTTTTGTTACATAAATATGGGTTGCTTTTGACAATACAATGGACATGCATCAGGTACTAACATCATTATTGCATGCAAAAATACTGAAGTCGTCTTAATTTGAGAATTTGTGCTAATTTTAAGACGGTTTTTTGTCTACAATGGAAGTGGCCGCACTTGTGTTCAGTCTTAATATTCAAATATAGTTTGTATCTAACGATAAAACATAACATATATAAATGTTGAGACTGAACACGAATGCGAACACTTCCATTTTAGATAAAAAAAAAAAACCATCTGAAAAGTGACGTTTTATGGCATATTTGATAGATTTTTCCTATTTAAGCTTAAATTTGAGCGTCTTTAATGAACAAATCAGTTCAAATATTTAACATCAATTAATTGAATCGACTGAAGTAGACACTTGCGTGTTTAAAAAATGTAAAAAATCTTGCATCAGATGTACTTCGAATTTTTAGGCCGAAATCAGCCCTTACCGGACCTTCTGCTTTCGGTTACAATGATAGCAAATTACGGAGTTATCTCCCCTTAATTGTTATTTTCTAGTGCAACCAAATTATATCTTGAATTACCAGAACAGGGAAAGGAAAGGAATGTTATATTATGCATTCTGAACTTAAATTAATGTAAAGCTGAGCGGGTTTTTGTTTGTCATGTTTTCACCACTGCCTGGTTATTAGGCATATTGGCACTTTATAAATATACAAAAATCCACATCTGGTGCTTTGTGAAAACCCCATTACTCAATACAAATAGCATTAAACACTCATTACATAAGTATCAAACACAGACAACAAGTTAATATAATTCAAATGATAAGGTTTGGTATTTAGTTATTTATAAGAGCAATCATAGATTTTCTTCCTTTATCAGCAACATGCTTTTGTGTTTTTTAAAGTTTTCCATTAAAATTAGTAAAATTATCTACAATGCCAATTTGAACACTTTTATAAAAACCTTGTTCGTTATTTTTTTACAGTACCACTATGTCTAAAAATTACAATTTCAGTAATGTTAAACACATAGTTTCCACCTTATCCTCGACGGATTCATAAAATATAACCATACCATCGACATACTTTTATATAAAAAAAAGTTAATTCTAGGTCCTACAGCTCCTCAAGTATTCAGGTGTTTAATTGGCTCTTAAAAAAATGGATTTGGTTCCTGATGAAGGTTATCCACAAAAGCGGTTCGGATGCACGAAATTTATAAAGTATTATTTTCATTTCATTAGTTTCAGCGATCTGTATATTTTTCTTCTTATTTCTGATTTTTTTACGAAAGCATTTTCCAATATATCTATGCCAATATAAATAAAAAGATGTGGTATGAGTGCCAATGAGAAAACTCTCCATCCAAGTCACAATGTGTAGAAAGTAAACAGTTATAGGTCAAAGTACGGCCTTCAACGCGGAGCCTTCACTCTTTTTATAAGCTACAATGGAAATTGATTTACTGCTAATTTCTGTTACAAATGTTTCTAAGAAAAGTTAATTATTTATTTTCTAAAATATCAAAGCGATACACTGGTCTAGGTATCTCTATTATACACTAAAGTTACAATTTGATCATTAATTAACCTATAGCCGTACAATGGAGCCTTTGGGAATGCAAGCCGAGTATAAAACTCAGTAAACAAAAGTATACCATAGCTATGTAAAAATTATACCATGGGTTAACTTTATTTATATCTGAACTTCGAAAAAAAAATAGAAAGAAAAGAAAGAGAGCAAAACTTGGCCTTGGTAGGCTGAATTTTTAGACATATGAACAACAGAGTCAGCGCGGTGCCACTTAGCTAAACTGCCCGCTTTGCACCAGTCGATATAGGGTGGGAATCGAACCGACGTACGCCAACTTCGTTGTCCTTTTTTTTTTAAATGCATAAAAGTTTGCTCCCAGAACAAACAACAAATAAAACAATAAATAAAATTTAAAAAAAATATATATATAAAATGACACATTTTTTTTCATTGAGTTAACAAAAACAAAAGATATGTTAAGAGTAATATTAATATAAAATTATATTTATCACTTGAAAACATAAGTTGGGGGAGTTTTGATTTTCGATTATTGAGATGTATACTTTGATTGTATTCCCATAGCCTCCGTTGTACAGCTAAAGGTTAAAAAAAATAACTTATATTACATTGCTGACATCTCGATTTTAACGAAATTGCCTAAGTAATAATCATAATGTTGGACCGTAAAAATAAGATAGCGTCTGGTTACTCTAAGTGAAGCTTAAATTTTAGTAGTTTAAGTATATCTAGGCAAAATGTTATTTTTATCGTGAACATTTTGTAAACCTTTTTAATTAATGTACTGCTTGGGCTTTTGATACAAATTAAAACGTGGTATGATTCATTCAAAAACTAAGAAAAGATTACTGTGAAATTAATCCTTAGAATTATAAATTGATATTTAAATAAAAATATTTTCAAACTTTTTGATTAAATTAAAAAAAAACTAGCCCTTTTGCATTTCAGCTTTTAATCTGGGATTCCAGAGCTCTTTCAAAATGTCATAAATCTGTATTCTCTTGCGTCCACGAAATTCATGCTTACCCCTAATGTCTTTTGTAGCATTACAGCCCTACAGATAAGAGATAAGTGACAACAATGTCAATGTACATCCATCGCTGTCAAAGGATCTTGTCTAACTGATATTCCCGCTGTTCCAGAAGCCCGTGCTTTTTTGTAGAAATTAGGTGCAGTTATATGTGTAAGGCCCAAAACGGGTAAATTCTAACTGATTCTTATCAAAATTATTTTAAAATTAACCCTAAAGAATATATAAAATATGAAATTTTAAACAGAGAAAGTTGCGATAGTTAAAACAGATATTCCATATTTTTATATTTTATCGGTGTATCGTAAATTATATCATAGTTTTTTTGTTGAAAACCCTCGGAAACTTCACTCGACTTCGTCTCGTGAGGTTATTGCAGGGGTTTTAAACAAAAGCTATGATATAATTTATGAAACACCGCAACACTATCCAAAAAGTATGAAACATCTATAACTTAGTTATATTGTTTCTTTCACAACTATAATATATGTTATGTTGTATCATGCAAGCATCCATTATTAAATGTCCTAAACCTTTATAATAACTGAAATCACCGTTATTTCAAAATGTACAAATGTCGGGCAATGATTATATGTAAACTATTTTGGATTTTTAATCACTTCATTGAAAGAAACTCTTGAGATATCGGCAAACATCAAGCATATTTTATTTCAATTGATTCATTCGTCGTAATGATATCGTTTTATATCTGCCAAAAAAATTTCGGAATGTGTTATAGTTGATAACTGTTGTCTTATTGGCAATATGATATGATTGCCAATATCTTCAGTATTTAGAAGAATAAACTGTTGAGACAGAGATATTGTTCGCCTGCATGTAATGTTAGATGCGCTAATGCTTATACAACTGTATACCAAATATCATTTACTTATCACTAGTGGTTCCCCTTAAACTGACCTAAACACAAACTTAAACATGCTAACTATGCAAAAGTTTCAAAATCAGTAGACCATGTCTGAGGGGGCGGATCCAAATAATCTCCATGGAAATGAGATGTACCAATGGTTTACAACTGCATACCAAATATCATTTACTTATTACCAGTGGTTCCCCTTAAAAAACACAAACTTGAACATGCTAACTATGCAAAAGTTTCAAAGTCAAAAGACCCTGACTTGAGGGGCAGGGCAAAATAATCTCCATGGAAATGAAAAGTGTCAATGCTAATTCAATTGTGTACAAAATATCATTGACTTATCATAACTGATTCCCCTTAAACTGACTTAATCACAAACTTTAGCCAATTGTTGACGGCGCCGTTGTCGCCGCCACCGCCACTACCGATGCCACCGGCTGATTCCCCTTAAACTGACTTAATCACAAACTTTAACCAATTGTTGACAGCACTTTTCGACGCCACCGTCGCTACCGCCGCCACCGGCTGATTCCCCTTAAACTGACTTAATCACAAACTTTAACCAATTGTTGGCGGCGGTAGCGGAAACAACATACCTAAGTCTCGCTGTTTTGCTCCGTCAAGGCGAGACCAAAATTACAAAAAGGCAAAATTAAAAGGGGCAGATGCCAAAATCTGATGATAAACAGATTTTGTTATAAAAATTAAGAATGCAGGTAAACAAGAGAAACAAGGACACGAATAAGGTTAGGCAATACTTATCTCTGAACTCTCGTCATCTTTTATCGAATTACGACCCATACCGATATATGACATTTAAATGTGCTTTTAAGTAAATATAGCCACAAAACTCAAACGTACTTCATATCACATGTCAACACATTAAGCACTAAAAGTTTATTACATCCGTTTAAGTAGGCAGTTAAATGCATTATTTTATGAATTATATTTTCGTAAACATGAAATATGCGATTTTGACATTTTTTGAAAATGACACATTATAGCACAGTTATATCAAATTCCCGGTTCTAAAATTACAAACGGAATTCCCTACCCTTGATACGTACATTAAAACAAAAATTTTACACACCAATATTCATATGATAAAACTTTATATTAGCAAACTTAACATTTCTCAGCTAATTTTGAAACTTGAATACATTGGTTTTAAGTATTTTGACTAGTATTCTTTATGGATAAACTGCTGTTGATCTGGATGGTAAATATTCTTTATTTCAACTTTATAGTTGGACAAAACAGTCAACAGTGCACAACAGAAAAGCGATGCCAGTGCAAGGAGGTAGAATCGGGATTACTTGCTGATTGTTCAGGACTAAACCTTAATTCTTATCCAAAGTTCTTCGATGGCATTGTAACAATAGATGTTAGTTATAATAAACTGAATGATTTTCCGTCAACACTTGATTTTCCTACTACATTAAAACATTTAAATCTTTCCGGAAATCTACTAGAAAGAGTCGACACTGTCAAGTCGAGGAAATTGTTTTCGTATATCAATAATTTAGCATCGCCTAATTTATCTTCGAATTTTATACCTTTGGATCCTCAAGCTTACCCTGAAGATATATTTATGAAACTTACAAAGTTAAAAAGTCTCGATCTGACAAGAAACACGTTAACTCAATTTGAATTCAGAAATTTGGATCACGTTATAAAACCTCTTGTATCATTAGAAAGTTTTGCTATAGATGGGTCTGAGAAAATTTCTTTTGGAGTTGGATTTCAAACAATAAATTTTTAAGACATTTGCGATTGTATGGCTCATGTAATGAATACAGACTACTTACCATAAAGGAAGACTACTTTGATAATCTATCGAATTTAAAAACATTAGATATTTCATCAGAAATCGATCGGAATTTCACGGCAATGAACTGGACAACATCATTGTGTTCTCTTTTTTATATTTATAGAGGAGCCATTTCAAAGTTATCACACCTGAGATTTCTTGATATCTCTTATAATCGAGAATTAGGATTATGTGGTTTCTCGAATATTACCCAGGACCTTCCGTTTACTCAGATCAGGATTTTAAGGGCAAATTATTTGCATTGTAATGCTGGCCCTTCGGTCACACTTTTGTGTGAAGATATTAAACCGTTCACGAATACTTCTCTTGAAGAATTGTATTTTGACGGCAACAATATTGATTTTGCGCAAACTGGGGTGTTGTATTATCTGCCTGCGTCACTCAAACGTTTAACGTTGAAAAACAATCGATGGATTCAGAATAGATATACATACTGTAACACATTTGGGCTGACAAATCTTACCTATCTTGATATCAGTGATATGAATCAACATCAAATATCTTCTGATGAACAGTATGTAGACTGTCTAAATTTTATTCGCATCCTTAACTGTGAAAAACTTCGATCCAGTTCATTCGGAACGAGTTTGAATCCCCGTGTTCCGGAATTGTGTATTAAAGAGTGTCTTTTACCAGGAAGGCAAGAAAACTTCTATGCACAGAAGAAACTCGACAATGTTAACAATGGAAAAACTAATATTTCTTATCGTTTGAGATGTAGCACTCCAAAACCATATGCAGCAAATGTAAAAGTGATTTTTGTTCCCCGCAATATTGAACACATTGTAATGAATAATTCTCGATTAGGACATACTTTAAAATATACTTATTTCGCTTCGTCAAATCTCAAATCATTAGTTTTAAGTCACAATCAGTTTTACTCACTCATTGGACCAATTTGTAATGCAACTAAATTAAAATATTTAGATCTTTCAAATAATAGATGTTCCCATTTATCCGCTTACGTTTTCAGTGAATTGATAGCAGTGGAAAAAATCGTTTTGGATAATAACTTAATTGGGAGTGCACAAATACTGAAGGATAAAAATATAAGAAACCTTTTCTCAATGCAATCAAAACTAAAAGAATTAAGTTTAACATCGAATAGAATTAAGTTCTTACCGAGAGAAATATTTTGGAATCTGAAAAATTTGCGTTATTTAAATCTAAGTAAAAACCAACTGACTGATTGGAATGTTAATATTGAACAAATGAGACATTTGATTTATCTTGATTTGTCTGAAAACCAAATTCTTTTTCTTTCTGATACTGGGATGGCTTTAATTGATTCAAGTTTCTCTAAAACATTTACTGTAGATTTATCTTCTAATCCAATACAGTGTAATTATGATTCTCACATTTTTATTATGTGGCTTATCAAGCGCCAGGAAATATTCAAAAATTTTGAGCATTATAACTGTCAGCTTATTGAAACCAATATCACCGATATCCCAACCGCAAACGCATATTTGAAAAAGAAATGTTCCTCCTATGTGAGTTTAATAGTTTTATCAATCAATTTGATAATATGCTTTTTAGCTTTATTAGTGATTGCCATAGTTTATAGACACCGATGGAAATTAAGATATTGGTATTATATAGCTAAACGTCAATATGTTCGGGGATACAATGGGGTTGCAGATGAAAAGAGTTACCGCTTTGATGCGTTTATCTCATACGCAGATGAAGACAGACTTTTTGTAACAAAAAGTGTTAAAACAAAACTAGAAGAAGAAGGAAATTTGAGACTTTGCATTCATCATCGAGATTTTATTCCCGGGTGCGATATTGCAGATAATATCATTAATGCTATACACCAAAGCCGAAAGGTAATATTTATAATCACGGAAGCCTTTTTAAAATCAGAATGGTGTATGTATGAAGTGCATATGGCTCATACAGAAAACGTGATGTCACGACAAGGCACAAATATGTTAATACTTGTCTTTAAGGAGAAAATACCTCAAAAACGAACTCCCCAAAAGATAATGCAAATTGTACAAGAGGAGGTTTACATAGATTTTCCCGATGATATTGAAGGTGAAGAAATATTCTGGAATCATCTTACCGATTCCTTATTATGAATGACAATGTTGAAAGATAAACATAATTGAGTATGAATGTCTTAATTGTTATTATCAATATAGTGAGAAAAAATTACTAACCCGCACATTGCACACGTACATAGAACCGCCGATAAATACGATAAGACAATTTCGATCTAATTATATTATAGTTAAACATCAATACAACATGTTCTTTCATCAATGAAAATAAATCATTGCTATTTTACATATATTTGTTCTCAGCAAGTGATGTCTTAACACATTTGTGGAATATTTTATATATAGTATGTTCATTCACATTGTGATTCGTATTTCAAAAAAAAATTCTGGAATTCGATTGATGCATAAATAACGATCATTACCATTATTTTATTTGCCTAACGCTAAACTGCATCTTTCCAAATCTAATCAGTACACCGTGATATGAATAGAAATTTAAACATACAAACAATGATAAAACAGTTTTCTTAAAAAAAACTTCTTAGTAAACTAGAAGAAGGTTAAGGGCTCACAAACATGTTTAACCCCGCCACATTCTTTATATGCCTGTCCCAAGTCAGGAGCCTGTAGTTCAGTGGTTGTCGTTGGTTCATGTCTGTCATATTTGTTTTTTTGTTAATTGTTTTGTTATAAATTATGCCGTTAGTTTTCTCAGTTGAATTGCTTCATATTTTTCATGTCAGCACCTTTTATAGCCAACTATACCGTATGGGTTTTTCTCATTGTTGAAGGCCGTAAGGTTGCCTATAACTGCTTACATCCAATTAATTTGTACTTTGGTGGATAGTTGTCTCATTGGCAATCATACCTCATCTCCTTATCTTTACATATAGGTAACTACTCACAGTTCCCTTTTTACGATAAGTTTAGATTTAATCGATATCATATTTTCACATTTGCATTACAACAACTAACTTTTTGGGTGCCCTGAATACACTATGTATTTGGCTTCACAAAATCTTGCATGGTTATCGGAGTACATCTTGTTTGGTATTTCCAAATAAATGTGCCTTTGACACTGAGATCAATATCATATACGTTTATATTAGCAGTGTGAAATCAAAAGGAAATGAATAATTCGTATGATTAAGGTGACAAGTTTAAAAGTTTGTTTACGTCGTTACGGTACTTCTAAAAACATTATTTCGAAACAACAATCGAACAGTGTTAGCTAGTACTGGAAGCTCTAAATATTAAAACATGCCATTAAGACATGAAAAAGACAACCACTAACGTGTTATATTTCTGTTCTTTTGACTGGTCGAGTTTCTCATCTAATATATTATGTTAATAGAGGTCTTAACTATTTCTGTACTTTTAGAATTTTGTATTTACAGTAGGTGTACAGTTAGTATGACTTCGAGAAAAAAAACATTTCATCCTTATAATTGTCAAACCAATTTTTCGAAACATTGTTATTTTATTCTTTCAATTAACGGGCGGTGTACCTAATCATAAGCCTGATATATTTTATTAGGTTTTAGAACCCAAGAATTCCATTCAATAGTATCGCTCAAAACTATATCGCAGTGAAATTGACAATGACATAGTGTTTACTTAAGAAACGAAAGTAGTAAGGAAAAAGAAGGTAATCAAGTTAATCAATCAATCATTTTCAATTATTTGCAGATATGCAAATTATGTAAAAATTATACCCAAATAACTTATGAACAAAAACATATATAGTCCATCCAACGCTTATTTTCAAATGGATATCCTGACCCACACAATGACTTAAGTGATTAAGAAGATATTGTGCGAAAAAAATGTTTCACACTTTGTACAAATTCACAGTTGAGTCTTTTAAAATTAAAACCGTTCAGCACGACTTTTCATTCATATCCGAAAATAAAAAAAAGAGAAAAGATATGGTGTATTAATGTTTTGGAAAACCGCTTTAATTGAAGTTTTTCATGTTCAAGTCACAACATAATGAATCTCATTTATATAGCTTTTTGTGGTTGACAGTATCATTATCGTATGATGAAAGAAAGACTTTAAATATAAAAATAAGAAGATGTGGTATGATTGCCAATGAAACAACTGTCCAAAAGAGACCAAATGACACAGAAATTAACGACTATAGTTCATCGTATGGCCTTTAACAATGAATAAAACCCATACCACATAGTCCGCTATAAAAGGCCCCGAAATGACAAATGTAAAACAATTCAAACGAGAAAACTAACGGCTTGATTAATGTACAAAATAATGAACAAAAAACAAATATAATATACAGCAACAAACGACAACCACTGAATTACTGGGTTAAACTAGTTTGAAGGCGCCAACCCTCCCCTAATCTGGGAATTTGGTGTAACAATACAACATAATAACAAACTATAAAAATCAGTTGAAAAGGGCTTAACTCGCCAGATGGATTCAAAGCAGAAATAAACATAACAAAAACACGGAGTGGACGTGGCGGGGTACTTATACATACCCACAACAAAAAGACACTAAGTACAGATCTGAGAGTACTCGCAGTTGCTGACAGCTAGTTCAAAGCCAATAACAACTGTTAAAAAGATCATGCATCTAAGACTAAAATAGAATCGTTTTCATAACAGCGTAGACAACCGTAAAACTTTTGTTGGTAATAATACTGAATAAATTACATTTAACTTGTTTGTCATTGGCTATCGATAACAATGATTTTACACTCACTCAGTCTGTCAGAGGCCTTCCAGTGGGGATTTAAATAATGATCACTTGTTACACATTTCGATACATAAAATGAAATTTTTTCTTTTCACAAAACTTTAAAAGATTTGTTTTAAATAATTTTAATAATATTAATAAATTTTGACTGTTGACCGCATTTTTAAAATTAATTTTCTTGTTGTAATCCTGTTGGAAGCTGCGCTGTGTAGTTTATTTTTCTTTTATTGTTTATTGCCAAATATAATCAAGACAGACAAAAAAAGTTTGAAAGGTTGCATGTTAAAATAGAGAATGGAAATGGGGAATGTTTCGAGGAGACAACAACCCGACCAAAGAGTAAACAACTTTGAACAGCCGAAGGCCACCAATGGGTCTTCAACACAGTGAGAAAATCCCGCATCCGAAGGCGCACTTGAGCTGGCCCTTTAACAAAAATGTGTACTAGTTCAGTGAAAATGGACGTCACACTGAACTCCTAAACAAATAAATGAACTAAAATTAAAAAACATACAAAATGAAGACTAACAAAGGCCAGAGGCTCCTGACTTGGGACAGGAGCAAAAAATGCGGCGGGGTTAAACATGTTTAGTGAGATCTCAACCCTCCCCTATACCTCTAGCCTATGTAGATTAAACAAACACACAGCAATACACCGCTACATATTGTGCCAAAGTCGGGCTGGGGAGGGTGCATGTTATACTGATTTAACCCACTGGATTGTGTGCCTGCATCAAGTCTAGCCAGGGAGGGCTTGTATGTTAAACTGGATTAGCCCCACTAAATTTGAGCCAAACGTCCGGCTATCCGGGTTTTGTGTTGTTCATTGTTGATTAAACGTCTATCTTACTATTTATGGACAGGACTCGATGGTCTTTGTTGTTGTGGTCTCTTAATTTTCCTACCTTTTATCTTTTTATGTATTATTGTCGTATAACAGATCTAAAGCCGTTTAATTACGAAACTATCTGCAATATATTTAATAGTCCTAAACATGCATGACAAATTTGACACTAGACGTTGTACGCACACAAAAATCAATACACCAATGTATCTAAAGTCACAATTGATACAACTTTATATAAAAATAAGGAGATGTGGTATGATTGCTAATAAGACAACTATCCACCAAAGTTCAAATGAAGTAGATGTAAGCAATTATAGGCAACCGTACGGCCTTCAACAATGAGAAAAACCCATACCGTATAGTCGGCTACAACAGTCCCCGACATGAAAAATATGAAACAATTCAATTGAGAAAACCAACGGCCTAATCTACAACAAAACAATTAACGAAAAACAAATGTTCTGCTCTTTGGTCGGGTTGTTGTCTCTTTGATACATTCCCCGTTTCAATTCTCAATTTTATTATAGATATAACTGCATATAAAAATAAGAATATGTGGTGTGATAGACAATCAGACAAATCCCTTCCAGCGGTCAACAGACGTTAGCAATATAGGTCACCGTACGACCTTCAACAATAAGCAAAACACACACTGTATAGCATGAAAGCTTCAAATGGCCTTGTCATGACAAACACGAAAGATGAGTGGATGCAGAACAGAGCGAGTGAAAAAAACACGGATACCGCATGGAAACTGGCAAATGGTCCGCAATGTTACTTTGGTCAACTCACTAACTAGAAATTAAAGACCTGGCGAATTTAAGTCATTATCTATGGCTGAGATGTATGTTTAAAAAAAAAGGAAAATCAAGGTTTGTTTGGACATTTTTTTTTGCAAGTCTTGGTTTTAAATTATTTGCGAGTAAGCTTAAGGAGTCAATAACAAATAATCGCTCCCAGAAAGACGGGAAAATCCATTAACAAAAGAAAAAATGAATATACGAACTACAGTGCACCGTATATTATATACATATTTTATTTGCGATCATAAAATGTACGATGTCGTCCATTACTATGTAAATTGGGTCGATTAAAAAAAAAAGCTGAATATGTTTATGTTGCCAAGGGTTTTTCACAAGTAAAGTAGTTAGCAGAAAAGTTCACCAAACTATACATTTTACCTATTCAAAAACGAAAATGCAAATTTCACAAGGCTTGATCCAAATAGCCTTTTTACTGTCTAATAACTTGCAAGTACGAAAAAGACAGGACAGAAGTATATTTTTTCTATATGTTTGGTGTTTGCACACTTTTAAAAGTTGATCATGCATTCGTTTTAAAATAAAATTTTGACCAGATAAAAGTTAAAAGATGACATAATTGGACAACCGCAATTGTTAAATCGCTTTGACGTCCGAAACAAGATAATAATCAACACATACATTGTAACTTTTAAAGCCAGTTAAATCCTTTTTTTTTTGCTGAAAGAACGTGCGATATCATAAAAATTGATTATCAAAACATAACAAAAACACAAGTAAAGAACATTTAAGTATTCAATATAAATCAAAACACAAAGGTTATTCCTGATTAGTTTTGTTTTCGAATCATTTTATTTAGGCGTGGAGACCCTTTGGTGACTCCACAGTTTAAATGTCTATAACAAATACGTCGTGAATAGTGGGCGTTACAGACGAACGTTCACCTAATCTGACCCAGTCAATGGGATATTTTAGCGCGCCAATCAATGGTCTCGTCTACGCTGTTATGCACATGATTCTAGTACATTTATAAACAAAAATCATTTAAAGTTTAAAGTATTATTCATAGAAATATTTAATGTATGAGCAAACCAATAAACGGAAATACAGGGAAATTAAATATAGACTCTCCAACCTAAAGATCCGACACCAGAACGTAGAGATTTCGACAGTTCAGTTTGTAGATGCTGTTTCATACCTCCTTCATTTTGACTAAATTGACAATATACTAGTGTATACTTGTGATGGCACTGTGTGACTATTCATGTTGTAAATTTCAAAGGCATGTATGCTTTTTTTATTTGTGGTTGTGACAAGTGCTTTTATATTTTTGTGCTTTTTTTCTTATCTTGAATATTATCTTTATTCTTGATCAATTGAACACGAATAAATATATATTCCTTATTTTAGTTATCTTTCGTTAACATTTACTGAGCTGTCAAAGAAGAGTGTTTCTTTAATTTCGTTAAAAAAATCGTTTCAAACATACAAAAAAAATACAAAATATTAATTTATGGCAAACAAACAGGAAAATAAAAATATTACCTGAAATTTTAATTGGGAAACTCAGCTTACCTGCACAGATTATAATTACTGTTTGTTTTGACTACACTTAATTTTCATAAGACATTATTCCTTGAATGCCTACATTTCTTTACCTGTATTACGTCGGCAGATCAAAAGGTGTAGGCATTCAAGGAATAAACCATTAGGCAATATTTCGGAACTTGATGACATTTTAAATGCATTAGAATTTTTAAACTGCATCTTTATATCGAATAAAACTGATAAAATTAGCATTTATAATTCCAGAGATAGTGTCAATTTGTGAATTTTGCCACATAAAGTATGCCTTCCTATGAACATTATGCGTCGTAGTTCATAATCTTTATTCATTAACGGTTGTAATGCATGCGTTTGCAAACAGTGGACTGTAAACAGAATACAGTTTGAAACACTCAGCGTTTTGGTAAAGATCAATTATAAGTTAGAAATAGTTTTGAAACAGGCAATAGGGTGTGCCACATCCCGATTGATTGGTCATTTTAGGATAATAAACAGACATTTACCCAAAGGTTCAAGTGTTTTTGGACAAACATGCTCAAAACAGCTATCGAACATTTTACAATTCCATATTTTGCATACATAAAATTGAGAATGGAAATGGGGAATGTGTCAAAGAGACAACAACCCGACCATAGAGCAGACAACAGCCGAAGGCCACCAATGGGTCTTCAATGCAGCGAGAGAAACTCCCGCACCCGGAGGCGTCCTTCAGCTGGCCCCTAAACAAATATGTATACTAGTTCAGTGATAATGGACGTCAAACTAAACTCCAAATTATACACAGGAAACTAAAATTAAAAATGATACAAGACTAACAAAGGCATTTATTTAATGGCGTCTCTTCGTCTTGTAACATTTTTGTTCTCAGACTTTTTATAACAAATTTAATTCTTTTCTTATATTTGAAGTAATGAAATGAACTTGTCAAGAGATGTTGATGAATTTAATTGGATTAACAATTTTGAGTGTGGGCGTTCCTGATAAAGGTGTATCCAGTTCAGTGCTTTGATAGCACGATACTTATAAAGTATTATTTTCGTTTACCAGCACTAGGTCGATAGCACTGATGGTCATATCATAATTTAAGAAATTATTAAAGCAAAAACTCCAACAAGATTAATTTTGCTATACCTTTTATGTCCAAGTTAATTATTCCTCACGTTTAATGTATTTATATATCATTGGTTTCAAATTTTTAGCGTTCCCAAACAAAGATTCAAATTGGTATGGTAAATCCAGAAAAACTCTTCGGACGCACGAATTTCTTAAAGTGCTGTTTTCGTTTAATTCAAGTTCTCTTTTAATAGAAATAAATATAAAAGGCCCATTGCAAAGTTACAGTTATTAAACTATCTTGATAAACGCAATTACTCATATTATTAAAGTCATCCGTTTCAGTACTTTCGTTGTGATCGGTAGGTCCTGATGTGATCATCGTTTTCAGTGTACAGTCCGGCATAATATTATCCCTAAAGTTTCTGTGCAATTCCTGCAATTCCTTCAGGTGTTTTGGACTTTTATGATAAACTGATGCAAGTTGTTCTTGTTAACGTGAAGTTCTTTTTCTGGAACTTTTGATTTGTATCATAGTAGAAATGACCACGTTTGCTAAATTTAGTTCTTATCTTAATATGGATTCAAAATCAGCCTGAAAACCTGTTGTTCCATTGCTCTCTTCTTAGAAGATAAAGAAAATATTTTTTTAAAGTTTTAAAGGGCCATTAGCCACGAATAAGACCCACATTAATTAAAGCGAAAATATAAATAGTAATTCGCTATCAGCAGTCAGTCTGTTTAATTTCGTAGATACGCTAAAACATCGCTGATACATGGTCTTTGGCCAAACAATTTGAGAATCCAAAGCTTATTGAAAAGATGAAGAGCTGATAAACTAAAAAAGACAAAGCCAAAGCAGGGCAAGGAACCAGAGCTTTGCATGATGGATGCTTTGTTTTTGAAACTCACTTTATTTAAAAAAAAAGTTATTATTTGTTTTTTTAATCGAGAATTAGAAAAAGAAAATCACTAACTAAATCCGGATTTTTTATCTTATATGAATACAATCTTTGATTACTTGGACTGTCGGGACTGTAGCCTATAGTCTTCATAATTATTTCAAATATTTTGCTAGTCAGGATATTTATAACCCATCAATATACGGATAATTTATTTTCGTTCATTACAGAGTCGGGCATTTTATATTTCCTCCCTAGGGATGGTCCAGATAGTCACAACATCAGCTGAGAGTATTTTCTTATTTTCATTTTTATGATTCCTCACTGATACAGGAAGGCACCGAGCGAAATTAAAAACAGACTTCAAGGCTTCGTTGTTAGGTTGCCTACCTATTACCAAAAGTATCAATTGGTTTGTCAGACGCAGATCGTCCTCTTATAAAAAGTTACGAATTTGTGCTTCTCATGCACTTACTGTATCTATCGTTGTTGTGTATAATTTGAATTGAAATACTTCACTCGCGCAGGCAAAATGATCCACGTACCTGGTAGTGATACTGATAGCCAGTTAAGATCAAATGAAAATTGTACCAATTACCGGTCAAATCATTTATAGATATAAGAAGATGTGGTATGAGTGCCAATGAGACAACTCTCCATCCAAGTCAAAATTTATAAAAGTAAACCATTATAGGTCACAGTACGGTCTTCAACACGGAGCCTTGGCTCACACCGAACAGTAAGCTATAATGGGCCCCAAAAAATTACTAGTGTAAAACCATTCAAACGGGAAAACCAACGGTCTAATCTATATAAAAAACGAGAAATTTATGCATTAATTAACCAATTAATTAATTGAAAAAAACATTTATAAATTGTGTGCGTATGAAGCACCTTTCTGGAGTAGTCTTTCCTAGCAACATTCAAATCACTAGAAGTCCAGGGTTTCAAAAAAAAGCTATATTAGGAAAAGAGGAGTAGACTACTAATGTTTAGATACGTATAACGCTGTTTATCTAAAAGGGATTTTTCAATATGTTGTTTACATTATTTTCTTTTATTTCTCTGTTATTTTAGCTTGTTAAGGATGTACTTAGGTGAAATTAAAAAAAATCTAGAATATGAAATTGATACTATAAGTCAGAAGAGCATTAGTTAAGGAATAAGCCAAAAATATTGATAGGTTATGGAGCTCCTTTTAGAGATATTTAATTTTTTTTTAAATGGCGGGAAAAGGCTTACTCGGACTTTTCCTTATATTTGCATTGGTATTATTTGGGTCTCAAATCGAAAGAGAAGAAAATTAGAATCTGCTGAAATTTTGGTAAATGACCTTTTATGAGCTATTGAAGTCTTATATGAAAAGAAAAATGGGTGTTATGGGGCAAAATATTTTACCCTGAATCGTAGGGAAAAACCAAGGAGTCCGAACATTTGACAAAAATTCCAAAACCTCATCTAAGTACATCCTTAATTTGCAAAGATATGTGAACTGAATAGTCGATTCGGTGAAAATCGTTCTGGCGCTGTATGTTTCCATCGGACAAATCTAGTTTCCATCGGTTTTCTTGCTCAGTGGAGATACTTTCAGGTGTTGCTCTTAACCTCCTTTTTTTCATTTTTGTAACGTTGAAAACTGGTCTACATACTTTAAAGTCATTTTAGTTTTGACCATAATACATACAGACAGCTTGTCTAGGAAAAAAGCGAACGATTTTTAAATTTTACATAAGATTAACTGATTCACATTTAAATCATTTTACCTAATAGCAATATATAATGTTAATATGAAAATAAGATGTGGCATGATTGAAAATGAAACAACTATCACCAAAATTTAAGTGAAGTGGATGTAAGCAATTACAGGCAATCATACGGCCTTCAACATTGAGAAAAACCCATACCGTATAGTCGGCTATAAAAGGCCTCCATATAAAAAATGTGAAACAAATCAATTCAGAAAACTAACGGCATAATTTATTTTTTTGTGTTGTATACTCTCTTTGGACGCTTATTAGAGGAATGAAACATATATTCTTTGTAAACAGAACTAGATTGTATATGTAAATTAGAAACATATCATTGAATCACGTGATTCGTCTTTCCGCCAATAAAAAAGATAAGTATTTGCTTGTTCTGTTTTATATGATCGACATTTTGTAGTAGCAAATGTTTACATATCATGCCTGCATTTTCTCTGTTTGACTGTAGTAGTTTTAAGTATTTAATATATAGTATAAAATGTTGTTGATCTCGATATTGAGTGTCTTCTATTTCAACTTTATTTTTGGGCAAAACGGTCAACAGTGTACAACAGAAAAGCGATGCCAGTGCAAGGAAGTTGAATCGGGATTGTTTGCTGATTGTTCTGGACTTAACCTTAACTCTTATCCAAAGTTCCTTGATGGCATCGTAACAATAGATGTAAGTTTTAATAAATTGAAGAATTTTCCGTCAACAATTGATGTTCCCACTACATTAAAACATTTAAATCTTTCCGGAAATCTATTAGCCAGGATCGACACTGAAAAGTCGAGAAAATTGTTTACGTATATCAATAATTTGGAATCACTTAATTTATCATCAAATTTTATACCATTGGATCCTCAAATCTACACGAAAGATATATTTATGAAACTTACAAAGTTGAAAAGTCTAGATCTGACAAGAAATACATTAACTCGATATGAATTCAGAAATTTAGATCGAGTTATTCAACCTCTTGTTTCGTTAAAAACTTTTGCAATAGATGGGTCTGAGAAAATTTCGTTTGGAGTTAGATTTAAAAAACTTAAATTCTTAAGACATTTGCGATTGTATGGCTTATGTAATGAATACAGACTTCTTACCATACGGAAAGACTACTTTGATAATTTATTGAATTTAATATCATTAGATATTTCATCCGAAATGAAACGGAATTTTACGACAATGGTATGGAAAACTTCTTATTGTTCTATTTTTTATATTTATAGTGGAGCCATTTCAAAATTATCAAACCTGATACATCTTGATGTGTCGTATAATCGAGAATTAGGATTATGTGGTTTTTCGAATATAACACATGACCTTCCTTTCACTCAGATCAGGATTTTGAGGGCAAATTTTTTGCATTGTGATGCTGGCCCTTCGGTCACACTTTTATGCGAGGATATTCAACCATTAATAAATACTTCTCTTGAAGAATTGTATTTTGACGGCAACAATATTGATTTTGCACAGACTGGAGTGCCTTATTATCTACCTGCGTCACTCAAACGTTTAACGTTGAAAAGCAACCGGTGGATTCAGAATAGATATACATACTGTAATATTTTGGGGCTGACAAATCTTACCTATCTTGATATCAGTGATATGAATCAACATCAAATATCTTCTGATGAACAGTATTCATTCTGTCAAAATTTATTTCGCATCATTAACTGTGAAAAACTTCGATCCAGTTTATTCGGGAAAACTTTGAATCCCCGTGTTCCGGAATCATGTATTAAAGGATGTCTTAACCCAGGAAGAGGTGAAACATTTTATACGCAGACAAAACGCGGTGGTTACTATGATGAAACTAATATTACGTATCCTTTGAATTGTAGTACTCCAGTACCATATGCAACAAATGTTCATATGATTTTTGTGCCACAAAATATTGAACAGATCATAATGAATAATTCTCGATTAGGACATTCTTTAACATATACTTATTTTACTTCGTCAAATCTCAAATCCTTGATTTTAAGCCACAATCAGTTTTACTCACCCATTGGGCCTATATGTAATGCAACAAAACTGAATTATCTAGATCTTTCAAATAATAAATGTTCGTATTTATCAGCTTATATTTTCAGTGAATTATTAGCAGTTGAAACATTGATTTTGGATAACAATTTAATTGGGAATGCACAAATTATTCATGATAAAAATATACGAAACCTTTTCTCAATGCAATTACAGCTGAAACATCTAAGTTTGACATCGAATCGGATAAAGTTCTTACCGAGAGAAATATTTTGGAATCTGAAAAAATTGCGTCATTTAAATCTTAGTAAAAACCAACTCACTGATTGGAATGTTACAATTAAGCATATGAGATATTTGACTTATTTAAATTTGTCTGAAAACCAAATTCTCTATCTGTCTGACACTGGAATGGCTTTAATTGATTCACTTTTTCTTACAAATCTTTCCATAGATTTATCACAAAATCCTATTCAATGTAATTGTGATTCTTACAGTTTTATAACGTGGCTTATCAAACGACGAAACATGTTTCAAAATTTTAAAAAGTATAACTGTCAACTTACAAATCCCGTTGGTATTCAAACCGCAAAAATTTATTTGCAAAAGAAATGTTCCTCCTATGTCAGTATAACAGTTTTAGCAATCAATTTTATCATATGCTTTTTAGCCATTTTAGTAATAACAATACTTTACAGACACCGATGGAAATTAAGATATTGGTATTATATAGCTAAACGTCATTATTTCCAAGGATACAATGGGCTTCCACGCGAAAAGCGTTACCGCTTTGATGCGTTTATTTCTTATGCAGATGAAGATAGAGTTTTTGTAACAAAAAATGTTCAAGCAAAGTTAGAGGAGGAAGCATGTTTAAGACTTTGCATCCATCATCGAGATTTTATACCCGGATGTGATATTGCAGATAATATCATTAATGCTATACACCAAAGCCGAAAGGTTGTGTTTATCATCACAGAGGCTTTTTAAAAATCTGAATGGTGTATGTATGAAATACACATGGCTCATACAGAAAACGTGATGTCGCGACAAGGCACAAATATGTTAATACTTGTCTTTAAGGAAGAAATACTACGATATCGAATTCCAAATAAGATACTACAAATTGTACAAGAGGAAGTTTACATAGATTTTCCCGATGATATTGAAGATAAAGAAATATTTTTGACTCATCTTACTGATTCCTTATTATAAGGGACACCAGTAAATATTTACTGCTAATTCTAATATGACGTGCTCCTTTCGCTTTTGTAAACAACAGCGTGATAAAATTCTAGATATATCTATACTTAGCGCAGACTCAGTGATGTACATATTAATTTACCTCCCATGTAAATCCACATGTATCGTAACCTATGTGCAAACACTATGAAGATTTCGTTATGTGTTCAAATGGAAATTAAAAAAGAAACTACGAAACTGTTACTGCTATTCTAATGCATAACAAAAAGAGTTAATGCATAAGAACTTAAAAAATGTATAAAATCAAAATAAAATAAAATGCCGCGAAATTTCATGAATGATCTTTGCGCATTAACGTCCTGTCAAAACATGACGTCATACGAATGAAAACTCTCAAGCTGAAGATTATTCCAGTACGTGTACGCTCTAAATTTGGATAATATTGCACTAAAATGGAGTTTTCAGGTAGTTGTTTCATTTTCTATTCTTTTGTATCATTCGCACATTCATGAATTTCAGCAAGTCAACATGGCGGCTCACTCCTTAGTTACGACATATCAACTGTGGATTTGACAGTAAATAATAGCCAACGAAAAAAAATGTTTGGGTTAAGAATTTTATGGATTGAACACATTTTTTCTAGTGATTATTTAAGAAATAATTCATGCAAGCCTTAGATTTATTTGAAATTTGTAGCTTTTATCTTACAGGGGGTAAAATAGAACAGCCATACACACGGCATTCTTACCTTCGCTTCAGTTTTTCAAATTACCGTATTTGTCCTATTGTAATCGAAATAGTTCATGCAAGCCCTAGATTTGTTATCCTTTCACATGGCCTGGGCCGTTATATTCGTTTATTTTATCGCTCACTAACGCTCGAGATAAAATTCGAAAATAACGGCCCAGGTCATGTGAAAATTTCCAACAAATCTATGGCTTGCATGAACTATTTCTTAATTGACATACCTGTACATGTCACACATATGAGGCACGAACGTGTAAAGTGATTGCTCTAGGAAAGTTTTTTTTGTTAAATATCTATGCAAAATTATATGATATTTTTATTTTTATTTTGCTCCATCTTTATTGAATGTGATTTCACCAGAATATTCTACTGATTATCACAGTTATTTTTTTTCAGAAAGCAAGACCACATCTTTTTTCCAACTCATATCCATCCCTTATAAAAGATCTATCAAATCCAATCATTTCAAAAAGCGATAAAATGATAATTTTCCTGCATTATAAAGAGGTTATTACGACAATTAGATATTTTGTTTATCTAAGGTTAGGTAAAATTGGCATACTATTTTACCCTTTAACTCATACTTGGTCAATAGCATTGTTTCTTTTTTATCAGGCATCGAGGTGTCATCCCTTTTCCCCAGTAGTAATTACTTTGGTACTGGGAAATCTTACCTGCATATCAAAACATATGGAAAAAAATCATGTGCATATATTATGTATAGCTCCTTCCATACCACTATTTTCAGAGTGTTCTACATAGTCGTTAGCATGGAACAATTTCTCGAAATATACTTTTTTCCCATAATTTAGTGGTCTACTAGCACGTTCGTCTGTTCATTGCCACGGAAACTTTCAATATAAACATTCTAACCAGATACGGTTTCATTAACTATTGATAAGGGAAATTTACTTTCGCAACGATTTTCGGCCGTTTTTTTTTTTTTTTAAGCAATATAAACAAAAAAGATCGGAACCCCTAACATGCCTTCATAAGAAAATAAGACCAACAACGTGCGAGTTAGATATAGCACAAAATTGTATAGTGTTTACGTTATGTTTTTTAAGAGTGAAATAGTTTGTGAATATGTTTTCCTAGTCATTGAAAAATGACATATTCACACGGATTTCCCGTTATGTAACTAATAAATGTAGACATTTCTTTGTTATTAAACATGCTTTACTTGAAGTTTGGTTCATTAATTATCCACATTCGTAATGCCTGTTGGGAATATATGTTTGCATACTGATATGTACTGATAGTAATGCAACTTCATACAAAATATCATTGATCTATCACAAGTAGTTCCTATCAAGCTGACTTAAGCAGAAAAACTGAACATTAAAAATTGCTAATTAATTCAAAGTCAGTGGACCATGTCCTAGGGGGCAGGGCCTCGAAATAGTCATCAAACTGATATGTACTGAAAGTAGCTCCTATCAAACTAACTTAAGCAGAAAACTTAACAATTGTTGACCCATGAGCCGGAGCCGGAGCCGGAGCCGTCGTCGTCGCCAGAAAAGCTATCCCTATGTGTCGCTTTCCGCGACTTTCGTCACAGGTGAGACAAAAACAATGTTTTCCATTCGTTTGATTTGTTGAGCTTTTGATTTTGCCATTTGATAAGGGACTTTCCGTTTTGAATTTTGCTTGGAATTTCTTTTTTTTTTTTTTTTTTTCTACTTTTTACAAGTCATTCGATTCTTGCATGTCGTTTTGTAGTAAAATGAACTAAGTGATTGTATTTCCTTTGAGGACTAACTTTGCCATTGCATTGCACCTGTTTTTTTTTACCATTTGATTTGAATCGCTGCTTAAAGATAAATATTATATATCTAATGTTTGATTTTTCAGATTTTATGGACATCCCTTTTTTTAGATTTATCTCCGAGTTCGGTATTTTTGGTATTACTTTTTTATATAAATACATCAATGCACTCAACAAGACACAATTTGAAACTAGATGTGTTCAACAATATGCAGATACAATGTATTCTGTAAACAATCAAGACTTATCTCAATATGCAAAATTCATTCTTGCTAAATCAAAATTTTAAACTGAATCTGATTGCGTCTTTTCTACACAATGATAATAGAATTTCCCACCAATCTTTTTACAACATTTATGATTTTTTTACGAAATGATTTTTCATTTTGTGTTGCAAAATTTCCTTTTCTAGATGGTAATGTTTCGTTAGATTCTGTTTATGAGGTGTACACTTTTCAATTAGTTTGATTTGCGCGTGTTTGCAGTTACGTTCAGTATTTCAATGGACGTAATTTTCATTTTAAAAAATCATTATGTTGATTCCATTGATGATGCACGTTCTGTTCCCGGTGGTATCACCAGCCATGTGGTGAACAATTCTTTTCTGACATGCAATATCATTGATGCAATCATTTTTTTTAAATTTCCAGTTATAAGTATGCGATTTAAACGTTTCTCACGGTAGGCACAGATATTGACTGTTCGTAAATGTTTGAATCATTTGAAACGCTAATGTTTTTTTTACTGCACCAAACAACACAATATTCCTGTAATATTTGAACACATGCACAATAGTTGGAGTGTTGTAGTTTTCATTGCGGCAGTGAGGCAAACAATTCACTAATTATTAACGTATATCTGGAGTGAAAATCATTTGTTTATGAACCATAGAGTGTCACATTGTTAGTACTCACTTTTTATTGGTTGTTTGTGCGTTGGTTTACTATTGTAACATAAATTCTAAAATTATCTGATAGTTATTCCGATTCCCAGATCACTGTATTGTTCGAATTGAATAACAAGATCTTTACCTATAAGAAAGATGTACTTGATAATAAGGTCGATTAATGCATATCTCAAAACTACAGAACAGAAATGCATTCTAGAACAATCTTTTGCTTTTCAAACTGATATAATTATCCATCTTATGAAATGTGTTAGAAAACATTTAAATGAATCTCTTTCTACTAAAAACGTACCGAGGGTCGATATCCAATACTATCTGGCCGAATTTTGATATTCTAATAAACATGCATTGTGATTGGTAAATTGATAATCCCTGAACAAATTCTTTTATTGAGATAAAAATTGGATAACATTCATCCACCATCTCCTCTTGGTACCTAATACTTGAAGGTTTTAATGTGAACAAAATATAGTAAAAGGTCAGTTTTTTTCTCATTGACCCATGTTATAAAAGTTAAAACAACCTTTTTTTTCGAAACTAAAAATAGTACGCACCAAAGCAAAAGATTTACCCCATATACGTAATCACTGATGACAATCACTGATGACAAAATTGAAATTTTAGATGTCGTGATCCTCTCATGATTTGTTTTTTTTTTTTATCTTTTAGGGACTTATCATTTTTTACCTGGGAAAGGGGGGGGGGGGGGGGGGGGGGGGGGGGGTAGCAGGTCATTTTGAAATCAAACATATAAAATTTTCTTGATCCCCCCATAATATTTCACTATTCTTATTTTATCCCCCCCCCCCCCTTCCCCCTTAAACATGCTAAAATTTTAACATGCAAAACACATACTATTGATACACATGATATGTAGGATATACTTGAAGATTAAAAAGTTCCCAAATGTTTCATTAGAGATAAAATTGATCCCGCCACTTTGAATTTCTAAAAAAATTTGAACCCCCCTTTTCCACTTACAGAAAAAACTAGACCCCATCTACATTTTCACCAGCCCCCCTCCCCCCCCCCCCCCTTTCCCAGGTAAAAAATGATAAGTCCCTTAAATTCATCTGAGCTTTTATCCCTTTATTCTCTTTTCAAGACTCTATATGAATCAACAAAAAGTGGCATTCCCTGGATATTGTCGTTATTATTACATGTAATGCGCATTCGTAACGATAGTTCAAACTATTTTTAGATTTGAAATGCAATTAAAGAACACAAAAAACAACAGAAAGATGATAAGTGAATCACTGCAGTCCTCTTGTGAGAATTATAATGACGAAAAAGGTATAACAAAAATACCGAACACCAAGGCAGAAAAGGGGATTTCCATTAAAACTTACGAAATCAAACGCTATCAATCAACGGATGAAACTCACATTTTTCTAAATGTTGGTAACAGAAATATAAATAAGTGGAAGTCCCAGCAGCGATCGATTTCACAAAAATGACATACGAGAAAAAATAATCCTAAGTCATGAACATTTCAGTATAAAAGAGAGGCGAAAGATACCAGAGGGACATTCAAACTCATAAGTCGAAAATAAACTGACAACGTCATGGCTAAAAAAGAAACAGACAAACAATAGTACACAAAACACAACATAGAAAACTAAAGGCTGAGCAACACGAACCCCACCAAAAACTGGGGGTGATCTCAGGTGCTCCGGAAGGGTAAGCAGATTCTGCTCCACATGTGGCACCCGTCGTGTTGCTCAAGTTAGTACAAACCCAGTAATAAGTCTAATTCGGTAGGTCACATTCGGGAAAAGGGTGACGGAATTGTGGTTACGACATAAGGAATATATCCGCTATCATCTGTGAAACGGATATTCCATAACGGTCAACCAACTCGTGATGATGGCGTCCGTAAAACTTACGAAGGGATGATTTCAACTTCACCACTTGGAACTCTTGGTTTAATAGATTCTTTGTGAGCAGCAACCCTCTATCAAGGAAATCATGATAGGAAATACAAGCCCTGGAATATCGTATCAACTGGGAGATATATACTCCGTATGCAGGAGCTGCTGGAATATTGCTACATTGAAACGGAAAGTTGACAATTGGGAAGCTGAAATCATCTCTTTTGTCGTAAAGTTTTGTTTTCAACTGACCCTCATTGTCAATTTCTAGATGTAAGTCAAGATATGAGGCAGACTTAACTGTATCTGTTGTATCTTTTATCTGAAGTTCGATATATATATATATATATATATATATATAAGTAACGATCAATTTTTGTCGTAAGATTTGTTGTGGAAAGAACCTCTGATTCTCAATATTTAACTGATAGATAGAAAGTTATATGGGAATAGCAACGGTTTGTTCACTTGTAGTTCAAATCAAATCCTGCATAACATGTTGACATACAAATACAAAAGATAATTTGGATAACAGCTTTGAAGAACTAAACATCTGTAAAACTGTGAAGATACAACACTATAACAATATTTTTCTCTGAACTTCCGGTCTCCAACTAGATGAATAGGCTACATTATAATGCTAGGGGAAGTGTGGAGATAGAACAGTATTGTTCTAAAAAAAAAGTCGTAGAACGTATAAATTGTTGCACCTTGCTCTCATATATGCTAGTTATCTATCATATAGCTATCTTTATTTTCACTAAACGTAGCCATAGATCAATAGGAGACTTAATCGACGACTGATGCTGGTAATTATGACAACACAGACAAGAAAGATGGAGTAACTTTCACTGCACTACCCCAAAGGGAGTTTTATAAAAAAAAATGTTTTAAAACATTGTGTTCCTTAAAATTAGGATAAAAAGATTTTTTCATAAAGATCTTCACATGTTTAGGTCTACGACATCATTGTTTCTGTTGAAGGTAAATCCAGAAAAGCTCGTCGGACGCACAAGTTAATGGTGTTATTTTCATTTAAATGACCCTCAAAATATAAAATATGAAAAAGAAAATGAGGTGGCGTTATATTTTGTTTGTATCTAATAAATGACAATTTTATTAACATTTTAATAAGAAAAATAACACAAATTAAGGGGTTCTTTTAAAAAAAAATGTTTTACACAAGAGAGCATCCGTGATTGCCATCGAATTTGAGGGGACCTGAAAGTAAATCACAGGATGCCCCCAACGTTGTTCCTTTTTTGTTGGAAAATTCGAGATCCGTAACTGCTATGAGATATGTTTATGTTACTAGCTAAGAAAGCTGTCAATACACAAACTAAATGATGTTCACGTCTACCGGAAAATCAAAATGAGAATATATTCTGCTTGAAAACTGACTAATACGCTCTTATTTTCATGCCTATTTTGTACATAATATTATTGATCTCTAATGTAGTTCATACACTTAACAACGTGTAATATTGTTCTTTCATTTGTCTTTGTTCTATTATTAATATTACTTTTACTGTTTGGTTTGTTTTCTGTGATATCCATATGACGTGGCTAGGTACTTATACATCCCGTCAATGTGTTTGTATTATCTTTAATTTTTACTGGTGTGTTTTGTATATGCGACTTTTTGTGTTTCTGTGGTTCTTTTAACGTGACTCTGTACTTTAAAAGATCCCGTCATTATGTTATTGTTCTATTATATGTCATTATGTTATTGTTCTATTATAAATTTGAAAATACTTTGAACGACAAACGACAAATTTATTTTACTCGCGTAGTGGTATTTACCATATGTGGATTCTTAAGGGTTCTGAAGAACTTCTGGACAATTATAAATCTCGGTCTATTTCTGAAATTAATTCTAACATAACTTTTGATTTTTTAACCCTGTATACCAACATTCCCCATGTGAAATTATAAAATTGTTTTGAATAGACATTGAATGACAAACTTTTTTCTTATGTGACGTTTACATTTTCTGACGTCAGACACGCGAAGCAATGAATGTGGGTCTTAATTTGATAGATGCTTTTGTGCTTTTTTTGTAAATAATTGTTTGTTTTGATATTGTAACACAGTGATGACTGCTGTACCCATATTTTGACTATTTTATTTATAATGTCTGTTTTGTTCACGCATCGTTGTAAATATAACGAAATTTGATAAGACTGTCGTACAAGTGAGAGGTTTAGCGCTATAAAACCAGGTTCAATCCACCATTTTCTACATTTGAAAATGCCTGTACCAAGTCAGGAATATGACAGTTGTTGTCCATTCGTTTGATGTGTTTTGTCATTTGATTTTGCCATGTGATTAGGGACTTTCCGATTGAATTTTCCTCGGAGTTCAGTATTTTTGTGATTTTACTTTTTTCTATTCAGTTGTATTTTATCATCCAGCATCCAGTCCCATTTACCTCTATTTGTAATGAAATTTTTAACGGATTATCAGACGTTGAAAAAATTGTCTAGTTTTGGCGTTCATGTCTATATTAGCACTTAATAAAAACTTCTCTCATAGCATTGGTTGAACAAAAACCTTTAAAAGGGTGACAGCGTTCAAAATTCAGAAAAATGTACTAAAAAGACAAATTTTCGACCAAATGAGACGGGAAACGAGGATTCGCCTCTGATGTATAGATATGGTTGAATTATTTGACAGATAGATAACGTAAAGCAAACACAAATCAATCAGTTAACAATGTATTGATAGATATGAATACTATTAAGTATTAAAGTAAGATTGTCTTATTTTAACAGCTATCTTACTCTCCATTCTAACCTGTTATACAATGTGCGTGTATTATAATTATCACAATCCCTAATTTTAAGTTGTATGGTTTGCAACTGACCAACAAAGAATCTATAGAGGGTTAGTAAAATCCATAGGCAGTGAGGGCAAGTTTTGTTAAATTTGGCCTAGTAGTTTCAGAGATGATCTTTGTAAAAAGTTAACGAATGAAGGACGACGACGGACGCCGATGGACGCAAAATAATGGTAGCGTCTATTCTACTATTAGCAATTATTGTTTTTTTGCCATGGCATTTTCAGTTTGATTTCGACTTACGAGTTTGAATATCCCTTTGGTATCTTTCCCCTCTCTTTTGCTAATGAGTAGTACAAATTCGTTGACAAGTTGAACTTGGTAATAAGTACTAATAAATAAGAGGCTCTCAAGAGCCTGAATCGCTCACCTGTAATTTTTTGCTTAAATCTTTCATCAATGATTATTTTTACTTTTTAATATATATTAATTAGTGGCTTAAAAATTCAATTGAGATGTTCTTTGTATCTGTCATATTTTCTTCAAAAGCAAAGAAATACATTTTACCCCTATGTTCCATTTTAGCCATAGTGGATATGTTTCTTGACGTACAAGAAAATAAAATACAAAAATTTATACAAGATACTCTGAAACTCATTCAGCCCAAGTGTGGCTGAAATTGATTCAGCAGTTTCAAAGGAGAAGATTTTTTAAAGTAAGCAAACTAGATGAACAAATTGTGAAAAATTGTCTTTAAAGTGCAATAACTCCTTAAGGACACATTTGACAATTTTGGTCATATTAACTTATTTGTAGATCTTACTTTGCTGAACATTTTTGCTGTCACAATTTATCTTTATCATTAATTATATTCAAGATAATAACCAAAAACTGCAAAATTCCTTAAAATTACCAATTTAGTGGCAGCAACCCAACAATGGACTGTTAGATTCGTCTGAAAATTTACTGGCTGCCGGAACTTGGCCTAATAAACATTTTAATCTCTCATCAGATTTGCTCTAATTGCTTAAATGTTTGGATATATTAGCCAAAAACTGCATTTTACCCCTATGTTAAATTTTAGCCATGGCGGCCATGTTTTTTGACGAAACAGAAAATAAAACACAATCTTTATTCTAGATACCCCAAGGATCATTCAGCTTAAGTTTATTTGGAATTGGTTCAGTAGTTTCAGAGGAGAAGATTTTTTAAAGTTAGAAAACATGATAAACAAATTGTGTAAAATTGTCCTCAAAGGGCAATACTCCTTAAGGGGTCAATTGACAATTTTGGTCATATAAAACTTATTTGTATATCTTACTTTGCTGAACATATTTGCTGTTTACAGTTTATCTTTATCATTACTACTATTCAAGATAATAACCAAAAACTGCAAAATTTCCATAAAATTACCAATTTAGTGGCAGCAACCCAACAATGTGTTCTTAGATTCATCTGAAAATTTCAGTGCTGATCGAACTTCACCTAATGAACACTTTAACCCCATGTCAGATTTGTTCTTACTCCTTTGGTTTTTTAGATATAAGCAAAAAACTGCATTTTACCCCTATGTTCTATTTTGAGCCATGATGGCCATGTTTTTTGACGAAACAGAAAATAAAACACAAATTTTATTCTAGATACCCTACGAATCATTCAGCTTAAGTTTGGTTGGAATTGGTTCAGTGGTTTCAGAGGAGAAGATTTTTTAAAGTTAGAAAACATGATAAACAAATTGTGTAAAATTGTCCTTAAAGGGCAATAACTCCTTAAGGGGTCAATTGACAATTTTGGTCATATAAACTTATTTGTAGATCTTACATTGCTGAACATATTTGCTGTTTTCCGTTTATCTTTATCATTAATACTATTTAAGATAACCAAAAACTCCAAAATTTCCTTAAAATTACTAATTTAGTGGCAGCAACCCAACAATGGGTTATTAGATTCATCTGAAAATTTCAGGGCTTATAGAACTTTACCTTATGAACACTTTTTACCCATGTCAGATTTGCTCTAACTGCTTTGGTTTTTGAGATATAAGCCAAAAACTGCATTTTACCCCTATGTTCTATTTTTAGCCATGGCGGCCATGTTTTTTTACGAAACAGAAAATAAAACACAAAGTTTATTCTAGATACCCTAAGGATCATTCAGCTTAAGTTTGGTTGGAATTGGTTCAGTGGTTTCAGAGAAGATGTTTGAAATAGTTTACACCAGACGGACGACGACGACGACAGACGACGACGGACGACGACGGACGCCAAGTGATGGCTAAAGCTCACAGTTCCTTCGGAATGGTGAGCTCAAAATACGAGGGCTCTCTAAATTAGAACTGCACATTTTACAGTGTTGATTTTGTTGATTGAAAAAGCTTCAAATCAAGTATAATGTATCTTAATTTGTTAAGACAAGGGCGGATGGGGTATTACTACTCTGACTCAGGTATTGGATACCCGTATAGGGTTTTGATCTGTAATTTTAACGATTGTTACCCTTTCCTGATTATGACTGTTTGACTGAGTGTAAACTCACAAGCTGGGTGATGCCCCTACTGTGTCGACGCACCAGTTCTCGCTCATTTTGAAGTTCATGCGATTCCTAAGTTCTGTTTGCTCCCTTGGTTTGTCTCATCCCCATGGATTTAAGAGATTTAAAAATCGGTAAATTACTGTCGCTTTAATTAACATGACCATTAAAAGATTGCGTTTGTCATACATTCGTTTACAGTCATCTATATTCGTTAATTTCTTGAAAATATTGCACATAAAACTTTTTTCAACTCTCCTTAACATCAAACCGAACTAGCAATCATTGGCCAACGATAAAAACTAACCAAAACAATTAACTGCAAGTAGTAACTTGTATTTTCGAAACGTACGCTTACTTTCCTATCGAGATTATTGCATTTATTTCGCTTTATCAAATATAATGTGGACATTTCAACAATTCAACAATATGTATACAGGCAATGTGTGTGTAAACGACAGAGTGGGAGGAGCCTTTATCATATATAAGGGTTCAATTTACTCCCTGTTAACAAAAAATTGAATTTGTTTAATCCTGCTTTCATTTTTTTGTGGTGTCAAAGGAAATATCTGCATTTCTACAAAGTTTGAAGTTTGTGTTTTTAGATTAACAAGAACGATTTATTTTCCAATTTCTAATTACGTGAAAATCATTTGTGATTATTCATGTAACTGTGTTATAGCAATAAAACAACTAAAATTCTGCAAAACTGTTCTTTTTAATAAGACTTAGTAATCATTTTAACTGTTAAAATGTTTTCGATCGATTGTCTCACTGATTCCAATTTTCGTTAAAACTATCCACTTTCATCCATGTCCATTTACGTCGTTTTTCTTTCCTGTGTCCGTAGTGTCGTAGTACAGCGTTTTGCTAAAATATAAATATTCAATGTAACTTATCGTAAAAAAAGTAACGATAATAACTCGTCCGTGTACAGCCTCGGATATAGCGTAACATCGACAATATTTAGGCCTTTTACGGTGTAGCTGCCAATCAAACAGACGACAAGGGTGTAGTCGTTTTCTAGTTTGAAATTTGCATATGATATGGAAATAAACCTGAATAAATAAAAATAAACGTGCCAGACATTTTTTTATGTAAATATTCGGACTAAAGGGACAATCATTTGATTTTCTAGGGAAGGAGGATTTTGAAAATTAATATCCTGGTAAGATATGAAATTTAAATAACCTTTCTTTAGATAGGATGAAAATAAATTTTCTGTGACACAAAATGCAGGAAACAGTTATGTACAATGAAGAAAATAAATTTTCGCACAGGAAAGTCGAGGAAAAAAGTAAGCATGCCTAGCAATAGATGAAAATGAAGTCAAAACGCCAAAAAACCTCCGGTTTCCAATCCAGCCCCCCCCCCTTTTCCCCCTCCCCCTTTTTCCACAGAACATCAAATAGTCGTCTCCTTACTACTGTTTCATCATGAGAATATCTGTATCAAATTTAGTTTCTTTAACGTGCTACTTTATTTTTAGCTGCAAGTTCTTCTAAAATAATTCAATTTTATGGAATATTGGTTTCCTTATACAGAAATAAATTACACATAATGTATATAATCAACAATGAATTCAAAACATTTAATAGTATAATTTGTTTTGATTTACCAAGAAAATAGGTTCTTGCGATTTGCAGTCTTTTAACAAACAATTAAAGGCACCAATAAAAAAAAGTGTATATCACTTGTATCAAGCTCAAAATCGTGTTTAATGAAATATGATTAAATTTTGACAAAAAACTGAAATAAAGACCAATTGGGGAACAATTAAGCAATTCTTTTAAAATATTACTATTAATGTAGACTGTGACAATAGAAAGAAACATACCATTAGGATCTTCAACGGTCTTGTGTAAGTTTCATTTTACGATTTACCAGTTTCTGTACTATCTTACGAGTATGTCCATTTGGATCATATCCATTAGTATGTTGTCGGGCCTCACGTTTGCTCCGTCCTTTTCCGCTATGCCCAACATGGATGAATTTATGTTGATCTATGCTGTACAAATCACTCTCATCACAGTACTCTGCTATAAAAATGTTCGACATCTTCTTATTTTGACAAGCCTTCGGGTTCTGAATAATACTGCCCAGGACAGCTGTATTTGTATACACACAAATGACTCACGTGGTTTTATGTTTACGTCCTAAATGTCGACGTAATCGCTTTATTTTTAGTATCAAAACAAACATCTGTTACCTTACCTGTAAATTAAATGAGGCACATTTGTGGGGACATTTTATCAACATTAATATTTCCGTTTTTTTTTTTAAATTGTTTCATTACGTGCCAAGTTTTGTTGTATCTTTGTATTCAGACGATAAGTATGAAACTAAGAATAATAAAAGCATTCAGTATGAAATTATTTTTTCGCTTCGTCATACCTGAGCGTCATATACCTCAATGTTATGACTGTTAAGTAATTTATCATTGTTCACATAGTATGTTACATATTTTGAAAGTCTAGAACCTTCCAACTATTGAACCATTTAATGTATGACTCATTTGATAGACCATCTGACACTTAGGAGGATATTAGTACATTAGGAATTCTGAATACAATGAAAATACATAAACTATACACTAATATCATGATATTACTATATTTATTGAAAATTTAAAAAAAAAACCTGATTTATCTTGTATCATTATTATTTTTTTTAATCATTTGTTTATGTTTGCTGCATTAATAATTATGATATAACCAACATTTTTTTTAATGACTGACGCACTTGAACCTTAAAAATGCTACCATGCAAACTCGATCGTAGACTTCCTAGTACAAAACAATGCATTTGTATAAACACAAACGTAATATCAGGTAAAAATATTAATTTAATAGAGATACTCAGAAAAAGTGTCATGACAATACTTTAAGTATCTCACCTATCTAACATCTATATTATGCATATGTAATGATTTCATTCAAGTTTGTTAATTGAGATTTTTTTCTGTTAAACGGGCGATAATACAATGTTCAATCGCCTATCCAAAGCATATTACGCCCGATACTTAGGCATTCTGATAGAAAATTGTATTTAATATCTTGACGTATGTGCTTGGGTATGGTGTAAATTTTGATAGTTTTCCCAAGTAGCTCGCAAAAAAAAGTATTCTTTATATTATACTTACAGTGTTTTTAAGTTTTTCATACATGTGCAGCAGTGTTCACGTGATATTTATTTTTGATGTCCTCTTCGAAGTCCGCGCCAAACAACTTGGGAGCAATTTCAGAACGGTTTATACTTCATTTGCAAGTTCTTTAGTATTTCTTTTTTATATTTGTACAAGAATTGTGTACAACTACGGAAATGCATGTTTTCTTTTTCATTCCGTGATAATAATATTTCATTTTACCCTTCATTGACAATATTTTATAAATGTATTTCTTATCATATAATGTTAATGTAACTGCAGCAAAAGATATCAGTTCTTCTTATATGAAGTGTTTTTATTTTGCTTATTCTTAAATTAGCTGGAAATGTACACCAAAGGTTTGCATAATCATAATTTTTCTTTATTTTCTATATTTCAGAGTTAGGTATTTTTCATAATTTTGTTTGGTTTTAAAAGTATGCATTTGCGTTAACTGTTCATAAGACGTGCATTCAAAAACTTTAGATTTTCATTGTGTAGTCTCTCGTAGCTAAAAACGCCCCATATATATTTCATATTCCATCTTTGCAATAAACGTTATTTTGTTACTGTATAAACTGCATGCAGAATAGATTGTTGTCATATACAACATAAAGCCACATTGGCAACTTCACATTAAAATGCATTTGAAAAGAATTGCACACAATCATAAGTTTATCTTCTTTTTTGGGGCAGTTGACATTTCATGAACACATTGTATAATGGGTGGTATCTTTAACAAATTTCACTTCACAAAAACTCTTTGTTTTCTAGTTTTGATTGGCTCCAAGTATCCTGACTCCTCTGACATATCAGAGGAGATGCTAGAAATGTCTTCATCAGAAGGGCCTGTTATAGAATCATTTGAATATGGAATGAGCACATGTGTTTCGTCGTCGTCAACATTCGATGAGAAACAGGCATTGTTAATAGTGTGTCTATTTCTTCTGTGGAAGTGTTGTCTAGTCCTGTTAATGTCTTGATCTTGATTAGCCTCAGCTATTCTAAGTTTCCAATTAGCCTTTCTTAGTTGTAAATCTTCGTTGTCTAGTCGTCGGAAAAATCCAACCTGAAATATAGACAAGAATGTTATGTATGCAGAGAGAAATCATAATATCTTTTTCTCTAAGGAGGCTTGAAAGACATTGTTTCTGATGTTTAAGATCTTAGCAGTCATTCGTTTTAAAGATCTACTTTAAATATATTCATACTTAAATATGGCCGCTTTTCTGTTGGATTGCTTTGCCTTTTTGATCCGGACCCGAAAGGAGCATAAAATGGTAAAGTTGTCCATTTGGACCATACCTCTATCTCCAGAAATTTTTTTTAACAACATGGCTTCAAATAAATGTCCTGTCACACAATCTTGTGTGAGAATGCAAAAATGTTACCGTTCTTTTAGAGATTTTTCCTAAGACATCTTAAGGAGTATACGACATGCAGCAAAAATGTATCTTACGAGCATACGATTTCCAACAAATTTATATATCTGATTGCAGTATGATGATAAGTAAAACAGATATTCATCAATAACCGTCGGGAGCTCGTCAGGTAGCACCTGCTTAAAAGTACCTTATTACATTTTATTTGGTTAACTTATTGTTGGTCCTTTGATTTATTGTTGTCATATCAGATTTCCTCATTTTTATGCTAAATTGAATTGAAAAAAAAGATACAATAAGCTTTTTCGATGTCCGTTTATGACTTTTTTCAATGGTAGGCTTTCCTGTCATAAGCCGTTTCATTAATCATCACTAGTCATTCTAAGTCATACGTTCAAACGTTTTTGTACTACCACTGTATCGGTACCGCTGCCTGTAGACTATCAGTCCTGATCATTTCACAATGGTTGGTACTGGCATGAGTTATGATTAAATTTTTCTTAAGATTTTCAATTCTTAAATAAGTTTATCTTCGGCCATTTTGGCATTTCTTTTAAGTCATCTCTCTAGTATTTCTCAAGCATTTCATATTGTTTGGCATCCCAAAAAAACATGACAGAGCGTACAATCATTTTGTGATGTTACTCATTTTGGCTGTTCTGATAAGGCCTTTCCGATTTATCATCTCAAACGTTTTAATTGTTTTTGCTTTCAATTGTTTTTTCTCGATCGTACGTGATAAAGAGGTTATTCCAGACACACGGGTCGTGCACACGAATATCGGTCCAATGCGTGTTTTTTTTCAGTTCGTCTAATTAAGCAATATATGCATGGAGCAAATTTATTCTGCTAATTATATTATATTTTTGGGAGGTGCAGATTAATATTGACAACCCCTGAAACCAAGTAAAATAATTTAATTTCTTATAATTCTATTGATATTGAATTCCAACTATTGAATTATCATCAATTATTAATAGAAGTATACAGAAAATAAGAAAACAGTGGTGACAAAATTAAGTTTATTACCATTGTTGTGACTGATTGAAACATTTTGTTTATGGAGTTGTTGCCAATATACAAAATTCCCTATTAATCAAAAATGCACCAAGCTTGACTATCACGCAGTCACACATTTATCAAATTGAACATATTCAGTAATAACAGAATTAACAGGATTTGCCAAATTACCACTCAGTATAACAGAGCAATCAATCACAGTATTTTGAAAGTAGACTCTTGCAATTTTTTTTTTGGAGAACGCTTGGTAAAGGAATGGCATCATGAACAGATTGCATATAGAGTAGGAATAATATTTATTTCCAAAATGTACTACAACACACAATGTACTCAAGACTAAATCAATAGCTTGTTAAACATCTTGATTCAGTATTACTGAACTGAATGGGATGGACAGGGTTATCTAGTTATACATATATAAGTTTCACTAAACGATTTGCGTTCATATAAATGCTATCAAATATCATTTACCTTAAACATGAATAGACTAATTATCAAAAAGACAACAATGCCACCAGCACCACTGACAATAATAATCCACATTTGCATATCTCTAACTTCTTCATAATTCATATCAACGTTAAAAACATCTATTATAACCTATTAAAAAATAAAAAAGATAAATAAATATTCTACAAAAAACAAACATCAACTGTCAAGTTTCTAGACTTGGGACAGGTAAGCTAACATGTGGCTGAGTAAAACTGGTATTTATATCTCAAACCTTCTTCTTCTTATTTCGACTAGAAGCAATATGAAAAACGTACGTAAAACATCATATAATTCAAGGACATAAATCAGGAATATCTCTTAACTCTTCAATAACGGTAGAATTCAAAAACAAGCAAAACAATCATGATAAAAAAAGTCGCAGTTACTGAAGCAACCTCAAATTTATCAAGTCGTATTGTCTTACACTTTTATGTCGGTAGTGGTCCTTTGGGCTAGATTTCATGCAGCAGTTTCATAACCAGAACAGGACGACATGATTTTTTGCAATGCCCAAATTAAATGTGCAAAGAATCTTAAATTTGTCTTGCTTCAAAACTATATGTTTCATTAACAAACATAAAACACACAATATGTGGTTGATCAACAACAGTTAAATAAAAACAAAATTATCAATCAATAAGTTAACTAAGCCAAAAAGACTGTTTAATGACAATTAATATTTTTATAAGAGAATTTGATAAACTTTTTAACATGTTGATCAAATTTAGTACAATTTGACCTATTTATCTATATATCTGCTGTAAAAAAAATTTAATAATAACAATATGTAAATTCTATACGGAGGAACCACCGAAACATCACGATCATTTAAAGACAAAACTAGAAAAGGAAAATAACAATGATAACTGTTTATATCAAGGTCTAGAAAGGACAAATAGTACTACGAATGTGTGATTTGGTAAGAGTAAGTTAAGGTGAATAAATGCAATTCGTAAATTTAGAACACGGTCTCATCTGCTGGATCATTGAGAAAGAATATGCCGTCAGAATAACTGCTTTTTTGTTAACAATGTCTAAAAATGGTGGTTTGTTGGGTTTTTGTAGGTTTCGCCTTAAAAAATTTAAAACAACACGTTTAATAATTTCATGCGTCCGAAGCGCTTTTCTTGATTTACCTTCATCAGATTCCTAACAATAAAGGTAAAAATCTGCAATGAATGAGGTGGTCCTAATGATTCCTAATTGAAATACCACTAAATTGACAGTTAATATTATCTCTAAAAGAGACAACACTGTGTTCAATCAAAGGAAAACGAAACAATTGATATATATGAACTTCAATTATAACACTATGCTACTCTTATGAGGTTGCAATGTACTTTTACGATAAAACCCTATGTTAGGCTATTTTAGCAATAATGTAGTTATTAGATTTTTTAAAAAAGTATTTCTAACTTTTTCGGTACATTGTTACTGCATTATATATATGATATTGTTTGGACATATCATACTTTGACGATTCAAGTGTCAGTACCCTCCTGGCGCTATCCCCCATTGGAAAAGAAAAAGAAAAAAGGGGAGGATAGTTTTCATAATACATAATATATATATTTTGTTCCTGAAGAACTAAAATCAGCAATGAATGAGGTGGTCCTAATGATTCCTAATTGAAATACCACTAAATTGACAGTTAATATTATCTCTAAAAGAGACAACACTGTGTTCAATCAAAGGAAAACGAAACAATTGATATATATGAACTTCAATTATAACACTATGCTACTCTTATGAGGTTGCAATGTACTTTTACGATAAAACCCTATGTTAGGCTATTTTAGCAATAATGTAGTTATTAGATTTTTTAAAAAAGTATTTCTAACTTTTTCGGTACATTGTTACTGCATTATATATATGATATTGTTTGGACATATCATACTTTGACGATTCAAGTGTCAGTACCCTCCTGGCGCTATCCCCCATTGGAAAAGAAAAAGAAAAAAGGGGAGGATAGTTTTCATAATACATAATATATATATTTTGTTCCTGAAGAACTAAAATCAGCAATGAATGAGGTGGTCCTAATGATTCCTAATTGAAATACCACTAAATTGACAGTTAATATTATCTCTAAAAGAGACAACACTGTGTTCAATCAAAGGAAAACGAAACAATTGATATATATGAACTTCAATTATAACACTATGCTACTCTTATGAGGTTGCAATGTACTTTTACGATAAAACCCTATGTTAGGCTATTTTAGCAATAATGTAGTTATTAGATTTTTTAAAAAAGTATTTCTAACTTTTTCGGTACATTGTTACTGCATTATATATATGATATTGTTTGGACATATCATACTTTGACGATTCAAGTGTCAGTACCCTCCTGGCGCTATCCCCCATTGGAAAAGAAAAAGAAAAAAGGGGAGGATAGTTTTCATAATACATAATATATATATTTTGTTCCTGAAGAACTAAAATCAGCAATGAATGAGGTGGTCCTAATGATTCCTAATTGAAATACCACTAAATTGACAGTTAATATTATCTCTAAAAGAGACAACACTGTGTTCAATCAAAGGAAAACGAAACAATTGATATATATGAACTTCAATTATAACACTATGCTACTCTTATGAGGTTGCAATGTACTTTTACGATAAAACCCTATGTTAGGCTATTTTAGCAATAATGTAGTTATTAGATTTTTTAAAAAAGTATTTCTAACTTTTTCGGTACATTGTTACTGCATTATATATATGATATTGTTTGGACATATCATACTTTGACGATTCAAGTGTCAGTACCCTCCTGGCGCTATCCCCCATTGGAAAAGAAAAAGAAAAAAGGGGAGGATAGTTTTCATAATACATAATATATATATTTTGTTCCTGAAGAACTAAAATCTGCTAACGCAAATTTAAAGATCTAACATTGTTGGGCTGAATTTGACACGAATTAAATATATATATATCTAATATACTAGTATAAACAAGTCTAAATTGAAAACAACGTTCAATCCTATGATTGCGTTGGATAAAAACCGCAATTTTTATACATGTGCATGCAAAACAAATTTCTTGGTAGAGGGGTCTAAATACAGCACAAACAACATTTTCCAAAAGACCAAATGAGTGAAAAAGTATATTTTAACAAAACGCATTTGACTAGCAGGTCGAACAACTGATGTTCTTAAACCCTGCTGACTGCCATTGGCGATTGCCAAATAAACGTATCACAAGATGTAACAAAATAGATCTTATTATCAATTTATTACCAAACAGAAAACAATAAACTTGCGGAAAAGATGGTATACCGCAAACATGAGGTGCAAAAATTTGTACACCATATCCGGATTTCGACAATTAATGTCTCTTTAGTGATGTTAGAAATCGAAACGGTATTTTGAAGGCCATATAATTTACCTCAATTAAGGATAGACTCTTGAATTTTGAAAGAGTCAAAATAGGATGAACGGATCATATAAACCCGAAGGCAAATATAATACAAGCCCAAACGAAAAATATAAACAAGTCTAAATTGAAAACAACGTTCAAGCATATGATTGCGTTGGATAAAAACCGCATTTTTTATACATGTGCATGCAAAACAAATTTCTTGGTAGAGGGGTCTAAATACAGCACAAACAACATTTTCCAAAAGACCAAATGAGTGAAAAAGTATATTTTAACAAAACGCATTTGACTAGCAGGTCGAACAACTGATGTTCTTAAACCCTGCTGACTGCCATTGGCGATTGCCAAATAAACGTATCACAAGATGTAACAAAATAGATCTTATTATCAATTTATTACCAAACAGAAAACAATAAACTTGCGGAAAAGATGGTATACCGCAAACATGAGGTGCAAAAATTTGTACACCATATCCGGATTTCGACAATTAATGTCTCTTTTAGTGATGTTAGAAATCGAAACGGTATTTGGAAGGCCATATAATTTACCTCAATTTCTTTAGGATAGACTCTTGAATTTTGAAAGAGTCAAAATAGAATGAACGGATCATATAAACCCGAAGGCAAATATAATACAAGCCCAAACGAAAAAATATAAACAAATCTTAAATTGAAAACAACGTTCAAACCTATGATTGCGTTGGATAAAAACCACAATTTTTATACATGTGCATGCAAAACAAATTTCTTGGTAGGGGGTCTAAATACAGCACAAACAACATTTTCCAAAAGATATACGTCTAAACATGTTGCAACTTTATGACAGACATTCTCCATCGGATAACCAGTAGTTAAACAGGGCTAACACCATAATCTATATATATGTAATTCGTCTCAAATTTAGTTCAACAAGGTTAGTTCTGTAAATTTGCGTACGCAAATTTTCGTTCTTCCCTCAGCGGGATTTGTACCCTTGCTTCTGTGACATGGTGGCAACTCCACCTGCACGGTGTCCAGCGCATATATATATATATATATATATATATATATAGATTGCCTAACAATGTAATTTTAACACACTATTTAGTATGTAAATATAAGAATGTTTAAAATATTTACAAAATGATGAAAATAAACGCAATATTTCGCTAGACTAACTAGCTTTATCAAGCGTGCATCTATCCAGGTGAAATCGGATGTAGATGATAAGAAACTTTTGCAGCTCAATGTATATGTTGAACCTGAATTTAGCTGCCTTGAAAATAATACATAATTTGGATGAAGTTCAAGATTTTTACAAAATTTGTAGTTGAAGTTAGCAACGTCCATTGGCCAATATTACAGGATGAAAAGGACGATGCTGTGTACTAAATTATTCTTTATCTTTCCTGTATCTTTTCTCATCTTTTTCGTTAAGACCATCAGGTTCTAAAGTGTGGAGTTGGTGGATCCAAAAATTTTCTCTTCTCCTTCTCGCCGTGGTGTCCCACTCGGTGTTGACTTCTATGATTTGGAAAGTAACATTATCAAAAGAATGTTTCGTTGAACGAAGATGTCTTGTGAGAGGACAGTTTTTGTTGGTGTTGTACCATGAACGATGGTTATTGAGCCGAATATTAAATTTGTCCATTGTTTCTCCCACATACTGAATGCCACAAGTGTCACATGTTAAAAAACATCCGTGACAAATTAGTGACATCTGTATTAGCAAAGCAGCATACTCCATCTCCTGGTTGCTACAAACAATGTGGTCGAAGGAACTGCTTGTGTTGTAAAGCTGCCAATTCAAGCAGTTCTTTCATCAGCTCCGTTACTAAACAAAATTATACCATCTACTCAAATTCCAACTGTAAAACGGAGAACTCAATTTATATATTAACATGTGACACTTGTGGCATTCAGTATGTGGGAGAAACAATGGACAAATTTAATATTCGGCTCAATAACCATCGTTCATGGTACAACACCAACAAAAACTGTCCTCTCACAAGACATCTTCGTTCAACGAAACATTCTTTTGATAATGTTACTTTCCAAATCATAGAAGTCAACACCGAGTGGGACACCACGGCGAGAAGGAGAAGAGAAAATTTTTGGATCCACCAACTCCACACTTTAGAACCTGATGGTCTTAACGAAAAAGGTGAGAAAAGATACAGGAAAGATAAAGAATAATTTAGTACACAGCATCGTCCTTTTCATCCTGTAATATTGGCCAATGGACGTTGCTAACTTCAACTACAAATTTTGTAAAAATCTTGAACTTCATCCAAATTATGTATTATTTTCAAGGCAGCTAAATTCAGGTTCAACATATACATTGAGCTGCAAAAGTTTCTTATCATCTACATCCGATTTCACCTGGATAGATGCACGCTTGATAAAGCTAGTTAGTCTAGCGAAATATTGCGTTTATTTTCATCATTTTGTAAATATTTTAAACATTCTTATATTTACATACTAAATAGTGTGTTAAAATTACATTGTTAGGCAATCTTTAATTTTATTTGTGTAATTGAATTAATCTCTGTACTGATTAATCCACACTCCCATAGATTTGTATGTCATGTGCTGCTATTTATAGGCACTGTATAATGAATTGAATCATTATCCCATACGGTATATAAAAATTGTTGAGTTAGATTGCTGACAAATAACAAATACATTGTGTATTAAATAATAATATAACATCTTCACACGCTTAAAACACATGTCTTATGTCTATCTCTAGATTCGCCTTACGTGACAAGGTAACACTACGACTATTGAAGTTATATTTTTATATAGCGGATGTGGTCGTGTGGTCTAGAGCGCTGGACATGAGGCTAAGCGATTGGTGCTGTAGTGTATCAAAGGTGTGAGTTCGAATCCCGTTGAGGGACAAAAATTTGTCAGCATAAAAGTCTAATTCAAACACTGTTGGGTGTAATTTTCAGACTTATATAAATATTTGTATTAACCCTGTGTCTCAAACACACTGAGATCCAGTGGGCATATATATTGTATGGTTGTCACTTGCTTAGACTTGTTTGTATGATATACTTATTTCTAGTGACTGTATAATGAATTGAATCATTATCCCATACGGTATATAAAAATTGTTGAGTTAGATTGCTGACAAATAACAAATACATTGTGTATTAAATAATAATATAACATCTTCACACGCTTAAAACACATGTCTTATGTCTATCTCTAGATTCGCCTTACGTGACAAGGTAACACTACGACTATTGAAGTTATATTTTTATATAGCGGATGTGGTCGTGTGGTCTAGAGCGCTGGACATGAGGCTAAGCGATTGGTGCTGTAGTGTATCAAAGGTGTGAGTTCGAATCCCGTTGAAGGACAAAAATTTGTCAGCATAAAAGTCTAATTCAAACACTGTTGGGTGTAATTTTCAGACTTATATATATATATATATATATATGTTATATTATGAAACAAAAATTGTAATCGCTACAACATATATAATCAACAGACAGTATTATTGAACAAAAACATTTTTGATTGATAAAATTGTTGACGTGTAGTATACAGAGTATAGTAATCAAAACTGGCCTTCAAAGGAACGTAGTTTATCAAATACGTCCAAAAACTTTTTGACAGCTTTGTAAATAAATGGTTTGATATCAGTTCCTACGCAGTTGTTAAAGCTTCAGTAAAAACAACGAAATATGTGAGTTAAACATTTATTGAAAGCAGATCTAAAATGGGTTTTGCTCATTGTTGGAGGCCGAACGTTGACCTATAATTGTAAACTTCTACGTCATTTTGTCTCTAGTGGAGAGTTGTCTTATTGTCAATCATACATCATCTTCTTATTTTTATATTTATCAGGTTTCTTATGGTTTATTTGAATGCCTATAAAACGGCAGTGAACAAATTTCTCTAAGAAGTATGTGACTACACGTCATCGGTTTGTACATTACATATTTATATACACATTGCATTTGGCTAATATTCAATGTTTTGAAATATAATTACCTTTGACTTTCGGTTTGATTTTGTGAAAAGTATGATTTCATCCCAGTCTTTTTCCTCCGTTTTATTTCTGTACACAGAAGTCGACTGAAGTTTCACATGTCTAAGTTGCTAATGAAATAAATACAAAAGTAGATTAAATACTACACTTAAATGTATCTTAGGTTACTAGTAGTGCAATATTTAGGTATATTTAATAAACAGTGAATAATATCTTTATCTGAAAATAAAATGCTTCTTAATTTCTATTGTGCTAATTCTGAAAGTGCTTGATATTAAGTAACACATCATACAATTTAAAACCTCCTGACTAAAAATTTAAAAAAATGGTCTTCAATTATTGACTTATTTGAGAAACTCAATGGTCTCAAGTCATAAGAAAATGTGAAGAAACAGAAAAAATCAGAAGATCTGCATTCAACACTAAATAATCAGGAACATAGTTAACAACTAGCGCATAAAAGAGTTTCCTCTGGATATACATGTGACATGTTTTAGTAAATATATGCTACACCGTGATCGGCTGTATATAAGTTAGGGAGACTTCAGTCGACTTCTGTATATATATCCAATGCGCATATGTTTTGTTATTTTTCCTTAAATAGCTGCTTATTACATGGTAAACGTTAACAGTAAAAAGGAAGGTTACAGACACAACATTCACATGAAATCTGTTTATCACACAACCATCTACAGAAATTCAGCTAAATATCAAAAGGGATGTCAATAAATCTTAACTATTTTGTTTGTTTTACTCAGTTGATCTTTATTAAGTAATAACAGAAATGTTAGTTGAGACAAAAATTATATAATTAAAAAACTCTTGCTAATGACAATTCAAGCGAGCTTTTGTGGTTTTAGTGTGCCGATTTGCTTCATAGTTGGAGACTTGTGAAAATGTAAAAAGATGAAAACAGGCTTCAATTGATAGGAAAATGCGAATATGACTCGACGGTAAGGTGAGGTGAAAAGGACTCCAGAGGACAGTGCACGAAACAAATGAATAGCAAAATGTCAGCTATAGTTAAGATTGTATCGTTTGTTCTTGCATTTGAAAATTTTACAGACATAACATTTCTGCCCATGTTTTGCTAAACCATTTCGTATGCACTCCTGAATGCGGAATTATCCCAACAGTAGAATATTTTGTAATCATATGACTTCACAAACATTCATACTAAAAACTGGTATGAATAGACAGTGCGTATCTCATTGAGTATGAAATTGTAATGAAAATGTAAATACATATTCTGATATAGTAAACATCATTCTCAGATGGAAACTGTATTTATGAAATAAATTAAATATGCAAATTCTATCAAACAGATACACTGTCATGAGAACTGTAAGTATGTGGGTTGTATCGTCCTACTCCCATCCGTTCAGTGAGTTTTTTCGGCCCGATTCTCATGAGCCAAGAGTAATTTAATGTTCACCTGCATTATGGAGATGGCAGGATGTACAAAGAGAACACATTGTCAAATGTCGATAGTGCAAGGAGTATTAAAGAAGAAAATAGGAATGTCGAACTTGCTAAATGTATCCTCATATTGGATAGAATAAATGGCATACAGTAGAAACATCAATCGTGAACGCTTTTTTTCAATTTAAAATTAACTACCTCAAATGTTCAGTCCAATCAGTGAATTTCCAGTAATTTCAGGTACTTCCATTGAAAAATATCATTTTCAAAATCAAGGCTTTCCCTTTACTTTAATTATGTTATCTAAAATTCATTTTTTCTGTTTTCATTTTACCCGTGCTTCAAAAATTACAGGTTATTTCTAATAATTGAACAATGCGACAAACATGAATATTGTATAGAACTATTTTGGAAGCAATCACTAAATTTAGCGCATGGAAAGAGTTTGATAAAGAACATCATATTTAAGGGCTATTTTGACCAAACTGACCATTCGCCTTTAACAAAATTCATTAGTACGAACCTCTATCTCAAAATATAATTACCTGAAATTTATTACCATGAACAGTAAGTAGCATATTTATGTTCAGTGTTACTGACGTTCGTGGTCCAATGTTTCGGAATTTACACACAATATTTGTACAGTAGGGGTGTACACCATTGCAAATCTAAAAAATAATTTGGTACTAGAAATATTCAAGATGTAAACAAAATGGCACAACTGGTTTAAAATCGAATCAACAATATCACAGCATCGATATATTTATAACCTAAGAAAAGGAAAATGTTATCGACCTAAACATAATTGAATAACATCGGGAAATAAAATTATCAAACTAACATTTAATAAGCTGAACAGGAAAAATCAAACAAACAATGTGATAATCAGCAGGGTGCATCGTTTAATCAACTTAACAAAAAAATAGAGTATCAAACCAGAACATTGGTCAGCATTTGGTAATTGTGAAAAAGAAGTAAATCTTCTGTTAGCATAAATAACCTCAATAATTTTGAAAGTATCACAAAATCATGCTTTGAAAGTATCACAAAATCATGCATAGAAAGTAGCACAAAATCATGCTTTGAAGGTAGCAAAGTATCATGCATTGAACGATGCACAAAATCATTCTTCAAAAGTAGAAAACAGATTATGTCATAAAAGTAGCACAAAATCAGGCAATGAACGTAGCACAAAATCATGTCTTGAAAGTAGCACAAATCGTTATATAAAAGTAGCAAAAAATCATGCTCTGAAAGTAACATAAAATCATGCTCTGAAGGAAGCACAAAATCATGACTTAAGTAGCACAAAGCTAGCACTTGCATGGACTTGTGTTTGTTAGATCAGTCAGAGCTGACTCAATCATAAATAAAGTTCCAATACAATATTTATTTGTCTTACTAGCTGAATATTTTGCTCTTTATTTATCTTGTCAACCAAAGTACTACTGATTTCACCTCTCATCTTCAGGGTACACATGTACTTTGAAGAATCTTTTGGATTCGATTCAATCTACAATATATAAATATGGAGATGTGGTACTATTGCCAAGGTGATTAACAAATAGCAATAAAAACCAAAGAACAAAGATGCAAACAGTTACAAGTTACGGTTCAACCTTCAAAAATGATCAACTCTCATACCTTTTATTTATTTTTTATTGAATTTTTTGGTTTTCAAACTAAAGTGCATACATACATTGTTCCAAGACATAAGTGAATAAAATATACGACATTATTATTATGCGATTAAGAAATATTAAGGATTAACAAGTCTTCGATGTGAACCCAAGTACATGTATATGATGCTATCTTAAGAATACTTTGGCGTTCATTAAATATACCATCATATTCAAAATAAATTCCATAAATTCCCCCCCCCATATGTCGATACATGACTCATGTTTGTCTTCAGAAAAATCAACAATATTACAGCATCGATATATTTATAACCTAAGAAAAGGAAAAGGTTATCGACCTAAAACATAATTGAACAACATCGGGAAATAAAATTATCAAACTAACATTTGATAAGCTGAACAGGAAAAATCAAAAAACAATGCGATAGTCAGCAGGGTGCATCATTTAACCAACTTTACATCGAACAGCAAAAAAAATATAGTATCAAACCAGAACATTGGTCAGTCTTTGGTAATTGTGAAAAAGAAGTAAATAATTTTTAAAGTATCACAAAATCATGCTTTGAAAGTATCACAAATACTTGCATAGAAAGTAGAACAAAATCATGCTTTGGAGGTAGCAAAGTATCATGCATTGAACGAAGCACAAAATCATTCTTCAAAAGTAGTAAAAAGATTATGTCATAAAAGTAGCACAAAATCAGGCAATGAACGTAGCACAAAATCATGTCTTGAAAGTAGCACAAATCGTTATATAAAAGTAGCAAAAAATCATGCCCTGAAAGTAACATAAAATCATGCTCTGAAGGTAGCGCAAAATCATGATCTAAGTAGCACAAAGCTAGCACTTGCATTGATTTGTGTTTGTTAGATCAGTCAGAGCTGATTCAACCATATATAAAGTTCCAATACAATATTTATTTGTCTTACTAGCTGAATATTTTGCTCTTTATTTATCTTGTCAACCAAAGAACTACTGATTTCACCTCTCATCTTCAGGGTACACATGTACTTTGAAGAATCTTTTGGATTCGATTCAATCTACAATGTATAAATATGGAGATGTGGTACTATTGCCAAGGTGATTAACAAATAGCAATAAAAACCAAAGAACAAAGAACAAAGATGTAAACAGTTACAAGTTACGGTACAACCTTCAAAAATGATCAACTCTCATACCTTTTTTTTTTTTTATTTTTTATTGAATTTTTTGGTTTTCAAACTAAAATGCATACATACATTGTTCCAAGACATAAGTGTATAAAATATATGACATTACTATTATGCGATTAAGAAATATTAAGGATTAACAAGTCTTCGATGTGAACCCAAGTACATGTATATGATGCTATCTTAAGAATACTTTGGCGTTCATTAAATATACCATCATATTCAAAATAAATTCCATAAATTCCCCCCATATGTCGATACATGACTCGTGTTTGTCTTCAGAAAAATATAAATATTCTAAAATTTCCAAACATCTTTTCAAAAATGTAATGAAAGCTTGCATAAATATTAACAGTCTGTCTAATCAGGGGATCTTTACATAGTTAATGTAACACTTTGCCTGTAGAATACAATAATTTCAAACTAAGCTATCAGAATTCAAAAAGCCAAAAATTACACTGTCTTTATTAAAAATTTTCTTACTCCAAAAAACAAAAATACCATCAATTAGAAAATGCTCTCCAAAATTGTTTTATTTTCGTGCATTCAAAATATTATATAGTTTCTATCTCTATACAACTGGCAATTTTCATACCTTATTGTAAGCTATTTAAGTCATCGGTATGACAATTGTGAAAATTCAAAAGTGAAAACCAACGGCCTGATTTATGCTATAACAATGAACGAAGAGCGAAAAACAAATATGGCAAAAAACGGCAACCATGCACTGGAGACCACTGAAATACAGATGACTGACTTGGGACAGGCATATGAATTACGTGGTAGGGTTCAACAGCGCTTAACCCTTTCCAACCTGAGACGGTGGTGTAAACAACACAACAAAAGAACAAACTGTTAAATCGTTTGTTACTTAAATCAGATTCTGAGCCCAAATTGAACTATTGTATAATCATTGTGATTCCATACTAAAATTTCAATCAGTACACCTCCATCTGATTTATTGTAATAACGTCATAGGCCATCTGTTAATGATATAAGTATCGACAGGATACACAATAACAAAATTAACATACTTATAATAGTAACAATAATAATACCGTTGTCGATATTAAGCGTGTTTCACCAAAACAAACCTACCTTGAATTTTCAAATGTAAGTTTAATACTTTAAAACAATTAGTAAGTATGTCTGTAAAGAAATGTTGGTTAATTTTGTAAAAAGTTATCCTTCTTAACTCCTTTCCCGCATTATTCATATCATTCTTGGATATCAACTTATTCTGTTAAAATCAGCTTCATGAGTAGAACATATTCTTATAATTATTACTTTATACTCACCATCAATCCATTCATGTCCAACACTCCTGGTAGCTCGGGGTAACTAATAAACATACTGCTGTTCTCAAGTGTGGATGGTCCTTCATTGAAAATGATGTAAGTAAACACAATCTCATGTTCTGTCTTTATACTTTCATTTTGCAGTTTCAAAATCACCTCATCTGGACTCCCTTTACTATAATGAAAAAGATATTCAGTAAGCACATTACTCTGTGAAGTCATGTAAATCGTGTAATATTTACTTGAATTGCACAAAATAATATTATTATCTGCATGCCCAGTTTTGTATCCGCGAAATCATTTTAAGGATCTGTATTCATCATATCCTCAGTCAACTATTTGAAAGTTAAGAAACTTTGATACTGGGCATTTGGGGTTGAATACAGATTAAGGGAAAACGAGAACTTGACAAAACATTTGGAATCCGCGTGACTACAATTGACATAGACGAGAATAAATGAACGTTACAGCAAATTATAGGATTTTCTATCCCGGGAATAGATTACCTTAGCTGTACTTGGCTTAACCTTTCGGAATTTTGGGTCCTCTATGCTCTTCAACTTCGTACTATATTTGACCGTTTGGTTCGAGCGTCACTGATGAGTCTTTTGTAGACGAAAGCGCGTCTGACGTTACTTAATCTTAATCCTGGTATCTATGATGCGTTTATTGTATCCCTATATTATACAAAAAGGTATAAAGCAATTACTTAAAAATATTAAACAGTACAACAGACCACACAACCACAACCAACTTGTCACAATGTTGGACATTCTAAATGTTACTTACTCAAGGACTGTTACATGATTTTTAGGTACAACAGGCTAATATAATGGTACGGTTTTTGAACATCCTAAATTTTACTTAACCAATGACTGCTACATGCTTTTTAGGTACAACAGATTAATATGATGTTACAGTTTTTGAATGTTCTAAATTTACTAACACAATGACTATTACGTTATATTTAGGTACAAAAAGTTAATAAAATGTTACGGTTTTTGGATATTCTAATTAACTTGTAACACTCAGAAACGTGTCCTTCCCCCCCTCCCCCCTCCCCCCCCCCCCCCCCAAACGTGTCCGATTCCCCCAAACGTGTCCACATGACGTCACTGAACTGCAAAACATGTCCAAATGTAAAAGGGCGCCATAGCGTGTCATTTGTCTAAACGCCCAAACGTGTCCATTTTTTAATGAACACCCAAACGTGTCCAATCCCCCAAACGTGTCCATATCGAGCTTAATTTTTTTCTTTTACTGGAACTATCATTCGTGTCCATATTATAAATACGTAGGTTATTTGGTTATTGTTTTTTCATTAACGTATACTCATTTTACTATTTCATCAAAAAATAGAAATAAATTACTTTAGGTCTTTTTTAAACCGGCAGTTTAACCTGGTTAAAAGTGGGGGCGTCCGTTCGGCTATGTTGGATGTAAATGTAAGCAGCCATGCTCAGTTAAATTGTAGATATTAAATCAGATACCTCGTGTAGGGAGAATGTCCCATTCTCTGCGCATTAAAACCTTTGTAGCAATTAACTCTTTCATGGTGCCATCAGTTGTATTTTGGAAGGCAACATTTTTTTTTAAATTTCCGCAACTTTTATTTAAAACGGCCTCTATTACATACGGAGATTGCAGTAGTTTCTTACTGAAGTCATAAAAAATCGGTCTTCACTCGCTCTTATTTTTTTTAGATTAAAATCCCAACTAGTGTTAATCCCGAAAAACTGTCAAAATTTATACCCAATCCTAAATTCCCGGTATGATAATAGAACCTGTATACAGTATTTATTGTTAACATGATGTCGTTCCAATAATGCATTAAATATTTGGCACTGGACGTTATTTCTCTTGTTCGTGTGTCTTTAGTGATGCTCGAAACTTAAAATTTATTAAAAAACCTGAAAACCAGTTTATGATTTGAAGAGCTTTTAAAATATCAGAACTGTTGAAAAAAAGGGAAGTCAATTCTGTTGAAAGCCCGCCGTCGGATTAATATAAAAGGCATCATCGGAGTTTATTAGTAACACATAATTTACATAGTAAACGATTAATTCAACTGCACTAGAATTATTTGTATGTTCGCTCTAAATGAGCAAGAAATACTGGACAATAAGCAAATTCAGTCAAAAGTTAATTCATATGTTACATAATAAATTTGCAATTATGATAATCATTAACAACCGGCATTGAACAAACTAATGCTAATAAATAACTACCTCATCAACTGCTTCCCCCATCATAGAATTGCCGTAAACGTTATTGGTTTCATTTAGGACATACATGTATTAGCGCTAAAAGACGTTCAGCAGCCGGTTGTACGAACGTGTCATTAGGCTAATGAGTCATTAAGTCTTCATTAGCCTAATGAATCATAAAGGCTTAATAAAGACTTAATGACCCATTAGGCTAATGCAACGTTCGTACAACCGGCTGCTGGTGTTTAACAGTGGACACGTTTTTGGCGAATAACAATTATCGGACACGTTTGGGGGTTTTGAAATCGGACACGTTTGGGCCATATTGAATATTACGGACACGTTTGGGGAGAATAGACACGTTTGGGGAGAACAGACACGTTTGGGGAGAATAGACACGTTTGGGGAGAACAGACACGTTTGGGGAGAATAGACACGTTTGGGGGAATTGGACACGTTTGGGGGGATGGACACGTTTGGGAGTGTTACAAACTTACCAAATGTTAAATGACATCAAGATACTACAGGAAAAAACATTATTACGTTGTTCGACATTTTACGTTTTACTTACCCAATAACTATTACATGAGATCTAGAAACTACAGGTAAATATAACGTAACATTATTGGATATTCTACTACTACTGTGTGAACTGATCAAAAACTCTACACTATCCTCCAACAATCCGTTTCCAACGTAAAATTCGAAAATAGCAGATGTATTGTAATTTTGTTCCTTACTTATTCTACAACTAATAATAAACTTTGAACTATTGTAGTCTTCAATGTCACATGGCAAACTACGATTGCTCCAGTAATGAAAACTTTTCACAAAAGATAATATTTTTGAATATTGAATATTTATACTGACATCACTTGATGTTTTAATGTCATCCATATTTAGTACCGTGACTAGAACTAGCACATTTACTGATTTTCCTACGGTATATACAGTTTGGTTTTCATTCTGTATTTCCATTGCAGCCTTGATTAATATTTTTTCGTCGCATTCATTGTCATCTGCACACTTTTGCTTCAGTTCAACCTACAATAATCATTGTAGTATTATCATTTATTTCACCCATCTTTCTTCTTTCAAACTGCCTTACTATTGAAATTTATGAAAAAAATATTAATAGAAGCAAATTTTCATTTGTTCATTGATTTTTGGCGGTATTAGGTTCTTGTTTATATAACACATAGCTTTCTACTTCATGGACTGCTATTTGCTAGAAATAAAAACGTCTTCAAATCTTTATTCACAATTAATGTAACAGAAATAATAATGTAAACATACCTTCGCTTTGCTTTTATTGGTAATCTCTGGTTGTTTTTTCTTCCCGTTGAATTGAAGTAAGGTAACTTTTCGACCTCTTAAGTTGTAATCAAGTTCAATCCATACATCTTGATTTGATTCTTCTGTGAACTTCAATGATAAGGCATCATTTAATTAGCATGCATTACATTTTTAGTGTTAAACGGAGTAAAATATTATTTGGTAAAAAAAAGTATTATACGAGACGCAAATATGGTCTTGTATACGTCTTGTCACGATTTTTATATATCTTTATAATGCTTGTTGTAAATCACAACATAACTATACCAAGCTGCAATTCGTTCGACCAATTAAAAATATACTGGTTTTTCAAACAGTACTCTCTTTTTTATCAAATGGTATTATTACGTGAAGTAAGGATAGTAAGAAATTGATCTACCAACACAATTAAACCAAAACAGATGTACAGAATTCAACATAGGGTTTTCATCGACGGAAAAGTTTCTATAAAATAAGCTCAGCTTTATAACACATGTACATAATTCAACATAGGGTTTTCATTGACAGAAAAGTTTCTATAAAATAAGCTCAGCTTTATATTACCTAGGCTCAGAATAATTTAGTTTGTTATGAGACTCATCGCCGAATGTGTACTTACCATGAGCAATACACCGGGTTTAACTAGTTGAGCAGGATATGCATCTTACCTTTCCGGAGCACCTGGGATCACCCCATTTTAAGGTGAGGTTCGTGTTGCTCAGTTTAATGACTTATAAGTTTTGAATGTCCCCTTGGTATCTTCCGCCTCTTTTTTATCATCTCATTTATTACTTGAGAAGGTAGCAAATATTAGGAAGATACAGTTACATACTATTTACTCTATGGAATTAATAAGGATTCTATATAAACTATTCATACCAGACGTTTATAACTTTTTATTGATAACATTGTATTATCTGATAGTCATTTAGCTTACTATCATAGATGAATTTCACCACTGGCCAATTTGTCAAATGCCACATGTAAAACTTCATCAAAGATACCAGACTTATAATTTGTTAAAAAAGGAAATCATTATCTTAGTTTGTCTTTATCTTCTACATTTCTCTGTATTGCCAATTTCTGAATTTACTTTGAACACCGTAGTTGGATTTGCTGTAATAGTAGATGAAGTGTTGTACCTGTATATATATTGTAGTATTTTCACATGCTCGTCTGTTGACATAAATCCTACGCTTCCCAGTGAAAGTTTTGAGTGGAATCAATTTGTTGCTTTTGTTATAGCCAAAAACTCGTGAATTATTCCTAGATGAATCAAATACAACCTGATATTTCACAACTGTAAAGGAAACAACAAAACTAGAAAGTATGATATCATTTAAATGAGCATGAGTTGTCAAATTCATCCTCTTCGATTCGACTAAGATTCTCATATTTGAATTATAACATACTAAAAATGTATGTTCAAATTACAAAAAGTCATTAAGAAATAATTAACAATGCATAGACTCGTTATAACGTATCAGCAGTTAATGCGTATTTTAGACAAGCTGCCGTGTAATTAACCGACGAATTCCGATGGTCATATGACCTGATGTAAAGAAAAAAAACAAATATAAATACACAGACAAGCACGAGCAATGGTATGATGAAGATTTTTCTAGGTCTGAAAATATTTAAATAATCGTTTTACATGAATAAGATTGATTTTTGTCAGAATCAGTCAACGAACGTGTTCTTCCAGTTGGCTGCCTTGTTTCCCTTTTCAATGTTGACTTTCTTTCTTTTTTATAACTAAACATGCTCAACACATGCGCATCTCATCTATAATTAAAGGTCAAATTGAAGTTCGCATAAATACGGATTCAAATTAGGTTAAATTATTATTATTGACTTGCAGGTCAATAATACATCAGCGATGTTTTGAGCTTATTTTGACAAAATTGAACCAAAATGAAAGCTTATAGCGAAATAACATTTCATAATTCCACTTTTATTAATATTGAAATGAAACAAAAAATATATTTGTAGCTCATGCCCCTTTTATTTCAAAGAGTTGGTGTGGTATTGTAACAAACAACTAGCCACTAAACACTGTAAGAATCAAAAGTGAATACAAAAACATTTGCAAATCGTCGTGAAGCATTCATCATTGGGCAAACATTCCGACCTACTGATAAACTAGAATGCAAAAAAAGTTCAAATGGGTCAAATAATGAGCCAATTAATATCGAAAACACAAAACGAAAACAACTTTAAGAGACAAAGAAGATGACAACGACAACCAATGAAAAAGAAGCACGTGGTTTATGTCCTACTCTCACTCAATAACCCATATTTCAATAAGTGCTTACATATCATATATCCTAGTGAACTTGATATCAAGATACGACAGAAAGTAGAATGTCTGCCTCACATCTTAATCTTTTCCCCGATATTGATACAGATGGGCGACTTCAAATTAGAATCTATGATAAACGTGATGATTTCAAATTTCCAATTGTCCACTTCCCTTTTCTCAACGGTAACATAGCTCCTGCTCCATCGTATAGCGTTTACATATCTAAGTTTATACGTTACAAGCGTGCATGTTTACGCTATATGGACTTCATAAACAGGGGTGTGCTCCATACACAAAAATTGCTCCAAAAGTGTAATGAATAACGACTGAAATCGACACAGCATAACTTTTACGGTCACCATGATGAATTGGTTGACCGATATGATGTATCGGTGTCTAAACTGACTAACGACATGTGCTCACGGTCATAGAAAACCCTTTAAATGTTCTTTTACTGAAAGTTCTTCAAAAATAGACTAGTTTTACACAAAACTGCAATAACAAAAGCATTATTCATTGGATAATTATCAGTACTTTTGATCACATTAACATATTGTTCATCCTATATCGGCATTTTTCCATTTTCCAGTATAATACTTACTAGCATTAGTGGGTGAGTTCAGTCTGTCGCTTTTGAACATAAAACAGTATATCATATTTCCTTGTAGAAGATTTTGGTTGGTACAATTTGGTTGAAGTTTCTCATGAATGATACAGCCATTTACTGGTTGCAAATTTTTAATTTTTAATATTGTCTCCGACAAGTCAATTAAAGGTGTGGACCACAGGACAATTGTATGACCAGATTTGTAGGCACCGACTGCAATATCTGAAAGAAGGACTATTTCTGAGAATTAACTGTAGAATTTGCTTTATCTTTTGAATTTCATATATTTGTTTATATTAACAATTTTACAGGACGAATTCCTTATGAATGTACCCAACAAGTTTCAAAATAATCAATTCATAAATAGTTTCAAGAAAAATTGAACCTGCAAAATCTGTAGAAAATGTAACTGGTGCTGGTTAGAAAAGGAATGACGTCCAACACGTACGCCTTCTAGTTATAATTTTTTGAGCCTGAAAAGATAGTTAAATATGCTTTAGATTTAACAATCCTCTTAATCCTTTCAATAAGACTGGCTGCATCTTGAAATATGACGCTCTGTCAAATTCGGTAACATTCACAGACGGTTCAATCATTGTCCATGCGACAATCAGAAAAATGTCTATTAAAATCCAAAAGTAGGAAAGAAAAAGAACACATTAGCAGCTGTTTTATACCCGGCAGTTATCTCGTGATCTTAAAAAATATTAAAAAAGAAAATTTTACATTTACCAACATCTTTATTAAAATGCGGAACGGTCGATCATCACAGAAACGCTAGTAGCTGTAATTAAGTACTATATACTTACATTCTATGGAAATGTCATACATTGTTAAAAAAAAAATGAATATGAGATTTTAAAATAAAAATTAAATTGTGATACCTGAATAATTATTTCTGTCAACATCATATGGCCTGGAAAATGATATACCAAATGTTCTAATTCCGGGATCTATCTCCCTGGCTGTAATATGTTTTGTGAACTTACTCCATAAACCTAATTTATAACCATTAAAGATATATATGGATCCTCTGCCGTCTTCTTCATAAGGGGCACCAACGACAATATCTGTAAACCAATTATATCGTAATTCAGGATTTCGATGTCATAAAGTATAATTCTTTTATTAGAATAGCAATGTTTTAAATCTCCCATTATGTTTGTCCAGTTTTATGTTTGACGCCAAATATTATACTTTAAAAGTGTGTTTGTCATTGAAATCGTCAACAAAAAAAATCAAATTTCACTTTGCAGTTCAAAGGAAAACTGTGCGAAAATATATAACACTGTACTTGGTGTCATGTTAATCTAATACTGTTACAGTCACCTGTGATTGTTCAGGTCTTTGTCATTTAGTCTTAATCATAGTAGAATTTATAAAGAGAGAGATCATTTAATTGCGTTTTAAATATCAAACCTGTACCAATCTGAGATACCAATATAATCCTAAGGGGGTATATTAGTAAAGGGTTGATTATGCGTGCTATTGAGAAAAAAACCATATCATATATACTTTATTACAGTATAAAATCTAAATATTACCCCCCTGTAAACACGGATAATCGGAAATCTTCAATATTTTATATGAACTGATTATCAGTTCACAATAGAAACGTTTTGTTAAGAAGTAATAATGCAAAATTTTGAATAATATCAGAATTATCATAAAGTATCATTATTTCCTTTATCAAACGATTAGAACAGTTTAATTAGGAGTTTTATGTAAAGTTGGTTTGATGTGTTGCTGTGGGAATAGATCCCTTACAAATCAACCTCAATTTATGCATCTACTAGCTATATACAACATCGGAACACACAACTCTCCGTATATATGTGCAGCTAGTCCAGAGAAGTTCAGGGGGAAAATGTCAACAAAATCGATTGATAAGCAGCTAGGATTAGCACTTTTAAATAAAAGTCAATAAGCAAATTCAAATGGACTTTATAGCTAAGAGGCGTTCAAGCAAGTTAAAAGATCATTAACTTTTCCTAGAATTAATATAAAGGAGATAAATTTTAAGTAGAAATCGGGGACTTCAATCACACCAAAAATCAAACAGAAAATTTACGGTAAAATAGAAGACAGAAACAACCATTGAAATGAAATAAAATATGCACCCACCAGCAGTAACACTAGAACGTTTACTGAATCAAACTTCAAGCAATGTATCTTTGGTGAGTTTTTACAGCAAACAATAACAGCTTATAATATTTAAAAAAGAATAAAAAACAACGATGTGTTTAGTACAGTATTTTTGTCAAACATATTGAGAACAGACCAAATAAAGGCAACAGTAGTATACCGCTGTTCGAAACTCATAAATCGATAGAGATAAAAACAAATCCGGGTTACAAACTAAAACTGAGGGAAACGCATCAAATATAAAAGGAGAACAACGACACAACAAAAACACAACATTGAAATGTAACACACACAGAAACGAACTATAATATAATAATGGCCATTTTCCTGACTTGGTACAGGACATTTTAAGAAAAAAATGGTGGGTTGAACCTGGTTTTGTGGCATGCCAAACCTCCCGCTATAATACAATACTAAACAGGACCCTTTTCTGAAATAATCAAGACTAATGCAGAGTCATGTTGAGGGATGTCTGTTCTATGGAAGGGTTTGCATATCGGGTCTCGCATTCTGTCGGAATGGAAGTTAGTCTTTAATGATTACATATTTAATAATCTGTATTAGTAAACATTCACCTAACGTTTAAGAAAATAAACTCCCTAGTGTGGATGACCAACAAAATGCAATGTATAAAGATGCTGATACAAACAAACAAAATATGAACACTCTAATATCAGTCATTATATAATTTATGCTTTGCCATAACAAACCTTCAAATCCATCTTTATCCAGATCACCGATGTTAGAGATTGTTGCTCCAAATCTGGCAAAAGGTTTATCAAGACCCCTGAGAACTGATGCCTTTCTGAAACCGAGCTAAATATGATAAAAATATAGCATTATATATAATTACATTTCATGTCATTGCAATGAAGCTAGTTTTACATTCAATGTCATGCAATATTATTTGTACCGTCACTACGAAAATATTTGCTGCGTCAACTTGAATATTAATTGAAATATTCTTTAATAACTATACTAGTACATCGACTTAAAATTAATCTCATCACTTACCAACCCATGAGACTTGAACACAAACACTCGGCCTTCCTCTGGGCTCTTATCTGCAAACATCGGAGCTCCTACTACAAGGTAGTCTAGTTTGTCCCCTTCTATACTTAAACTGCATAAAGCTGCTCCAAAATAGCTACCTGTCTGTTAAACAATAACAAATGCATTTAAATTTGTTGATATGAGAAAACTACGACAATGCACGAATAGAAAGTCAAACTACATAAAAATATAAATCAAGGGAGATGTGGGTATGTGTCAATGAGACTGCAAACCAACGACTCAAAAGATCTCTTAGTAATTGTGTTACCATGTGATTCAGTAAAGATGAGTATGAACAGACGACCAGTGGTTCAATGATTTTATTTTTGTAAAGCAATACATATAGATGTTGGAAGTCATTTATAAAATTACAATATGTTAGTGAATATGTATTCTTCAGTGAGTAGACAAATAGGCAAATCCTACCCGCATGCGTTGTGCTGGCTTTTCTTAAATTTCACTATATTTAATTTGTTTTGATAGTAGTACTGTTAGGGCAATAAGCTTTCGAAGGCCTTTTTCGGCTTTTAAATTGTTCTTATATGCAGCTAAATGATCATGTAAGAATCAAAACACTATAATGTTCACCTGTGTTCCAACAACGGATGACAGCGGACCAACTGTCGATTCGCTAGAATACAGCAATACCTAAAAGCAAAAATATTATTTTAATGACTGACAACTGCGTCCCTTTGTGGCATCATTTACAGAAACTAATTTTTCTATTATGTTTTCTATAATCTTAATATCAGTCCCTTGTATTAAAGATTAGATCGTTATTCAGTTATATCGTTATAACGTATGTATCACACAACGTAAATTTTGCCAAATTGATAGGATCCATGTTGCTTCTGGTGTGTTGTGTAGTTGTGTCCAATTGATGTATATCCCACTCAATCTATTTGTACGTAATTGTTTTCGATGTTAACTGAGATACATGTTTAACGCGTTTATCTCGTGACGTACATAGACTACATGGTTGCGTTCAATATCGTAGCAGATATTATAGCCTCTATGTCTTATATATCTATCTATGTTGAACGATATGCTACGTAGTTAGCCTATCAAAATGACGTCATGAGTAATAACCTTTCCGACTCCATTTTGAATTCTCTAGATAGCATACATTAATTGGGCTATCTAAATCTATTTAGCGGCTTGGCTAGCTACACGTTCAGTAGTCAAAATCTACGTGGCCCTACGAAGCAGCCCCAATTAAATTATAGTATAGTTGCAATTTGAATCATCATTGTTTCTATTGGTAAAATTTACGGCATGAAAACAGGTGGAGTAACGGCTTACCTTTCCATAATTATCAGCTCTAGGGGCGCCGACTGCTATACTAAATTTGTTTCTACTTACAAATTTCCCTGTCGTTATAGAATATCCTAAAAATAAAATATAATGATGTGAAACTTAGGGTTTATCACTTCATGCATGTAGTCAATAATTAAACAATGCAACCTAGGTCATTTGTAAGTTATGAATATTATTTCACGATCAAATATTTTGGCTTAAACATTGAATACGAAGTTGTTTTCATTCCTACAAATGAATATTATATACATTTCTCTATCTTTAATATATATGAATATTTCTCGACTTACCACTATAACTATCCTGGAAGTCTTTTCTCGATGGTTCTATGTATCTTACATTGTTTTCTCCTGCTATCGTTTCTATTACAACACCCCCTACAAAGAACAAATTCTTTATCACTACTGTAGGGATATATAAATGACTATGAACACCCATGAAGATCTCGCACTGTCCGAATTTTATATTTCATTTTTCAACGAGTGTCATGACTGAAGAGAAGAAACCTTTTATAACTCAATGAATATTATACAATCCTCCTAATATCCTTTTTCTTAGATATTCTTCTTTTGTTTTTATTTCAAATCTTTCTCAGTATTCCTGTTTTGATAAGTACCGATTATCAAGTTGTCTGCATATTGATATTATAAAATATCAGCTGCAAGTCACAATAAGAAGCTTTTTGTCGAGTGAGCGCAGCAAACGAATTCAAAAAGGCTTCAAATTGTGCCGTGCAGGTGATATTTTACAATGTAAGTATGGTGAAAATCTGATAATCGATTTATCGGATTGTATTTGTGTATTTTGCATGATAAAAACAGGTGTTTTTTCTTTGCTTCACCAGCAAACTGGAAGATGACTTGATAAGTTCGGGTCAAACTTATCAAAGTAGGTTCATTCATAATGACGTCGGTGATATGTTCGGGTCAACGTTATTTAGGCCGGGTTAATGTATTTGACGTCACAAAGCCGTGGTATGCAATTTTATGAAGAGCTAATTAAGCAGAGTGATACAGACAGTGGGGACACCGATAAGTACCGGTTATCAGGTTGTCTGCGTATTGATATTGTAACGCATCAGCTGTGAGTCACAATATGAAGCTTTGTGTCGAGTGAGCGTAGCGAACGAGTTCAAAAAGGCTTCATATTGTGTTGAGCAGCTGATATTTTACAATATCAATATGCAGACAACCTGATAATTGATTTATCGGATTGTATTTGTGTATTTGTATGATAGAAACAAAAGTTTCACCAAAAAACTGGAAGTTGACGTGATAAGTTCGGGTCAAACTTATCGACGTCGTTTCATTCATTATGACGTCAATGATATGTCCGGGTCAAAGTTATTAAGGCCGGGTCAACGTATTTGATGTCACAAAACCGTGATATACAATTTTATAAAAAGCTGAGCCGAGTGAAACAGACAGCGGGAACAACGATCATCAGCATTTCTGTGCTGACGTGAAATATATATAGATACGCTCTTTATGAAATGTTGAAATATTCTAAATACTAAGGTGTTTCTACCCCAAGGCATATATATCCTTATCCGTATTTGGCACAACTTTTCGGATTTTTTGGGGTTTTTTTTATTTTTTTGGCCATCCATCTGTTTGTTTTGATCGGCACCGGTGAGTTTTATGTAGACGAAACGCGCTTCTGCGGTACCAAACTTTAAGCCTGGTATATCTTTGATGAATTTCCCTTTTTGTTTATCGTTATCATATTTCATAAGATTTGTTTTTTTTGTAAAGCAAAAATCATTTGTTATAAATTCTGAAGACCTTATAAAAAACAAAATTCACTGAAATCCAAGTATTATCAAAACTTCCAAGATCTTATCAATAGCCACCTTCTAAGATAATCTGCGATTAAAATTGATGACTTGCACTTGAAGAAACATGCAAGATGTAACGGGGCATTTATAGTTATTCTACTGTATTTTACCATGAAGACCTATAGAACTAACCTGTCCAATCATTTAAACCAGGAGCTCCAAACAACAACGTTCCATTTTCCTAGATAAATAATATATACAGGGTATTAACTTAAAAGCAATGATGTCATCATGTTTCAGTCTCATTTTAATGATTTTGTAAACAGTTGTACAATTGATTTTACGTGAGATCATACTTCTTTCACGTCACTACACAATGCCTGTCGAAGTTTTGTGTTTACAGATTAAATTTCAGATTCAATGATATTAAAGATAATCAATTTTACTGCAGGGGCGGATTCATGCATGATTTTTGACTAGGGAACGTAATTGTTAAACAAACAAAATATATAACGCCGAGCAGATCGAGGCGAAAAAAATTGGAACGACTTTCTGATAAAAAATTATATATTTTTCAACAAAAGATTGCTTATGCCCTCTTCGTCCCCACCCCCAAATCAAAATGTTTATAAAAAAAAAGAGGCGGTAGATATCAAATGGACAATCAAAATTCATAAGTCGAAGAGAAACCGACAAAACCATGACAATAAAAACGAAAAATGACGAAAAGACAAACAACAAATAAGATATAAGGCAGATTTAAATGTATTTATGGTTTCTATTTAGTTCGAAGGGATAGATGCGTTCATTCTTCTTCCTATGATGCTCCTGTATGAAGTCGGCAAGAAGAATAGCACAGTTTGTTCATATAGGAATGCCGAATGTCTATTGAAAAAATCACATCCTCCAAAAGTAATGAATATGTTGTCAATCAAAAAGATCAAGCATATTGATGTCAACTTCAGAAAATAATTTTGTTTGAATTACAGTGGTTTTTATAACATATAAATTATAAAATTAAATACCGTATTTTGGGGGGATGGGGATTTTTATTCGGGAGAAAGCAAGTGACGGTCACATTTTAGCAAGAAACTCTTAATACAAATATGATCGTGGTTTCGCATAAATTTTCAAAAATACAGAATCAATTCTATAATAAATACCCCGAATAAACGTATAAATGGAAAAACTTGGAAAATCATAGGTTTGTTAGGTTCTTTGGAATTCGAATAAAAAAATAGAAGCCCTGGATCTGCCATACACTTTGACGAAGTCGAAGAAAGACAGACAACGTCATGACGAAAAGACAGACAACGTCATGACGAAAAGACAAACATCACTTCATAACAGACTATACAGAAAATCAGAAATTAATAAAAGCAAAACGAACCCCATCATAAACAGGCGCTGAATACAGATGCTGTTTGTGAAGATATCATGCATTTTAACAATGAACAATGCACGATGCAGTTAAGTAACTTGGAAGACAAGTTTTCTAATTTGTATAAGAGAATTCATTGAAACTTAACTTCTCAACATTGATTTATAATCTATGGATCTATCTTTTTTGGTGAGATTTTATATAGATAAAAAGTCCTTCATTTCTTTTATATTTATCATGAAGTTACAAATCAAACAGTAAGAAAAGTACTTTTGTCATGCTGGCAAGTATAATAATTAAAATTTTCGCCCCTTTGATTCCCACTAAAAGCAAGAATCCCGCGTGTGTAATTTCCGTTTGACTTTTTGAAAAAATTTCAAACATGTATGATCTGTCATGATTGGCTCTTTTATTAGCGTCGTTGTAGTGAATTGATGACAAAAAACTTCCTTCACAATACCTAAGAGATTTATTTGGTTTTGAGTGATTGACAGTCACAGTTCAATCACAAACAAATGTTTTGATTTTCAGTCGTTTAACCATTTTTACTGGAATTATTCTGTCTCGACCTTTGATCTTCAACATTCTCCCAAAGAATGGACTAAGACTTACATACTCATTAAAACTAAAGAAAATGTAAAATTGCTCGATCTGTTATTCTCAATTTTCATTTAATTTCATTTCAGTTTGTGTTTCAGCATTATTTGCATAATATACGGGTATTGCACAGTACGAATATCTGACGACCGAGCAAATTTTATAGAAAAGATGATATGCTTTCGAATAGTATATGATTTAGTCGTATAATAGGTGTGGGCATTGACAAATTAATTTTAATATAATTCCACTATAACAACAACTGTATAAGGAGAATATTCACTTAGATTAAACTAACCTGTGAGAATACTGCTGAAAATCCCATTGCCCCCATTGAAAACTCAACATAATTACTCTTTCTGTTGACAAGTCTTTTCAAGTTAGTTAATGCTGGGAGAAACTTCGGTGGACTTGATAAGTCTGAACTCAAAAGGTAACATATTCCATTCATATGGGACATTCCATTCATCTTTTTCTCCAAATATGAGTCCTTCCATCTCGGGGCACAAATCTGGTAGAGTAAATTGATTTTACCTTGAAATGTTAGTTCTTTCAGAAGAATGATCATTTCATGCCATGCTTTAAGTTTAAAGCAAGTCTAAACTGTTTCTTTTGTTTTTCTGCATTAAAATTATGTACAGTTTTTTTCTAGGCATTGCACAAGATCTTGTCTTCATGTACTCATGTTTTTAACTTTGATTATTTTCTTAGATGTACAGACACCGATATTAGATCATAGCACGGCACGATTTCATATCAGCAATCAAAGGACTTTGAGTTTGTTTTAAGAAACTGCGAAATTCTTTGATACGGTACAATATTTTTATATAATATAATAATAATAACCATTTTTTACTAATGATTAAGAGCATTCGATGCTTTCTCGAAATATGCAATGAAAAATATATCTGTATTTCCTGCTTTCTGATATATTTAATTTCAATTTGATAAGGTTAAGGTTAAACACACAGCATTTATTTTCCGTATTTCAATACTTTTCGAATAAATATAACACAACTTCCAAAGGAAAAGAGATTTTTAACCCTTTTTACAAAGTGTTTATTAGTCTACAGGCCCATCAATTAGATATCTAGTTGAAGATTAAATGCGTTTAAATTCTGGTGCTTTGATACAATTATTGGTAAAAGAAAGCTGTAGGCAATTTTTTTTGCCACTACAAATTCATATGTAGAAAACGTCAATCGTTAACACAGCTCTGCAAAGACTTCTATAAGCAACTGATTTGACGACGTCAGTGTACAGCTAATTTTGAATGACTAGTGTTAGCGATGTCGCAAATAACTATAGATTCCCAACACTTACCATAATGGATGAGTGGTTGATAGGTTCTATATCTAATGTCATTCCTAACCACTGGTTGCTCATGTCGTTGTGAAATGTTATTCTCTTGTTGTGATAACTTATCGTTTCTTCTGTGTTACCTGTTGCGAAATGAATTTGAAACGACAGAATCAGATACTTTGAAACTGTAAGCGTATTTGCTATGAATTATGTGTTAAAAAGAACAACCCAGGATTATTGAGGTTTAACCTTATAGACTATCGCTTTCAAACCCTGGTTTTTCATTGTCATAAGTTCACTTCCAATGTAGGTTAGAGTTGCCTCTAACTAATAGTATGCATCAGTATACAAATTGTAATCCTAAAAAAACTTTTGACCATCTTGAAATCTTTGATATAGTAGCTTACGTTACAGTTTCATGTGAAAGAATTATTAGCACAGTAATAAACGTCCACTGCAAGCTTATATTTACATTTACACACGATATAAGCAAAATATCTTTATTTATAATGTGCTATATATATACAATCTGGATAGTGCACAGCTAAGGTGTGCATTAATTTCCTAATATATATATACTACACAGTTTCAATTCACTCTTATTTTAAAATACGACAAAGTTGTTCAAATTACAATTAACAATTTGGTACGACTTCATCGTTTCGAAATATGAAATAAAATAAAGGTTTTGAAAGTGGAAGGGACAAGAGAAAGACTTGATGGTATGATACTAAACCCCTAACGGGAGGGATTGTGCTTGATTTTCATATGATGAACACATAATATTTCAATCAGTTTAATTGAGGTCTGGAGCTGGCATGTCAGTAACTGCTAGTAGTCCTTTGTTAATTTATGTATCATTGTCATTTTGCTTAGTTTCTTTTGTTACCTATTCTGACATCGGACTCGGACTTCTTTAAAACTGAGTTTAACTGTGCATATTGCTGTGTGCTTGTTTATTCTACATTGGCTAGAGGTATAGGGGGAGGGTTGAGATCTCACAAAACATGTTTAACCCCGCCGCATTTTTGCGCCTGTCCCAAGTCAGGAGCCTCTGGCCTTTGTTAGTCAGGTATGTTTTTTAATTTTAGCTCATTTATATGTTAAAGGAGTTTAGTGTGACGTCCATTTTCATTGAACAAGTACACATTTTTGTTTAGGGGCCAGCTGAAGCCCGTCTCCGGGTGCGGGATTTTTCTCGTTGTGTTGAAGACCCATTGGTAGCCTTCGGCTGGTTCCTGCTCTTTGGTCGGGTTGTTGTCTCTTTTACACATTCCCCATTTCCATTCTCGATTTTATTCTACTTAAAATTGGGAACGTTTTTATATTTTTGTGTATAATTCAAATCCTTAATTAATACTCAATCTCTGTACAACTAGATAATTATTTGTTTTGTTATTTCTGAAAAAAAAATAATGAAACTTTTAGAAAATCTGAACAATTTAGATTCGTTTTGTGCTCAACGTAATGAATAACAATTTCTTAAATATTGAGTCCTCTTAATATACTATTTTGGGACCGAATTCAATGCTGATGATATGATTTTAATAAACATCTAAACAGGGGAAAAAATAAGATGTAGATTCTGATACGGCATATACCGGCATATCTTCAACATGGTCAGTTTGTCATTTTTTTTAAAGGTGCTATAACTTTTAAACAATGAAAATTACCATGTTATTCTCAGTTTTTCTTGACACGGTAACCGGTGGTTTCCGTGTGTTTCAGTGGCTGGTGCATAATTTTGAAAAAGGAAGCACTTTTAATATCAGTAATAGTGAGAAAAATATTCTTATAAGTTTGTATCCATCACTGCGAATTTTCAAAGGTCCCGTTTCACCTTAAAACATATCTCAAAATAATCAGATATAATGCAGCATTGCACACTGCTGATAGAAATATTTCAAAATAAGAATAAGACTTACCTGCATTATTTACATTGACAGGGTAACAATCTCTTTTCTGGCCTGCAATTGGACATTTGTACAGCAACCCAGGTCTGTCAATCAATGAAAAGTTACTGCTGTTTCCTTTGGGTGCACCGACAAGGATCCTTTAAAAATGTATATGAAGATTGAATAAAAACAAGCGGGTTATGTTCTTCTCATATATGTTATGATGGTATGATACTAAACCCCTAACGGGAAGGATTGTGCCTGATATTCATATGATGAAGACATAATCTTTCAATCAGTTTAATTGAAGTCTGGAGCTGGCATGTCAGTTAACTGCTAGTAGTCTATTGTTATTTATGTATTATTGTCATTTTTTCTTATTTTCTTTGGTTACATCTTCTGACATCAGACTCGGACTTCTCTTGAACTGAATTTTAATGTGCGTATTGTTATGCGTTTACTTTTCTACATTGGCTAGAGGTATAGGGGGAGGGTTGAGATCTCATAAACATGTTTAACCCCGCCGCATTTTTGCGCCTGTCCCAAGTCAGGAGCCTCTAGCCTTTGTCAGTCTTGTATTATTTTTAATTTTAGTTTCTTGTGTACAATTTGGAGTTTAGTATGGCGTTCATTATCACTGAACTAGTATATATATATTTGTTTAGGGGCCAGCTGAAGGACGCCTCCGGGTGCGGGAATTTCTCGCTGCATTGAAGACCTGTTGGTGACCTTCTGCTGTTGTCTGTTCTATGGTCGGGTTGTTGTCTCTTTGACACATTCCCCATTTCCATTCTCAATTTTATTGGTGAATGCATGGATATACGTCACTAAGAGAGCGACCAAACGACACGTAAAAGACAATATATATTTGATAATTATGTTATTAAATTCATCAGAAGATTGACACCTTACTATCCAACGTCGAAAACCTCTATCGGTATCTTCGCCAATGCGCCAAAATTACGCCTGGCATATTTGTATTTGGAGACCGAGGGTTTGGTGCATTATTTGCACCATATCCTAATGTAAAATTGCTCAACCAAACTCAATGTTAAACCTCCTGTTCTAGAATGGTATTCACCCAAAAATACTGCAGCAATGAAATATATTACCAGTGTCGATTTTTTGTTCTCAAAACAGCCCTTCCGTATGTTTAAGTACGAGATTTAAGTTAAATTTACATTGTAAATTGTCATATAGAGTGAAGAAGATACTAGGAAAAATTTTCATACACGAGAAAGGAAAACGCAACTAAAGTAAAGACACATAGAGACACCAAGTCTAATAGAAGGTCGTGAAGGCGAAAACATATATATGATATTAGAGTTGGAAGAGATAAAGTAGACTTAGGGAGCTAAAATCTAAAATTCATGTACAATTATAGAGGTAATTTCCTTCCATATTACTTTATTTTTTGTTTAATATTGTATGTGTATTAATTTATAACCATTTTGGGTAAATAAAACCTGTAGAAAATCAAAAAGCGTTTTTAAACTTGGGGCATTTTCTGAATCAAATGGTTTCAATATTTCTCTCTTGACAATTGTTTCGTACAAATAGGTAGAAATGGTGTCTTCCTGGAATGCTTATATTTTTTAAAATATCTATTCTTCGAATGCCAACAAAATATATTGAACTGATGTTGTTTTAGTGAATGGATTTTATTTTAGAACAAACTTTAATAATCATTAGAAAACGATAGTTTGAAGGTAAAATTATATTGCACCTTTATAATATCACTTTTTGTCAATATAAAATTGAAATGAAATAGAATAATAAGTCAAATGGTATGAAAACTTTAAATTTAAAATGATAAAATTGAAACAAATAAATGAAACAAGTTGCATTCATAGATGTTTTTTAAAATTCCCGAAATAAAATGTAATTAAAAAAAAAGTTAAAAATTTTGTGAAATGTGACCATTCATGTTGAAATTTTAAATACGTATGTGCTTAATTTTTATGTGATTGTGACATGTGACCATTCATGTTCAAAATTTAAATATATGTGTGCACATGCTTAATTATTTTTATTTATATGTAAGTGTGATGTGTGCTTTGGTATGTTGGTGCTTTTGGTTCTTTATCTTTATATATATATGTTCCGCTAAGTTTTAGAATACCTAGTATCATTTGCGCTAAAAAATTAATAAATAATTACGCCAATTCGTAGATAAGACATTTTATTAACACTATACAATTGGAAGCTGTTTTTGGAGAAAAATGCAAAAAACATTAAATGAAAGCAAGTGACGACACCATTAGCAAATACATCTAATGAATCTCAAAAGAAAAGTTTCAAAAAATCTCAAAATTAACAATTATAATCATACTTTCAATATTATTAAATAACGAAGTTGTCAATACTGTACAAGTTCTTGTATTTATCTGAAATTCTTATGAGGTTATTTCATCTGAGCTAGATACAACACCACCTTATAAATATCCACTCTTCTGTATGCAAAAATACTCCATAAAATATTTTGTATTTTATGAACTATAATTTGTTAAAAACTAAGATAGCTATTAGTATCTATCAGGTCAATGATCTTTGGTATGTAGTTGTATTAGCATTGGCACATTTAATTTCCATGGAGATTATTTGACCCCCCCCCCCCCCCCCCCCCAGGGTCGTTGTCTGTTGACTTTGAAAACTTTTGCATAGTTTATTTGGTATGCAGTACATAAGCATTGGCACATCTCATTTTCATGGAGATTATTTGGGCCCGCCCCCTCAGTCGTGGTATATTGACCTTGAAACTTTTGCTTAGTTTACATGTATCAGTTTGTGATTAGGTCAGTTTATAGGGAACCACTAGTGGTAGGTCAATGATATTTGGTATTAAGGTGTATTAGCATTAGCACATCTCATTTCCATGGAGATTGTTTGGCTCCGCCCCCTCAGTCGTGTTCTATTGACTTTGAAACTTTTACTTACTGTTATAGTTTACATGTATTAGTTAGTAATAAGGTCAGTTATTGGGGAACCACTAGTGGTAGGTCAATGATATTCGGTATGCAAATGTATAAGCATTGGCACATCTCATTTCCATTCAGATTGTTTGGCCCTGTACCTTCAGTCATGGTTCATTGACTGAATATTTTGCATAACTTACATGTTTATTTAATGTATTGCTATTTTAATTTCAATAATTCATTTTACTATCAAAATAACAAAAAGGCGAGATATATCTCTGTGTTAACAGTTTGTTAACTTGTTATAATATCTAGTTCATCGTCCTTGTATAACTGAGTCTACTTGCTATTCAGTATCATGCTAGATTATAGTGCTTCAGTTTGTGTTTTATTTAACTTATTGCATGCTTTTTGTATTGTCTTGTATGCCGGTTAAAAGCTCAATAAAGCTTATTTCATTCCTTAGTTTTTTAACCATGCTGAAGTTTTAATAAAGCTTATTTATTTCAAGTATTTGTACAGTATAGTACTGTAAAAATCCTTGTTTATTTATTTGATCTTATTTTAATATTATCTATAAATAATTTATGTGAAGATATGTAGATACGGATATCTTTTAAAAACTGACATAATCTGATACGGTTTGCATGAACTTTAATAGTAAGTAGTTCTACTATTAAAATCCTCAAGTTGGTTGGTGATTAAAAACGCCTGTAGGTCATTTTTGCCATGATTATATAGCTCTTCAACTGTTTCGGCTTTATTCATCCTTGGCTTTCAAATATTCGGCTTTGAGCGTTCCTGATGAAGGTAAATCCAGAAAAGCGCTTCGGACGCATTAAATTTATCACGTGTTGTTTTCATTTTTTAAGCAAACTTTAATAGTTAAAAACCCCCAAGTACACCCTCAGTATTTCAGATACTTACTTCCCTTTCATCCGGGACATTGTAATGGACGCGCCCATTGAATGAAACATTCAAGTTAGACATTACTACAGAAATCTAATTTCTTCTTTGGTGTTGATCAGTGACAGTCCATTTTTAATATTTGATTTACCAGATGAAATGGCACAGACATTTCGGAAGACATTTTCTCTTCCAAATTATGATGTAATAAGATGGTTTCCTGGTCATATGGCAAAGTCAATGGGACAAATGCAATCACAATTGAAGAATACAGATTGTGTGATTGAAATACACGATGCAAGAATTCCATTCTCAGGAAGAAATCCTAGATTCAGTGACATGATTGCACTTAGACCTCATATACTGCTGTTGAACAAATTCGATCTATGTAACAAGAGACTGAAAGGGGAAGTTTCAGACAAGCTTCACTGCATGGGTGTTGAAAATGTGCTTTTTACAAATTGCTTAGAATTTAGGACAAAGGAAATACAAACTGAGTTAATGCCAATGATATTTAATGCAATTAATTCAAGACCTAGGTATAGGAAAAGTGTTGACTTTAATATCATGGTGATTGGGGTTCCAAACACGGGAAAGTCAACCTTTATAAATGCCTTCAGAAGAATGCATACTACTAGAAAGAGAAATGTTGCTCAAACTGGAGCAATAGCAGGAATTACTAGAAGTGTTAATAATCGAATTAAGGTACATTTTAACCCAGACATGTTCCTTGTAGACACTCCTGGCATATTGACACCTTACATTCCTAACATTGATTCTGGAATGAGACTGAGTTTATGTGGTTGTTTACCTGACCATCTTGTTGGGGAACATTACATAGTAGACTATATGTTGTATTGGTTGAATAAACAAAAACGTTTTAGTTATATTGAGAAGTTTGAATTGCAAGAACCAACTGATAATGTCATGTCATTTTTGTCACACATTGCCAAACAGCAAAACATGGTAAAGAAAATTAAAGATATTAATAATCCTCAATTCCAACATGCGTTTAAACCTAATTTTGAACAAGCTGCTCAGTATGCATTGAAAATATTCAGAAAAGGTCAGCTTGGAAACTTTACAATTGATTCTGATTTGTTATGATAAATGGCTCAATGTTACGTGCATGTACATGTACATGTAACGTTAACATGATTAAATCACATATATGCATGCATGACATGTTGGCATTAAATTTTTACAAACATTTACCTGTGTGAATTATTTCTTACTTTGAATTCAAAAATCATTAAGCAAGGGCCTAGAAACATAGAAAAAATAATCCATATACAGGAAACAGCTTTCGCTTCCCTTAGCCCACTCTACAGGTTCATTTATAAAACTGAAATTTGGTTTGTAAATACATGTAGTGTAATGATTGGTTACAAATGAAATCTCAAGTTTTTTTTAGTTTACAAGTACAAATGTAGTAGACATGATAATTGTATTGATATCATATACATGTAATTACAACCATTATACTTAAAAAATAATTGATAAGTTCTCATCCATGCAGATAATTAGCTTGTACTTTGTACTGGTGTAAACATTTATTATATACATGTATTTTGTCTCATATGTGACTATATAATACATGGATATTGTCTTGTATGTGACAAATGTTGCAGATATACGACATACAGATGCTTACCAGGTGCAAAGTGGGATTGATTGATTATTTCTTGCCCTACATCCAGTGGCAAATATTTCATGCATATTCAGCATCAGAATAAAGTTACAATTAATACAGGTAGGTTCTGCAAGGCCATGAAGAGGGGGCAAGAAATTTGGACTGCTATTTAAAAATGAAGGCATGTTGGTAAGAAGCAAAAATTTGGTCTTTCAACAGGTCACCTATGGACCCCGAAGATTTATTGCAAGGGTTCTCTAACCATATAAACATGCTGAAAGCTTGGTCTTCACCCTGCACATGGTATCTCAATTCTGGCCAGGTGTGGCTACTTATTTATACACAGCCAAACGAACCCCTGTTTTAGCAAGGGTTTTACTGGTGGATAGGTCAAGTCTAATGATGACCATACATGTATTTCTATACATAACTTTCCATATACAAATTAAAAAATGGTGACCAGTAGAAATTTTTGAAAATTAAATTATCAGATTTTCCATCCTTTTTACATTAGCTGGAAGCCAGCCTAATGCTATCGAAGTAGACAAGTTATTTATAAACTTCCACTGAACAAAAAATCTTTAATGATTTGCAGCAATTCTGGCTACAATACCTCATGTAACTGATTAGCCACTAATTGACCTTTAATAAGATAATGTGTGAGACTGAGTATTTCAGAGATTTAAATAATTTTAGTGTATTTGCAGGTCAGATAAATGCAACATGTCTATTAATTATATACTGCTTCAATTCATTTGTACCAATGAAAACTTACAAAGTGTACAGATGTTTTGTTACTTATATAAAAATATATGAAGGAGTTGTGGTATAATTGTTATTGAGACAACTATCCAACAAAGACATAAGGACAATAATGTGAACAAGTACAGGCCTCGGGATGACAAAATGTTAAACAATTCTAAAAAGAACCCAAAGCCTGATTTATACTACAAGATGTACAGTTGTACATGTAAAGCCTTATTTATACTACAAGATGTACAGTTGTACATGTAAAGCCTGATTTATACTACAAGATGTACATTTGTACATGTATAAGAATAAAACCGTTATGGTAATCAACAGCTGACAACAACCCCTGGATTACAGATACCTTGTTCAGTAACGAGTTCTGTGCCACAGGAAAATCGTACTCCTTTCAGTGCCAAAGGGCCGATTCAAATGGCGTTATGAACTACGTAATGTACTATGATGTCGCCTGTTTTATCAAGTTTTGTAAATATATTTATATATAATCTGAAATTTTTTATCAAATTAAAAATATGGTAAATAACAAGATTTTCTTTTATAATAATTACACATGTTATAGAATCTGAATAGATTTTGAAATAGCAATCAATTTAACAGTCCTGCAAAGTAAAGGAAAATGACGCAACCTGGGTTGAGTGCTCACAAACACACCTAAGTCTACTATTTTCCTTTACTTTGCAGGACTATTAAAATTGATGGACAATAAAAGAGTAGAGTTATAGAAAAAAACGATTATTTTTAAAAGATCCGAAATCATGCTAGTTCAGTTTTTTATTGGTGGACGAAGTCGGAGAGAACCGTCGATCTTCGATTGTGAACTTATATATATATATATATATATTTACAAAATTTGATAAAACAGGTAAATATGTGTTGTATGTACAAGAAAATAGTTCTTAATAAAACTGTTAAATTTGCTGTTGGTTGTTTTCTATAGAGTCTGTCTTGTATACAAAGTCACAACAATGGTGTATTAAAATGTGCAATATAATGTCTCCTACCAAATGTAACTTTTTAATTGGATTAAGATGTTACTGATAAAAACTATAAGCAATAGGTCAACTATGTTTGGTTTATTGAATGATTGTAAGGTGTACATGTATTTATCGTTTGGTTTATCTGACCTTGACCTCATTTTCTTGGATCATGTTAAGTTTATGTGTTCCTTGAAGTAAAGCTTTATATTTAGGACTATCAACATAAAATCAATGGTTAGTAAAGAAAGCGAGACATTTCAGCGTGTGCACTATCATTGTTTAATGTACGATGGACAACGGGATGGAACAAAAGGATACTTGTTTCCTTCAGCTTCAACCTAAACGGTCAAACAGTGTAGATATACCTTGAAAAAGTGCACCCCAGCATTGTATACTTTTTGATGATTTGTGCATATTTTTCTAATGGGGAAATTTTGTCTATTTTCTGCATCATTCTCGATTGAAGATACTCGTATATTCAACCCCTCCAACGGAGCGTCTTTTTACCACAGAATACCACAGAACACCACAGAACACCCAAAATATACCACAGAACTACACAAAATACAATAAAGCTACTAAAATATACCACAGAACATTGAATTAATTTACAAAATGCAAAACTAATAATTCAGAATTATATTATTTTTATAATTCGGGCTACACTAATGACAGGACGATTGACCGGATGAGATATACATTTCTTTAATGATCATAACTTTTTTTGTTATTTGGTAGATTTTTTTATATTTGGAGACCTTTGAGATACTAAACTATATTTTTTTTTAAATCTTTTAAAAACAATTTATTTGTAAAAAATAGTTTTTCTATAAAAAAAAATGATTTCTATAAATAAATGTTTTTCTATAAATAAATGTTACTATAAAATAATGTTTTTCTATAAAAAAAAATGCTTTTTCTATAAAAAAAAAATGTTTTTCTATTAAAAAAAAAAGCTTTTTCTATTAAAAAAAAAAGAAAAAGTTGACATGACGAATTTTACCGGCGCCAATTACACTATTAAGAGTAAGTTTGTTCTCCCAATTCTGTTAATAAATTTCAAAATAATCAACTATTTATATAAGTATTCACAAACAGTTTTTAAGGGCGTTTTGTGAGGTTATCATTGAAACAATTTTCTAGTAGTATCAGCTCACATTATCCCAGATAATATCAGTAGACCTGATGGTGGTTTGATTCATCAATCATAAGTCCAAATATGAAGATTCTCAATAAATGTACATCTCAATTTTACATCTAAAACAAACCTATGTATAACTTTCAAAACAGTATGATAGCAAAGTGTTCTTTACAGAGTTTTTCAAACTTTGTTAGTTTATGGTATGGTCAACTTTTGTGCACATGTTTAAAAGTGACTGGGCAAACAAAATCTCACTAGATTCCTAAGTTCAAAAACTCATACAAAAAAAGATTTTTTTTATATTTGGAGACCTTTTAGATACTAAACTATATTTTATAAAAAATCTTTTAAAAACAATTTATTGTAAAAAGTTTTTCTATACAAAATTGTCAATTGATTGAATTCTAATTGCCATCTGATTATGCAAGGTATAATTCAATTAAATGGTTTATTCCTTCTTAAATCTTGTATGTCATTTGTAAGAAATCCACGAAGGAATAGAAGGAATAGTTGAATAAACAAGGGATTCATCAGATTAGATTGTCAAAACATAATGCTAATTAACTTCAGGTAAATATCCATAAAACCTAACCATCAATGTACAGTTTGAAAATATTAATAGTAGAAAATATAAAAAAAGTTCTAATAAAAGGCTTTGGCACAGCTACGAATCATATTAACATCTGTAAATAAAAACACTAATGTCTGTTTATCATCAAAAGACATAAAATCACTATCAAATGTGTTGCTTCATCAAATAATTTTTTTCTAAAATCGTCATATAAAGGACACGATGAAAATGACATTGGAATTGTACAATAAGTTTCCGTTTCAAAACTGTCCGTAAATAAATTATACGTTCGAAGTTTGTTACCACCTTTACGAGATAAAGCTTTCTCTGACTGTAAATTGCACTACCACTGTTCAACATATTTACTAAATATTTTAGACATAATAGTATTGACAACTGAAGTACTATGAACATATTCTGTAATGTTACACAAATGTTCTGCATTACACTCAGAAAATGTTTTCGTTACATAAAAATTCCAATTTTTTATACACTTGTGTTTTTTACTCATAATGTCTGCCCATATGAAGACACACTTGTAATATTTTATTAGTCTACTCAAATAACTGTCCAACAACTTCAAATAGCTTGTTGAAATTATTTGGTAGCCCTTAAAGGACTGCTTTATATATTATTCAATATTTAATAATATACATGTAAAATTGAGAATGGAAATGGGGAATATGTCAAAGAGACAACAACCCGACCAAAGAGCAGACAACAGCCGAAGGCCGCCAATGGGTCTTCAACGCAGCGAGAAAATCCCGCACCCGGAGGTGGTCCTCAGCTGGCCCCTAAATAAAATTGTGTACTAGTTCAGTGAAAATGGACGTCACACTAAACTCCAAAACATATAAATGAACTAAAATTAAAAAACATACAAGACTAACAAAGGCCAGAGTCTCCTGACTTGGGACAGGCGCAAAAATGCGGCGGGGTTAAACATGTTTTGTGAGATCTCAACACTCCCCCTATACCTCTAGCCAATGTAGAATAAAGAAACACATAGCAATACGCACAGTAAAAATCAGTTTAAAAGAAGTCCGAGTCCGATGTCAGAATAAGTAACAAAAGAAACTAAGCAAAATGACAATGATACATAAATGAACAAAGGACTACTAGCAGTTACTGACATGCCAGCTCCACACCTCAATTAAACTGATTGAAAGATTATGTCCTCATCATATGAAAATCAAGTACAATCCCTCCTGTTAGGGATTTAGTATCATACCATCATAAAATATATGAGAAGAACATAACCCGTATCATGCCAACAACTGGTTTTAAAATAAATGTGTTTATTTCCGATGAAAAGACCCTATGAGTGAATCAATATTAATACCAAAATATGCAATCCTTAATGACATGACAACAGTATCGTAACTATATCCTTTCCGAATAAGTCTGTTTAAATGATTGGTTAGCTTTTGAGGTGAATGCCGACATTTTTGTGCTTTGTAAAGAATATTACCATAAAATATTGGATGCGAAATACCTGGACGTATAAGATGGCTGCATGTTGATTTATATTTACGAATGATGTCCTTGTAGCGATGATAAAATTTAGTAAATGTTTTGACTAGTTTGTGATATCGAAAACCCTGGTGTAATAATTTTTCAGTAATACAGAGATTTCTTTCGTTGAAATCAAATACGTTGTTACATACACGAGCGAATTGAACAAGTTGAGATATATAAATACCATAAGATGGCGACAAGGGAACGTCACCATCTAAAAATGGATAATTAACAATAGGATCTCTTTTATCATAAATTTTGGTATAAAGCTTCCCGTTAAAGATCAAGATATCAAGATCCAGGAAAGGGCAGTGATCATTGTTAGTATTAGCTTTATTTAAAGTCAGTTCGGCAGGATAAATCTCTTTAGTGTACATACTGAAGTCGTCATTATTGAGAGCCAATATATCATCTAAATATCTAAAAGTTATTAAATTTTTGAATCAGATTTTGTTTCGATGGGTCTTTGCTGATTTTAGTCATAAATTGTAACTCATAACAATACAGAAACAGGTCCGCAGTAAGTGGTGCACAGTTAGTACCCATAGGAATTCCGATAAACCTGACGATATACGGTACTTATTGTAACAACTCTTAACATAAAATCATAGATATAATATCCATTATATCTATGATAAAATTAAACAAAAATGACAACTACAAAAACGATATGTTCTGGTATATACAAAATAGATTTAAAATATAATTACGTTATGCATCTAAACATTCTAAAAAATGGAAGAAAAAAAATAATAAGAAAAAATTAAAATGTATTTAAAAAAAAGTAAATGTCACAAATATACCCCAGAATTACAATTGTTGTGACTTTAAATATTTTTTGTATATTATGGTTTTAATACAGGTAGGTGTTCTTGGTATAGACCCAATAATAGGCCAATTCAGTTGGGGGCGTAGCGATAGTGAGTCGACCCTAAATAGAAAAAATGAATTTATTTGAATAATAAATGTCAAATTATAAAAAGAATTAACAATAACAATAATTTAATGTCTGAAGTATTTATAATTCGAAGTTCTGTGGTATATTTTTGGTGTTCTGTGGTATTCTGTGGTGTTCTGTGGTAAGAAGACGCTCCCCCCTCCAACGGTTTCCAAAGTCTTAAAACCTTCAATTGAATTGAATAAACATTGAAAATGTGCACCTTCTTTCCGATTGATTGATTGGTGTTTAACGCCACTTTAGCTATTTCGTGGCGTTCAGTTTTTGTCTCGCCTTGACGGAGTCAAAAAGCGAGACATAGGTATGCTGTTTCCGGCGGCGGCGTCAACAATGTATTAGTTTGTGATTAGGTCTAGTTCATGGTGAACCACCAGTGGTAGGTCAATGATATTTGGTATGCAGTTGTATTAACATTGGCACTTCTCATTACCATGGAGATTATTTGGCCCCGCCCCCTCAGTCAAGGTCTATTGACTTTGAAACTTTTCATAGTTTACATGTATTAGTTTGTGATTAGGTCAATTTATGGGGAACCACTAGTGGTAGGTCAATGATATTTGATATGCAGTTGTATAAGCATTGGCATATCTCATTTCCATGGAGATTATTTGGCTCTGCCCCCTTAGTCATGGTCTATAGACTGAAAATTTTGCTAAGTTAACATGTATTAGTTCGTGATTAGGTCAGTTCAAGGGGAACCATTAGTGGTAGGCCAATGTTAATTGGTGTTCAGTTGTATAAGCATGGGCCTATACTAGTATTCACCTTATCCTAAATTTTGTAAAGTTTCCAGTAAATTAATCCTAGAAAACTCAAGCTATGGTACAACATATGAAAACTTACTTAAATCTGACAGTTAAAGTCCCATAACTCTTAAAATTAAAAAAATAATCGAAAGTGAGCTTCCTTTTATCAATCCCAACAATAATGTAAAGTTTTCAAGAAACGAATCCAGGCATACTGGAGTTAGTGAGCGATATGTGAAAAATCGCTTAACTTATCAATGGCTAAAGTCCTGTAGAACTAACGTTTTCGACGGGCATATAAAATTTAGGTAAGAAAAGGCACGTACAGCACATAATCGGAATATTCACAGAATTATGCATTTTTTCTTGCTTGCCGGGTGAAACTTATTATTTATGACTCGTGTGTTTTCTACCAACTGAAATAGCTTAAAAAATAACTGACAAACCTGTTTAACCAGTTTGTTATTCAAAATTTTCAATATCTTAACTTTGAAGGAATCGTCGTTCAGCTCAGAATAAACGAGAAAAATTTAGATTGTAAGAACTTTAAGTTCACATTCAAGAAGCTCAGTTGTGCATATGTAGTACCGGTATAATAGACAACAAAGAAAATCAAATTACTTATTTGTTAAAAAAAATGTAATCCCGAATTTTTAGTCGAAATGACATCTTTTGATGAAAATATATTAATTCATTCTTCAAAGACGAATAGTCCTAAACTGATAATTAAGTTACAAGCCTATGCCCAAAATAATTAAATGGGTTTTTTTCGGGAAAATTGTTCCATTTTTCTATACATTTGTGCCATTTTAAGTAAAAAGACTCGGCAACAAAAAGAATATAATTTTAACACTCAATTGGGGGATGGTTACTCATTTTTGGGAAGAGTACACCTTTTGACGGGTTTTCTCCGACATGTGAAACCACCACCGCCCTTCTTTTATATTTTTCTACACTCAATAAAACAAAGTAACGAAAACCCTTCAATGAACCTCGTGATAATCAGTCTCGGATCTTGACATTAAAGCCTATATGAAAGGAGCGTGTATAATATGTCTATATGACACAATGGCCTAGACTTTTTGTACCAAGATTTACAAATAACACGAATTATATGTAATTAAATATGATTTGCATTGCTCTAATTTGCGTGAATCATCTAAAAGTTTACACATCTGTTTAACCATATACAAGTCAAAATATCACTACTATAAACTGTTAATAATTTACGCATGTAAAAAAGATAATTTTGATATTATGCATATTTCATACGTTATTGTACAATATTCGAAATCGAATGGCCAAAAATGACATGCCTCAAGATGAAATACAATTTTTTTAAAATCATAAAATGAAGAAGAACCTCCCGTAATCTATTGCGATCTGATTTTTGTTAGGTAAAACTATTTTATCATATTTCTTATATAACCCCGTACCCCTGGTAAACTTGTTATTCAGTCTGACAAAATACATAAAAAGTGCAAACTATCAAGAGTATTATAGATCAACTAAATGATATATAAAACTTTACTCTCCAATGAATAGTAGCCACAAAATGTTGTTTGTATCTCGTATTGGTCCATTACCCTTAGCAATCCTAAAATGTTATATTGATTGATTGATTGGTGTTTAACGCCACTTTCAGCACTATTGTGCTATTTTGTAGAGTTAGTTTTTATTGGTTGAGGAAGCCAGAGTGCCTAGAGAGAACCACATACCTTAGGAAAACTGACAATCCTAGTCAATTAAGATTGAAGTAAAACCGTTTAAACTTACATGATTCCGTTCTTGTTTTCCAGTATTCCAACAGAATATCCAAAATAACTTCCTTTAGGTCCTTTGAAAAGCATCACATTCTTTTTATCAAAATTATATGCATGTGTAATACTGTCAAGATAATGTAAACAAATGTAAGTTTTAAAAATAAACACCATAAAATCCATTGCCGTTGAATCTGCATTTATCATGTCGGAGCAGTTGCTCTATTATCTATGCTTAATTTGTCCATCACCGTACTGGTAATAATTTCCATTTGTTATTTAACCACAAAAGGTCAGAGGATAGGTTTTCAAAGTTTGTGTAGTTTCTCTGTAAACACGTGTTATGATTGTGTGGTTTAAAAAACCGTTATTACTGACAACTTTATCTTTAAAATAATGTGCCTTCTAAAGTATAGACTATGTTTTATCATTATTAAAGTATTTGATAAGAAAGCACGAAATGTATTTGTTGAACTCTCCAAATTCCCTTTAAATGTGTGGTCTATCATTGGATATAAGTATATACACTTGAGATTGACTATACACGGTCAATTGTTTTCTTTGCCCTCACGCTAGTCATGATAAGACTGCGAAAATGATAAAAATAAAATAACTGAATTCGTAATAAGTTGATCAGATTTTGAATTTATGTCAGATGAAACAAATCCGGCGAAACAAAAAAAATGATGTACTATACCATACCTGTAGTAAAAACAGTTGGTGTACTGTACCATACCTGTAGTAAAAACAGTTGATGTACTATATCATACTTGTAAAAAGTTGACAAGCATGCAACAAACCCACAAAATAGGAGAACAATTATGCAACAGATAAGGAGTTTATGTTCCAAATGAAATACATCAGTTACCATGGTCAAAAATCTTCTCATATTTCACAAAAAACAAAAGATTGTTTACCCGTTGTAGTAAAAAATGAAATTATCATTGCCCATTGTGGCAACAGAAAATGATTCATAGTAGAAGGATAAATTTTAATAGTATCAAGACAGAACAATATAAAAAACAACATGTCAAATTAAAATTCAATTCTTCTTGAATAATTGAGAGGTCTTTCCATCCATATTTTTTAAAATATACTGTCATAAATACATGCATGCAATGATTGGTTGGTTGCTTGGTTAGTTTATTGATTGATTGATTGATTGATAGGTTGGTTGGTTGATCGATTGATTAAACACGTGGGATATGGTCTCTTGAAACAAGCGAAAAAGAAACAAAGGAGATCTTGGACTCCGTATTAAACACACGAGACGGAAACATGCATGCAATGAATGAATGATTGATTGGTTGGTTGGTTGGTTGGTTGATTAATTCTTGATTGATTGGTTGGTTGGTTGGTTGATTTATAAAACACGTTGGATAGGGTCTCTTGAAACAAGCGAAAAAGAAACAAAGGAGATCTTGGACCCCGTATTAAACACATGAGACAGAAACATGCATGCAATGATTGGTTGGTTGGTTGGTTAGTTTATTGATTAATTGATTGATTGGTTGGTTGGTTGGTTGGTTGATTGATTAAACACGTCGGATAGGGTCTCTTGAAACAAACGAAAAGGAAATAAATGAGATCTTTGACCCCGTATTAAACACACGAGACGGAAACATTAATTCAATGAATAATTGATCGATTGATTGATTGATTGATTAAACACATGCGATAGGGTCTCGTGAAACAACCGAAAAAGAAACAAATGAGATCTTGAACCCCGTTTTAAACACATGAGACGGAAACATGCATGCAATGATTGGTTGGTTGGTTGGTTGGTTGATTGTTTGATTGATTGATTGATTGATTGATTGATTGATTGATTGATTGATTGATTGATTGATTACACACATGGGACAGGGTCTCTTGAAACAAGCGAAAAAGAAACAAAGGATATCTTGGAACCCACATTAAACACATGAGACGGAAACATGCATGCAATGATTGATTGATTGATTGATTGGATGTATGGTTGGTTGGTTGGTTTATTGATTGAACACATGGAACCGAGCCCATTGCAAAAACGGAATTGAAAGCCTAGATACTATATCTAAACATATGGGATCTAGCCTTTGAGAGATGATCCCTTAACAAGAAGTGAGGTCAAAAGTCAATGTCAACCTACAAAAGCATTGAAACACACATAAAACCATTTGAATAGGATCAAAAACAAACAGTTTGCCTTTTTCGACATGACCTTGACCTTTGACCTTGTGACCTTGGTCAAGGTCATTAGTCTACAATGTCATTGCAAAAGACCTTATGGGTCTAGGACCTTTTGTTAAATAGATTTGCCTAATAATGTCTTTTAGCAAACCGTCAATGGGAGTTATGTCTCTTATATAATGGTAAAATCAATACAGTTATAATTTGATAAAGTTGCCCCTTGAAGTACCAAACTTTTATCACTATTTAAATTTTCTGTATCTATAACCATTCGAGAATTATCGGGAAATCAAAGACATATCAAAATCTAAAATATGACCTTGACCTCTGACCTTGACCTATATTTTCAAGTTATGGTCCAATGATCTCAAATAAAAAAAAAACTAGGTTTTTACAACTTACGGTTTATGAGATTCTTATGCATATCCAAAAGTAAAATATTCGAGGGGAAATAACTCCTATAAGAGGTCACTGGATCGCTTCGGTTAAAATTATTTAAAGTTGTGACATGTGACAAGGAACATTTAAAAAAAAACTATTTGCCGTTAACTCTTATAGTTTATGAAGAGTAGCGATAAAAATGTTTTTTTGTAATTGGGGAGATAACTCCTATAAAGAAAATAGTACAATTTGGTTTCCCTAATACAAGACAGATTTTATTAACCTGATACCTGGTACCAAAGATCATTTGGATATATGGCGTACTTTTTTTGATTTTTGACTTTGAAAACGGACGAGGAAAAAGAATAATAAACAAACGAATAACAGTAAGGTCTTTCCATTAAGAAAAGAAAGACCTTAATAAAGATACAACTTCAGTAGCGTAGCACCAGTGTAGCATTGTAAGCATGTGCTTACTAATAATTTTATAAACATTTTTATTTTCACTAAGAATTTTACTATAATCGTTCAGCTTTTCTTAGATCCCCTGCTTATAATTTATTTCCTAGTGGCTACGCCACTGAGCACTAAAAGTCTTCATATACCGCTCAGCCGCTGAAGTACGTCCATTATTCATTTTTATACTTTCGTCTTAAGACATATATTATTTTTATAATTTCGTCATGGTATACCAATGTCCGTCTGTCCATCCGTACGTCGTCAACACTTCAGACAATAACTCAAAAACACTTTCACCAATTTTCATAAAACTTTGGTGAATTTTTCATATCTATTGACATAAGCTCCCTTTCGATTTTAATAAATTTTAGATTTTACTTTTCCGAGTTATGGGATTTTATTCATAAATAAATGGGGTATTTTCCAGTTTTCTGACTATAACTCAAAAATGCTTTGAGCAATTTTCATGAAAGTGAATTGTTCATATATGAGTAGGTGGAAAGGGTATTGGGAGACAGAGAGAAAGGCGAAAGGGGGCGGGAGAAAGGAGAGAAAGGGCGGGAGAAAGGAGGGAGAACTATCAAAGGGAGACGAACTTTAATGTTGAAAAAAAAATAAAGAGGTAAAAAAACGAAAAAACTGGATACTAAATGTTCTAATAAATGGACAATTCTTTGAAATCCTTGAATTTCATAAAGACATGCAAAGAGATATACCACGTAATTGTATATTAGAAAGTGTAATACCCCCTTTGTTACCTGGTCAGGTTGTATATACACTAGATGAGGAGATTTACAATAGGCTGACCAGCTCTCTTCAGACTGATACAATGACGATCAATGAAAAAGTTAGCGAGACGTTTGAGGAAGAGGAAATTGTACTGACTGTACTGAGCTGTGAAAGGACGAGACGTGGGAGAACTGTTAAAAAACCAAGACACTTGATGGATTTCTATTAATTCTGTACATATTATATTATATTTTATAGCAAAACTTAGACAAATATTTAAGGCCAGATATATGTACACAGGTTCATTAGTTTTCTTGTCTTATGCCTTCACATGTGGGTATCTGTTTCCTCTAAGTATTTGGCGATCTTCTACAAATTTAAAAAGAAGGGATGCTGACAATGTCAGAGAGATACACTCCCTCCTCTAAACAATATTACATGTACTTAATGCGTTTTCCAGGTCACCTTAAAATATGTACGTTATCCACTTGACCATACAAAGTAAGGTGTTCTCGAGGACAGGGAAAAATAGAGATGACACAATAAAAAACTATGTCTAATTTCATGATCCTCATACATGACCATACATATCAAAAATGAGTTTCTTGACATTGGGGCATGCACAATGCACCATTGACAACATTCCAACATTGTGTATTAATTTGCGTACGAGTCGGAGGATGAAAGAATTATAGCAATAGAGATCATGTCAGTACCTTAACCAACCTGCCTCATAAATGCCTACATGCCAACAAATGCAGCACAATCTTTGGATGAATATAAAAAATTGAAAACAACACGTTTAATAATGTCATGCGTCCGAAGCGCATTTCTGGATTTACCTTCATCAGGAACGCTCAAAGCCAAACATTTGAATGCCTTGACATCATATTTAACATCAAGAGCAAATATGATCAATCACACAATATCATCTTATGTGGAGATCTAAATGGGTTATTAATATCAACAAGAAACAACAAGCATGATATTAGTCTCAAACAATTTACTTCTGTTAATGGATTAAAGCCAACTCGAGATATCCAATCCAAACCGACATATTTTCACACAGATGGAAAAGATACTTCTCAAATTGACTATATTCTGTCTAACAATGACATCTTACTATCAACCAATATATACAGTCAAGATCCAGTAAACACATCAACCCATGTACCAGTAAAAACATGTACAAATCTGTATCTAGAAATAAAGAAGAACAGTAAATCTAAAACAAATTCAGTAGCATATAAATTAATATGGGAAGAAATGGATAAACACATATACATAAATGAGATTGATAAACATCTTTAATACCTTTCATCCGATGAAACTACTGCTGATGATAAGCTAAAATGTGTCATGGGAATTCTACACAAAGCTACCAAACTAGCAGTACCATCAAGAATTATCAAACTAAATGGACCCAAAAGAAAAGCTTCCCCTGATGTTAAAAGACTGATTGGAATTAGCAAAAACAAACATAGACTCTGGAATGATGCAGGAAGACCACGAGACGACCATCTTCTCTTTAAAGAAAAAAAGGAAGCCAAAAGAAATCTCAGAAAACAACAGAGAAAAGAAACTGCATTAGAAAAAGAACAATTCATTCAAAAACTTGAAGAAAATCCAAATGACCAAATATTCCACCAACTTATCCGAAGAAATAGATCAGAAACTTCAAAATCGGACACTGATTTTCTAAAAATGGGAAAGGAAGAAGCTAAATCCAAAAAAGAACAATGTGAATTACTAGCAAAATACTTTGAAGATTTGGCCCAACCAAATACAACGTTAATTTCAACAACGAAAAACTTCTGAACTGTAAGAAAAGATGTAAGATCATAAAAGAAATCGCAAAGACTTCAACCAACTCAGAAGTTACCATAACAAAGGAAGACATCCGGAAAGCTATAAACCAACTCAAAGCTAAGAAAGCAGCAGACGAATATGACTTAGCCGCAGAACATTTGAAACACTCTGGGGAAAGCTTGCTAGAAATACTACAAGAAACATTTAATCAAATTCTATTAGAGGAAAAAGTACCATCAATGTTTAAAACCGGAACAGTATCACCGATTCTGAAGAAAGGAAAAGTATTCTATGAGGTAGAAAATTACCGTGGCATAACAGTTACATCAGTTATTGGAAAAGTATTTGAATATATCATTTTGGATAAAGCCAACCTAATGAAATCTGGTCAATCTCCGTTACAATTTGGTTTTACACAAGGATTATCACCAAACATGGCAGCCCTAATACTTTCCGAGGCATGCTCAGAGATCTCAGGAAAGCAAACCATTATTGTCACAACACTCGACAGTCAAAAGGCATTTGACGTTGTTAGTCACGAAATACTGATGGACAGGCTATATCATTACGGGCTAAATCTGAATTTGTGGAACATTATCGAGGAGCTATATAGCGGCGTAACATCAACAGTAAAATGGAAAGGAGAAACAAGTACAAGCTTTGATATACGGGTCATTATAAAAAAACAAGCAAATTTCGATGAAGTAATATTTGGAAAAACGATGTCATTGTTTAAAACATTTAAATGTGTCCCTCTATTCTATAGTATGGTAGCAACTATTTTCAGAAATATGCAATGGGAAAAATGAAGGGTTCCTTCAATTTTAACAATTTTAGGTCATCCTTTGATAGAATCGTGTCAATGGTGTTACCAATTTAAAACATGCATTTAGGTACTAAATATTATTGTTAAACATCAAACAACTGTTCCAATTTGTTGTTAAGGTTTAAATTACTACTTATTGACATTATTCCTCTAGCTTTACATTCTTTTTAAACATAAATTTCAGAATACATTGTCGTAAAAAAGTTGGCTGTCCTAATTATGGCTGTTGTAAATACTAAAAAATACACTTAAATTGAATATATGTACAATGTATATAAGATGAAATGATAAGAATATGCTTAATCCTTCGTATACAACCTAAAAATACTTTCATTTATGAATAAAAATTAAAAAGTATCGCATTTTTATATAGTAACACCACTGACTCTTCAGTAACTCCAATGACACAAAAGTATCACCATTGACAACACATTTCAAATTTTACTTTTATTAAGTACTGAACACAAAACAGAGAACACTGAGCAAAAGAAAAAGAAGAAAAAATAATTCTTAGGCTTTAAAATCTCAAATTATATAACATAATATCAATAACTAAAAATGTCAGTAGTGTTACTAAATAGTGTCATTGGTGTTACCAGCATACACCAGTTTTTGAAAACTTTGTATATGTAATACATGATATTGTTAAAACATTGTTAAATAAGTATTGTTTGTTATAAATAATATGATGTTTCGCTTGTTAAACATGAAAGAAACACCAAAAAATGCTGATTGTCATAATATATTCAGTGGTGTTACTAAGCTGGTCAATGGTGTTATTTTATTAAAATGGTCTCACCATTGACAGTAACACCATTGATTTTCAGGTGTATTTTAAGATTTAGTTACAAAATAAGGGCTCCATTCCCCTATTTTATATGGTGTTCCTGGTGCATGTTTCTACAATCAATATATTTCATAATTCAAAGTTCAGGAATTTAAAAAAAAAAGATTTTTATAAGGGTACACCATGGACACTATTTTCAATTACGATATAGCTTGTACTTACTTTTAATATTTTTTTACTAAATTTTCAACATAAATGTTTGTTTTCTTTTGCATAACATGCTTACAGGTAACATTGCTAAGGGAGAAACTATTGTAAATGCTGAAATATTGAGAAAGATAACTCTTACCCTACCAATTTGTCTTTTGGTTACACCATTGACTTAAAAAATGAGACTTTTCCTTTTGGTTAAATTTTTTATTATAAAACCAACATGCACCTTCCAAATCATTAAAAAAATGTTTGTATGTATCAAATGCAATAAAAAGTGATAATTTCTAATAACAAATGATATGAATAATAGCCCTATTTCAGGTCTGAAGGGATTTATAGTATAAAAATAACAGTTGATTCTGGCTATATCCAAGGGTCTGAGAAAAAAATAAGAATGTTTTTATAACATTTCATACTGTAAACTGTGTATAGTGTATCACAAAACATTCACATATTTCATATGCAATAGTTATTTTGATACATTTTGATATAGTTTCATGTCTTTTGACTTGAAAAGACCAAATAACATAGTTTTGCATGTTTTTTTGATAATGACCCATACACCAGGGCGTGCGTCAAGGAGGTATCCTATCTACTCACCTATATAAGGCCTACATAAATGAACTGCTTCTTGATCTGCAAAAACGAAATCTAGGTTCTCATATAGGCAACAATTATGTGGGATGTCCTACTTGTGCAGATGACATCGTACTTTTATCCCTCAATAGAGAAGAAATGCAAGAAATGCTGAACATTGTCGATAACTACTCAAAAGACCATCGATTTAACATCCATCCTCAAAAGAGTAATGTTATAATAAAGACTGGAAATAAACGTAAAGATCCTGAAGATAGCGATGCTTTTAAAATGGGGAACAATGATTTAAATTGTTCTGATCGTACAACTCGTCTAGGGCTCACAAGATCAACAAAAGATGAAACCAGAATAAATGTAGATGATCGCATCAGTTTAGCCAGAAGAACGTTGTACTCTCTCATAAAGACGGGTGTACATGGCTCAAATGGCTTAAATCCTAAATCATCATACAGGATCTACCAAGCATACGTCGTACCAAGGCTACTATACGGGCTTGAAACTCTGCATGTGAACTCTAAAGAAATGGCGCTTCTATCAAGCTTCCACCTCGATATTTTGAGAAAACTACAGTCTCTTCCTAAAAGGACAGCATGTGCATCAGTATACCTACTTCTTGGAGCTCTACCGCTTAATGCTGAAATTCACAAAAGACAACTTAGCCTCTTATTTGGTGTTCTCAACAGCAACAATGAAACTATTAGATCACTAGCTATGCGTCAATATATGTCCGGAAGATCAACAAGCTTCTTTACCAAAACAGCAGAAATTTTAGAGATGTACAACCTACCTTTCTTTCTTGAATTATTCGAAAAGAAGTATACAAAAATAGAATGGAAAAAACTGACAAAATCAGCAATAAACGAACATTGGACTAACAAACTACGCCTAGAATGTGAAGAAAAATCAACTTTACAAAATTTAGCAATTTCGAACTTAGGAATAGGTGTCACACACCCTGTTTGGGCTACAGTTTCCTCATCAGTCTCTGACATCAGAAAAGCAATTACAAAAAGCCGCATGTTAACGGGAACCTATCTATTACAAGCTCATAGACACAGATTTAACCAGGCTGAAGTAGACCCGATTTGTCCAAACTGTAGAACTGAAACAGAAGACCTATGTCATGTGTTAACAACTTGTCCATTGTATATGAACATCAGGATGGCATTATATACTCCAATTAAAAACTTTATATTGAGTATTATATCTGAAACAAAATGGGCAACTCACTTCAGTAATCGTGATGCAATATATATAAGTACACTTATAGTAGACTGTCAGAACTTTGCAAATCTGGACATTATACCGAACAACCCAGAAATACTTGGAAAGATTGAAAATATGTCCAGAATATACTGCTATGAAATTCACAAAAAGAGATTATCCGCCGAGATATAACACTTCCCTAGGTCTCACAGCTCCCTATAAAGACACCAATGACAATATTTACCACCATGTGTCTATGTGATATATATTATAAATAGCAAAATAGTTGCCGTTAAAAACTTTAGTGTGATCTATATGCTTAACTTTCCGCAGCATTAATATCTGCTTGCTTACCTCTAATATACAACATATATATAAGCCTGAATGTGTGTATGTCCAGTCTGTTTAAATCTGAGTACAATGTGGAACTAACTTTTATAACGCAAAAATATATCATTGCTTATTAACATTATCTAGAAAATATCCATCCGTAACATCTTGGGAATGCATAGTTTTTTAGGCTTGCTCTACTAGGCTTTCATATGAATGATGACTTTTAAAACATAAACTCTATCCAGTAAATTCAACAGCCAAAATATTTCATTGATTTTATTAAGCTAGACATTGCTTTTATCATCAAACCTGCATCCTGGACAACGTATGGGTTATCCGTGTATATAATATGTACATTTCTGTAAATAAATTGTGTGCATGTGCAACGTTATGGTGGAGGATCTCCTTACAATATTTTAAACTTGGAATAAATTGTGAATATGTTAACATTTTAAAAAACTAATCCGTTAAGGGAACACAGCTACCTGTGTGTGCTCCAACGCTGGAGGGATCTACATAAAGAAGAAGAAGTAGAAGGAGGCAGGCCTTGTTCGTAAAATCAGTATATGCTTTAATAAAGACATATGCCACCTATATATGGTCATATATTAATTCAAATTTGTATTAAAATCGATTGATCTGAAAAAAGACGGTTGTTAAGGTGGGAGATGGAAGCAGAGGGGCGGGAGAAAGGAGAGACGGGGCGGGAGAAAGGAGAAAAGATACCCCCCTTTCCACCCCCTCATATATATTGACATAAGTTGCGTTTCAATTTTTTTTTAAATTCGGAGTTCACAGCATTTCTAGTTGATCATATAAATTCGTTTAAAGCATAAAGACGAGCTAAAAGTAGGATGGGCGTATCATGCGCACATGGCGCAGCTCTTTATTTATTTTTCATCAATGTATGTTTTAGTGAACGTACATAATGGGCTTTTGATATACCCACTTTCAATACTGTTCATAAGATTGTCTACACTGAAGTACAGATTCATCTATACTTCTTTTCTTAATATATGTTGTCGTTTTTAAGTTGACGATAGTATCTAGAAACCGGATATGGCTGGATGATGTTAGACATTACATATACCACTTTTATTTCTTTGTTTGTTTCAACAACATTTATTTCCATGTTCCATGATTTACCAAATTGTAAATGCAAAAATCCAGCGTAAATTACTGTTTACGGTTTTACTAATGTAACCCGGTAAGTTTTCACTAAATACAGGTGAACGGATTAATTCGGCGCTGAAATGGGTTGCATGTCTGCGCTAAAATGTGCCCTTGTATTTTTTTATTTTCGCTAAAATATCCTGCGTCCCCAACAACACACGAAAGAAATCTGTGACATAGGCAGATTTAACTCAAAATTTATTCTTTGGATGTTATCGTAAAAATTTGGAATTGCCAAGAACAACAATGAATTAATCTATTTTTGGAAGCGACAATCTTTTTTTCAGGCCGAATGCTGTTACAAAAAGCTTTTTGGGTGTTTAGGATGTTTCAATAGATAATTCTTATCAATTAATGTATAAATATTTTTTAGACTACTACCACTAGCCTTTGTCAAAGATGTACGACTTGACTAAACCCGTATTAAGTGGTCAGTATTGCAAAATATAATCTAAAAGTCCAGTTCTTTGAAATACTTGTTTTTTTAATATCGTTTCAATTATTCTTATACATTTAACTATCTAATCAGGTTTGAATTCTTCAAGTTGAATGTATTTTACCATTCATAGCTTAGATAAAGGAAAGCATATTTCTCCACCACTCTCGTTTGTTGCCAAAACTCAATAACTACACTTGATACATAGACAGATTTCGATCGTGATGGTCGGTTGAGAAGTAAACTTTACGGTTGAAGAGTTGACTTTCAATTTCTCATCATGAACTTTCCTTATTTATGTTTCAACGTCACAGTATAACCTGCATATGAAGTATTATACATCTCCTTGTTGGTGCCATATGATGCCTTTTCTATCAAGATTTTGCTCTCAAGGAAGCTACTGAATTGATAATAAATTTTAAAAAGTAAAATGCATTTTTGTGCCTTTGAATCAAAGTAATACACGTAGTTCTAAAATGACATTTTTCATTAAAAAAAATCGACATATAAGAGATAAAGGTTCTGTATGATATTGCAATAAGAAAACTGCGGCTAAGAAAACTAGCATATATATCATTACAATGAGAAAATCATTTATTCAACAATCGACCTCTTTTAGTAATTTGACTATAAAAATATGAATCGTACCTCGAAGCATTTTTTAAATTTACATTGAGGGTGTCAACAGAATTGATACGAATGAATTAGAGATACTGAAGAGATTGTCATGGTACTATTCTGGTATTCGGATCGATATAGTATGTCCCTTTACTTGGTGGTATATATATCATATTATAGGTGGTCTTATACAGAAGTTATCCCTCATTTGACGATATTTATGGAAAATATCATTTTATACCTTCCCGTGCTTTACCTCATTTAATGACAAAGATATAGGTAAAAGGTAACAGGTGCGTAGATGGACGATCTCGTGGAATTAAATGAAATTTTGCAAGCCTCTAAAACATATTTAACTGCATGCTTATATCAAAAAGTTTACATAAGTAACTTTTACTGCTTTTTGGAGATAAAGCAAATTGAATACTCCGGAAGTGCAAATGTATGAGATGCACGTAATTGAAAAAAATAATTGAATAATTTTACTTTAAATTGTATTAATTTTCTCAAAAACCTCTCCTTCGAATTTTCTATAAAAATGATGTGTTATTTCAACTAAAATTTCCGTTTTATTGATATAACATATATTGGGGTCATCGAATTCATGTTTGCTGTAAAAAATAATTCTTGAAAATGCATATGTAATATCTAAAACGTCGAAAACCAATCTAATTAGAATATAGTTCTCTGATTTCGTTATACTCATATACGAGCACGCGAGTTAATATAGGTCTGAATTTTAATCAGATTGGTAGAAAACCACTATGCAGTCACAACATCTCGTTTACATTTGTCTTTTCGGCGCTGTTAATTGTTTATACGTATCTAGGAAAGTAGTTTTACAAGCTTTACTGGCACTAGGACGACAGTCCTTTCTTTATGAAGAGATAAAAAGGACAATTTTTTATGAGGTGTTTTGTTATGAAACATTTATATATACATATAACTGAAATATCAGGATACATTATCTTCCACGCTGCTTCGGGTACTGATTTATAACATCTCTTAAATTTTTTGTTGAAATATCTAAAAAAAAATATATATTGAGAAACTAAGGTTCCAGTTCCATCAGAAAAAGTTGACCTTGTGTGGATTTGACAATTCTTTGTATGCAGTGTCGTAGGAGTAGATTGAAAAGTGGACAGGTGACATATTTCTGAAACTGATCCCTTTTTGGTAAATAACTCCTCAAGTATTCAGGTATTCATACATACTCTCGACTATCAAAGTTTGTTTGTTTGAGCGTTTCTAATAAAGGTAAATAAAAAAAAAGCGCATCTGACGCAACCCGTTTATAGAGTGGTAATTTCAATTTCAATTAACAACTACATGATTTGTTTTGTAGTAATTATGCTTTAAAAGCAAGTAGATACCAGAGAGGCAATCGAAATCGCCAGTTTAAATGAACAGACAACATGATGGTCTAAAGAAAAAGATTAAACGACAAACAGTTGTCAACAAAATAAAAAAAAATAAAACAATGTAGAAAGATAACGAAAATTGAAGTCATCAGTTTATTCCTCAGCCGATCCTTGCCGTCGATTTTAACTCATTTTTTAACGTTCTGATAACGTAAAAGAGAGGAGAAAGATACCATAGGGACATTCAAACTCATAAGTCGAAAATAAACTGACAACGCCAAAGGCAAAACAAGAAAAAAACCAAATGACAAACAACAGAATGCAAAACACAACACAGAAAACTAAAGAGTGAGCAACACGAACCCCACCAAAAACCGGGGATGATCCGGAAGGGTAAGGAGATCCTGATCGAAATGTGACACCCGTCGTGTTGCTCCTGTAAGAAAACCCCCGTTGATTATTCTAATTCGGTAGGTCACATTCGAGGAAAAGGAGGACGGGATTGTGGTTACGACGATTGGAACATATCCGTCGTCATTTGTGAAACAAATATTCCATAACGGTCAACCAACTCGTGATGGCGTTCGTAAAATTTTCGAAGGGATGATTTCAACTTCACTTGGAACTCTTGGTTTAATAGCTTCCTTGTGAGCAGCAACCCTCTATCAAAGAAATCATGATAGGAAACACAAGCTCTGTAATATCGTATCAATTGAGAGATACATACTTCATATGTAGGTGCTGCTGGAATATTGCTACATTGGAATGGAAAATTCACAATTGTGAAGCTGAAATCATCTCTTTTGTCGTAAAGTTTTGTTCTCAACCGACCCTCATTGTCAATTTCTAGATGTAAGTCTAGATATGAGACAGACTTAACTGTATCTGTTGTATCCTTTATTTCAAGTTCGATGGGATAGACGCGTTCAACATAGTCACCAAACATTAAATTATTTAGTGAGAGGACATCATCTATATATAGCGGAAAGTGAAGTTTAAGGATTATGCTAGCGTTTTTTCATTCTTCCTAAGAAGCTCCTGTATGAAGTCAGCCTCATACGAATAAAGGAACAAGTCGGTAAGAAGAGGTGCACAATTGGTTAGCATCATGAGAATGTCGAGTATAACATAGAGATTGTTTTAGTACATATTTGAATACAGTTTTTTGGGCATCAATAGTATTTTAAAGATAAAACAACAAGCAATCAATCTTTTTTTACGTTTTGTAAGAATCAGTTCAATGCTCTACTCATTTGTGCTTTGGGTTTAAATATATTCAACGAAATCAATCCTGCGATAATTAGATATTAAAAAGATTATAGGGTAAAAACAGGCATTTGAATGAAATATTTGAAATTTAAAAATATGGATTTAATTGAGGTCTGGAGCTGGCATGTCAGTAACTGCTAGTAGTCCTTTGTCAAGGCTTTAACTAGGCATATTGTTTTAGTGAGGCAGAACTGAAACATTTCGGAAGGGGGTCTGGGATAAATGGTGTAAAATCCTGCATTCTGGGCATTTCCAGAGAGCTTGACATCGTTGAGACAAGCTGTCCAGAGTTTTTATTTCAGTCTGACACTTTTTACATATTTTTTATATTTTAAGACATGTACTAACACCAAATTTTTAACAACTTTATCTAAATTTATATGTCAGATTAACATCCAAATATCAATATGAGTCTGCCGCCAGAACATAGAACAACATCGACTCAGTAGCAATTGTTATTCAAATCGGAGTTTGCCAATTTTTTTATGACCGGTTTCGTCAAATCGTTTCAGAATATTTGGTCTGCTGACATCCTTATCGCAATGAACATGGAGCATGGTAAGACTGCAAAGTCTCTAACATCCCATAGTCCCGAATTAGAAAACACGATGTCCTACTGTCCCTCAATCATGTCAAAATTGAATTACGATGTTCTTTCAAATTTTAAGGTAAAAGAAACAGGGATAAAAACGAATCCATGCAGGTTTCATATTATTTATATTTCGTTTATCTGTAAAAAGAACGAATAAAGTTGGGGAAAACGGGGAAATGAATACTCAGACAGGACTGCTCCCATGCGGTGCCCCAGTACTTGATTTGCCAATCTATTCATAGTTTTTGGATTAGTTTCAATGAAAATATATTCAATACTGGAACTCTTAACACCTGTTAACATTCATTAGTTTACTAGAATTAATCCTTCCTCACCTTCAGTATCGCTTTTCCTTTTTCTGTAAGAGCCTGTTTTTAACCAGAGATCCATGATGATTACCGGTTACCAGGTTTATGTAATCGAGAAACATCACCCGGTGAGATGCTGAGTTTAATTAAATTAATTAAGATTGAGACAGAAACATCAAACGACTATTTTTCGTATTTTTTTTTACCATAAACAAATACACAAAAAAAAAATAGTGTCGAAATTTTAGTACTTGCCTCAATGGTAGTTACGGCCTTGTTTGTTTATTTATGTTAATCATTGCCATTTCGCTTAGTTTCTTCTTTTACCTATTCTAACATCGGACTCGGACTCCTTTTGAACTAAGTATTACTGTGCGTATTGCTGTGTGTGGGTTTATTCCACATTGGCTAGAGGTATAGGGGGAGGGTTGAGATATCACAAAACATGTTTTATCCCGCCGCATTTTTTTCACCTGTCAGGAACCTCTGGCCTTTGTTAGTCTTGTATGTTTTTATATAAATTTTGGCTCATTTATATGTTTCGGAGTTTAGTGTAGCGTACATTTTCGCTGAACTAGTATACATTATGGTTTAGGGGCCAGCTGGAGCCCGCCTCCGGGTGCTGGATTTTCTCGCTGTGTTGAAGACCCATTGGTGGCCTTGGGCTGTTTTTTTCTCTTTGGTGGGGTTGTTGTCTCTTTGACAAATTCCCCGTTTTCATTCTCAATCTTATTTCATTCTTGAAAAAAACGCTTCAAGTGCTATTGACCGTCTTATCTAGTTAATTCTCTATATTTCAGGTTCCAACAGATTGCTACTAACTTGAACAAGAACAAGGAATATGAAACGGCATATCAGTTTAAAACCCGAGAATACTACAGGAGGCTAGCTAAGATATCCACTGTTGCCTGAAGATGTGGTCACTAGAAAAAAAATAATCAGCAATAACACTCTTAACAGGTTTCATGACGCCGGTCTCACCCTGAAATTATTTTGTTTTGACAGTATTTGTGGGTGACCAGTAAGTACTAAAAATCGTTAGGTCATCGGATTAAGACTTGAAATACCATTTTAACTGAAAAAAGTGAGTATATCATACCAGTAGTGTCCATTGTTGGAGATAGACCTAGGTGAGCGACACGGGGCACTGCTTTGGAGCCGCAAGTTTATCGTACTGGGCGAGCTTAAAAACGTATGTTGACCTCTAAATGTCTTTTGTCTCCGATTTTAAGTATAATGTATTGCATACGCGATATTTTTTAACCATGGATTAATTATTATGAATAGAAATTCAAGTGACTGTGATTACACACTCATAGAACTATCAGTTTGCATGGGGAAAAGAGTGAGAGAAAAAATAGAAGACGATATCCAATGTAGCTTAATCTAACCAGTACTTTCAGTAAAGCTCTCAAAAATCTTAATATGAAGATTTATGAAAGATTCCATATACAGACGGCATGTAAATAAACTGTATATTATAAATTAAGGTATGATTGCTAACACTGGCTAATGAGACAACTCTCCACAAGATACCAAATGACACAGAAATTAACAACTATAGATCACCGTATACTTGTATAATATTCAGAACAGTGTACGTTTTTTAACTACAGTCTTCAAATATTCGATAAGAGGGTTTCTTTAAGGACAGAAGAGATACAGTGGTACGACAAGATGAGATCCAAGGCTTCCCTAAAGAGCCTCGATAAGGATTTCTTCCCTTGTATTAACTCTTTTTCAAAAAGTCCCTTTTCGTCCATTACGATCAAAAACGAACTTCCTGTGTAAACAAAAAAATCATGTGGAAGAAATCACCAGAAATCGAAAAATATATGACTTTTTAACATTTTTAACATTCCAATGGGGAAAAGTTTGTTACTCTTAGCTGACATAAATGTGGCATAACTGAACACAGACATAAACTGTTATATCTGATTGCTTGTTTTTGTTTAACAGTTAAAATGAATGAACTTCAAAAATTAGAATATTTATCTTTGGTGTCAAAAGTGTGCACTGAGCTTGACAATCACTTAGGACTAAATGACAAAGACCTTGGTAAGTGTGAATAAATTGATTTCCTATAAACATATTATATAACAAAGTTCTGTGAAATATTTAGGCCTGAATATTGATAATTCTCTTTCTGGAGAAAAAATTTTAAATAATATTATTCAAAAGATAAATTCTAGATTGAAGTTCCTATACAGACAGGCCAAATGATTATCAGAACAATCTAGAAAGACTTTAGTTACAGCTCTAATTCAATGTCATTTTGACTATGCCTGTTCTGCATGGTATGCTGGTGTCAGCAAAAAAATATAAAGATAAGTTACAAGTATTACAAAACAAATGTGTTAGATTTATAAAAAATACTGGATATAGATCAAAAGTTGACCATAATGTATTGAATAGTATTGTTTATGTTAATATTGAAAATCGTGTTAAACAATTGAGATTAAACCATGTTCATAATATCTATTACCATCATTGTCCTAATTATATGTATACAAATTTTACAAAGGTGAGACATCTTCATCATCATTTCACACGAAATAGTGAATATAACTTCTGGGTTCCACCAGTAAAGAGTCAACAAAAAGATACATTTTATTTTAATGGCATACAAGATTGGAATATGTTGCCAAATAATGTTAAAAAAATAAAGAAAATAAAGGATTTCAAAATTAGTGTTAAAGAGTACTTGACCAAAAGTTATAGTGCGGCCTCATCAGACTTCTTTTTATATTATTAAACTCATTTTTTATTCAAAATATTCTTATATGAATTTTTTATGTCATATTAATTTGTGTGATATCTTTTTTGTATGTCGAAACTATAAGCCGTTTACATGAAGGGACCCCATTGGAAACAAGCTTTAAAGCTTTCATGGGTTATCCCTGATAAAATATCAGCAAATTTTTTCCATGCAGTTAAAGATTATCTACACTCATAAAATACCATTATATTTTACAAAGTATGTGTTAGTAATGTCTTTATGTATCGTATATATTGAGTATTGTATTAACTCATATGCTTGATATTTTATTGAATAAAATATTATTATTATTATTAAGAGGCAGGTGCTACCTGATGAGCTCCCGAAGGTTATCAGGTGCGATCCAGTATTTTGAAAATGGTGGGACTCTTAGCAAGACAACGTTATGAGTGGAACTTGTAAACAGTCTATGCAATAATCATATATGAAGCCCCAAAAGATGACCCTGGCAGCCCCTTGGTTTCACCTCTGGTTATTGTTTTTTTATCAAATAGATCTTGCATACTTTTGTTTTACTTATCATCATCATGATCATTACTTCTAGGTAATCAGACAAACTAAATTACATGATAGGGTATGCTCTTCAGGTACAAATTTCGGAAAATCTTATGCTCATGATGTTTTACGAAAAAATTTGAAAAGAACAAAAACTGAAAACTCCTCCAAAAAAATATCAGACACACAAACAAAGGTAAACAATAGCGTACAGCACACAGTCCAAAAAGCCTGACTTGGTACAGATACAGATACAAATTATGGTGAGGTTTAACCAGTCTTATGTGTGCACAAACCTGGTATCAGGTCGTTCTTGGCCCTAGTCAATCTGGTCCCAGGTTGATCTGCCCCATACTTAAATGATGCATTAATACAATCGAAATAGGAAAGTCTTTGCCTCCCGAACTGTTTGGTTCAGATTAATTGAAACTACGAATATTTTATTTGAGAGGAAGATCCTGAAAGAAACTAGACAAGTTAATTTCTCTGAGCTTTGATTGGATTGTAAAATGTCAATGCACGCAATAAGAAGTACAGAGTTGTGTAAGTTTTGGTTTTTAAGAGGATGCCATGACAAAATTCTTGAATAATACCTACAATGTATAACATATCCATTACTCTTGAACACTCTCTGTTACTGAAATCATCCGGAATTTTCTTCAATAAACCATAACCTCTGCATGAGATACATTCCAGTGATGTTCCGTTCCTAAATATACTTTTCTTCACTTCAAATTCATCACATTATCTGAATTAGCTTTAAAAAATGTATCCTGTTTCAACAAAAAAAAGAAATAGCAAACACTGTGTCCAGTGCACGTGGTATCTGTTGTTCCTTCAATATTTATATAGAAACAGTGTTGTGTCTGATAGTGTCTGCCTGTAGTCTTTGTTTTTTAACATTTTTATATAGAAATAGGTGTTTCAAGATGTGTTACTATCTTATAAACTACAACTTGTTTCCAGTTGACATGGTAGGGTTGATTCATTAAATTCGTATCATAATTTTAAATGATTTACATGTACATTCTAAAGTATCCCATTCATCAACTTATCTACAAAATGTAATATATGTTAGTACACAAAAACAGTATCCCATTCATCAACTTATCTACAAAATGTAATATATGTTAGTACACAAAAACACATGTCAACTATATTATGCTTCGAAAAAAGATCATATATAATGACTGAGTAAAAGTGCTTATATGACATTGATTTTATTCAGGATATTTTTGTTAAAAAGGAAGTTTTCTTTATGAAAATATTCAAAGAAATTTTTTTTAAAAGTCAAATAAATTGGAAAGCAGGGTCAAAATGTGTTCGCTACTACAATGACTACAAAAAGCTAACTAAGGTTGCTATAGTCCTACAACATTGTTATGAGTTATATGGCTGTGCATTTTCGTTTTGAGTTTATAAATTTTTAGGCTACACATGTAGTATTTCAATTTTTCTAGTTTTTCGAACTGCAAAGTGAGATCAGATTTGACAAGTTTTCTACAAATGTATAGCATTTTCTGCACTGAATTCAGTGTGATAAGAAAATGACCCGAGTAAGACAGTTTAAGATATTATTTCCTGGAATGTGATTTAATGGTAAAATGCCTATTCCTGCATAATATTTACTTATATTTCATAGAAATTTGGAAACACTGACAAATTTCTGAACTATAATCTTGAAATTCATATAATTTAAAATAAATTTTATGGCCAGAATTTTAAAGTTTCTTATGAGATACATGTAAATACTTCATGATTTTTATGAATTATCATATGCATTCAAGCTCAAATAAGAGCACTGAATAATCTGGTTTGTTATTGAATTAATAGGCAATCAATATTAATTTTAAAAAATAAGACAGAACAGTCATGACAGTATAATTGTAATCTTTATCAATGAAGTCTGTGTAGCCTAAAGAGAGCTTTGAAGGTTTGTCTTTATTCTTGACTGAATTTTTATGAATTTTTTGTAGCTGAGTTTGTGATTGCTTTGGCTGAGAAAAATGACACATTTGAGAAATATAAAAAAGTGTTGGATGAAAATGGTGCAGAATTTTCAGTAAGTATCTATTTCAATACTGTATTTGTAATGATTTATAATTAGGCCTGGTCATATTTTATTTGCAAATTTAGAAGAAATTACCTATACACTGTATTTTACTTACATCTATTTAAATCTCTTATTTTGCACCAATATTTTAGAAGTTCAATTTAGAGAGTTTGTGTATTTTTTCCTGAGGCAAAATGTTTGTTTGAGGATTGATCCGAATGAACTAAAAAGTCTTAGTTCTGTAATAGTTATCCCATGATGAGGACGCAGCGTGTCAGTGTAAAATCACCCCGATGGCCGGAGGCCAGAGGGTGATCTTACACTGACACACTAAGTTCGAGTGGGATAACTATTTTACATCCCAGCTCTTCTAGACTATACGAAAAAAAGCATTTACACTTCATAACATCTAGTTCAGAATGCCATACAATAATTATAATATGCTTTATATATTACTATATAGTATATACCCTTTATGAGCCCAGGATACAATGTTTCTATATGTTAAATTAATAGTGAGTATGTATCCAGTCGTCCTGGTGTAGGGGTAGGAATCGTGGCTTCACATGCTTAAGGTCTGGAGTTTGAATCCCCGCTTAGACACTGGAAATTTAGTGGATTTTTTCCGCATAAATTTTGAAAGTTAGTCTTTATTCCGAATAAATATTTCTAAGTTTTATTGTGTGTTCAACATTCCCGCCAAAATGTTACAGAACAAAGAAACTCAAGGTAGGGTTATCTGGTAGGGCTGATCCATCTCAGATCACCCATGTTAGAACAAAGCAGTTGGGATGTAATGTTTATGAATTACATGTACAAAATGTACCAGAGTTTTAAAAGTCAAACTCACCTTTAGATTGAGTTATGTTGTTTCTTAATGTCCAGGGATTAGTATTTTATTTATATTCAAGATAGCTTTCTCAACAGTTTAGTTCCTGAAGATTTAAAGTCTAGCTGATCAGCCTTTTTTGAATTTACTGTTTAAAATCCTTTTAAACTATCATATGATATAAGAATCATAAATACATCTTGTAATGTAAAGTAACATTTTTTACTATTTAGGATTCTTTGGTTGCCAACTTGTTACGACTTATAAATAGAATGAAACCAAAACCACCAGATGCAGAAAAGAATTGCAGTGACATTACAGAGAGTATTCCTCAAACTGATAAAGATCTTCAAAAGAAATTGTTTCCAGGTTTAGCACTTCCCAACAATCCTAATGTCATAGTAAGTTACTGTAATAAAGGATTTTCTAGGAAGTTCATCTCATTTTTCTAGTTAATCACTAGGAACTTGAGTGAAAATTGTGCTGTTGCCATTAATTGGTCTAATTGTACAGTTAGTTTGCTATAAACTGGTACTGGTTCTCCTGGGGATTAAGTCTGTAAAGTCTGTAAGTCAGTTTTCAAAGTGAATAAAAGGAAACTGATTCTTGGTCGCAATGATTCTCAATGATCTAAAGGTACATGTATATTCAGACTAGAGTAACTGAAATTGAGAATGGAAACGTCGAATGCGTCAAAGAGACAACAACCCGACCAAAGAGCAGAAAACAGCCACCAATGAGTCTTCAATTTTAACTGTTTAAGGGATATACATTTTGTAGTAAAGGTACAGTCCATTCATGGTATATGTAGTCAGCTTGCAGACCCATAGCCAGGAATTGTTTGGTGTGGTTACCTACCATTACATTGTGGGGTCTGGTGCAAAGGGTGCAAAAAATCCTTCATTGTGGCAATTTCCAAAATAAAATATCAACATTAATAGTTTTTAATGGTTATTAATGGAGGTAAAAAAATGATATAGTGCAGGGTTTCCACTGGTAGTCACCATATGCAATTTTGCATTTTGTGAAAATATTAAATGGTTTCTAAAAATGATCATTATTTGTGAAAAACATTGGAGAAAGAATTATAATGGTTCGATGTTGTCCATCTTGTTTATTTGTTGTAACTAACCATGTTCACCCTCTTCAAATGATATGTATTTTTATGGACCCACCACTAAGTGGTCCTAGTTGTTTTACCCTTGTCTGTCATTCCGTCCTTCTGCAACATAATAGTTAAACGCCTAACATATTGAGCTGATTTTTAGTGTGTGAGTCAACTATGATGAGTTACAGATCGAGTTTACATTTGGTTCCCCTCTGCTTATTAATGCTGAAATTACAGGCTTTGGACTTTGAAAATTTGTGAAAATAACAGTTATACAGATTTTTTTTCTAAATGCCTTCATAAATTGAGCTGATTTTTAGTATGAGAGTCTACTATAATGAGTTACAGATCAAGTTTGCGTTTGGTTTAGCTCTGTTGATTTTATCAACCTTTCACTCAGGCTTTCAGTATCAAAGTTTCACTCCTAAAAATGGCTCCAAACTTTTTTTTTGCGAGCGGGGCCATTCTCGTCATTCCAACACGTCTAGTTGAATTTAAAAATTGTGGAATGAGCTCTGAGGACATGCAAAATTTCAGCAAAATGCTTTTTAAATTAAATATACAGCTCTTGTCACTTTTTGAAATTAGTTAAAAAATCTTCCAAATTGACTTCTGTCAAAGTCTTATTTTTGGAATATTTCATGCTTATTTTCAGCAGCTTATAAAATGTCTGAGCTTTCAAATACATGTAGTACATCATTGACATGTATTTCTATATTGAATAATTGACATTAACAAGAACACTGGAGATATCCTTGCTAAAGAGTGTATCAGTACAATAATACACATCCAAACATGAAACAAATGAGGGGAAGCACAGGATATTGTTTTGATTCCTAAAGTTAATTTTTGCCATTTCAGAATATGTTGAAAGATGAAGAAATAAAAACAGAGGTAAATGAAGATAAAGCTGTTGCAGATAATATGTTGGGAGAACTTGAAGCTTTGATGAATAAACCTATTCCTGATAAAAGGTAAAAACAGATAATGTGTTGGGAGAACTTGAAGCTTTAATGAATAAACTTATTCCTGATAAAAGGTAAAAACAGATAATGTGTTGGGAGAACTTGAAGCTTTAATGAATAAACTTATTCCTGATAAAAGGTAAAAACAGATAATGTGGTAGGAGAACTTGAAGCTTTGATGAATAAACCTATTCCTGATAAAAGGTAAAAACAGATAATGTGTTGGGAGAACTTGAAGCTTTAATGAATAAACTTATTCCTGATAAAAAGTAAAAACAGATAATGTGTTGGGAGAACTTGAAGCTTTAATGAATAAACTTATTCCTGATAAAAGGTAAAAACAGATAATGTGTTGGGAGAACTTGAAGCTTTGATGAATAAACCTATTCCTGATAAAAGGTAAAAACAGATAATGTGTTGGGAGAACTTGAAGCTTTAATGAATAAACTTATTCCTGATAAAAGGTAAAAACAGATAATGTGTTGGGAGAACTTGAAGCTTTGATGAATATACTTATTCCTGATAAAAGGTAAACAGATAATGTGGTAGGAGAACTTGAAGCTTTGATGAATAAACCTATTCCTGATCAAAGGTAAAAACAGATAATGTGTTGGGAGAACTTGAAGCTTTGATGAATATACTTATTCCTGATAAAAGGTAAAACAGATAATGTGGTAGGAGAACTTGAAGCTTTGATGAATAAACCTATTCCTGATCAAAGGTAAAAACAGATAATGTGTTGGGAGAACTTGAAGCTTTGATGAATATACTTATTCCTGATAAAAGGTAAAACAGATAATGTGGTAGGAGAACTTGAAGCTTTGATGAATAAACCTATTCCTGATCAAAGGTAAAAACAGATAATGTGTTGGGAGAACTTGAAGCTTTGATGAATATACTTATTCCTGATAAAAGGTAAAACAGATAATGTGGTAGGAGAACTTGAAGCTTTGATGAATAAACCTATTCCTGATCAAAGGTAAAAACAGATAATGTGTTGGGAGAACTTGAAGCTTTAATGAATAAACTTATTCCTGATAAAAGGTAAAAACAGATAATGTGTTGGGAGAACTTGAAGCTTTGATGAATATACTTATTCCTGATAAAAGGTAAAACAGATAATGTGGTAGGAGAACTTGAAGCTTTAATGAATAAACTTATTCCTGATAAAAGGTAAAAACAGATAATGTGTTGGGAGAACTTGAAGCTTTAATGAATAAACTTATTCCTGATCAAAGGTAAAAACAGATAATGTGTTGGGAGAACTTGAAGCTTTGATGAATATACTTATTCCTGATAAAAGGTAAAACAGATAATGTGGTAGGAGAACTTGAAGCTTTGATGAATATACTTATTCCTGATAAAAGGTAAAACAGATAATGTGTTGGGAGAACTTGAAGCTTTGATGAATAAACCTATTCCTGATAAAGGGTAAAAACAGTTAATGTGTTGGGAGATCTTGAAGCTTTAATGAATAAACTTATTCCTGATAAAAGGTAAAAACAGATAATGTGTTTGAAGAACTTGAAGCTTTGATGAATAAACTTATTCCAAATAAAGGGTAAAAACAGATGTTTGGAAAACTTGAAACTTTGATGAATAAACCTATTACTATTAAAAGGTCATAACAGATAATATGTTAGGTACGATGATGATAAATGGTGTTGAACGTACCTATCACTAATAAAAGGTTAAAAATAAGAAGAATGTTAAACTTATATAAATAGAATGTCATTGCCAAAAAAGATAATTGCTTTGAGCACTTGAATTTTGAAATAAGGTACATTTAAATGTTTAGAGATCAAATAATTAACAAAACATGACACAGGAGAAGGGTCATAAAAAGGTAAAATCTTGAACAAAAAAAGACATTTTAAAGGTCATAGATGATTTTTAAAGGCACAGAGTGAACAGAGATAACTCAGCAGATATGTTCTTAAAGGAACTATGTTAACAAAAATTACCAAGGAGTAGTTTTAGGTTCCTTTTAGTAACATTTTGTCTAAAAGTTACCTACAGATGGATTTGAATGTCCCATAGTTTACAACATTGACATACCAGTAACAGATTTATTCTTAAAATTTAAAAAAATGACAGAGAGAGACATTTTTAAATTCACAATTGTGAACAAAATAATTCAGGTTCAACTTAACCTTTTATGGTAATATCATGAATAAGGCCATACCATTTATAATGTTTGAAATATTTTGTATTGTATATAGAGTTGAGAAAGATAGAGAAAGAAGAAGAGACAGAAGCAAAAGTAGAGAACGAGATAAAAAGAAGTAAGATATCTATGCATAATTTATTGCATATATAACTATGAACTTTATCATTCTATAAGACATTTTTTGTCTTTGTAAAAAGATAAATCTCAGATAAGAATTGACTTTCTAAAGAATTTCAGCTACTACAACCATATACATATATTTATAGTTTATGGTCTCCCATGACCTGTCATCTGTTTCCCTGTCTCCTGGACAACTTTGTGTATTTTTTTGTTTCTGTATTCTTTATATGAACTATCTCCCATAAGAATTGACCTTCAAAGAATTTCAGCTACTTCAACCATTTACATATAATTATATCCAATGGTCAGCTATTGACTTGTCATCTGTTTCCCTGTCTCTTGAAACATTTTGAATTCTCTTGTGAACCATTGAAACAAAGGAGAGTAACTACACAGATATATAATTGCAACTGTTGAACTAAATGTTTATATTACTGCCATGCATACTGATAAGGTTTACATTCCTCGACAGTGACAGCCAGAAATAGGTTTTTTTCGTTGGTTGAAACTTCAGACATTTTTCATTTTTATACGCCCGTTTACAGGACGTATTATGGTATACCGTTGTCCGTCTGTCCGTCCGTCTGTCCGTCTTCAACATGTCGGACATTAACTCAAAAACACTTTAACCAATTTGCATAAAACTTTGGTGAATTGTTTATATCTATTGACGTGAGCTCCCTTTCGTTTTTTATAAATTTTAGATTTTACGTTTCCGAGTAATGAGGTTTTATTCATTAAAAAAAGAGGGATTTTCCAGTTTTCGGACAATATCTCAAGAATGCTCTCACCAACTAGCAAGAAATTGTGGTGAATTGTTTATATCTATTGACATGAGCTCCCTTTCGATTTTTATCAATTTTAGATTTAACGTTTCCAAGTTACAGGGTTTTATTCATAAAAAAGGGGGATTTTCCAGTTTTCTGACAAAAACTCAAAAATGCTTTCAGCAGTTCTTATGAAACTTTGATGAATTGTGTATATCTATTGTTGTAACCTCCCTTTAGAATTTTATAAATCTTACAGTTTACATTTCTGAGTTGTTGGGTTTATTCATTAAAAAAGGGGGGATTTTCCATTTTTCGGACAATAACTCAAAAATGCTGTCAGCAATTCTCATGTAACTTTGGTGAATTGTTTATATCTATTGATGTAAGCTCCCTTTTGATTTTCATAAATTTCTAATATGACATTGAGAATTCATTGAACTTTATTTGTTTATAATCTGACAACACATTTTCTAAGTATTGCGCAACAGCACAATGTATTGCACAACAGCAAGAAATCTTTAATTGAATATAAATTCAATTAATATAACCAATTTCAAGTTTTTCATTTATTCAGAAACCTATAATATGTCAAATATTTAATTACAATCCAAATTCAGACCTGTATCAAGCTTGAATATTGTGTCCATTTTTGCCCCAACTGTTCAAGGTTGGACCTCTGCGGGCGTATCCAGCTGCGCTCAGCGAAGCAGTTTATTGAATAGTTTAATCAATTGACAAATAAACATTTTAGAATAATCCTTATGGGAGTTATTCAAATGATCATTAGTTGACTAGTATTACAATCAGTAGAGACTAGAGGCTATGTGAAATACAGTCAATTTTATATTCATCGCAATGGTTTAATGATTGGAACCAAATATGGCAGAATTGCTGTGTGGATAACTGTATTTTGTGACTCTATTCCCTATCAGCCTTGTATAATGAAGACAAATTTTCCATGAAAAATGCCTTACAGTTAAGAGCAAATTTGCAGGAAGTCAACTGTTTAGTTATGTACTGATTTTTATTATTTATTGACCAGGAGACAAAGCAATTTGGCCATTAACAGGGAACTTGGTTTTGAAAGAAAATGAAATGGGTTCCATCCTTGAAACAAAAACTATTTTTGAGATTGTATACCTGTAAATATTCGTCTGTTAAATTAAATTAAAATCAGATGTGTATAAATTCTGTTCTTGACATGCTTTATATTGAACAATTTGTCTGGTTAGTACAACAAGCAGACATTATGAAGATCCATGGATTAGTAATAATAACAAAAAATGAAGAAAAAAGGTATCATGTCAGTGTTGTTCACACTGAGATGGGATTTTTATTTTCAGTACATTTTTAACCGGATTTTCGAAGGAAAAATCGGTTATTGTTTTGGGGATGTCCCATGGGCAGGCGGGCCGGCGGCTGCCAAACAGTGTCCGTTCATTAACATGAAAACGCTTTGACGATTTTTTTTCAAATTTAGATATGTTGTTTCCTGTGACTAAATGAAGGTCAAGTTCAATTTTCACGGTTTTAGCTTTTCTCGTTGTTGAGTTGTAGACCTTTCAGTAGCCAAAAGGGATATTTATTATATGATTGAGTGATTTCCCTTTGAACAGAAATGGTGTAGTTAATAAGTTTATGTATAGATAGTCTATCAATGATTGTATCTGTTCAATTGATTTTAGTCAGGAGCTGTCAAAAATTTCTTTATAACTATTTTTTTTAAGTCATGTGTATTTTAAAGGTAGATGTCACAGTTGTTATGTGGTATTTTATTTTTGTTGTGTGTGTTAATGTTTGATTTTTACTTGATCCTGTTTGGGGGTCCAGATTTGCAAATATCATTAAAATTAGATAATAATCTATTTTTATTATACGACCGCAAAAAAAATTTGCAGTCGTATATTGGTATGATGTTGGCGTCGTTGTCGTCGACGTCGTCCAAAGACACATTGGTTTTCGCACTCTAACTTTAGTTTAAGTGAATGGATCTCTATGAAATTTTACCATAAGGTCCAATACCACAAAAGGAAGATTGGGATTAATTTTGGGGGTTATGGTACCAACAGTTAAGGAATTAGGGGCCAAAAAGAGGCCAAAAATAAGCATTTTTGTAACTTCCAGACATAACTTGTGTGTTAGTTTATGGATCTTTCTGAAATTGTACCACAAGGTTCCATATCACAAAGGGAATACTGGGATTGATTTTGGGGGTAATTGCCCAAAACTTTTAGGAATAAGGGGCCAAAAAAGGGGCAAAAAACAAGAATTTTTCTAGTTTCATGACAATAACTTGTGTGTAAGTGTATGGATCTTTCTGAAATTGTACTACAAGATTCCATATCACAAAGGGAAAGCTGGAATTGAGATTGGGGGTAATTGCCCAAAACGTTTAGGAATATGGGGCCAAAAATGGGCCAAAAATAAGCATTTTTCTAGTTTCCAGACAATAACTTGTGTTCAAGTGTATGGATCTCTCTGAGATTGTACTGCAAGGTACCATACCACAAAGGGAAGGCTGGGATTGAGTTTGGGGGTGATGAATCATAAGGGGGTTCACAAAATTTGGGGGAGGGATTTTTTTTCCTTTTTTTTTCTTTAAAATTTTCCATTTTAAATTGGTTATTTCTGATTTATATTTAAAAGCAAATAATAATGATATGGTTTGAATAGGTAAATTAAAAAATTTTAAGTTCTTAGACCACATTCATTCTGTGTCAGAAACCTATGCTGTGTCAAATATTTAATCACAATCCAAATTCAGTGCTGTATCAAGCTTGAATGTTGTGTCCATACTTGCCCCAACTGTTCAGGGTTCGACCTCTGTGGTCGTATCAAGCTGCGCCCAGCGGAGCATTTTATTAAAAGATAAATTTCATTACATTACATTGCGTAGATAAAGTTGTTGACATTGATAGATAAGTTGCAGATCTATATTACTTTGTGACAAATGAAAGAAAAAATATTGGGAACTATTAATTATATATATAAATTTAGATTACACTAAGTGTTTTTAAATAATTTTCACCTGTTATCAGATAAGAAAGCATGTGGTTAATATCAATCACACAATTATAATTGGAGTGACAAAATTATTTGAAAATTTTCTGTTTCCTAAGTGTTAATGATGATAAGCTCTGTAGGACAGTATAAATATAGTTTGAAATTTACTGTTCATTGTTAGACATTTTGAAGATAATTACAGATAAGTTTTATAGATTTTTAAAAGACATTGTATTAATGATTAAAGACATTTTAGATTTTTTTTTCTTTTCTTTGGTAAATTGTTTGAAAAAATTTGTGGTATGTTTTTTTTGTTATTGTTTGTTATTCTGTATAAACTAATTTTCTGAATGCTATATATATATTTTTTTTTCATGAAGTGAACTCCTTTAAAAACTAAGCTTATATTGTCTATTAATAAACATATACATTTTTATACGACCGCAAAATTATTGGTATGATGTTGGCATCGTCGTCATCCAGTATCGTCCTCGTCCGAAGACACATTGGTTTTCGCACTCTAACTTTAGTTTAAGTGAATGGATCTCTATGAAATTTTACAATAAAGTTCAATACCACAAAAGGAAGGTTGGGATTGATTTTGGGGGTTATAGTACCAACAGTTAAGGAATTAGGGGCCAAAAATAAGCATTTTTGTAACTTCCAGACATAACTTGTGTGTTAGTGTATGGATTTCTCTGACATTGTACCACAAGGCTCCATATCACATAGGGACTGCTGGGATTGATTTTGGGGTAATTGTCTCAAAATTTTAGGAATTAGGGGCCAAAAAAGGGGCAAAAAACAAGCATTTTTCTAGTTTCATGACAATAACTTGTGTGTAAGTGTATGGATCTTTCTGAAATTGTACTACAAGGTTCCATATCACAAAGGGAAAGCTGGAATTGAGTTTTGGGGTAATTGCCTAAAACGTTTAGGAATTAGGGGCCAAAAAGGGGCCAAAAATAATCATTTTTCTAGTTTCCAGACAATAACTTGTGTTCAAGTGTATGGATCTCTCTGAAATTGTACTGCAAGGTACCATACCACAAAGGAAAGGCTGGGATTGATTTTGGGGGTAATTGCCTCAAAATTGTAGGAATAAGGGGCCAAAAAGGGGCCAAAAACAAGCATTTTTCTAGTTTCCAGACAATAACTTGTGTTCAAGTGTATGGATCTCTCTGAAATTGTTCTGCAAGGTACCATACCACAAAGGGAAGGCTGGGATTGAGTTTTGGGGTGATGAATCTTAAGGGGGTTAAACAAATTTGGAGAAGAGATTTTCTTTCCTTTTTTATACGACCGCAAAAATTGAAAATTTTTTGGTCGTATATTGGTATGACGTTGGCGTCGTCGTCGTCGTCGTCGTCGTCGTTGTCGTCGTCGTCGTCGTCGTCCGGCGTCGTCTGGCGTCGTCCGAAGACACATTGGTTTTCGCACTCTAACTTTAGTTTAAGTGAATGGATCTCCATGAAATTTTACCATAAGGTTCAATACCATGAAAGGAAGGTTGGGATTGATTTTGGGGGTTATGGTACCAACAGTTAAGGAATTAGGGGCCAAAAAGGGGCCAACAATAAGCATTTTTGTAACTTCCAGACAATAACTTGTGTGTAAGTGTATGGATCTCTCTGACATTGTACCACAAGGTTCCATATCACAAAGGGAAGGCTGTAATTGATTTTGGGGGTAATTGCCTCAAAATGTTAGGAATTAGGGGCCAAAAAAGGGGCAAAAAACAAGCATTTTTCTAGTTTCATGACAATAACTTGTGTGTAAGTGTTTGGATATTTCTGAAATTGTACTACAAGGTTCCATATCACAAAGGGAAAGCTGGAATTGAGTTTGGGGGTAATTGCCCGAAACGTTTAGGAATTGGGGGCCAAAAAGGGGCCAAAAATAAGCATTTTTCTAGTTTCCAGACAATAACTTGTGTTCAAGTGTATGGATCTCTCTGAAATTGTACTGCAAGGTACCATACCACAAAGGGAAGGCTGAGATTGAGTTTGGGGGTGATGAATCATAAGGGGGTTCAAAAAATTTTGGGGGGGGGGGATTTTTTTTTTTTTCTTTTTTTTTTCTTTTTTTCCTTTTTTTTTTTCTTTTAAAATTTTCCATTTTAAGTTGGTTATTTCTGATTTATATTTAAAAGCAAATAATAATGATATGGTAGGAGATACACACCAAACAGGATGTGTAAATTATTATATAATAAGTATTGTGCAATAGCAAGAAATTTTCAATTGCACAGTATTGCACAATAGCAAGAAATCTTCAATTGCACAGTATTGCGCAATAGCAAGAAATCTTCAATTGCACAGTATTGCGCAATAGCAAGAAATATCCAATAGCACAATATTGCGCAATAGCAAGAAATTGTCAATTGTACAGTATTGCGCAATAGCAAGAAATAATCAATTGCACAGTATTGTGCAAAAGAAGATACTTCGTATAAATTGCTTATTTCTTGATCAATTTCAATGGGGTTTTATTCTTGAATTCTTGGGGTTCTTTAATATGCTGAATCTAACCGTGTATTAAGTTTTTAGATTTTGGGCCCCGTTTTTAAATTGGTCCACATTGAGGTCCAAAGGGTCCAAAATTTTACTTTGTTTGATTTCATCAAAAATTGAATTATTGGGGTTCTTTGATATGCCGAATCTAACCGTGTATTTAGATTCTTAATTTTTGGTTCTGTTTTCAAATTGGTCTACATAAAGGTCCAAAGGGTCCAAAATTAAACTTAGTTTGATTTCAACAAAAATTGAATAAATGGGGTTTTTTGATATGCTGAATCTAACCATGTATTTAGATTTTTGATTATGGGCCCAGTTTTCGAGTTGGTCCAAATCGGGGTCCAAAATTAAACTTTGTTTGATTTCAACAAAAATTGAATATATGGGGTTCTTTGATATGCTGAATCTAACCATGTATTTAGATTTTTGATTATGGGCCCAGTTTTCAAGTTGGTCCAAATCGGGGTCCAAAATTAAACTTTGTTTGATTTCAACAAAAATTGAATATATGGGGTTCTTTGATATGCTGAATCTAACCATGTATTTAGATTTTTGATTGTTGGGCCCCGTTATCAACTTTGTCCACATTGAGATCAAAAGGGTCCAAAATTAAACTTTGTTTGATTTCATCAAAAATTGAATATATGGGGTTCTTTGATATGCTGAATCTAACCATGTATTTAGATTTTTGATTATGGGCCCAGTTTTCGAGTTGGTCCAAATCGGGGTCCAAAATTAAACTTTGTTTGATTTCAACAAAAATTGAATATATGGGGTTCTTTGATATGCTGAATCTAACCATGTATTTAGATTTTTGATTATGGGCCCAGTTTTCAAGTTGGTCCAAATCGGGGTCCAAAATTAAACTTTGTTTGATTTCAACAAAAATTGAATATATGGGGTTCTTTGATATGCTGAATCTAACCATGTATTTAGATTTTTGATTGTTGGGCCCCGTTATCAACTTTGTCCACATTGAGATCAAAAGGGTCCAAAATTAAACTTTGTTTGATTTCATCAAAAATTGAATATATGGGGTTCTTTGATATGCTGAATCTAACCATGTATTTAGATTTTTGATTATGGGCCCAGTTTTCAAGTTGGTCCAAATCGGGGTCCAAAATTAAACTTTGTTTGATTTCAACAAAAATTGAATATATGGGGTTCTTTGATATGCTGAATCTAACCATGTATTTAGATTTTTGATTATGGGCCCAGTTTTCAAGTTGGTCCAAATCGGGGTCCAAAATTAAACTTTGTTTGATTTCAACAAAAATGGAATATATGGGGTTCTCTAATATGCTGAATCTAACCGTGTATTAAGTTTTTGGATTTTGGGCCCCGTTTTAAAATTGGTCCACATTGAAGTCCAAAGGGTCCAAAATTTAACTTTGTTTGATTTCATCAAAAATTGAATTATTGGGGTTCTTTGATATGCCGAATCTAACTGTGTATTTAGATTCTTAATTTTTGGTTCCGTTTTCAAATTGGTCTACATAAAGGTCCAAAGGGTCCAAAATTAAACTTAGTTTGATTTTAACAAAAATTGAATTTTTAGGGTTCTTTGATATGCTGAATCTAAACATGTATTTAGATTTTTGATTATGGGCCCAGTTTTCAAGTTGGTCCAAATCGGGGTCCAAAATTAAACTTTGTTTGATTTCAACAAAAATTGAATATATGGGGTTCTTTGATATGCTGAATCTAACCATGTATTTAGATTTTTGATTTTTGGGCCCTGTTATCATTTTTGTCCACATTGAGATCAAAAGGGTCCAAAATTAAACTTTGTTTGATTTCATCAAAAATTGAATTCTTGGGGTTCTTTGATATGCTGAATCTAACCATGTATTTAGATTTTGGATATTGGACCATAATAGGTGAATGTCCAATTTAAAATTTTTAAGTTCTTAGACCACATTCATTCTGTGTCAGAAACCTATGCTGTGTCAAATATTTAATCACAATCCAAATTCAGAGCTGTATCAAGCTTGAATGTTGTGTCCATACTTGCCCCAACTGTTCAGGGTTCGACCTCTGCGGTCGTATCAAGCTGCGCCCTGCGGAGCATTTTATTTCCTTTTTTTTTCTTTAAAATTTTCCATTTTAAATTGGTTATTTCTGATTTATATATAAAAGCAAATAATAATGATATGGTTTGAATAGGTAAATTAAACATTTTTAAGTTCTTAGACCACATTCATTCTCTGTCAGAAACCTATGCTGTGTCAAATATTTAATCACAATCCAAATTCAGTGCTGTATCAAGCTTGAATGTTGTGTCCATACTTGCCCCAACTGTTCAGGGTTCGACCTCTGCAGTCGTATCAAGCTGCACCCAGCGGAGCATTTTATTGTATTTAGATTTCTGATTTTAGGCCCAGTTTTCAAGTTGGTCCAAATAGGGGTCCAAAATTAAACTGCTTTTGATTTCAACTTGAATATATATAGGGTTCTTTGAAATGTTGATTCTAAACCAGTATTTATTTGCATTATAATTTAGATAATACCACATTGAGATCCAAAGGGTCCTAAATTAAACTTTTGTTTGATTTCATCAAAACTTGAATTCTTGTGGTTCTTTGATATGCTGATTCTAACAATGTACATAGATTTTGGATATTGGACCATAATAGGTAAATGTCCGATTTCAAATTTTTCAGTTCTTTGACCACATTCATTTTGTGTCACAAACCTATGCTGTGTCAAATACTCAATCACAATCCAAATTGAGAGCTGTTGTGTCCATACTTGCTCAACTGTTCAGGGTTCGACCTCTGCAGGAAAATCCGGTTTGCTGTCACTCTGACAGCCTCTTGTCTAACTTTTTTTAGCTGAACTGTATATAGTTTAATAATGGAATAAATGTCAAGATACATGTATAACCAAACTTAATTCAGCATGTTTTATAAATTTGTTTCAGAAAAAAGAAAAAGTCTAGAAGTAGATCTCGTGAAAGAAATCGTAACAGAAGTAGATCTCATGATGGTGACAGATTCAGAAGTAGAAGTCGGTCACCGTATAAGAAACATCAAAGAAACAGGTCAGACAGCCGTGAAAGGAAACGCCACAGAGATAGATCAGACAGCCGTGATAGGAGACGCCAGAGAGATAGATCTGACAGTCCTGACAGGAAGTATAGAAGAAGGTCAAGGTCAAGAAGTAGAGACAGAATTAAAGATAGAAAAGACAGAAAAATGAAGCATGAAGAGTTACCACTGGAACCAGTTGCTGGAATGGTAGGGTTAATAAATAGAATTTGAAAGATAATGTACATTTCCAGGCTTATTTGTCCATGTAAATTGATCAAGAATTAAAAATGCATTGTATCATAATTATTTTGTATCTACAACTTCTTCTAAACCCATATTTAGAATTTATTGAAACTCTATCAGAATCTTAACCATATAATGCCATTGTGCACCTCTTATTTAGTTTATCAATCAACATTATTGTTGGGTTTTCCTAAGCAAATTTCTTGTATGTGGGGGTAGGGGTATCATATTTGTGAACTAGCTTTTTGGACCTCTAGTATTACAATAGATAGATAGATATGTAACAGTATTATTGAAGTACAAAACTTCAACAATTAATTCTGCAAATTTGAGAACATTTTGAATAAATTAATTTTAGTACAGTTTGTCCCCAAATCATGCCTGTAGTATGAATACATGACACTTATCATTAAAGATAAATTGAAGTGATTGGAAAAAGGAAATCTACATCTAATCTCAAGGAATCTCTATAAAATGAATTAGATAAATCTTAATGTTGAAGCCCTATTAGGCAAAGGATAATACAGCATAGGATTTGTCTACCAAGTAGTAGTAGAGAAAACAGTTTGTCCATTTTTGGTGACCAAGTCGGTGTATTATCTTATATTCCCCATCATCTGAGTATAGAAAACAGTTTGTCCACTTTTGGTGACCAAGTCGGTGTATAATCTTATATTCCCCATCATCTGAGTATAGGAAACAGTTTGTCCACTTTTGGTGACCAAGTCAGTATATAATCTTATATTCCCCATCATCTGAGTATAGGAAATAGTTTGTCCACTTTTGGTGACCAAGTCGGTATATAACCTTATATTTCCCATCATCTGAGTATAGGAAACAGTTTGTCTACTTTTGGTGACCAAGTCAGTATATAATCTTAAATTCCCAATCATCTGAGTATAGCAAATAGTTTGTCCACTTTTGGTGGCCAAGTCGGTATATAATCTTATATTCCCTATCATCTGAGTATAGGAAACAGTTTGTCCACTTTTGGTGACCAAGTCTGTGTATGATCTTATATTCCCCATCATCTGAGTATAGAAAACAGTTTGTCCACTTTTGGTGACCAAGTCGGTGTATAATCTTATATTCCCCATCATCTGAGTATAGGAAACATTTTGTCCACTTTTGGTGACCAAGTCAGTATATAATCTTAAATTCCCAATCATCTGAGTATAGCAAATAGTTTGTCCACTTTTGGTGGCCAAGTCGGTATATAATCTTATATTCCCTATCATCTGAGTATAGCAAATAGTTTGTCCACTTTTGGTGACCAAGTCTGTATATAATCTTATAATCCACATCATCTGAGTATAGGAAACAGTTTGTCCACTTTTGGTGACCAAGTCGGTGTATGATCTTATATTCCCGATCATCTGAGTATAGGAAACAGTTTGTCCACTTTTAGTGACCAAGTCGGTATATAATCTTATATTCCCTATCATCTGAGTATAGCAAATAGTTTGTCCACTTTTGGTGACCAAGTCGGTATATAATCTTATAATCCCCATCATCTGAGTATAGGAAACAGTTTGTCCACTTTTGGTGACCAAGTCAGTATATAATCTTATATTCCCCATCATCTGAGTATAGGAAACAGTTTGTCCACTTTTGGTGACCAAGTCGGTATATAACCTTATATTTCCCATCATCTGAGTATAGGAAACAGTTTGTTTACTTTTGGTGACCAAGTCAGTATATAATCTTAAATTCCCAATCATCTGAGTATAGCAAATAGTTTGTCCACTTTTGGTGGCCAAGTCGGTATATAATCTTATATTCCCTATCATCTGAGTATAGCAAATAGTTTGTCCACTTTTGGTGACCAAGTCGGTATATGACCTTATATTTCCCATCATCTGAGTATAGGAAACAGTTTGTCTACTTTTGGTGACCAAGTCAGTATATAATCTTAAATTCCCAATCATCTGAGTATAGCAAATAGTTTGTCCACTTTTGGTGGCCAAGTCGGTATATAATCTTATATTCCCTATCATCTGAGTATAGGAAACAGTTTGTCCACTTTTGGTGACCAAGTCGGTGTATGATCTTATATTCCCAATCATCTAAGTATATAGGAAACAGTTTGTCCACTTTGAGTGACCAAGTCGGTATATTATCTTATATTCCCTATCATCTGAGTATAGCAAATAGTTTGTCCACTTTTGGTGACCAAGTCGGTATATAATCTTATAATCCCCATCATCTGAGTATAGGAAACAGTTTGTCCACTTTTGGTGACCAAGTCAGTGTATGATCTTATATTCCCAATCATCTGAGTATAGGAAACAGTTTGTCCACTTTTAGTGACCAAGTCGGTATATAATCTTATATTCCCTATCATTTGAGTATAGCAAATAGTTTGTCCACTTTTGGTGACCAAGTCGGTATATAATCTTATAATCCCCATCATCTGAGTATAGGAAACAGTTTGTCCACTTTTGGTGACCAAGTCAGTGTATTATCTTATATTCCCCATCATCTGAGTATAGAAAACAGTTTGTCCACTTTTGGTGACCAAGTCGGTATATAATCTTATGTTCCCAATTATCAGAGTATAGGAAACAGTTTGTCCACTTTTGGTGACCAAGTCGGTATATAACCTTATATTTCCCATCATCTGAGTATAGGAAACAGTTTGTCTACTTTTGGTGACCAAGTCAGTATATAATCTTAAATTCCCAATCATCTGAGTATAGCAAATAGTTTGTCCACTTTTGGTGGCCAAGTCGGTATATAATCTTATATTCCCTATCATCTGAGTATAGCAAATAGTTTGTCCACTTTTGGTGACCAAGTCGGTGTATGATCTTATATTCCCAATCATCTGAGTATAGGAAACAGTTTGTCCACTTTTAGTGACCAAGTCGGTATATAATCTTATAATCCCCATCATCTGAGTATAGGAAACAGTTTGTCCACTTTTGGTGACCAAGTCGGTGTATGATCTTATATTCCCAATCATCTGAGTATAGGAAACAGTTTGTCCACTTTTAGTGACCAAGTCGGTATATAATCTTATATTCCCTATCATCTGAGTATAGCAAATAGTTTGTCCACTTTTGGTGACCAAGTCGGTATATAATCTTATAATCCCCATCATCTGAGTATAGGAAACAGTTTGTCCACTTTTGGTGACCAAGTCAGTGTATTATCTTATATTCCCCATCATCTGAGTATAGAAAACAGTTTGTCCACTTTTGGTGACCAAGTCGGTATATAATCTTATGTTCCCAATTATCAGAGTATAGGAAACAGTTTGTCCACTTTTGGTGACCAAGTCGGTATATAACCTTATATTTCCCATCATCTGAGTATAGGAAACAGTTTGTCTACTTTTGGTGACCAAGTCAGTATATAATCTTAAATTCCCAATCATCTGAGTATAGCAAATAGTTTGTCCACTTTTGGTGGCCAAGTCGGTATATAATCTTATATTCCCTATCATCTGAGTATAGCAAATAGTTTGTCCACTTTTGGTGACCAAGTCGGTGTATAATCTTATATTCCCAATCATCTGAGTATAGGAAACAGTTTGTCCACTTTTAGTGACCAAGTCGGTATATAATCTTATATTCCCTATCATCTGAGTATAGCAAATAGTTTGTCCACTTTTGGTGACCAAGTTGGTATATAATCTTATAATCCCCATCATCTGAGTATAGGAAACAGTTTGTCCACTTTTGGTGACCAAGTCGGTGTATGATCTTATATTCCCAATCATCTGAGTATAGGAAACAGTTTGTCCACTTTTAGTGACCAAGTCGGTATATAATCTTATATTCCCTATCATCTGAGTATAGCAAATAGTTTGTCCACTTTTGGTGACCAAGTCGGTATATAATCTTATAATCCCCATCATCTGAGTATAGGAAACAGTTTGTCCACTTTTGGTGGCCAAGTCGGTATATAATCTTATATTCCCCATCATCTGAGTATAGGAAACAGTTTGTCCACTTTTGGTGACCAAGTCGGTGTATGATCTTATATTCCCAATCATCTGAGTATAGGAAACAGTTTGTCCACTTTTTGTGACCAAGTCGATGTATGATCTTATATTCCCCATCATCTGAGTATAGGAAACAGTTTGTCCACTTTTGATGACCAAGTCAGTTTATAATCTTATATTCCCCATCATCAGAGTTGTCAACATATATGGTCGTATGAAAGTAGACTTTCATGTCTCAAATTGGAATAACAGCAAAGTCTGGTTGCTATGAAAAATGTGGTGAGTAAAGTCATATGATATGTCTCCTTTGCTGGATGTTTGATAATACCTTGTCAGCTAGAACGTAACAAATCCTTCTCTAGTACCGGTAATTAATTTACGTTATCACCTTGAATATAACATATACTGTTGCCATCAATCAACAATTATTGTTTCATGCTACTTTAAAGGTTTTTATCAAGTTATACTTTTTCAGTTATTATAAGTAATAGGACAACTACATTTGGTTCAAAGTATACATGTCCATCAGACATGGTTCACCTGACCTTGACCTCATTTCATGGATCAGTGATCAATGCTAATTTTCGTGATCAGTTCCATTTCTCAGATATTTTAAGCAATAGGTCAACTATATTTGAATATTAAAAGTTGGACATGTATATGGATCTGATTACTTTCAATGTAATTGATTAAATTACAATTACTTTGTCAATTTTACGATTAAATTAAATTAATGATTAAAATTGAGAATGTGTCAAAGAGACAACAACCCGACCAAAGAGCAGAAAACAGCCCAAGGCCACCAATGGGTCTTCAACACAGGAAGAAAATCCCACACCCGGAGAGGGGCTTCAGCTGGCCCCTAAATGTGTACTAGTTCAGTGAAAATGGACGTCACACTAAACTCCGAAACATATAAATGAATTTAAAATTGAAAAAAAAATACAAGATTACACCATTTCTCAAAGAAACTAATTTAATTAATGATAACATTGGCAAGTAATTATGATTACATCTGATTACAATGAGTTTCAAAATAATCCATTTGAATGATGTTAATGAATAATGGTTTTAACTGTAGCACTTTTTGAGAAAGGATTTTATGTGATGTGATAAAAATAATAACTTCAAACTTCATATTTTATAAAATCGTTACATGCTTAAAGTAAACAAAACTATTTTAATAATTAATATATCTATTAAATATGAATAATAAAAATGTTCATTTAAGACATGATATATTGACCATAAACATAACTTGAGATTTTTTTTAAATTTAATCAGAATTTAATCAAAAAGTAATCAGGATTACAAAGTATTTTGAAAAGTAATTGATTAAATTAAATTACATGTAATCAGATTTTTGGCAGATTAATGATTACTATGTTTACTAGAAAAATTGTAATCGATTACAACTGATTAATGATTACAATTACAATTAACCCAAGCCTGTCTGACCTTGACCTCATTATGGTTCATGGGTCAATTATTTCGTGATTAGGTTGTTTCTTCAGTGGTCAACTTTCTTGGTGTATTGAATGATTGTAAGGTTATGATGTATGTCTTGCAGTGTTCATCTGACCTTTTCCCTCAATACCTTTATTAAGATCTTGATATTTTAAAGACTTTCAACTTAAAATTAAATTATTTCTCTTATATAATAAAGCAGGTGTGACATTTCAGCATGTGCACTCTTGTATTTATTCTGCTCATGAAAATGAATGAGAAATGTTTTTCTTACTTCTATTGAATTGGTTCCTTATTTTTAGAGCACCATCCAATGCCTACTATGAATGATTGAATGAAAAATTCTATAAAATATTAAAAATGGTTTACATATATATATATATTTATTTATTTTATTTTAGATATTTGATGGAAGAGTGACTACATTGATGCAGTTTGGATGTTTTGTTCAATTAGAAGGACTAAGAAAGCGGGTTGAGGGACTTGTACATATTTCACAGGTTAGTTTAAATTTTTTTTTTAATTATTTGAAGGTGAATGTACAATTTTGAATATATCATAACCTTTACAGTAGTATCACCAAACCTGGATAAATCATTTTGTAGGTAATTACTTAAGAGAACATTAGTGTGAGGAAATTACTGTGTATGTCAAACTAAAGCCAGTTATACTTTCCAATTATGCAATAGCAGTTTAAAGTATAACATATGTATAAAGAGTGAAAAGCTATCTTGAGATCACAGATTCCCCAGTCTGCCATACCTTTATCATTTTTCAGAGAAACACGACCCACAATTTGGTAAATGTCATTTTTTGGTCCATTGCATGTTAAAAAAACTTTGATAAATTTGGAAGGTCCATTCTAAAGTATTCCTTCCAAAACCAAAAATGTTATGCTGAAAGAACATTAGAATCACTGTATTGAGAAAGGATAAATATTCATGGGGCAATGAAAAATACTGCACTTACTATTAATCCTTAGCTGATTTAAACTTTCCTGGACAGGTTGATTATTTTTATGCCCCCTCCATAGCGGAGGGGGCATTCAGTTTTACCCTTGTCCGTCTGTACGTCCGTCCATACATACGTATGTACATCCCAAAATTGGTTTCTGTTCTCTAACTTTAGTTTGCCTGAACCAAATGTTATGAAACTTATACACAATGCTTATTACCACAAAACACAGATCAAGTTTGAATTTTGGTGGCGTCACTATTACTGTTCTAGAGTTATGCCCTTTACAAATTGAAAAATTGCTGAATTTTTCGTTTCTGTTCTCTAACTTTAGTTTGCCACAACCAAATGTTATGAAACTTATACACAATGCTTCTTACCACAAAACATGGATATAGTATGAATTTTGGTGGCATCACTTATACCGTTCTAGAGTTATGCCCCTTTACAAATGGAAAAATTACTGAATTTTTCGTTTCCGTTCCTTAACTTTAGTTTGCCTCAACCAAATGTTATGAAACTTATACATACTGCTCATAACCACAAAACACAGATCAAGTTTGAATTTTGGTGGCGTCACTTTTACTCTCCTAGAGTTATGCCCCTTTACAAATGGAAAAAATTGCTGAAATTTTGTTTCTGTTCTCTAACTTAAGAGTGCCTCTACTAAATGTTATGAAACGTATACACAATGCTTATTACCCCAAAACTCAGATCAAGTACAAATTTAGGTAGCATCACTTTTACAGTTCTTGAGTTGTGTCCTTTTATAACTTTATATGCAAGTGGGGGCATCATCTATGTCCATGGACACATTCCCCATTTATTTTCTAATCAATGTGTGGCTTGTTTAATCTCAGTTCTTCTTTGGTCAAAATTTAATTATGACTTCCAATTTTCTTGCTTTACTCTGAATTTGCTATTGTGATTTCACCAAAAAAAAACGACCATGCCTAATGACAACACGTAGAAAGAAACACATCATTGATCATTCAAAAAGTTTGCCAACCTAGCGGCTTATATCATTAGAAAAACAGATTCATCCACCACTGAATTTTGTGCAATTCATTTTTCTCCATTCTCTTTCAATCATTTAATTTGAATATTTATCTGTCTCCAGTTGAAAAATGCTGTATCACACTCAATGCAACGGTAGAATCTATATTTATATAGTTTGACTTTTGACAACGGAAGAATGCATACTGTACTATGTTAGAACATCCTGTTGACAGTGAACATATTTAATTTCATTACAGTTAAGAAGAGAAGGGAGAGTGTCCCAGGTCAGTGATGTAGTGTCGAAAGGCCAAAGAGTCAAGATTAAAGTATTGTCTTACACTGGGAATAAAACTAGTCTTTCCATGAAGGTAAGTCCAAAATTTGAGAAATTCTTCAGCCTTGTAACTATTTTCAAAACAACTGTTACAAATCATTCCTTAATTATAAATAAAGATGTATTATTTATTGCCTTCTATGTACAAGAATGATAAACAGTAAAAATCAACAGAATGCATTTATGTTTAAAAATTAGAGATATCCAGTATGTAGTGATTTGACATATTCAAACACCTAGGTTATAGAAAGTTACACTGTTATATACTCTTCATATAAAATACAATGTTTTGCTTCATTCAGTTGTGTGTGTAATTCACATCTATTTTATACCTTTTCTGAATCATTTTTAGGATGTAGATCAAGATACTGGAGAAGATATTAACCCCAGTCAGACAAGGTCATTAACTGGTGGAGAGGTTAAAGATGAAACAGAGGCTCGTAATCCTGATCGTCCAACAGTACAGGCATTACTGGACATGCCTGATCTTGATGAGGTCAAAGATGTGAAAAAAGGTCGTAGAATGACATCACCTGAGAGATGGGAGATTAATCGTATGATAGCAGCCAATGTAATAGACAAATCTGAATATCCAGATTTTGATGAAGAGACAGGATTACTACCAAAAGAAGACGATTCAGGTTTGTGTATATATGAAGTTAGTACTCTGAAGTTAGTTGAAAATTCCAGAACTTTCTGAATTTATTCAGATTGATAAGAATTTTGTTTTTGTTCTAAAAAAGGGTTCTGCACCAAAATAGAGTTATATTTGTATGATATTATATTGCTTTTGCAAGATTTGGTAATAGATATACAGTTCAGATAATATGTGTCAATGATAATGCAATGATCATATGATAAAATTTCAATACACAGTCCTTTAAATTGATAAATAAGGAAATATCAATGTGGAGTATATATGCACAAAACAGTAACCCAACAACAGAAAACTCCAAAAGACTTGCTGTTTACCTTTGAAAAAAATGTATACTTCTTTATTGTTTGTTCTGCATGAAGAGTTAATTATGTGAATGAGATATTTACTGCTGCATTTGGATACATTTGCATTCCAGTTGAATAAGTCTTAAAAGCTTGTAAGCGGGAAACTAAAACATATCATTTTGATAAGGAAATATTAAATGCACTACTTGTAACATCATGGTTAAATCTCTGTTGATTTTATTTTACAGATGAAGACGTTGAAATAGAAATGGTTGAAGAAGAGGCTCCATTTTTAGCAGGAGTTGGAGGTAGAGGAGGATTAGATCTGAGTCCTGTAAAAATTGTAAAGGTATAAAATCTATCATACTTACTACTGTCTAAAAAGTTTGAAAATCTTTTCCTATTTCTCCATAAGTTACCCTCATGATACTGTAGCACTTGCTGTGAGACAATGAACCCTGCACATGTTCATAATCCTTTCACAAGTCAGGAACATTAGTGTATATTTTTTTTGTAATGTTTTTGTCTTTTAGGTAATTTTAATGTTACTGATAGATCTTTTTTTTAATTTATTCACAAATTTTCTAGACTTGGGGTGGTTTAAAGCTTGGCATAATGTAAAGCCAGTTGTCTAATTTTGAAGACTTTGTTGACCTATAGATGTTGAATTTTTTTTTTTATGAGGTTGCTGTCTTTCAAACTTTCCCTAAAGTATTGACTGGATTTCAATGAAACTTTCAATCTTATCTACTGTTCAATTGGAGTTTCCCATGGACTGCAATATCTAAATAAAGGGGTAATCACTTGTATCATCAATTTCACTTAAACCTCTGGCTAGAATCTGCCTTGCATAATGGTTTTCCTATCTATTTTGTTTTTCATAGATTTTTGAGGTTTTCCACAGCAAAATATGGCCTTTAATATGTGTTTTTGGTCTAAAGAGGTAGGCATATTGTATCTGCAGCTTCTAACCAATTGACTTGATTACAATTAACATTTCAAGTACATGTAATTCCTTTTTTCTAAATCCATTTTGCATCTTTTATTGTACAATTTATTGGAATAAATTATGGAGGATTCATACAGTAAAACACAAAACTTTGCAGTCTGTTATAACGAGGGAGCAGGGGTATAAGGATTTGTGCACTCTACTCATAATTTTATTAAATTAGAGATAAAATCAATGTATTTAACTTCATGAATTTTTTATTTTAAAATTATTGGAAATTATATTAATGATTTTGAATGCAAAGTTCAACCACATGTGCAAAATCATGGTTAAAGATCTGCTGGTTTTATTTTCCAACTGAAGATAAGGATCTCATTTGTAAGTGATAATATTTAATAAACCTTGTACAAAAAAGCAAATCATCAGATTGTGTGAAACATAAAAAAATGAAATCATTTGAGTCCTCTAGATTATGAATATGTAATACTTTTGGATAAATTTGTTAAATATGCATTATGGTACTTGTGTTGTGTTGATGTTAAACCAGTATTCAAATCGGTCATTTTTTGTAGAATCCTGATGGTTCATTATCACAAGCTGCCATGATGCAGAATGCCTTACAGAAAGAAAGACGGGAAGTAAAACAGATTCAGAGAGAGGCTGAGATGGAGGTTCCAGCAGGGTTAAATAATAACTGGACAGATCCCATGCCTGACAGTATGTGCAGAACTCTTTAAACCTTAATGCACTGTGAAGACAGTGACTTTTTTCCCTGGTACTGAATGAAAAAATGGTCAATGAATTTTAATGACAAAGAATTTCAATCACAATTCCTCAAGTTCTGGAGCTCATGGGTTCAATTGCTGGGACTAACCAACTGCTTGATAATTGGTATTTATTGGTCCTCTGCTAAGCAGGCAGCATTAAGAGCACATGCTATTTGGCTCAGAGTCAGAATAGTGTGTCCTGTCTTCCTACTGATGTACCTTGTGAACTAACACATTCAAAATCAAGCTCAGCTTTTTATACGACCGCAAAAAAATTTTTGTGGTCGTATATTGGTATGACGTTGGCGTCGTCGTCGTCCGAAGACACATTAGTTTTCGCACTCTAACTTTAGTTTAAGTAAATGGATCTCAATGAAATTTTACTATAAGGTTCAATACCACAAAAGGAAGGTGGGGATTGATTTTGGGGGTTATGGTACCAACAGTTAAGGAAAAAGGGGCCAAAAATAAGCATTTTTGTAACTTCCAGACATAACTTGTGTGTAAGTGTATGGATCTCTCTGACATTGTACCACAAGGTTCCATATCACAAAGGGAATGCTGGGATTGATTTTGGGGGTAATTGCCTCCAAATTTTAGGATTTAGGGGCCAAAAAGGGGCAAAAAACAAGCATTTTTCTAGTTTCATGACAATAACTTGTGTGTAAGTGTACGGATCTCTCTGACATTGTATCACAAGGTTCCATATCACAAAGGGAATGCTGGGATTGATTTTGGGGGTAATTGCCTCAAAATTTTAGGATTTAGGGGCCAAAAAGGGACAAAAAACAAGCATTTTTCTAGTTTCATGACAATAACTTGTGTGTAAGTGTATGGATCTCTCTGACATTGTATCACAAGGTTCCATATCACAAAGGGAATGCTGGGATTGATTTTGGGGGTAATTGCCTCCAAATTTTAGGAATTAGGGGCCAAAAAGGGGCAAAAAACAAGCATTTTTCTAGTTTCAAGACAATAACTTGTGTGTAAGTGTATGGATCTTTATGAAATTGTACTACAAGGTTCCATATCACAAAGGGAAAGCTGGAATTGAGTTTGGGGGTAATTGACTAAAAAACTTAGGAAGAAGGGGCCAAAAAGGGGCCAAAAATAAGCATTTTTCTAGTTTCAAGACAATAACTTGTGTTCAAGTGTATGGATCTCTCTGAAATTGTACTGCAAGGTACCATACCACAAAGGGAAGGCAGGGATTGATTTTGGGGGTAATTCCCCCAAACATTTAGGAATTAGGGGCCATAAAAGGGCAAAAAAACAAGCATTTTTCTAGTTTTAGGACAATAACTTGTGTGTAAGTGTATATGAAATTGTACTGCAAGGTTCCATATCACAAAGGGAAAGCTGGGTTTGAGTTTGGGGGTAATTGCCCTAAACGTTTAGAAATTTGGGGCCAAAAAGGGGCCAGAAAACAAGCATTTTTCTAGTTTCCAGACAATAACTTGTGTTCAAGTGTATGGATCTTTCTGAAATTGTACTGCAAGGTACCATACCACAAAGGGAAGGCTGGGATTGAGTTTGGGGGTGATGAATCATAAGGGGGTTCAAAAAATTGGGGGGGGGGGAATTTTTTTTTTCCTTTTTTTTCTTTAAAATTTTCCATTTTAAATTGGTTATTTCTGATTTATATATAAAAGCAAATAATAATGATATGGTTTGAATAGGTAAATTAAAAAATTTTAAGTTCTTAGACCACTTTCATTCTGTGTGAGAAACCTATGCTGTGTCAAATATTTAATTACAATCCAAATTCAGTGCTGTATCAAGCTTGAATGTTGTGTCCATACTTGCCCCAACTGTTCAGGGTTCGACCTCTGCGGTCGTATCAAGCTGAGCCCCAGCGGAGCATTTTATTAGTCTATAACAAAGCACGGTTCATATTCATATCACATTAACGTTCTCGTCCTGGTATGCATGTTATGTTTTGCACTGGACATGAAACTCCAAATCATCATCATCATCATCATCATAAAATTTGTTTTGGATTTAACATTATTTAAACTGTTTAATGTTGACAAACCAAATACTCATTTCCTGTTACAGAAGCATATGAATAAGAAATGAGAATATTTGTCTCTCTTGCATTCAGGATCTCGTTTTTATTATTATTCTTAAATACTATTTCCTTTTAAGGTAAAGAGATCTTAAAACTAAAAAAGTAAAACAAAAGGCTACATTCCAAACTGGTTTTATTACAGGTAGTAGACAGCTGGCAGCAAACATTAGAGGTGTAGGAATGACTCCACAAGACCTCCCAGAATGGAAGAAACATATTGCTGGTGGCAAAAAGGCATCATATGGAAGGAAAGAGAAGAAATCATTGTTAGAACAAAGACAAAGTTTACCTATATATAAACTTAAAGATGAACTGTTGAAGGTTGGTCAGGATGTTTGAGTGTGTTAGTGCCATGGCATTTTGTCTTTCTTTTTCTTTTGACAAACTCTATTTAAAATCATGGCAACTATGTTGCTTTTTAGCTCACCTGGCCCAAAGGGCCAAGTGAGCTTTTCTCATCACTTGGCTTCCGTCGTCTGTCGTCTGTCATAGTCCTTCGTCGTCCGTCGTCGTCGTCGTTAAGTTTTTACATTTTGAACTTCTTCTAGAGAACCACTGAATGGAATGAAACCAAACATGGCATGAATGTTCCTTATGAGGTGCTGACCAAGTGTTGTTACTTTGTAGCCGATCCATCATCCAAGATGGCCACCAGCAGGGGACTTAGTTTAACATAGGACCCTATGGGAAATACATACAAATGTCTTCTTTTAGAGAACCACTGAATGGAATGAAACAAAACATGGCATGAATGTTCCTTATGAGGTGCTGACCAAGTGTTGTTACTTTGCAGTCAATCCATCATCCAAGATGGCCGACAGCGGGGGATTTAGTTTAACATAGGACCCTATGGGAAATACATATAAATGTCTTCTTTTAGAGAACCAGTGAATGGAATGAAACCAAACATGGCATGAATGTTCCTTATGATGTGCTGACCAAGTGTTGTTACTTTGCAGCCGATCCATCATCGAAGATGGCCGCCAGTGGGTGACTTAGTTTAACATAGGACCCTATGGGAAATACATACAAATCATACCTGCCAACTTTTGAAAGTCCCCATGGGGGTTTTAGTGCGCGACAACAATTCTTTGCGACATATTTTGCGCGTGTTGTTTTGTGGTCTAGAAAAAGTGTCATATTTGTATGACGAGCTTACAAGCCTTTTTCTTAAGTTTATTAGCATGATTTTAGTTATTATTAATATATCAGTAGAAAAGATGAATCTGTAGCTAGAAGACCAGGATTTATTTTCTTGTGTTAGGATATTAAATGATTGTTGACGTTTAAAATTTAAAAGTATGCACAAAGAAGGACTTTATCAGGTTGGGAACAACACCCCAAATGAGGGGTAACCCCTCAATGTAAATGAGGGGTAACCCCTCAATGTAAGGACATTAAAAACCAATTTTAAGTACAAATGAGCACATATCTATATCATTTGAAGAAACTTTTCCTAAAGAATTATACATCAATCTGGTATTATGCATGTTTGGTTAAAACATGTCCAAGAATTTTGTAATGTTCCTGGTTTTTTATTGGACCCCTCATTTAGAAACGACTATAAAGTTGTTCCAAATATAATAAATGTTCCCACTTGTAAGTTAAAAAATCTAAATTTTCTTTTTTACAACAGTAAAATGACCCCTTGTCTTAATGTCTTGGGGGCAGTCCCTCATTTAAGGGATATACCCCTCATTTGGGGTTTTGTTCCAAACCTGTTTGTTTGGTCCTTGTGAAAAATGAAGTACAAAATGTAAAGTACATTGTACTTTAAATGATTTGCCCCATTTGGTAATTTAATTGAATACAAAAATGAGATATGTTACAGCAAGTGTAATGTCAATAAATTAGTGAATAAACTACTATTTATTATCTTTATGGTAGTACTGCATCATTGAATTTTGTCAATCAGCCATGCTTTTATTCTTAAGCTGTTTAAGAACCTCCTTGCAGATGAAAATTAACTTTCCATATTCACGATTTTACAATTCTGACTTACACACAGAAGTACAACACAAGTTCAAAATCTAGCATGTTAGAATATTCCTAAGAGAAAACGTTTTTGATTGGCTTATTAATTTGATCATGAGAAACACAGAATTTGATTGGCTGATCACGATTGTCTTCCCTTGGGAACAGTTCAAATTCGGGAAAAAATCATATTTTTCATGTAAATTTTCACAAAATCGTGTTTTAGTGTTTTTTTCACGATCACGATCGTGCAATCGTGATTAAGAATCAAAATCGTGTAGTACACACCTAAATCGTGAAAGTTGGCAGGTATGACAAATGTCTTCTTTTAGAGAACCAGTGAATGGAATGAAACCAAACATGGCATGAATGTTCCTTATGAGGTGCTGACCAAGTGTTGTTACTTTGCAGTCGGTCCATCATCCAAGATGGCCGCCAGCGAGGGACTTAGTTTAACATAGGACCCTACAGGAAATACATACAAATGTCTTCGTTTAGAGAACCACTGAATGGAATGAAACCAAACATGGCATGAATGTTCCTTATGAGGTGCTGACTGAGTGTTGTTACTTTGCAGTCGGTCCATCATCCAAGATGGCCAACAGCAGGGGACTTAGTTTAACATAGGACCCTATGGGAAATACATACAAATGTCTTCTTTTAGAGAACCAGTGAATGGAATGAAACCAAACATGGCATGAATGTTCCTTATGAGGTGCTGACCAAGTGTTGTTACTTTGCAGCCAATCCATCATCTAAGATGGCCGCCAGTGGGTGACTTAGTTTAACATAGGACCCTATGGGAAATACATACAAATGTCTTCTTTTAGAGAACCAGTGAATGGAATGGAACCAAACATTGCATGAATGTTCCTTTTGAGGGGTTGACCAAGTGTTGTTACTTTGCAGTCAATCCATCATCCAAGATGGCTGCCAGCGGGAGACTTAGTTTAACATAGGACTCTATGGAAATACATACAAATGACTTCTTTTAGAGAACCACTGAATGGAATGAAACCAAACATGGCAGAATGTTCCTTATGAGGTGCTGACCAAGTGTTGTGACTTTGCAGTCGGTCCATCATCCAAGATGGCCTCCAGTGGGTGACTTAGTTTAACATAGGACCCTACGGGAAATACATACAAATGTCTTCTTAAAGAGAACCAGTGAATGGAATAAAACCAAACATGGTATGAATGTTCCTTATGAGGTGATGACCAAGTGTTGTTACTTTGCAGTCGATCCATCATCTAAGATGGCCGCCAGTGGGTGAATTAGTTTAACATAGGACCCTATGGGAAATACATACAAATATCTTCTTTTAGAGAACCACTGAATGGAATGAAACCAAACATGGCATGAATGTTCCTTATGAGGTGCTGACCAAGTGTTGTTACTTTGCAGTTGATCCATCATCCAAGATGGCCGCCAGAGGGGGACTTAGTTTAACATAGGACCCTATGGGAAATACATACAAATGTCTTCTTTTAGAGAACCAGTGAATGGGATGGAACCAAACATGGCATGAATGTTCCTTATGAGGTGTTGACCAAGTGTTGTTACTTTGCAGTCAATCCATCATCCAAGATGGCCGCCAGCGGGGGACTTAGTTTAACATAGGACTCTATTGGAAATACATACAAATGTCTTCTTGTAGAGAACCACTGAATGGAATGAAACCAAACATGGCAGAATGTTCCTTATGAGGTGCTGACCAAGTGTTGTTACTTTGCAGTTGGTCCATCATCCAAGATGGCCGACAGCGAGGGACTTTGTTTAACATAGGACCCTATGGGAAATACATACAAATGTCTTCTTTTAGAAAACCACTGAATGGAATGAAACCAAACATGGCATAAATGTTCCTTCTGAGGTGCTGACCAAGTGTTGTTACTTTGCAGCTGATCCATCATCCAAGATGGCCTCCAGGGGGGACTTAGTTTAACATAGGACCCTATGGGAAATACATACAAATGTCTTCTTTTAGAGTACCAGTGAATGGAATGAAACCAAACATGGCATGAATGTTCCTTATGAGGTGCTGACCAAGTGTTGCTACCTTGTTGCCGATTTACTGTTCAAGATGGCCACCAGGATATTTTATTAAATAACGGAACCAATATTAAACCAAATTTGGCCTCAATCATTATTTGGGTATCTGTTATGATTTTTATCTATCTTTACATGATTTCTAAAACCAAAGTAGAGTCAGGTGAGCGACACAGACTCTTGAGAGCCTCTCGTTTTCTGTTTTACGCACTGTTAAAACATTTTTACCATAGAATATGAAATAACTAATGAAATGCTCCTGATGCAACATTACTTTATGTGCATATGATTGGTATGTTCATTTGTTAAGGATGACTAAACATTTTTCAAATTTAATTTTCTTTTTCACTAGGAAAAAGCCTTAAGCATTATGTCATTTTTGCTTAATAACAAGTTAAGAATTTATAAAACAAGTCTAAAATTTAAGAATAATTAACAATTTTTTGCTTTGCTTTAAATGAACTACCTGGAAATATTATTGATTTTAGTACTCGCCTTTGATTTATACATTATAATGGGAGCAGGACTAAAGCTCCCTGGACATAAGCCAACCTATTCTTTAACTATTTATGCAAATCAGACTGACCTGTAAGATTGATAATTGCCTCTTTATGATTTACTGTAAATTCAGAAATAATTGCAAGGTTTTTTAATGCATTTTTGTTTTTTCTTATAAAATTGCAATAATGAATTCACACAATAATTTTTTAATTTACAGTAGATGATTTCATTTTAATAAATTCACTTTAATAAATTCACATTATACAAATGATATATTTGATTAACAAGAACTTAAACACGCAGCTTTTGAATGTGCAATGAGGAAAATATTTTATGAAAAAGATTATATACATAAAACATGTAGGTGCCTTCATCCATTGTTTTGTATTTTATTGTATATAAGGTAATAAAATTCTTATTTCAATTGTCTATTGTCTAAAACAAATGGAATAAACGTTTTTAGTAAAACCATACAGTTAATATCAATATGGTAACATTCTAAACCTGCATGTATTTGCTTGCCAATTAACTAATTCATGTTTGATTTCTAATAATTTCAGGCAGTAAATGATAATCAGGTATTGATTGTAATTGGAGAGACTGGATCAGGAAAAACTACTCAGATCACACAATATCTTGCTGAGGCAGGTTACACAACAAAAGGGAAGATTGGATGTACCCAGCCTCGTCGTGTGGCAGCCATGTCTGTTGCTAAGAGAGTTTCAGAAGAATTTGGTTGTAGGCTTGGTCAAGAGGTATGTTTGATATTATTATAAACTTTATACTATTTCAATCCTTTCAAACTTTTTAACAGAAAAAAATATGTTTGATCTATATTTTTGCACCCGTCATTGCCATCACTTTTTTCATCCATAATAGTGGGTTATGTTATACAAAATTCTTCTTCTCTGAAACTACTTGTCCAAGGATTTGAACCTTGGTCTTTTTATTGCTTTTTAAATTACGGTGCATCATTTGTATAGAGAACTGGACCATTCCTGAGGCCCAATGATAAATCCTTTAACCTGTCTATTGTAGGTAGGTTACACCATCCGTTTTGAGGACTGTACAAGCCCAGAGACAAAGATAAAATACATGACAGATGGTATGATGTTGAGAGAATGTTTGATTGACCCAGATCTGTCTCAGTATGCTATAATCATGTTAGATGAGGCTCATGAGAGAACCATTCATACAGATGTCCTGTTTGGACTATTGAAGGAAGCGGTGAAGAAAAGGACTGGCATGAAATTGATTGTAACATCTGCAACACTTGATGCTGTTAAATTTTCATCTTACTTTTTTGAAGCAGTAAGTGTATTCAAGTGGTTTAAATTAATTTCTTGCATGAGACTTTTTAATAAAAAGAGAGTTAGCTACATAAGTTATATTATAAATAAAATATTGATCAAACACAAGGATAAATATTTAAAAAAGTCACAATGAAAGCTGAATGTGTTTATTATTCATTCAACATTTAAAATCCAATGGACCTTGTCCTACTTCAATTTTGCTAATGTTTTGACATATTTCTTTACCTCTAGCACCCAGGAATGATAATAGGCAAAATTTACAAAGTGGGCCTCAACTGAGAAGCACCTAAGCATTATTTTTGAAAAGAAACTGTTCTTGATATGACTGTGTAGGATTTTGCAAATTGTTTCTTTTTTTGAGGTGATTTATCATTTCATTGATGTAATGACAACATTAGCACATTTAGTAGTTATGTATCTGCAATTTTGGTCTTCCATCAACATCTCAGATCTTTTATTAGTATGTGCCAGATGAAAAGGGGCAGCCCTTTCTTCAAATACTGTGGATTCATTTATTTTCATGGGTATCAACTTTCATGGATTGAGGAAAACTTGCATGTTTGTGGATATTTCATTTTGTGGTTTTGCCCATCTCTGCATACAAATCATATATAAAATTTGTAATTCGTTGAACATTTGAATTCTTGGTTCACCTGTACCCACGAAACCAACGAAAATTGGTATCCAACGAATAATAATGAATCCACAGTAAGTGGTATTTTTTGTTTAAAATTTTATTTTGTGTTTAAATGCCATTAACCAGTGAAAGTTCATTATAACATGTAAAGGCAATAGGAAGGGAGGATAAGGTAGGCAGAAGTACTTATGCAGATTAAATATATATTTATGTAAGCCACCATTTCCCCCCATAATTGGTAGAACTTATCCAGTGAAAGTTTATACAGTGAGGAGGTTGGGGCAAATTAATATAGAAATAGAATATCTAATATTTACCTTTCTATACCATAACCATTATAGCAGATGTTTTATATAATTAGGATGTTTAGACAGATTATTTTAATGCCTTATGTCACTCTTTGTACAGCCTATATTTACCATACCTGGTAGAACTTATCCTGTAGAAGTGTTATACACTAAAGAGGCTGAAACAGATTATTTAGATGCATCCTTGATCACAGTGATGCAGATTCACCTAATGGAGCCCCCAGGAGATGTCTTACTGTTCCTGACTGGTCAGGAAGAAATTGATACTGCCTGTGAAATATTATATGAGAGAATGAAAGCCCTGGGTCCAGAGGTACCTGACCTGATTATCTTACCTGTGTATAGTGCACTGCCCAGTGAAATGCAAACAAGGATTTTTGAACCTGCTCCACCTGGCTCAAGAAAGGTAAATACATTTTAAATTGTTTTGCTGATAGAGGCAACTTACTTTCACTATCAAGTAATAATTGCAATAAAACATGATTTGAACAGACTTCTGAAAAAAAATAGTTTATGTATTATGTTATTGTGATATTAAGTATTGAATGATATATGTACTTTACTTTTACATATTACAGGGTAAATTTTTTATCATTTTTATTTTGCTGTATAGGTTGTCATAGCAACCAACATTGCTGAAACATCACTGACCATTGATGGTATCTTATATGTAGTAGACCCTGGATTTGTTAAACAGAAGGTTTACAATTCAAAAACGGGTATGGATCAGCTGATTGTAACCCCTATTTCACAGGTAGGTTAATTAAAATCATTTAACATTTATTTTTAGTCTGATTTGGATGCAATCTTCTTTTTGAAAATCATTGCCTGCATTTGTCAATTACATTTGTGGAGATTTCATTGAGTTCCTCTGGACAAGTTCTTTTAGCATCATATAATCAGCTTATGTACAGATGTTATGTTTTTTTAGCTATGAGAAACCTGCAAGAAGTAATTGTTTTCAAAGGGGTAGATAATTGCAATTTATGTGGCACTTTTAATTAAATTTTATTGTCAATCACAATACTGTATTTTGAATGTGGAACATTCCTATGATGACATTTTTCATCATTCTGTGCTCAATGAATCCTTTGATATCTAAGACAATTTGTTTTACATCTCTCAAATTATGTAATAACAATTGTTTTATCAACTGTTCAGGCTCAGGCAAAACAAAGAGCTGGTCGGGCAGGCAGAACTGGCCCAGGTAAATGTTACAGATTGTATACAGAGAGAGCCTACAGAGATGAAATGTTACCAACCAATGTGCCTGAGATACAGAGAACTAACTTGGCCAGCACTGTGCTCTCACTGAAGGCTATGGGGATAAATGATCTTTTATCATTTGATTTTATGGATGCCCCACCCATGCAGACCCTCATTTCTGCCATGGAACAGTTGCATGCTCTCAGTGCTCTGGATGATGAAGGATTACTTACAAGACTTGGCAGAAGGGTATGCAATCATAAAGTCTAATTTGAGATATAAAAGCTTTATTTAGCTTGATGTATGATATTGATATTCCTCTCTTTTTCTTAATGAGCGCATTAGTTTTTACAAATACTGTAGATTCATTTATTTTCGTTGGAATCCATTTTCAAGGAATAAGGGGAAAATGTACTTATGTCTCATTGGCACTCTTACACATCTCCTTATTTTTATAGTGGACAATAGAGCAATTTCAACATAATATGAAAATTTAACATTATAAGAAAATTCAACATGATAAGAAAATTATAATTTTATTATTTCAGATGATTTATATCATTTCCTTTAAGAAGAATTACAATAAAGCCTGTTTTATAATATTTGGAATTTGTTCCACATACATACATATGCCACATATTTTTTTGATAAGTTGTTGTGTTATTTTTGAACTGATATTTTGTATTTGTAGATGGCAGAGTTTCCATTGGAGCCTATGTTGTCTAAGATGTTAATCATGTCAGTACATTTAGCCTGCAGTGATGAGATTCTGACAATTGTATCTATGTTGTCTGTACAGAATGTTTTCTACAGACCAAAGGTAATACTGTTGTTTAGATGTTATAATTATATAACTTACTTTTTTGGACTCAAATCAGTTGAAACAAATAAATTGGTCGTATATGACAGGTATACATACCTCTATCCACATCAAAGTAGAAAATAGCCTGATGGTTCAAAAGTACATTTAGGGCTTTTAGTCTTATTAATAAGCTTGTGCAGAAAATTGAAATAGAGCAACAAAATATAAACTGACATCAGTCAGAGATAGTCTCATTTTTTTTATTAGTTAAATATTGCAATTCAATGCATGAAATTATTCAAGAAATATCAGGATTTTGTCATTTTTGCCCCTATATAATCCTTTCAAAAATATTGAATTTTCCTGATTTCCTGATTTTTGCACCCTTTTGTACTTTCACCCATGGAACTTTGTTTTGTAGTTTAATGCTTGCCAACATACTTGGGGTACATCAATGATCTTTTCAAATTTTACAGGATAAACAAGCCATAGCTGACCAGAAGAAAGCTAAGTTCCATCAGACAGAAGGAGATCATTTAACATTACTAGCTGTGTATAATTCATGGAGAAACAATAAGTTCTCTAGTCCGTGGTGTTATGAGAACTTCGTGCAGATAAGAACATTAAAAAGAGCTCAAGATGTCAGAAAGCAGATGTTGGGTATTATGGACAGGTAATTAAAGTATAACAAAAATACCAAACTCCAAAGGAAATTTAAAAAGGGGAAGTCCATAAAAACTGACAAAATCAAATGTTAACAATCAACGGAACGAGTGAAAAACAACTGTCATATTTCTGACTTGGTACAAGCATTTTCCAAAGAAAATAGTAGGAAGTATTATGTTTTCTTTTTCCTCTAAATTTAAACTAAAGTGGTTGATTCCTGAGAAATTTACATTTTAAAGTCATTAAAATCATTTCAGTTTTAAACTGCTGCATTCCATAAATTGTTTTTGAATGTTTTTTTTAATATGGGTGAGACATTTCATGAAATAAATGCAGTGAAACCGTCAATACAACTTTGTTGATGTTGTAAATCTAGTATGAATTCAATAGTTTGAAGAAAAGACCCCCACTTTCAAGCCATCTCAAAAATTGTGTGAAAAAATGTCCAGTACCTTGCTTAGTTCACATGGTCATTATGATGTGAACTTTTATTTCTATAAGATAAATTAAGATTTTGACCCAGATTTAGAGGTTTACTGGACATGTAAATCAGTGACTGGTGTCCTATAGTATAGTAATGAAGTACTAACAAAATGCTGTTGCTTTTTTTAATGAATAAAAACATGACATTGGTTGTTGAAAGAGCCTTTTGCTAATATGAATGAAACAACTAAAAAGGTGCAATTACTTTATCAAGCAATATTATTCAAATCTTTCATAACTACAACTAAAACCTTGTATCAGATTGATATATTTTAAGTTTGAAAGAAATAGATCTTGCCATTCATAATTGGTGAATTATCAAAAAAGGTATAAGTATATTCTCATTATTCTGTTATTTTGATGTATGTTATTAAAATTTAGCTGAAACCAATGATTTCTTGTGCTATAAAAGTATATGCTTGTTATCATTTACAAAACGTATGGTTTTAAGAGTTCTTAAATTGGTGATTTTGAATCTGTTCAAAGTTTTGATTTTTCTACCCTATATACCACTTTGCCTCATAATCTTATTAAGAAAAAATTCACACACCTGATTAAATGGGCATTTAAAAAGTCGGAATGCAAATTTATATGTTCGAACTCTTTTAGGTCATTTTTTAGTAACAACAAACAAAAGAACTATGTCATTAGGACCTGCTTTGATACTATAACTGCACTTGAATTTTTACTATATAACATTTTTGTTCGCTATGGAGATTCGGTATATCGTCAGGTTATCGTAATTCCCATGGGAACTAACTGTGCACCACTTATTGTGGACCTGTTTTTGTATTGTTACACAGGAAAAATTGCAACATATGTTTTTCATATGTTTTCAAAACATATGAAAAACATATGATTTTCATATGTTTTTCATATGTTTGTCCCAAACATATGAAAAACATATGTTTACAAACATATGTTTACATATGTTTTGAAACATATGAAAACATATGGAAGCAAACATATGTTTTCATATGTTTTAAAAAATATGTTTACATATGTTTGTAAACATATGAAAAACATATGATTTTCATATGTTTTCATATGTTTTAAAGGGCATTTAAAAAAAAATGTTTTGAGAAAATGTCAAAATTTGTAATTTAATTATCACATGCATTTTTTCATTCATTATCTATATAGTGTATTACTCAAACAGGAAAGTGCACTTTCTACTCTTCCCACTAAATCCCACATCATCATGATGATAAAAGCATGTCAGCCCTCAGGCTATGTCACCCCCACAGCAGAGCTATCTAATTCTGAATGGAACATAATTTAAAATAAATGAATGAGTTATAAATATTAAATAATGATATGAATAAATATTCTTTATTTAGTTTGTTCTTTATTCTCAATTCTTTTTTTTTTTATCAATAATCCCATTATTCTCTATGATTCTTTATTCCATATTTCTGCTTTTTTAGTATCTGTTCTTTATTTTTTTTTCTCTTTATTTTGCACTTTTTGTCATTATTTTCTATATTCTTAAACCCCAATCTTGATTCCAGACCATCATATATATATACATAAATGTACGAAAGCTTGCATGGTACGTCGAATACGGAAACCCGGAAATCTTTTCAGCGTTACCGTTTTTTATACTATGACGCAAAATCCATGGACGCTCACGCGATCTACAGTTGTGGTCATTTAAAAAGTTTGAATGGACAGAGATAGATGATACAAAGAACTTTGGTTTTTCAAACTGGTGAATCAAAATTTATTATAAATGGGTGACTTGTCGATTAACTGGAAGAAACCGGGGAACGAAACATAGAAAATTTATAGAAAGTCAACGCAACGAAACAGCGAAAGTGTTTTTGTTTTGATGGATAGTTTTACGTACCCTAAAAGCACAACGAAAGGTAAATATTATTATTCACATTTTGTTTAATTATTGGATAAAAGCAGGAAGATGTGTGTGCTTTATTTTTTCACGAAAAACTATTTGACTGTACATAGTCCGTGTAGATATTTGTAAACCTGAGTCTGAGAACGATATTGTAATATAAATATAATTGCATTGGGTAATCCGTTTCATTATCTATTTATAATGAGAATGTTACAAGATTAAGACATGTAAACCCTTTAGACAATAAGACAAACTTTGAAAAGGGGGGGGGGGGGCATCATATACTTGATGTAATGTATTGAAATTGTTTATCTAATGTCACTACAGAACTTAATTACTTTAACTGATGCAAACCTGTATAATCGTGTCTTATGGTGTGTGATATTTGTATTTGTTTATCAGTTGTTTTAAAACCACGACACTGTGCAGACGACTTTATAATCTCTTTAGCAATTAGTAGCTATTTTACAATTAATAGATAAGGGATCAATTACCCCCCCCCCCCCCCCCCCCCCCCCCCCCTTTTCATTTAATTTAGATTTAAAAAATGTAAATATCTTTTCATACATTGCGTAGGTAATAATGTACATGTAACCTTTTCCAAATTTTAATTATGAGTGATTCCAGGACATGCTGGAGCGGACAAGAATCACATTCTGGGATTACAGAGAAAATCATCACATTTGATTAAAGCTCAAATCTGAGGCTCAAATTCCTTATGTTATGTTAACTTAAGTCAAAACAAGACTTGCAACTAAGAAAATTACAGGGCTTTGCATATGACAAGTACAATAAGCCTTAATTATCCTGAGTCTGAGACTACTATTACTAAGTACTATAACAATAAACATCTAGTAATTCTCAGCCTTATCATACATGTACATGTATTATACTTCTGATAGTTTTCCACACCTATTCACATATTTTTAAGCTGAAAAATATGAGCCAAGCTATTACAGCGGCAGACTTATCACCTTGTACATTATAAGAAGTGGACCCCTAGAGTGCATGAATGGTTTACTTTACATATACTTTAATGTGAATATAAAAATAAGAAGATGTGGTACATGTACATGTATGATTGCCAATGAGAAGAGTCCAATTCTCCACCAGAAATCAAATGACATAGAAGTTAGCAACTATAATAAGTTATGGTACAAGATGACTTCAACAATGAGCAAAGCCCATACCACAAAGTCAGCTATTAAAGACATTTAATGAAAATGACAAATGTAAAACAATGCAAATGAGGAAACTAACAGACTGATACATGTTATGATTTCTAAACAAAACAAGGAACAAATAAACAAATATGATATACAGCAACAAAGTGAACAAACAACAACTTGAACATTACAGGCTCCTGACTTGGGACAGGCACATACAGGATGTGGTGGAGTCAGACTAGTTTATTGGTGCCAAATCTTCCCCTTAAAGGAGCTATAATTTGTTTTAATATATGTGTGTGTGTGTGTGTGGGGGTCTAGGATGAAATTTGAAAAAAAGGCAGGATGAGACACTTTGCCCAAAAAAAAAGGCAGGATGACAATTGATGTAAAACAAAAGTCAGAATAAACTATAAATAAAAAAAAGACAGGACTGAATAGAGTGGAAAAATGGAAATGCAGGAAAAACTTTTTCATCCTAACCCCCCCCCCCCCCCCCCTAAATCAAATGGTAGCTCCCTAACATGGGATAGTGGTGTGAAAAGGCTTAACTCATATGACATCAGATCTGTACAAAGCAGATTTAACCACTTTGATTTATTACTTCAAACAAGTCATATGGATTTAATAAACATAAGATGGATTAGAACATTCAAATAATTTAATACTTTTTGCATAGTTAATTTTTTTTCAGGGCAAGTCTAGATCTGTTGTTCAGACTTCTTGTTTTAAAAGATCAAAATTAGCCAATTTTGTCATATAAAAAATTTTAAGGCAATAAATTTGGCAGATATATAAATATTGTAACTTCATTTTATTATACATTTGTACATGTCATACTTTATTTCTTTTAGCATTTTCAATGAAAGTACATTTTGTACTCCAAGAAGTAGAAGAATCTAAGCAACAGAACAGAATTCATTTGATGCATTGCTTTCTAGATTATATAATGGATTCATAGATTGTCATATTGATTTATATGCATATAAGGAGCAGCAGGCAATAATTATTTTGTGATGAGAGGTATGTATTGTAATGAAAAGGATAACTTTGTTTAAATATTTTGTTTATTCATGTAATATTTATGTATACCAAAGGTTTATTATATATACCAGTAATGTCTTGGATAAATTATTTATACAGGAATTACTTAACTTTGAAATATAAATTCTATGGAAGATAACCAGTAAAGCACTGTTATGGTTACATTTTTTTGTCAGATATTTTTGTAATTCATACCATACATGTAGGTCTATATCAGCATAGGCTTTTATGAGTTAGAAAATAAGTGCTGATCAAATATGTTTACAGGAGTTATGCCTCTTGGAAATAGATATTGTAAGAAAAATTGCATTGCAAGCAATCAACACACGTCTTCATTTCTTTTAGATTATTTATAATTTATGAAAAAGGTTAAAAGAACATACATATTTTTTGCTTTTTGATAGCAAATTTTATACATGTATATCCATCAATTGGCAAGGTACATTGAAAAGCTGTTCTTTTATTAAATGCATGAAGTATGGATGGTAACACAAATGACAACATATTACGTTCATGAGTTAATATTTCCTTGTCGTAAAATAGTATACGCGAAGTACTAATATTGAACTATGGTAACGTTGTAATTCTTAAGTTGTAGTGAATGACGTTATTGTATAGATTTCATAGCTACAACGACGATTAAACGAACATTGCAATCATAAGTATTTATTGAGATTCCACAACATGCCTATAAATGGTGTATTTAAACAATTTTGCCTATTTAACAGGAAACCAAGATTTATTAAACATCAAGAGTTAAGGCCTTAATCATGTTAATGTTGTTTTTTATACGACTGCAAAAAAAAATTGCAGTCGTATATTGGTATCACGTCGTCGTTGTTGTCCGCGTCGTCCGAAGACACTTAGTTTCCGGACAATAACTTTAGTTTCAGTGAATGGATGTCTATGAAATTTAAACACAAGGTTTGAAACCACAAATGGAAGGTTGGAATTGATTTTGGGGGTTATGATCCTAACAGTTTAGGAATTAAGTGCCTAAAAAGGGGTCAAAATAAGCATTTTACTAGTTTCCAGACAATATAACTTGTGTGTAAGTGTATGGATCTTTCTGAAATTGTACCACAAGGTTCCATACCAAAAAAGGAAGGTTGGAATTGAATTTGGGGGTTGTGATTCTAACTGTTTAGGAATTAGGGGCCAATAACAATACTTTTCTAATACTTTGTATAAATTGCTTATTTCTTGACCAAATCAATGGGGTTTTATTCTTGAAATCTTGGGGTTCTTTAATATGCTGAATCTAACCATGTATTAAGTTTTTGGATTTTGGGCCCCGTTTTTAAATTGGTCCACATTGAGGTCCATAGGGTCCAAAATAAAACTTTGTTTGATTTCATCAAAAATTGAATTATTGGGGTTCTTTGATATGCCGAATCTAACCGTGTATTTAGATTTTTGATTTTGGGCTCTGTTATCAAATTGGTCCACATTGAGGTCAAAAGGGTCCATAATTAAACTTTGTTTGATTTCATAAAAAAATTGAATTCTTGGGGTTCTTTTATATGCTGAATCTAACCATGTATTTAGATTTAGGATATTGAACCATAATAGGTAAATGTCTAATTTAAAATTTTTAAGTTCTTAGACCACATTGATTTTGTGTCAGAAACCTATGCCATGTATGCTGTGTCAAATATTTAATCACAAACCAAATTCAGAGCTGTATCAAGCTTGAATATTGTGTCAATACTTGCCCCATCTGTTTGGGGTTCGACCTCTGCGGTCGTATCAAGCTGCGCCCTGGGGAGCATTTTATTTTAAACTAGACAGCAGAATAGATCATTTTATATTAGAAAAAGTTCATACTATACTGAGACGGGCTTAGGCTATACATATATTATTAATATTAGTTACACTGTTGATCTTTTTGTTGTTTGTTACGTATTGTTTCCATTCACTCAAAAGTAAAAATATAAATTAGTGAGCATCAGTTATACTAAGTCTACAAAAATTATCTTGTTTTTATCTGGACTTCTGGATTAAATTAAGATTTACAATTTTAGCTTGTTACCATGGTTACCAAATGAAAGGAAAGTACAGTATTATAATCACTGGTGTACATGTAGGTGCGGATGTCAGGCAAAAAGAACTGGTATCAAAGTAAGTTCATCTGTTGAATTGCAGTTAATTTAAATAATTTAATGTTATCTATTTAAAACTTTTTCAAGTGTAATTGTACATGTTACAGCATGTATACCATGTATACTGTTGTTTATTTCTGTCTTTCTGATGTCAAGTATGCATCAATTTGGGGGCCTTCGGCTGTTGTCTGCTCTATGGTCGGGTTGTTGTCTCTTTGACACATTCCCCATTTCCATTCTCAATTTTATCAAGGAATCCTTCTGCTCCACACACACACACGCATAAGATGGTCAGAAGTTAAAATAATTATAGCATTTGCTTATATTATGAATTGTATATTTAAAAGTTGTTCTTGTCTTGAATATACATAAAATATTTGCCACTGAATCTTAAATTAAGCTAGAAAAGTCAATCAATTATTGATTTTGCATTATAGGAAAGAGTTTTCAAACATATAACAATTGAATAATTTCCTTTTAAGATTTTTTTTGAACCAGCATATAAATATAACATGTTTAACATGTATAAGGAGATGAGGTACATGTATGATTCTCAATATGACAACTATCAATTAAAAAACCAAAGGACGAAGATGTAAACATTTCCTGGTCACTGTACAGCCATAAACAATGATCAAAATCAATACCATAAAGTAACCTGTTATGGCTATAACTTGTATAAGGATGAAAAAATGTGAACCAATGAAAAAAATAAAACTACACACTGTGACACAGTATGGCAGACAGCACCCAACATAAGAAACACATGTCAAAATCAGCCAGAAAGGGCTGGACTCATCAACAAGCACTTAAAAAGAAATAACAAAATAATAAAAGATGCAAAAATTATGTTTTCCCAAACTAAAATATCTATCAATTCACCTTCGACAGATTTAATCAATTAATGTAACAACAAAACATTTGTCATTTCAAACAGTCTAAGAAAGCATGACCTTGTGTAATGCCAAAATATTGAACTCACAAGAATATGTAGGACCATAACAGCATATAAGTATTAATAATTGCATAGAATTTCTATTTCTGAAATACATGTTCTGCTTTTTGTCAAGCTTGCAAATTTATTTCACGAAAGCGAGACAGTGATCCTAGATTCTGCCAGGGGTGGCGTCGCTGTCCTAAAATATAGGTTCAGTCTGTGGTTAAAGTTTTTTTGTAATGTTAATTTCTCTCTTATTAATATTATTTATAGTTATCCTGGTAATAGGATATTTCTATTTACTTAGTATGTGGGTACCTTGCGAGGTCCTATAGCTAGTGTCTGTCTACTCTGTCAGAAAGTTATTGTGGTCAAGTCAATATCTGAGGTATTATAAGCAATAAGTTATACTTACTATATTTGGTGTAAGGAATTATTGTAAGGTGTAGATGTCCAACTGGCAGTTGTAATGATGGCCGATTGAATTTTTTCAAAAGAGTTATGCCTCTTGGAAATAATAAATTTATGGAAAATGGCCTGGTATATGCTCTAAATTTTTTTTTATTAAACTTATAGTATACTATTATAGTAATGCCCTTGAAGGTCAGTTTGAAATATTTAGTATACAAGAAAAACAACTTTTTTTTTGCCTCAAGCACATTTTTTATTTATCAATATTTTTGAGAACAAAAAAACATGTTTTTTTTTTTAATCATGTTAATATTGCCCCTTGATAGATAAACTAGAGGCTCTCAAGAGCCTGTGTCGCTCACCTGATTACTTGGGTTTTTGAAATCATATAAAAAAAGATAAAAATCATAACAGATACTTATAATAATGTTTGAGGCCAAATTTGGATTAATATTGCTATGTTTGCTTTCATTCCATTCAGTGGTTCTCTAAAAGAAGACATTTGTATGTATTTCCCGTAGGGTCCTTTGTTAAACTAAGCCCCCCACTGGTGGCCGTCTTGGATGATGGATCCGCTACAAAGTAACAACACTTGGTCAGCACCTCATGAGGAACATTCATGCCATATTTTGTTCCATTCCATTCAGTGGTTCTCAAGAAGAAGTCAAAAATGTAAAAAGTTAACGACGACGATGGACGACGACGTACCTTCGGGCCATGTGAGCTAAAAATTTGCGACTAGGTGGACATTGAAACTTTGTTCTTTTATTTCTACTTGCAGGAACTGAAAAGTAAAGAAACAGAACCAAAGAACATTCATTTTTAATTAATACAATATTGAGCTCAAAGTCAATCTAGTTGTCTTTCTTAATCATACAGGATATTTACAAAAAGCAGCTGCATACACATGCACCAGTAATATACAGCAGTGAAGACAATTAAATATCTGTGTATGGAGGTATAGCAATAGAAATATCTCATACATCATAGGAAAATAGAATATAGACAATAGAAATGGAGTATGTCAAAGAGACAAAAATATGAAAATAGAATATAGACAATAGAAATGGAGTATGTCAAAGAGACACACATATGGAAATAGAATATAGACAATAAAATTGGGGTATGTCAAAGAGACAAACATGAAAATAGAATATAGACAAAAGAAATGGGGTATGTCAAAGAGACACACATATGAAAATAGAATATAGACAATAGAAATGGGGTATGTCGAAGAGACAAACAAATGAAAATAGAATATAGACAATAGAAATGTGGTACAATGTATGTCAAGGAGACAAAAATATGAAAATAGAAGAGACAACAACTTAATAAAAAAAATTCTACTTTATATAAACATTATGGAGCACTTATTGTTTTTTATTTGTTTGAGCTTTTGATTTTGCTATGTATTTTCTGTGGAATTTGGTATTTTGGGTTTTTTACTTTTTAAAGCAACAACTCATCATAATGAAGTATTCACACTCAAAATGAGTTCCTGTCAGAAAAAAAAGATAACAAATTAAAGAAAAACATATTAAAAAACATCAAAACGTTACCCTTAAAAACCTATCGCAAAAAAAAAAATACACATATATACAAACCATGTTTAGAATCTATGAAAAAATAAATGCATTTGAACAATTAAAAACATATAAAAAATATATATTTAGGACCAAGATAAAATCATATGAAAACATATGTTTGGGCCAAACATATGAAAACATATGTTTAGGACAAACATATGAAAACATATGTTTAGGCCAGGTATGAAAACATATGAAAAACATATGTTTGTAAAAAACATATGAAAAACATATGTTTTTCATATGTTTACATGTATGAAAAACATATGTTTTTCATATGATTTTAAAAACATATGTTTTTCATATGTTTTCCATATGTTTTTCATATGTTCCAAAACATATGTTTTCATGTCGGGCCTAAACATATGTTTACATATGTTTTCAAACATATGAAAAACATATGTTAAACATATGAAAACATATGTTGCAATTTTTCCTATGTATGAGTTACAATTTATGACTAAAATCAGCAAAGACCCATCAAAACAACATCTGATTCAAAAATTTAATAACACTTTTAGATATTTAGATGATATATTGGCTCTCAATAATGACGACTTCAGTATGTACACTAAAGAGATTTATCCTGCCGAACTGACTTTAAATAAAGCTAATACTAACAATGAACACTGCCCTTTCCTGGATCTTGATATCTATATCTTTAACGGGAAGCTTAATACCAAAATTTATGATAAAAGAGATGATTTTTCATTTCCTATTGTTAATTATCCATTTTTAGATAGTGACGTTCCCTTGTCACCATCTTATGGTGTTTATATATCTCAACTTGTTCGATTTGCTCGTGTATGTAACAACGTATTTGATTTCAAGAAAGAAATCTCTGTATTACTAAAAAATTATTACGCCAGGGTTTTCGATATCACAAAGTAGTCAAAACATTTTCTAAATTTTATCATCAGTACAAGGACATCATTCGTAAATATAAATCAACATGCAGACATCTTATACGTTCAGGTATTTCACATCCAATATTTTATGGTAATATTCTTTACAAAGCACAAAAATGTTGGCATTCACCTCAAAAGCTAAACAAACCTTTAAACAAACTTATTCGGAAGGGATATAGTTATGATACTGTTGTCAGGTCATTAAGGATTGCATATTTTGGTATTAATATTGATTCACTCATAGGGTCTTTGCATCAGAAATAGACACATTTATTCTAAAACCAGTTGTTGGCATGATATGGGTTATGTTCTTCTCATATATTTTATGATGGTATGATACTAAACCCCTAACAGGAGGGATTGTACCTGATTTTCATATGATGAAGACATAATCTTTCAATCAGTTTAATTGAGGTCTGGAGCTGGCATGTCAGTAACTGCTAGTAGTCCTTTGTTATACGACCCCAAAAAAATTTTGTGGTCGTATATTGGTATGACCTTTGCGTCGTCGTCGTCGTCCGAAGACACATTGGTTTTCGCACAATAACTTTAGTTTAAGTGAATAGATCTCTATGAAATTTTACCATAAGGTTCAATATCACAAAAGGAAGGTTGGGATTGATTTTGGGGGTTATGGTAAAAACAGTTAAGGAATTAGGGGCCAAAAAGGGGCCAAAAATAAGCATTTTTGTAACTTCCAGACATAACTTGTGTGTTAGTGTATGGATCTCTCTGACATTGTACCACAAGGTTCCATATCACAAAGGGAATGCTGGGATTGATTTTGGGGGTAATTGCCTCAAAATTTTAGGAATTAGGGGCCAAAAAAGGGGCAAAAAACAAGCATTTTTCTAGTTTAATGACAATAACTTGTGTGTGAGTGTATGGATCTTGCTGAAATTGTACTACAAGGTTCCATATTACAAAGGGAAAGCTGGAATTGAGTTTGGGGGTAATTGCCCAAAACGTTTAGGAATAAGGGGCCAAAAATAAGCAGTTTTCTAGTTTCCAGACAATAACTTGTGTTCAAGTGTATGGATCTCTCTGAAATTGTACTGCAAGGTACCATACCACAAAGGGAAGGCAGGGATTGATTTTGGGGGTAATTGCCTCAAAATTTTAGGAATTAGGGGCAAAAAAGGGGCAAAAAACAAGCATTTTTCTAGTTTCAGGACAATAACTTGTGTGTAAGTGTATGGATCTTTTTGAAATTGTACTACAAGGTTCCATATCACAAAGGGAAAGCTGGTTTTGAGTTTGGGGGTAATTGCCCTTAATGTTTAGGAATTTGGGGCCAAAAAGGGGCCAAAAAACAAGCATTTTTCTAGTTTCCAGACAATAACTTGTGTTCTTGTGTATGGATCTCTCTGAATTTGTACTGCAAGGTACCATACCACAAAGGGATTCTGGGATTGCGTTTGGGTGTGATGAATCATAAGGGGGTTCAAAAAATTGGGGGGGGGGATTTTTTTTTCCTTTTTTTTCTTTAAAATTTTCCATTTTAAATTGGTTATTTCTGATTTATATATAAAAGCAAATAATAATGATATGGTTTAAATAGGTAAAATAAAAAATTTTAAGTTCTTAGACCACATTCATTCTGTGTCAGAAACCTATGCTGTGTCAAATATTTAATTACAATCCAAATTCAGTGCTGTATCAAGCTTGAATGTTGTGTCCATACTTGGCCCAACTGTTCAGGGTTCGACCTCTGCGGTCGTATCAAGCTGCGCTCGGGTGGAGCATTTTATTGATTTATATATAAAAGCAAATAATAATGATATGGTTTGATTTCATCAAAAAGTGAAATATTGGGGTTCTTTGATATGCTGAATCTAACCGTGTATTTAGATTCTTAATTTTTGGTCCCGTTTTCAAATTGGTATACATTAAGGTCCAAAGGGTCCAAAATTAAACTTAGTTTGATTTTAACAAAAATTGAATTCTTGGGGTTCTTTGATATGCTGAATCTAACCACGTATGTATTTAGATTTTGGATATTGGACCATAATAGGTAAATTAAATTTTTTTTTTAAGTTCTTAGACCACATTCATTCTGTGTCAGAAAAATATGCTGTCTCAAATATTTAATCACAATCCAAATTCAGAGCTGTTTCAAGCTTGAATGTTGTGTCCATACTTGCCCCAACTGTTCATGGTTCGACCTCTGCGGTCGTATCAAGCTGCGCCCAGCGGAGCATTTTATTGACAAATGTCAGAAGATGTTTGATGATAAACCTAAGAACCATCCACAAATAATTGTCAACAAAAGCAGAAATTTTTTTAAAACATGTATAGATGTTTGCTGTAAATATCAATAATCAGTAAACGAATAGAATAAATAATGAACTCTGTCTGTAAATCAATATTTTTTTTGAATTTACTAATTTATTTAAGCTCTAAAACTTTTTTTGTAGACATAAGCTTGATGTAGTGAGTTGTGGTAAGAACACAGCCAGGGTACAAAAAGCTATATGCAGTGGTTTCTTCAGGAATGCTGCCAAAAAGGATCCCCAAGAGGGCTACAGAACATTGGTGGATAGTCAAGTTGTGTATATACATCCTTCTAGTGCTTTATTCAACAGACAGCCTGATTGGTAAGTTCACTTACTACTATAATAACGATGTATATCTTACTAGTGCTTCATGCAACAGTCATTTTGATTGACTAGTTCTATTACTTCTATAATATCAACGAAAAAGAAAAAAAAGGAACTTGGGTAATCATTCCTTTCATTTCATTAAAATATAGGCGTGAATTACTTTGGCATATGTTATATGTCCTTGACATCATATTTACGATCCTTTCGTTAGGTTAATTTTTATGCCCCACCTACGATAGTAGAGGGGCATTATGTTTTTCGGTCTGTGCATCCGTTCGTTTGTCCGTCCGTTTGTCCCGCTTCAGGTTAAAGTTTTTGGATGAAGTTGAAGTCCAATCAACTTGAAACTTAGTACACATGTTCCCTATGATACGATCTTTCTAATTTTAATGCCAAATTAGAGTTTTGACCCCAATTTCACGGTCCACTGAACATAGAAAATGATAGTGCGAGTTGGACATCTGTGTACTATGGACACATTCTTGTTTAAGATCTAATTTTATCATGAGTGACTATAAATTACGAAGTTATCGTCAATTAACTCACTGTATTTGGTTGTTACAGGGTTGTGTATCATGAGCTTGTGTTGACAACAAAGGAATACATGAGAGAAGTAACAACTATAGATCCTAAATGGCTAGTGGAGTTTGCTCCCAAGTTCTTCCGTCATAGTGATCCAACCAAACTCAGCAAACAGAAGAAACAACAAAAGATTGAACCGCTTTATAACAAATATGAAGATCCTAACTCATGGCGAATCTCCAGGGCTTTCAAGAAAGTTCATACTAAAGTTACTTTTTAGGTTCATCAGTCAGATTTCATTATTCATTTGTTTTTATGCTGTATTGATGTCTTGTAAAAGAAGAAGAAAAGTCTGAATTATATGTGAAAAGTTAAAGCAAAAGGTTAATTACATTAACACGTAGAAACAATCTTTACCAAATGAAAACTCCAAGTATGGTAAAAATATACAGTCAGATGAGCCTCTAGTAATTTTATAAGTAATATAGATGAAAATATTAAAAAATTCAAATAGTTGACTGTTGATACATTTACTATGAGGTTATATGCTATATATATGAAGTGAAGATGATCATGAATATTAATGTAAAAAAAAAGCTTAATGTTTTACTCGTCAATTACTTATTGATATTTTTAACGTCCTATGGTCATTAAAAAAATAAAAGTTGAACTTTGTCTGTTTTGTATGATATAGATATAATGTTATGTCACCTGCTTGCTGAAAAATTAAATACCTATAGAAAATAGAGCCACAAATACTACAATCTGGACCTAAAATTTACTCTACCGTGTCTTGTGTCATGTCATCTGCTGTATTCATCAACTATTTACTCCTAAGCCACTGAAACATTGACCCCATTATTGACATAAATTATCCTTATTAATGTTCTGTATAAACACTTCAGTTTAGATCATATAACAAACATGCTGCCATAACTAATAATAAACTGGCTGTTATTTGCTAAACTTTTAAGATTATATTTTTGAATGCAAAACCAAGAGAAACCAAATATGTCAGAAAAGTTCCTTTTGTATTTATTGAGTGTTGAGTGAATTTCTACTTTAGAAGTGATTTTTTTTAAAAGGCCAAGTGAGCTTTTCTCATCACTTGGCGTCTGTCGTCCTCCATCGTCGACGTCTGTTAACATTTACAAAAATCTTCTCCTCTGAAACTACTGAGCCAAATTTAACCAAACTTGGTAACAATCATCATTAGGGTATTTAGTTTTAAAGATTTGTCCAATGACCCTGCCAGCCAACCAAGATGGCCGACTTGGCTATAAATAGAACATAGGGGTAAAATGCAAGTTTTGCGTATTATTTGGAAAACCACTATAAATACTGAAAATCTGATAAGGGCAAAAATGTGCAGAATGTTAAGCTCTACCTATTGTTCTTTCCGTCAAAACTGTCGGGTGACTTCTTATAGGAGTTATTGTCCTTAAAAGATGAATTTTACCATTTTTTAAAAAATTTTGCCTATTATCTCAAAAATTATAATAGATAGACAGAAACTTTAAATAGCAAAAATGATCAGCAAGACAAGATCTACAAATAAGTCAATATGGCTGAAATCTTCAATCGACACTTATTAGAGTTATTGCACTCAAATGACGATTTTTACCAATTTTTGGCGTTTTTGCTTAATATCTTAAAAGCTATATTAGATAGATAGAAAATTAAAATAGCAAAAATGATCAGCAAGACAAAATCTACAAATAAGTCAACATGGTAAAAATTGTTAGTCAACTCCATAATGAAGTTATTGCCCTTTAATGAAGATTTTCCCCATTTTTGCCTACTATCTTGAAAACTGTAATAGATAGATAGTAACCTTAAAAAGCACAAATGATAAGCAAGACAAGATCCACAAATGAGCCATAGTGGCTGAAATCTTCAGTCAACTGTTTATTAGAGTTATTGCCCTTTAATGATAGTTTTAACTTTTTTTGCATTTTTTGCCTTTTATTTTGAAATACATTAACATAAACTTACTAAAAAAGGAAATTATCAGCAGGATGATATCTACAAATATGTGAACATGACTTAAATTGTCGGTTAACTCTCAATAGAATTATTCTCCTTTAAAAATGATTTTTACTAAAAAGTGGCCATTTTTGAAGATGCAGGTGAGCGACACAGGCTCTTCAGAGCCTCTAGTTTATATGATTTCTTCTGCCACTTAGTCCATTCACCTATATATGAAAATGGAGGACTGAGATTACTGTATTATACATCAGATCTCCTTTAATTTCATTCATAGAAGTTACAGATACCACATTCCCACCCTATTTTTAGATGAAACTAAGTCTAATTTTGTGGTCGTATATTGGTATGACGTTGACGTTGTCGTCATCCGAAGACACATTGGTTTTCGCACTCTAACTTTAGTTTAAGTGAATGGATCTTTATGAAATTTTACCATAAGGTTCAATACCACAAAAGGAAGGTTGGGATTGATTTTGGGGGTTATCGTACCAACAGTTAAGGAATTAGGGGCCAAAAATAAGCATTTTTGTAACTTCCAGACATAACTTGTGTGTAAGTGTATGGATCTCTCTGACATTGTACCACAGGGTTCCATATCACAAAGGGAATGCTGGGATTGATTTTGGGGGTAATTGCCTCAAAATTTTGGGAATTAGGGGCCAAAAAAAGGGAAAAAAAACAAGCATTTTTCTAGTTTCATGACAATAACTTGTGTGTAAGTGTATGGATCTTTCTGAAATTGTACTACAAGGTTCCATATCTTTAAGGAAAAGCTTGAATTGAGTTTGGGGGTAATTGCCCAAAACGTTTAGGAATAAGGGGCCGAAAATAAGCATTTTTCTAGTTTCCAGACAATAACTTGTGTTTAAGTGTATGGATCTTTATGAAATTGTACTACAAGGTTCCATATCACAAAGGGAAAGCTGGAATTGAGTTTAGGGGTAATTGCCCAAAACTTTTAGGAATAAGGGGCCGAAAAGGGGCCAAAAATAAGAATTTTTCTAGTTTCCAGACAATAACGTGTGTTTAAGTGTATAGATCTTTATGAAATTGTACTACAAGGTTCCATATCACAAAGGGAATGCTGGGATTGATTTTGGGGATAATTGCCTCAAAATTTGAGGAATTAGGGGCCAAAAAAGGGGCAAAAAACAAGCATTTTTCAAGTTTCATGACAATAACTTGTGTTCAAGTGTATGGATCTCTCTGAAATTGTACTTCACAGTATCATACCACAAGGGAAGGCTGGGATTGATTTTGGGGGTAATTGCCTCAAAATTGTAGGAATTAGGGGCCAAAAAGGGGCAAAACACAAGCATTTTTCTAGTTTCAAAACAATAACTTGTGTATAAGTGTATGGATCTTTATGAAATTGTACTACAAGGTTCCATATCACAAAGGGAAAGCTGGGTTTGAGTTTGGGGGTAATTGTCCTAAACGTTTAGGAATTTGGGGCCAACAAACAAGCATTTTTCTAGTTTCCAGACAATAACTTGTGTTCAAGTGTATGGATCTCTCTGAAATTGTACTGCAAGGTACCATACCATAAAGGGAAGGCTTAGATTGAGTTTGGGGGTGATGAATCATAAGGGGGTTCAAAAAATTTGGGGGGGGGGATTTTTTTTTCCTTTTTTTTTCTTTAAAATTTTCCATTTTAAATTGGTTATTTCTGATTTATATATAAAAGCAAAAAATAATAATGATATGGTTTGAATAGGTAAATTAAAAATTTGTAAGTTCTTAGACCACATTCATTCTGTGTCAGAAACCTATGCTGTGTCAAATATTGAATTACAATCCAAATTCAGTGCTGTATCAAGCTTGAATGTTGTGTCCATACTTGCCCCAACTGTTCAGGGTTCGACATCTGCGGTCGTATCAAGCTGCGCCCCAGCGGAGCATTTTATTAAATATAATAAGATACTACCATAGTTTTGGGCAAAAAACTATAAATCAGTGCTAGTAATACAAAACATGAAAGATATTAAAACAAACAACTGGATTCAGATAATTTTTCTGTGAGTTCTCAATACACCTTCGTTAATTTGATGTATACAAACAGTACTCAACATATCATCATGCTTTACTCCTTGATTAATTGAAATGGTTGTGAATATACCACTATAAAGTGATACTGACCATTTGTTGTTCCAATTCTGTGTGATGGCTGCTCAGCCCATAATATAGGTGGAAATCGTTCCTGTACATGCATGTGTCAGATGAAAACGTAAACAATTCAAAAGGGATGATGGATATAAATTCTTGTATCAACCATGACTCTTTTTTCATAAGTCAACATGAACAGCCGTTGGTTTAAAAATCAAAGTTAGATCTTCACTAATTAAATCAAAATTTAAACAGCAAATGTCCATATTACAGGTAAACAAAAAGCGCAAACGTCATGTGCCCATCAAAGAATATCCCCCTCGTGTCTGGTGCAGAAATGCAAGAATTAGAACCACTCAAGTTAAGTTTCGTTACCGGCGACAAAAATAACCAAAGACAAATCTAAAGGGCAATATACAGTTCTCAAGCAGACGGGTGTCTATACAATATGCCAAGCTTTACGTCGTCCCGATTCCAAAAGAAAATAAAACAGTGACTGATAAATTAAACAGAAACAATCAAAGATCTGTCATCAATACCAATTCTCTAAATAACGAAAACATAAAGCTATGACATTAGTCAGCCATGACGAGGTGGAACATGAAATACCTCATTTACAAGGTGTTATGTTTAGTATTCGTTGTTCTTGTTCAGCAAAGTTTACTTAACCTTATTTCAGTTGAATTTGTTTTTAGTAAAATACATATAACTGATAACGATTATCTTTTGAGATGAATAGTTACATCACTATCGCATACATCGGAAAAGATGGAGATCTTCCATGACAGTCGTGTGATCCGAAATAAGACATTGTTTATAATAGGAACTAGCGTTCTTTGTGTCGTTTTAGCATTGTCAATAGCAGTAGGTGTCTTGGCTAATAAATCTACAGAAATAGTGTACAAAGAGCCAGAGAGAACAGAAACGGCTCCTTCTGGACGACAAAGGTCTACCCAGCTAACATCGTGTCAGAAGTGTACCAAAAACGCAAAAGCACAAAATCCGAATTTAGAATATGCCAAATGTATATTGGATCATTATCCACTTGTAGATGGGTAAGTTTTTGTTAATAATCAAATCCTGTGACGGGGATTGTGTTCTCTCTTTAAAGGGGAAGACTCTGAAGTGACCACGAGCCCCAGAAAAAAACGAATAATTTGTGCGTAGAAACGGATGTTAAACGTCTTTATTCTAGTTTATTTTGCTTATTTTTTTTGCGTGCGTGTGTATGCTGTTCTCATATTTTTGGGTTAACCATAAACCTTTCTATGATATTGATTGGTCTCGTTCGTATAAAACCAGTCATTTTCTTATTCCCTTTTTAATGAAGTTATCATGGTCTTATCTTTAAAGGAAATTTGTTGAAGACACTCTTATTTGAATGTGGACTTGATCGGAATTGTGACATTACTACATTTGTATAACTCTTTACTATTGTTGGACAAATCACTCTTTGTTGACGATATGTATGGATATTTTTATTTTCGTTTCTTTCTGTGTGTATGGCAATGTCGCCCGTATGTTTCATGTAGAATTGAATTTAATGTAAAAAGTTGTAAAATAATTTTTTTTTCTGTATTTAGTTTATGAAAATGTTTACTGACTTGTTTTCGTTTATCTTTAATGTTGATAATCCAAAGTGTTGTTTGAAGACGATTCTTCTAATCATTATAGGATTATCAAGCGCGAAACATATTTTACATAAAGTTATTGTCTTCAGGGCTCCAATTACCATATCTTTCAAAATTCACACTAAAGGAAATGTCTTCATGGCTCGTATTAATAAATCCTTGTTAATTTTGTGGAGATGCGGGATGTAAAAAATAAGCTGACACGTCTGGTCGATTCACTTGGCAGAACTTACCCTTTTGCGTTCATTGCTAATGTGCTCACTGGACATTAATCAAACAACAATCAATCGATCAAGCTCTTAATATTCAACTTATTGCACAGTGATAATTTCCAACATCAATAATGTCATACAAATAGACCGGAAATACGAAAAACTAATTCAAATAACTATGAATAAAAAAAAAAATACACAGCTAATCGAATCCTTGTACTCAAGATAAGCTCCTTTGATATTTTCACAAGTTTCAGTATTCTATTGTTTGAAACGATTTCAACATCCGTATAGGATAACTATGATACTAATTAGAAAGTGATTTAATTTTGTTTTCATGGTCAATGCATAGACTTTTTACAGGTCACACTCCTAATGTTGCCTAAATTGTCCCCCCCCCCTTTCATAATCCTGGATTCTCATCTTGCTTTTATTTTGAACCGTTTAAATTTACCTAGACGACGCAAGTATCATAAACTCATTTGCAGCTATATTCTCTTATAAACATAACTGAGGTTAAAATTTTAATGATGTTATTTGATAATTATATATTTGTTTCTTCAAGCCATAATGATCTGTCGTACGAGTTTTACACGAATGTTGATAACAAGGTGTACTCGGTTGATTTTAGTCAAGATCTGAGGAAGCAATATCATGCAAATCAAACAACTTATACATGTACTGACATACCTCGTCTCCGAGAAGGAAAATTATCTGCACAGGTAACTTATACAGTAGCTATACGAAGCAAAAATTTATCTATACATAATTTAAATGATAAGTTTTATATAGACAAAAATATCAAATCATAAGTCTGGTATCTTTTTACAAACACTTGGTTGATCCCATTTTCCCGAATGTATCACCAGCCCAGCAGTCAGCACTTATGTGTTGACATGAAATTTTATTGATACGTCCATTTTCTTTAAATTTACTTTTTATAAGAGGTTGAATTATTGGAAACAAAAGGTTTGGCACAACTTTTCGGAATTTTTTTTTTCATATTCTTCAACTTCGTATTTCATTGGCTAACAACAACTGTTTCTTATATGTATACGAAACACGTGCCTAGCCGAAACATGCGTTTTGAGTATCAAGTTATAAGCCTAGTATCTTTTTGTGAGTTTTTAAAACCACTGGACCGATGCCACTGCTAGTGGACGTTCCGTCCCTGAAGGTATCAGCCTAGTATAGTCAACACTTTTGTGTTGACATGAAATATAATTGATATGTTGCTATTCTTTAAATACTGTTAATAAAATGTTAAATTATTGGAAACAGTATTTTCTACTTCAGGCACATATTGCCTTAGTCGTATTTGGCCCAGCTTTTCGGAATTTTCGGTTATTAATGCTCTACAAGTTTGATTCATCCTTCCATTGTTTTATTTCGAGTGCTACCGAGGAGTCTTATTTAGTCGAAACGTGCGTCTGGGGTAATAAATTACTATCCTGGTATCTTTGATGAGCTAATTTTAAAGTAAAAGTAAAAAGAAAATAAAACACAAATGTTATGCTTCGGAAGCAATTTTTCAGAATTAATATGCATAAGGAACACAGCCAAACTATTAGCTAAGGATGGAAAAAGGTATCAAATATTCCGGAGAATTCCTTTTAATGTTATCCCAAAATTCGCTCTCGGGAGATTATTTTTCTGTAAATCTATAAATTATTCATAATTTCTGCAACTGAATTGTCCAGCAAAAATATATGCTTCTCTTACACCACTGTTTAACGACAAAAGAAATAATTGAAAGCGTGCACTGTATATTGAAGTATGTATATTCCAAGTTAATATGATACGAATGATTAACAACTTGAGTAGTTGTTATATGCGTTTGTTTTTTTCGTTTTTAGTTCTGGTCTATATTCGTCTCTTGTACAACACAACATCATAGTGCAGTTCAAAGAGCATTGGAACAAATCGATGTTATAAAGAAACTAAACAATAAATATCCGAGCTTCCTTAAATTTGTCACTTCTGCTGATGGTAAGAAAACGTAAACACTTCTTTTTTGCATTTATTCTTTGTTTGTTTGTAGTGTACTTTAAGGTCTAAAATAGTACAGCTTATTTAAAAAAAACATATATGACCAAAATATAACTGCAAACAAAAAATCGGCTCTAAACAAGCAATTTTGATTGATTTCACTATTTTTAGTTTGTATATAAAAATATCAAAACTATGTATGGACTTTCTTCACAAAAACCAAAGTTCAACTTGAAATAAGCCCATGTGTTTTCTGGCTGATGCATAAATTCATTTTGGCTGGCGATGTCCTTCGATGCAACAGTTTACAAAAATGTAAATAAAGTTTGCAGTGCTAAATGAAAGGAAATCTTCAAATGCAATGCGTTGCGGAAATATGTAAATTTGTAAACATTTAATGTATTTTCTATGAGTGTAATATCATTATTATCGTTAATAGTATTATAATTATTACTATTATTCTTAGACGTTCGAATGCTCAAATTCCAATATGTTTTAACAACTTTCTGATTTCGAAATTATTTGTGAACCATACACAGGGAAACTTGATAAGTTGGAAAACGTAATTTAACAGAAATAAGCGTAGTTGAAATTTAAATATAATACGATTATTTTTTATTCAACAAAGGAATACAGAGAACCTTCGATGAAGGGAAGTTTTCCAGTTTGATGGGACTGGAGGGCGGTCATGCTATAAATAGCAGTCTTGCAACACTAAGGATGTTCTATGACTTGGGTATACGATATATGACTCTTACTCATAACTGTAATCCACCTTGGTAAGGTTTTTGTGTCTGTAATATTTAACTACAGATAATATATTAAAAAGCTGTTTCATGTAGAATTGTTGAGATGCTTGAAATATTCAAACTTCAAACTCAAAGTTAATTTCATCAACCAGTAAAGTTGAGAACGTTTACTAAATCCGCTTTCGGATTTTATCGTAAGAATGCAAAGTTGTTTACTTGTATGGAAGTATACATGGCTCTCGGAACACACAATATCATTACAGTTTTTTTGCAGAGGGGCGTCCATTTAAATGGGATACATAAAACACAGCTACGTCAATTTCGCGCTCTCTGAACACGCAATGTCATTAAAGCTACTCTTGCCGGGGGGAGTCCATTTGACCAAGATGCTACGTCAATTTCGCGTTTTCTTAACACACAATGCCATTACATCCTCTCTTGCTGAGGCCGGGTCCTCCATTTGGCCGGGATACATAAACACACGGCAAGGTCAATTTAGCTACTTGCGATTATGCAGCCACGTTCCAGTGGGTACATTGATTCGATGATTAATTAAATATTATCATACAAGGAAATGTTTCGTACGCTGTAAACCGGGTACGTTCAGAAGTGTCTATCCCAACTCGGGTCTTTGACAAACAACAGCCAAGTGTTCCCATCATCGTTAAAGAGACTCACTGAAACTACCCATGGACAAGGATTAAGAATCTTCCTTCAAGTTTTGTTTAGTTTCATTCTTACTCCATGTTAAATGAAAATAAACGGTGTTAGTTTTTTTGGATAACACTATCGTTATTCAGTATTATCTTGTGGGAAATGTGTCCTTGATAAAATATGCAATCGTTTACAGTTTAAAAATACAATTACCCTATATAGTTATTGAAAGTAATGAAAGTCATATTTTGAAGAAGTTTTTGAAACCCACAGGCAATGTATCAGTATAGATTAAACTTTGTACATTCTTATCAATATAAGAAAATATAATTTTCTTTTCAATATTTTATCAACCAAAAATATTTTTCCGTATAGAAATGGTAACATACTAGTTCAAACACATATATGCGTATTTTTATCAGAATGATTTAATCGTCAGTAGTTTCGACATATTCTTCGCTTGAATGTAAGTTATTAGATTGATCAATCATAGGGCGAAATGTTCTGGATTTTGGTATTTATTACTTACAAATGAGTATAAGTACATGGTAAAATTGAGAATGGAAATGGGGAATATGTCGAAGAGACAACAACCCGATCAAAGAGCAGACAACAGCCGAAGGCCACCAATGGGTCTTCAACGCAGCGAGAAAATCCCGCACCCGGAGGTGGTCCTCAGCTGTCCCCTAAATAAATAAAATTGTGTACTAGTTCAGTGCAAAAGGAAAATTTTTTTGCGGTTGTATAACAAAGGACTACTAGCAGTTACTGACATGCCAGCTCCAGACATCAATTAAACTGATTGAAAGATTATGTCTTCATCATATGAAAATAAAGTACAATCCCTCCCGTTAGGGGTTTAGTATCATACCATCATAAAATATATGAGAAGAACATAACCCGTATCATGCCAACAACTGGTTTTAGAATAAATGTGTTTATTTCCGATGCAAAGACCCTATGAGTGAATCAATATTAATACCAAAATATGCAATCCTTAATGACCTGACAACAGTATATCGTAACTATATCCTTTCCGAACAAGTCTGTTTAAAGGTTTAGTTAGCTTTTGAGGTGAATGCCGACATTTTTGTGCTTTGTAAAGAATATGGTAACTTCTTCTTGATAGTATGCTTAGTTTTGATGCTTTGTATTATCATCTAAGTATTAACCAAAATTTGGTAATGTTTGGAAAACTAAGGCATTGCTTCTGTAAGTCATACAGATTATAACTGCAATGCAACAGACCAAAATAAAGCTTTACCAACGTTACTGCATAGTGGACTTGTTTCTTGAGGTTACTCGTTTCTGTTGAAGTTTATTTTCTGCAATACAATTGATTTTAGGGCAGACAGTCATATAGTAGACAGAAACTCGTCTTTACCAAAGCACAATGGATTAACCAAATTTGGAAAGGTACGTACAGTTTGAAATTAGAGTATTGTTTGAAAATTCGTCTACAACAGTGGATAATTTGCTGTTGTTGTGAGCTTTACGATGCATAACGAATTCGTTTATAATTCCATTTACGAAGTTCGATTTTGTAATATATTTTTTTTTAATTATTAGTCCAAAGGATTATGTGAATTATTGCATAATTCTGCGTTAGTCATTTGTACGTTGTTTGTATGGATACGTTTTCGAAGATCTGCAAAAGCCATGATAATTCTTGCGTTTTGTTGAGTAATTCTCTCATCCGATGTTCCCTATTTGACCGAAAAAAAAACTTAGTTATTGTTACTTGATCAGAGCATGGAGTAAAAAAATCTAGCACATGACCATTTTAATTTGGATTAAAGAAAATTATACTTTCCTAAAATGTAAGAGCTACAACCATTATTGATAGAATCTTTTTCATAACAGCGTAGACAACCGTAAAACTTTTGTTGGTAATAATACTGAATAAATTACCTTTAACTTGTTTGTCATTGGCTATCGATAATAATGATTTTACGCTCACTCAGTCTGTCAGAGGCCTTCCAGTGGGGCTTTAAATAATGATCACTTGTTATACATTTCGATACATAAAATGAAACTTTCTTTTCACAAAACTTTAAAAGATTTGTTTTAAATAATTTTAATAATATTGATAAATTTTGACTGTTGACCGCATTTTAAAAATTAATTTTCTTGTTGTAATCCTGTTGGAAGCTGCGCTGTGTAGTTTATTTTTCTTTTATTGTATATTTCCAAATATAATCAAGACAGACAAAAAAAGTTTGAAAGGTTACATCCCGCACCCGAAGGCGCACTTGAGCTGGCCCTTTAACAAAAATGTGTACTAGTTCAGTGAAAATGGACGTCACACTGAACTCCTAAACAAATAAATGAACTAAAATTAAAAAACATACAAAATGAAGACTAACAAAGGCCAGAGGCTCCTGCCTTGGGACAGGAGCAAAAAATGCGGCGGGGTTAAACATGTTTAGTGAGATCTCAACCCTCCCCTTTTCCTCTAGCCTATGTAGATTAAACAAACACACAGCAATACACCGCTACATATTGTGCCAAAGTCGGGCTTGGGAGGGTGCATGTTATACTGATTTAACCCACTGGATTGTGCGCCTGCACCAAGTCTAGCCAGGGAGGGATTGCATGTTAAACTGGATTAGCCCCACTAAATTTGAGCCAAACGTCCGGCTATCCGGGTTTTGTGTTGTTCATTGTTGATTAAACGTCTATTTTACTATTTATGGACAGGACTCGATGGTCTTTGTTGTTGTGGTCTCTTAATTTTCCTACCTTTTATCTTTTTATGTATTATTGTCGTATAACAGATCTAAAGCCGTTTTATTACGAAACTATCTGCAATATATTTAATAGTCCTAAACATGCATGACAAATTTGACACTAGACGTTGTACGCAAACAAAAATCAATACACCAATGTATCTAAAGTCACAATTGATACAACTTTATATAAAAATAAGGAGATGTGGTATGATTGCTAATAAGACAACTATCCACCAAAGTTCAAATGAAGTGGATGTAAGCAATTATAGGCAACCGTACGGCCTTCAACAATGTGAAAAACCCATACCGTATAGTCGGCTACAACAGTCCCCGACATGAAAAATATGAAACAATTCAATTGAGAAAACCAACGGCCTAATCTACAACAAAACAATTAACGAAAAACAAATGTTCTGCTCTTTGGTTGGGTTGTTGTCTCTTTGATACATTCCCCGTTTCCATTCTCAATTTTATTATAGATATAACTGCATATAAAAATAAGAATATGTGGTGTGATAGACAATCAGACAAATCCCTTCCAGCGGTCAACAGACGTTAGCAATATAGGTCACCGTACGACCTTCAACAATAAGCAAAACACACACTGTATAGCATGAAAGCTTCAAATGGCCTTGTCATGACAAACACGAAAGATGAGTGGATGCAGAACAGAGCGAGTGAAAAAACATGGATACCGCATGGAAACTGGCAAATGGTCCGCAATGTTACTTTGGTCAACTCACTAACTTGAAATTAAAGACCTGGCGAATTTAAGTCCTTATCTATGGCTGAGATGTATGTTTAAAAAAAAAAGGAAAATCAAGGTTTGTTTGGACATTTTTTTTTGCAAGTCTTGGTTTTAAATTATTTGCGAGTAAGCTTAAGGAGTCAATAACAAATAATCGCTCCCAGAAAGACGGGGAAAATCCATTAACAAAAGAAAAAATGAATATACAAACTACAGTGCACAGTATATTATATACATATTTTATTTGCGATCATAAAATGTACGATGTCGTCCATTACTATGTAAATTGGGTCGATTAAAAAAAAAGCTGAATATGTTTATGTTGCCAAGGGTTTTTCACAAGTATAGTAGTTAGCAGAAAAGTTCACCAAACTATACATTTTACCTATTCAAAAACGAAAATGCAAATTTCACAAGGCTTGATCCAAATAGCCTTTTTACTGTCCAATAACTTGCAAGTACGAAAAAGACAGGACAGAAGTATATTTTTTCTATATGTTTGGTGTTTGCACACTTTTAAAAGTTGATCATGCATTCGTTTTAAAATAAAATTTTGACCAGATAAAAGTTAAAAGATGACATAATTGGACAACCGCAATTGTTAAATCGCTTTGACGTCCGAAAAAAGATAATAATCAACACATGCATTGTAACTTTTAAAGCCAGTTAAATCCTTTTTTGCTGAAAGAACGTGCGATATCATAAAAATTGATTATCAAAACATAACAACAACACAAGTAAAGAACATTTAAGTATTCAATATAAATCAAAACACAAAGGTTATTCCTGATTAGTTTTGTTTTCGAACCATTTTATTTAGGCGTTGAGACCCTTTGGTGACCCCACAGGATAACAAATACGTCGTGAATAGTGGGCGTTACAGACGAACGTTCACCTAATCTGACCCAGTCAATGAAATATTTTAGCGCGCCAATCAATGGTCTCGTCTACGCTGTTATGCACATGATTCTATAATATTTTTTTTTAAATCTGCAAAAAACTGTTTCATGACAATTATGGTCAATGACCCGAATTGTCACGAAACGTGACTACAATCTTTAATTTATGTTGAAAGAAGATTTTACCAAATAACCAATTAAAAAATTAAAACAAGCATTCCACAAAACTTTGGAGATAACAGTTATATTTATACCTAAAACTTGAGGCACATAGATTAATAGATATTAATAAAGTAGATTAAGAATATTATGTGTGAAGTATAATTTTCGTTCGGATTTGTAATACTTACTGAAACAAATAACTGTTTAATAATTTGAATACAATAACATATATTTGTCGATACTGATTTATTTTTAGATCGTGGTGAAGGAAATGAACAGGTTAGGGATGTTAGTTGACTTGTCCCATGTTTCTAAGAAAACCATGAAGGATGCCATTACAGTGTCACGGGCTCCGGTTATCTTCAGTCACAGCTCCGCTTATAGTCTTTGTAATGCAACCAGAAATGTGCAGGATGACGTCCTTTCGCTAGTGGTCAGTAAGATTTGTCTATAACAATTACTTCTTGCAAGACTTTTTGTACAAAATGTTTTTATTTTTTTTTTTTTATTTTTTACTTTGTCTCAATATTTGAAAAAAAGATGTGTTTTATGATTAAATTTAGCCAAAAGAAAGAAGTTCTAGACATTGAATTGGTAAGTTCGACACTGCAAACCAACAACAACACACATAACAAAATGACCAACATGAAACAAATGTTAAGGTAATACATACTCTTTATAAAACAACAAAACATATTTTTGGATTTTCTGAAAATTAGGTGTTCTAAGCGATGCTTGCACACGTTAATCTAGAAAAGCAGTGGAAGCTTTCGTGTTTAGCTTCTGACTGCATGAAGTCTAGAGAAGAAAATGCGTGGCAGTTTAATGATACCTGTATCGAGTTTTATCTAATAGTTGAAATTTTACATTTTTTTTCCAGAAAGAAAATGGTGGAATAGTCATGGTTAACTTTTATCCCTATTTTGTAAGCTGTAAAGAAGTTGCCATTTTGTCCCAAGTTGTGGGTATGATTCAAATAGAATTTCGGCTTGTTTACTATTAAAGAATGAAAAATCATATAATAATGTACGTGAAAATATCTTGATTATTTGAAATGTAGAAAAAAAACCAATAAAAAGTAATAGAAAAATAACAAAGTGTTGCACATCTCACTTGATTCTTTCAATTTTAAAAACTGTTTATTGGTTTTTTAAGTGATAATAAAAACAAAAACAAAAATACTAGTTTAACGCCACTTTCAGCACTATTGGCTATATCGTGGCGGTCAATTTCTTTTGGTGGAGGAAGCCGGAGTGCCCGGAAAGAACCACCGACCGTCGGTAGGAGAACCGAAAATCATAGTCAATTTAGATCGGAGTCGAACGCACCTGCCACGTGCGGGGTTCGAACTCACAACCCAAGTGTTGACAGGCTAATGATACAGTAGATGAACTATTTTTTTTTAATTGTTTTTTATTAGACCACTCGGTCACCGAGGCCCCCGTGTAACAAACAAGGGTTACGGGTATGCTATTAGCAGTATCAATGAACATTATTTCAAAATCTATATATTAAACTGAAATAAGTTTAAGGAGAACATGGACAGTGCTGTCATGTCTGATTCCATCTTTACCATGTATATTTTCAGATCATATACAACACATAAAAAAGAACATTGGTGTCGATCATATTGGGATTGGTAGTGACTTTGATGGTATAGAAATGTATGTACGATTTTTTAAATGTTTACGACGTTAAACAATCATTAATCAATCAATCTTTTTCTGGTCCTCATATACTATTGTCTGGGCCATTTTTTTTTATCTTTCTACTTTAACTTATGATATTAGGCAGGTTGATGCAAAACCATAAGACGGCGTCTCGCATATCATCATGACCTTCATTTGACTTTAACCTTTGGCCAAGAGGTCAAAATGTTTGATTTTTGGAGTATTGTCTTGTCCAGAAAATGACCTTTTTATATCTTAATCAAGATTTTTTATATTGAACACAAGCGTGCAGCACTTCAAAACGATGTATGGCGTATCATTGAAAATGACCACTAGCTTTGACATTTGATCTTCAAGGCCAAACATTGTTTTTTTAAATGACCACTCAAACCATAAATATTCTTGCTAACCACGACAAGACCGCTTCAGTGCATCCAAGAGTGTGTCCCTGTGGCTCATGCCCTGCCCTCTCATATGAAATTCGTTGAATATCTAAAAAAGATGAGTCAGATCTTAACCGTTAACTATAAATATACTTAACTTTAGATTTTTTATTTTTTTTTAGATTTTAACGAACGTAATCAATGCATCACTGGTAAATTATTAAGTCAGGGATTTCGTTACCAAAAATTACTTAAAACTTTTTCTAAATTCTTTCATAGATACAAAGATTTGATTAGTAAATTTGGCTGTACCTGTAGAAAACTTATTAAAAATGGTATTTCACATCCTAAATTTTACGGTAATATTGTACTTAAAGCGCGGAAATCACTATGTGATCCGTGTAAACTCATCGAACCTTTAAACAAACTTATTAGTAAGGGTTGTCGTACCAATGTTGTAATTAGATCTCTGAATATAGTTTACATTGGCCCTAATATCGATTTTATCATTAGCAAATTAAAACATAACTAAATTTGTATTTTCTTTCAAACGGGATGTATAGAGACACACACACGTTCATTTTTATCTGTAAAGAAGTCACTCCTAACTATCCTACTACCTGTCGATACATTTATTTTTTGGCATTGGACAAGTCATGTCTTCTTTGACTGTTAATAAAGTTAAAATACTAAATCCCTGGGATGTGTTTTAGTTGATTTTAGTCTCTGATGCATGATTTTTTATTATTAATTGTTTTGGCTTTTAACTAGCTGTCAGTAACTGCGTGTACTCTCAAATTGTACTTTCTTGTTAATTTGACCTGTTGATACTATTGGTAATGCTTTTTTGTTATTTAATGTTAACATGGATCTTGTCTATATACCAGCTTTGATTATTTGGAATTACTACAAATTTTCACTTCTTCGTACTTTGAACATCAAAATTATTTCATTTCTCCTTAAATACTGTTCTTGCACATGTACAGGAAGTTTTAATCTAGCACTAATTGTATAGTTTTATTTTTGATATTCACCCCCATATGTACCAAGTGTAAGATTAGTTTTATTGATGGAAGATTTTATACACACAGAAGAAGTATACTTAACAACAAAATTATTTTCATTAAACTGTGTATAATATGACGCAGGTTTTTTCAAAAGTGATGATTTTCTAAAAATTGTTTAAAATTTCACAGTGGTATCATACTTTAACTTTGTTTAAACCTGTTTATTTACTTTTGACCTTAATTATTTATCCCTTATAATTTTTATTAACTATGTATTTGCATTCAGGTATCACAGATCAAATTTATTCGTTCATTGTGTGTAAATTTGCGTTTTTTGATTGAGTTAAGCCTTCCAATTGATATTTTATAGTGTGTCTTTCTATGTTGTGATATTATACTATTGTTTCAGAAAAGGAAAAAGGTTTGGTACCATTAAAACGTTTAATCCCGCTGCAAATGTGTGCACCTGTCCAAAGTCAGGAATCTGATGTACAGTAGTTGTCGTCTGTTTATGTAGTTCATACGTGTTTCTCGTTTCTCGTTTTTATATAGATTAGACCGTTGGTTTTCCCGTTTGAATGGTTTTACACTAGTAATTTTTGGGGCCCTTTATAGCTTGCTGTTCGGTTTTAGCCAAGGCTCCGTGTTGAAAGCCGTACCTTGACCTATAATGGTTTACTTTTATAAATTGTTACTTGGATGGAGAGTTGTCTCATTGGCACTCATACCACATCTTCCTATATATATTAACTGCCTTGATAGGATCCTTCTAGTTCAATCTAGTTGTTGTTACTCGAGGACATCTAATGCCCCTTCATATCATTCAAAATTATGAAATATTTAAAAAAAAAACTATCCATATCTCATCCCGTAAACCAAATAATAACCCTTTTATTGTTAATTATTATCGTAAGGTCCCAAATTAACTACGCACATTTTTAACGTTGGATTTAGTAGTAAAAGGGAAATACCCTTTAATATTCGAGGGCTATGGGAGGGGAGGAGGATTTTTGCGGACAGGATATTCAGTCTTAACCTGTTGCTAGACCGGCTTAATATTTCACATTTGTACACAATTATTTCCTGCATTTTGTGTGGCAAAATATACATTTTCGTCCTGTCTTGGGCAAGATATGTTTTCAGTTCTTACCAGGCCAGCATATTCATTTTCAAAATCCAAAACTATCAAGTATTATTTTGTTGGATCTTTACGGAGTTTTAACCAAAACTTCGATTTATAACATATTCAAAGGAACAAAGCTGCAATAAAAGGGGCACAGTTGGTTCCAAACGACTTGGCCCATTTTTCCAATGTTGGTCACACTCCTCATTAGGGTACCTAGCTTAAAAATGTGTCCGATGAACCAGCATGGCTAAAATAGAACATAGGAGCTAAATGCAAGTTTTGTCTATTATCTTGAAAAACGATAGATAGAGAACATCCCATAAGACAGAAATGTTAAGAATGTTGTGGACTACCTACTGTTTATTTACACCAAAACTGTCAGACGACTTATTATAGTAGTTATTGTTCTTAAATGACTGAATTTACCTTTTTTTTCCGTTTTTGCCTATTATCTTGAAAATTATAACAGATAGGGATAAATTTTATACATGTAGCAAAAAAATGATAACAAAGACAAAATCTACAAATGAGTCAACATGACCGAAATCGTCAGTCGACTTCTTATTGGAATTATTGCCCTTTAATGACAATTTTTACCAATGTTTTACCTTTTTGCCTAATTTGAAATATCTTGCAAACTATGATAGATAGAGCGAAACGTTAAATGCTAAAATGACCCACAAAGCACGATCGATAATTGATATTGCTGAAAGCTTTAGTCAACTCTTTATAAGAAGTGTTAGCGGCCCTTAAATGACATTTTTTACAATTTTTTTCTGCGTTTTTGACTATTATCTTGAAAACTATAATAAAGAGATGGAAAAAAATCAGCAAGACAAGATCCACAAATAAGTCAACATGGCAGAAATGGTCAGTCGACTTATAGGATTTATTGCCCATACATGACAATTACAAATTGTTTGTCTTATTGTCTACTTATTTGAAACTATAATCGATAGTTAATTAAAATGCAAAAATTATCAGTAATACAAGATCTGCAAATAGGTCAGCGTTGATGAAATTGTTAGTTTTCTCTTGTAGGAGTTAATGCCCTTAAATGACGATTTTTTTTCTACCAAGTTTTGTGTTTTGGGCTAAATCTATAGAGGTTAGAGAAACTGTAGAAACAAATCAGCAATAGAGGATCAACAAAAAGAGATTAAATCATGAATTATATTCTAGTCTACAATGTTGGAGTGTGCCTATTGTTGAAGTTGCACATAGACCTAGGTAAGCGTCACAGGCTCTTATTGGCCACTAGTTTGTATACTGATAATAACATTACATGTATGTTACATTATAATACGTTATTTCGCTAACAGCAATCTCGCGTCATTCCGAAATTAACCTTCATTTCAAAATGAAATGTAACATTCATGATAACACGAGCTTCCACAATAAAGTGCACAGGTAAATAAACGAAAAACTTGATAGAAATCGTGTTTTCATGATCCTAGCAAAAAATGTATTTATAAGTATTGAATGCTTCTTTTAGTAATTTTATAGGGTTGTAAATAAAGGCAACAGTAGTATACCGCTGTTCGAAATGAAATGACCGTGCGCACATTTTTAGAATGAAGCGCTTCCGCGTTTCATACAAAATTTACTTGGGTCAATGCTTTTACACCCAAATAAACTTACAAAAAGAAGCATTCAGTTCTTAATTATTATAAGAGACACTATAAATTGAAATTAAGACTCACAAAGTCTGTTTGAATATTATCGTGTTTGATTTAGAAACCGTCATTTTCTTCCCAATATTGAAACATAGTTTTAGAACCTTTACTGTGTAAAAAATATCATGTAGGACAATTTTATTTTTTCGTCCGTTAGAGTACCTAAAGGTTTAGAAGATGTATCAAAGTACCCGTATCTGTTTGCGGAATTGGTAAGAAGAAACTGGACTGAAGAAGAATTGGGCAAGCTAGCTGGATTAAACCTTCTAAGAGTTCTTAGAAGGACGGAGGAGGTTGGTACATTTGGATTATAGCACAGCTAAGTATTAGAAACCGCAAGGGGGATAAGTAACAAGACATTCAAAAATGGGAGACAAGTTAAATGATTATATCAAGGTCTGTTTATAATTAAAAAGATCTGAAAAACTCTCCAAAAATGTCTGGCTTTAATTTGGTACGCATTTTGTGTATTTAAGACTCATTAGTGACAATCGAATCAAAATAGTTTAAAGACAAAATCAAATACGAAGTTGAAAAGCTTTGATAATCAAAGATTCCGTAAATTGTGCTAAATATGACAAAAAGATTATGAAGTCGGTTTACCAATTGTGAACTTCAATGTTTATGGCGTAACATTCCAACAGCACATGCATTTGAAGGTTATATACAACATTTGTTACAATATTCCAGAGCATCCGTTTCCTATCATGATTTCCTTGATAGAAGGTTGCTGCTTACAGGAAAGCTATTAAACAAAGGTTTCTTCGTGGCAAAGATGAATCATTTGTAGTATAAAGAATGATTTTGGAAAGAAATTCATCATAGATACCAGACTTAAAATTTTGTACACTGGACGCGCGTTTAGTCTTCAAAAGAGCCATCAGTGACATAAGTGATGCTCGAATAATAGAATGTGAATACAAGGCCAAACAAAGTCTACAAAGAGGATCTACAAATTATCATTTTATGTAGTCTGAAAAGATATGAGTAGTATAATAGAAGCAAAATTCATTTAGTACTTTTGTGGGGTGGATGCGGGACCGGAGATGTGACGTCATCCACCGGAAGTGAGGTAATACATGAAATGAGTATTGCACATGCGGATGATGTCACAATGTGATGACGCCACGGTTCAACTACCGCCTTTAACCCCCCCCCCCCCCCCAACACACACACATTCTAACTGAACTGTTCCTCTATACTAATGATATGGTCTTGAGATTCCTTTTCTCCTTATCTGTATTTTATGAAGTCAGATATGATTTGGTCTTGAGATTCCTCCAAATAAGACATGTGAAAATTTACCGATCAGAACAACGAATTACCTGTGTTTTCCATGTTTTCATCCGATCAGATAAAAGCAGATCTGGCAAGTCAAAGATAGCGATAATAATATGTTTTCCATTAAAGTTCAGTAGGATGCGGCATCATTACTGCCCACAAATTCCATCCGATGAACATGAAATTATATACTGTCAAACAATCCCAAAATCACAGCAAGTAATATGCACCAAAGATCGGATAATGACTATGCTATTACAAACGTAACATAAACAATCATATTCCTGTAAGATTACATATACGAAGCTTAGAAATTGTTTCGTCTCCATAAGACTCATCAATGGCGCTCGACCAAATAAGTTTGAAAGCCAAATTAAATGCAATATTAAAAAGCATTAAAAAAAACCATTCCAGAAATTGTGAATCTGAAGGTCGATTGATTTGTGGTTGCTTTTTGCCACCTCAGCGCAAAAAGGTTATATAGCAGCGATCTAAGGACATCTTTGCCGGGGGAAGAAAACCCTATAAGTGTTCAAATAATTCCGAAATTGTGTAAACAGAAAATTTATAGAAATTTACCCCATTGGTGGTATTTCAAGTGAACACAGAAGTGCTAGAATCTGGCCTGGTGATACCCTCCGGGACGTTGCGTCCAACAAAAGTGGCATCGACCTAGTGGTTGTAAAAAATCGTCGAAGACTCAAGGCTTATGATTTGTTTCGCCAGACATGCGTTTCGTCTAAATCTCAACAGTAGCTCTCGAATAAAATCAGTTTATAATATTGCAATTATAGGACATGTACAATGACCTTTTGTTAACTTCATCTGTTTTATAGGTGAGAGATGCACTAAAGTTCGAACAGCCACATGAAGATCTCTTACAAGGAACTGACAAGTAGCGTTTTTGATCTGATTATTCTCAGTAATTAAGTTATATCTCAGTTAAGGTGGCTCGGGTGTGTTCCTCCATCTTGGATTTTGAAGAAGCAGATAACAGTTGGTCTATATCTTTAATGAAGTGTGCAAATTTTGAGAGTAGTATGTAATTCATGTGTAAGACTTTTGATGTAAATATAGAAAATTATGTGTTTTATCATATTTACGGCTGTAATTTCTAAAAAAAAAACACCATATTTGTTTTTGATTCATTTTTTTTTTAACTTTGCTAAATAAGGGGAGATAACTCAAATAGTAGGGGAGATAACTTCGATATAGTAATTTTAAAATTGAAAGTGTTGTGAATTTACCAATTCAATATGTAACAAGAAAACAAGTTCGGTGACCCCATTTTTTTCTTTTTCTTATCTGAAAGCATGTTATAAGAGCTATCTTCTCACATTTTATCTTAAAATTCTATCAGGGAGTTTTCTTTTGATCATACAAAATTGGATTTTCCATGCATAATCTATACAAAATCTGACAATTTTGCACAACCTGTAGCGGGAAAAAAAGTCCGGTGACCCATACTTTTATCATATTTTTGAAAAAGGCTTGTAAAAAACTTCATTTTGACAAATTATCAAAAAATTCTATGGATTTTAATTAAGACGCCCCAGCCACCTTAATAAACATATATTGTGGTTACCCTTTTACCAAACCATTTGGGTCAAAATGCATCAATTTAATGATCTGCATTTAAAAGAACCCAGTTAATATAAATACCTGGTAGATTTGTGTCATATGTGAACAAGTAAGGAGCGTGTATATATGTATTTTTAAGAAATGAAACTTAGATATGTTTGTAAACTGATAAATATTAAACGCAGAAAAGTGTCTAGATTGTGAAAAAACAAAAGGGATATTAATGTTAGTTATAATAAGAAACGATTTATACAGAGGAACAGAAATAATATGTCATATACTTTATATCTAATAACTGTATATATGATAAAATCAGTATTATATATATTCTTGATTTGAGCAGTTTCAGTTGACTATCATCTCTGAAGACTTTCAGCAACATTATGTTCAACTACGTCTTTGTGTTCCATCGATACGGTTAACCTATAAACCTTGCTTTCGTTTGAGCATACTTGGCATAATAACTCAGTTAGCTTTGTCATCATTTGCGGTCCGTCGTAAACCTTTACAAATCACATCTCCTCCACTTAAACCATTTGACAATTAAACCAAACTTATAATCTCTTCTGATATTGTGTTGTTACACCACTGTCTCGGGGTCGTGGAGGGTTGAGCGCTCAGACATGTTTAACCCCCCAACTTTCTTTATGTGCCTACCCAAAGTCTGTAGCCTGTAATTCAGTTCATGGTTGTCTTTGGTTGCTGTCTGTTATATTTGTTTTTGTTTATTATATCGTCATAAATCAGACTTGAATTTTTTCACATTTTGTTCTGCAAATCCCTTTTAAATCTGATTATACGATATGATTTTGCTCATTGTTGAAGGCCATAGAGTGACATTAAGTTGCTTACATCAATGTTACACAGGTAAATCCTACCACATCTCCTTATCTTTATATCAATATTTTTAGAGTCTATTTTAGAAATCAAGAAACTAACGAAACTAGATAAATAACAAGAGACGATAAGACGATCTGAAACAAACTACAACAAGTAGCGAAACGAGTTGACTTAGTGAAGAGGGAGACAAATACGAAGTAAAGAGGGAGATAATATGGATTTTTCATGCTTCAATCAACAAAACTGTCTGTACTTGAAGTAGAAGACATAGGTGAAATATCAAGCATACCTAAATATTGTTAAGGTCAATTACTTAACAAATTTGAAACAAATAGTACATTCAAAAATTATAATGGGTGGCACTGAACAATTTGACAGCAACAGACGAAAAAATAACACAATTAACAAAGAAATTATGTATGATTGAAGACCCATTGGTGGCCTTCGGCTGTTGTCTGCTCCATGGTCGGGTTGTTGTCTCTTTGACACATTCCCCATTTCCATTCTCAATTTTATGAATCTATAATAAACAATATAAGGATTACCAGCTACTGAAAAAAATCGAATATTGAATAAAGGAAATCTGACAATTTCTGTAACTATCTTTCGTTTAACAATGTTAAGGTGGGACTTGACACAAACACCATTTGAAAAAAATTAATTATTCTAATCAGTTGTGACTTTAATGTTTTGTTACAAAGTTCTAAATCATAGATTAGAATGTTCAAGTGTGGATATTAAGCAATTTTAGACTTTGTATGTGATCAAGTTTTAACGAATCACAAATTCTTAAAAATATTCGATTCATAATATAACATTATACACGTTCCATACCATAACATATAAAAATAAGGAGATGTAGTATGATTGTCAATTGTCAAAGGTGTCTGAAAGGATTTTTAATGGACTACATCTGGCATTCTCATGCTCTATACACCTTTGTACGAGACCCAATTTATTATTATATAATTTATTATAATAATTGTCGAATCTTAGCTGATTATCATAGGCAAATAGCAATAAAGGTGGATTTCCGAAACTTTTCTGAATGAGTATTGTGTCCAGGTCATTGACCAATTCATAATAAATTCAAATGCAGTACCGTATGCATTATATCCTAGATATACTTCTCAAAAATTCAGTTTCACTGAACAGAGCAAAACTGTGAGATTGATTCTTACTAACGATTTTAGCATCAGTGAAATACATCTTTACCATGTTAAACATTTCTCTTTCATTTTGCAAAGCAATCTTTCAAACAACAGACACAGTATCGCCATTGCCGTTGGACGGAAACTGTCAGGAAATTGTTCAAGTCAAGCCCATTTTAACTCATTTGTATAGTTTGCTGTAAATGTTCATCCATTCGCCAGGTTTGGTGAGGGCCGGGGGTTAAAACACATGTTCAACCTAACCACATTATGAATGTGCCTGTCCTGTTGTCCAGTGTTTGTCATAGGATGCTGTCTTCTATATAAAAATAAGATGACGTGGTATGATTGCCAATGAGACAACTCTCCACCAAAGACCAAATGCCGTAGACGTTAACAACTTTATAGTTATTTTTCGTTTAAATCAGGTTTTTTTTTTTTTTTTTTCGTTGATAAAGGCCACAATATGACCTGTAGACGTCAAAATATCGACTTTTGGTCTTTGGTGGTTAGTTATTATCATATCTAAGTATTCATTTCACCCGGTTCCAAAAAATCATTCCCGCCGTTTTTGCCTGGTTGGGTAATTGATTTCGGGGCTATCAAATCCAAACGATGATTTTATCCATTTGATAAATATCGCCAAATATTGTTTTCCATTGAAACGAAACGTGATATCATCAGTCTTCAGAGAAATTCCCAAATTTAAAGGGTGATTCGTGTACGATTTCAAATGAATTTTCGGAAACACTTGATCTAATTGATATGTGACGTCATTGCTGCGTATCTTAGGGTTTGAGCTTAAGTTTAATAAAAAGTATTGGTAGTATATAACCATACCGACCATTCACAAGACGGGGTCTGCCATCACGTCCATGAAAGGTTCTTTGTTAAATACTTTTGAAAAATACTTTCCTTCTATAACTATAAGTTACAAAAAAACATAAACAAATTAAGATCTAAACAAGAGGGGCGAAAGATACCAGAGGGACAGTCAAACTCATAGATCGAAAATAAACTGACAACGCCATGGCTAAAAAATAATAAGACAAACAGACACATAATAGTACACAAGTCACAACATAGAAAACTAAAGACTAAGCAACACGAACCCCACCAATATATATGGCAATTCTTAGGATTTCTAAAAGCAGATCGTCACGTCTACCATGGACCATCCGTTAGTTACATTCATACAGGTTAACGATCCAACGATTCCCACAAATGATACATTCTTCAAATCGTGATGTAAGTCAAATTACGAAAATGTCTGTTCTTCAAATGCATGTCAGTGGGGTTTAAATCATGTAAATGATAGCTTTCACGTATGATTGACATATTCTTTATATTTACAATTGACCACAGTTTAAATGAAGTTCTAGTGTATTTTGAGTAAATTGCCAATATCCCTACTTCAAATCAAGAACGAAATAATATTGAATACATGGATAAATTATTTCTGGCTTAAATTGTTTTAATGAAATTAATTGTGCTAAAGTAATCTTTCAATGACTCCAATTATGCATAAGACCTATCTATGCGAGTAAGAAAAAAACACGTTGTTAAAAAATATATTTGAAAATTGAATACTCCCTACTTCCAAAGGATCGAAAGAAGTGTGTTTGAATTAAATTTACAAGTCAGTGATTATCTGGATTTGATAGATACGATATATATATATATATATATATATATATATACAAATTTTTATTTGGACGGTGATGCTCCTCTTGCCGCATCCTATGGCGTGTACATTCTAAACCCTTGTACGGTTTTACAGAATGTGTTCCAATGAAGCAGACATTAATTGACACAACATTGCACTTACACAAAAAATCCCAATACTTTCATAAGGTTACACATACCACATGTCACTGTCAGAAAAATTTACAGTCAGTAGTAGCATTGTTTTTGTAAATACATGTATACAATTTCTCGTAAAAATAATATAAGACGGTATTTCTCACTCTTCCTTTCATTGTTATGTCGTTATAAGAACTTAAACACTGAAAAATGATATATTTAACCTCGAAAACATTCTGAAATCGTTCAACAATAAAGACTACCTGCGTGATAGACTCAGTAATTAAGCAAACATGGTTGCGATAGTCTGACATTTCAAATAATTCCTGGCCTCTCAGAAATACTGCCGATTTTAATAAATTTTATGAGACTTCATAGAACCGGCTATGTTTGATTTCTGATTTTCTGATTTTAATCTTGAGCGGTAGTACTAGTATTCAACCAACAGCCATAGCAACTTCAACTAGCTTCCTGTAGTAGTAAGCACATTTTGACCACGCTTTCCAAATTATGTGCCGTTTTTTATTTCCTTGTTCAAGTTATTGGTTGTTTGTCTGTTTTACTGTAGGAGTCGGATGTTGGTGGATGGTGTGGTCTGTTGCACTGTGCAGTATATTTGGCTTTTCCTGTTATCCCGTTTAAGGTATTAGGAATCAAAAGGCTGAATTGCAATATTTGATGGGACTACTGATTCATACAATTAGCAAAACTACGAAAAATTTCCCTCTCCCGGGAGATATAAGCTAATAAAAAAATCTTCATAAAGATCATCCAAGAGTCAATAGATTGTTTGAGAGTTATTCAGTTGAAGTAAGTTGACCATCTCATATTGTGATAAAATCAAAAATAAGATTCTAATAATAAATGCGGTCTAAATTTTCTAAAATAATCGCTTGCAACATGTGGAAATAAACCTTGTATCCAATCTCCATTGAAACCAAAAAAGGTTGTGCTGCATAGAAAATAGCTAAAGGAAACTGAACAATGGTTTGTCCTCGATGAAAGAGTGAGAATCCATGGTCTGAAACAGAAGAAGCTGACCTGTTGATACAACTGGTACATACACTATTTAAAGATTACATAAAAAGAATAAGAACTCGTTGACGACTTATTTGTAGACGCACAGGAAAAGTCCTGCAGCCGGTTGTACGAACGTGTCATTAGTCTAATGAGTCATTAAGTCTTCATTAGCCTAATGCATCATAAAGGCTTCCCTTTGTGGTATGGTACCTTGCAGTACAATTGAAAGATAAAAGAAAATTTAGTCCTCTGTTCCCACAAAGATTGATATATGTCTGAGACTAAAATTGTAAAGTCAAGCAGATACTTCAGAGTAAATAAGAGAGATATTCAGGATAAAACAGCCCAAAGCCAACCCATAATTATATCTGATAGTAAAGGCAACTACATAAAGAGAGCTATTACAACTGAAGACTTCCTAAATATAAAATTTATCACAAAAAAAGGACAAAAAGTACAGCAAACTATTGATTGGGCCGAAAAAGAATTACCATCTATCTGTCATCAACACAAAAACAACACATTTTATATTTGGCTAGGAACCTGTAATTTAACCGAACTTAAAAAAACTACCAGATACATCTCTCTTGTGAACCAAAACGATTGAAACGTCCGATATCTAAGAAGAAAATTTATTGAACTTAAGGCTGTCATCACCAAAATAAAACCAAAATCAGAAATCATCTTCTTAGAAGTACCGCCATACTCTATTCAGTGCTGGAACAGATCACAAGGCCACAAAATACCGGACATTTTCAGTGAAGACGATCAAACACTTCAAAACCAGTTATATCAATTAAACACCTTCATCCAAGAAATAAACCAATCTGCAGAAAAATCACCAAAATTTGATCTAGACATTCGAAAAACATCTAAAAGAAAAGGCGGTACTGACGAATACTACAACTTTAATCTATACAAAACTGACGGTGTACATCCAAACTCTTTGTTAGCAAAGCTCTGGATGAGAAGAATAGCGACCAAAATTCTCCACCAATGTTATAGATAGATATCATCAATACAGTAGAATAGAATACTATATACATATATATATATAAACTTTATAACAACCATATTTAATTGCATTCATATAAAGAAATATAACAACTTTTATATAACCCTAGTCCATAGTGTATAACTAACAAATATAGAGATATATATCTACATACTCATTAAACCCTGACATCAGAAGATATAATAGTTAACTGGAAAATTCTTATTTGAGCAAGCTTTTAGTGGGGACGCCCAGCTGAATGCACATTAATCTACATAGAACTTCCTCGTTAAAAAATAAATAAATATCTAAAGTGAAAAATGAGTATCCAGACTAGAACATCAGCAAGAACCAAGAGCAAACATCAGCCCTATACACCAGCTAAATATGAAAACTTTAGCATCAATAAAACCAGGGCCTTGGACAAAAAGCTAGAAGCATGTAATCGAACAATGGACATACAAATTGAGCAGAAACATCAAAACTACATCCTAGAGCTATCAGCAGCTGCTTATGAAATTATAAAGGGGGAAATAGACATATACTTTGAACAACACTCTACATACAAGCTCTTGCCAAAACACCAGCATGATAATCAAGGGCTATGCATCAGAACATCACATTCGGTCAGAAATAGGAGTAGTAACAGACAACTCTATCGTATCAATTTATTCCATACTACATCAAAGGTAGAGGTTAATGGCCAAGGTATGGAACACTTCCTGACACACATTGAAGATATAAAAGAAAGAATGAAATCAAGAGGGAACTATAAGATATATAACAAACAGATAGAGGAACAGATAAACATAATCAAGAGAAATGAAGCCGATATAGAAATAAGAGCAAAACAGAATGAGTCACTTGTAAAAACAACAGCTCATCAGCCTAAAACCAACCACAGTAATAGAATACTAGTATCCAAAGGGACAGAATGTATACAAAATACTGACGAAGAACTTCTAAGTAACTGGAATAGAGCCATTGAATGGTCAGAAGATGAACCAACACCAAGTCCGGATACATGTGCAGTCAGCATGTCTACTATACATAACTACTGTGCCATATGCAATCAGACAGCACAACCAGAAATATCCATAGACTGTATTGCATGCGGCCAACTGTTTCATTATACATGTGAAAACATTGATCCTGTAAGGATAGGCCAAACTGAAGAAGAACAGTATTCATGTAGGAGCTGCTCTATTATGGACATTGACATGGTTAATATATCAATGAGAAGCAATAACTCAATTATAGATACAGAAGAAACAATACCAAAAGTAAGTCTAGAAGAACAAGGCTCGACAGAGGAATATGGTGAAATGGCCCATATAGTTAAAATCGTGCCAGACAATACATCTAAAGACTGTCCAACTAGAAATGACGTTACGAAGGAAGAAGCAGGAAATGCAAACACAGAAGAATTAGAAATAAACAAAATGGCTGCATACAAACAGCCTAACCAAATATTACAGAATGGCAGAAATGAACAAATAGAAAATGAAGATGAGCCAAAAAACATGAAAGCAAAACCGAAAAGGCAATATAAGTGCAAAAATATAAATGAAACTACTCAACAGCTGGAAGATCAATTAGCACAATGCAGAGCAAGACTAGTCATAATGGAAGATACTAATAGAGACTATAGAAATACAATCAATCTACTTAGGATGCAAACAGAAGAAAGCACCATTGACAAACGTAATTTTAAAATCCTACCAACCAAATTGTAACTGTAGCAACAACTCGCAGGGGCAGACTATAAACAAAGTAGATATGATGCTGAACAACTTCAGGCTAGAAATGGAAAATAGAGACCTAAGAATTAAACATCAAATGGAAATGAATGAATTAAGAAATAAACTGCAAATAATGGAACTACAGAAAGAACTAAGAATGTGGCAAAATCCAGGAAGTCATGAATATTATCCTTATAACCAGAATATGGATAATACTAGGAACACAAACCAACACCAAATGAGTGATCAGCATACTGGCGTACAGCTTACAAATTAGCAATCCAGGATTCCTAATCAAGACAATCCACTATTCATGAATCATTTGGCAACTCCACACTATAGCCAGATACCAACAGAGCAGAGCAGAATAAATCATGGCCATATACAAGCGCCAATGTAACACAATAGCAGAATACAGGCTATACCTGCAAATGGCCAAAGCAGCCACTATTACTTCCTCTTCAAAAGTAACTCGGAAATAATAAATAAAATCAGACAAATTGATGTCCTTGACACTGACCCAGAGAATACCTCGGACCATGTACCTGTTATTCTGACATTGAATAGCCAACTGAAAAAAGTAAGGGAAAAAGCAACAACTATCATAGCAAAACCTAAAAGACTGACTTTGACCATCAAATTTATAAGGAAATCATCAATAAAGATCTACCAAACCTCATGCAAAAATCAAAAGCAATCATTGAGCAAGATTAAGAAATCTAGAAAAATTGCTACATAAAGCCGGAGAAGAGGCAATCCCAAACTGTAGAAGAAAAATCAAAATCAAATCAAAGGGAAAGGCGATATGGAATGAACAAATAGAAAAGGCTTCAAAGCAATCAAAAAATGCATATAAAGTATGGAGGCAACATGGAGCACCCCAAGAAAGAACTAACGAGCTCAAAATCAAAATGACAGCTGCAAAAAGAATACTTCGAAAAGCACAAAGACAAGCTTATGCCTCTCAGAGAGAATCAACAGCGGGAAAAATTATGAAAGCTTCAAATGCAGACACAAAACTTTTTTACAAGCTTATTAACATGCAAAGAAAAACACCACTTACTAACACCAAGATACTGAAACTGAATGAAAAGACTGCAGAAGATGGACCAAGCATAATGAACATTTGGCAAGAACATTTCCAACAACTAGCTACGCCAACATTAGAAGAAAATTTTTACACTGAAAAGCTAGAGCTTGTAGAAATACAAAACAATATAATAGAATCCATAGAAAGGGAAAAAGGTCAAGGCATCGATCATGTCAATGTAAAGGAGGTTAATAAAGCTATAGAAAAACTTAAAGCAGGAAAAGCACCAGATGAGGATGGAATTTCGGCAGAACACTACAAATATGGGATGGATGAGTTAACTCCCTTTATAGTACATTTGCTAAATTTAATTTTAACATATCTGGATGTACCAATCTTCCTAAAGACACGGATTCTTACACCAATCCTAAAGAAAGAAAAAGACAAAACATTACCATCTAGCTATAGAGGAATAACTGTGACTAAAACCTTTGCAAAAATATTACAAAGTATACTGAAGGATAGAGTTGACTCTGTATTTAATAACATACAAAACTTAAGACCACTCAAATTCTAAATTCTTATTTGTAAATATATCCAGTTCTTACTTAACTTATTCTTACACCTCAGCACATTATGAATATTATTTTTAAAATTTTATGATGACAATCCTATGATTTAGTTATAATATTAATTATTTAGTAATTATTATTGCCTAAATTCAGTCATCTGTACATAATTAAATGTTTCCTTATGTTCTAATGTGTATATAGTTGCTACAATTATACCCTATGGGTAGTGCTCCACAATTAATGGAGGAATATACAAGAAACTGAACTGAACTGAACTTAATGAAGACTTAATGACCCATTAGGCTAATGCCACGTTCGTACAACCGGCTGCTGTGTAGCAGGATCTGTTTACCCTGCCATAGCACCTAAGACTACCCCCGGCTTTTGGTCGAGCTCCAGTTGCTTAGACTTTAGTTTTCTATGTTATGTTTTATACAATGTTTGTCTTTTGATTGTTTTTTGTTTTGTTTTTGCCATTGCATTGTCAGTTTTTTTTTCGACTTATGATTACCCCTTTGGTATCTTTGGTATCTCTTCTTGATTCACAGACTCTGTAATAAATGGAAGCCAACTTATATTACATACAAAAGCTTTGGAACAGATAGCTGAATGAGACCAAAGGAAAACCAGAGCCACGATGAAACTATGAATAAGAAAAAAATATATCATCCCATAAAATCCTGAAAACCAAAATTCTTTACTTGATAAAATGATGAAAGGGTTTAAGCAACCGACCAATGAGTAGAAGATTAAGACTTATTTTTTCTATCAGTAAAGCATTTGAACATAAGAATAATTTTGTTTGAATATTCTGAAAAAAAAACCAACTCTCTTATTTAAACATATTTCTTTCGCCCTAAAATCTCTACTTCTCATTTTTAGCTTCTAGTGCAGCAATACCAGTAGAAAATGCCTTTCTTCCTTTGTAAAATCGGAAGAATTAATGCCATCACCAACACCGCCTTTTTATCCTCCTTACCCGAAAATATAAAAATAGACTCAGTTACCTGCCTTCGAAACAAAGCAGAAAATGCAAGATAATTTATTAACTTGCCCAGAATCACTGTACAAATGATTATTTTCTGAAACTACCAAAGATGGGGTGGAGATTTTAAACAAATCCTCAACATCTGAAATATGAAAGTACTAGTAAACGAATTCCTTAACGAAAAAATCTAGGCAGCACACAAAAACGTTGGACAAGTCAAAATCATTATTGATGCCACCTAGGGGTCAACATAGAGGTCTTCAGCAGTTTGCAAGTGCTAAGCTTTATATTACTCAAGGCCATTGTCTCAAGAGGCTAGCAAAAAGTAAAATAACAAAATTACCGAACTCCAAGGAAATTTCAAATCGGAAAGTCCCTTATCAAATGGCAAAATCACAAGATCAAACACACCAAAAGAATGGAAAACAACTGTCATATTCCTGACTTGGTACATGCATTTTCTTGTAGAAAATGGTGGATAAAACTTGGTTTTATAGCTAGCTAAACCTCACTTGTATGACAGGCGCATAAAATTCCAATATCTGCCAATAAAATTAAATTCTTCAAAATAGAAATCACCGAATAGAAATAAGGTCAACTGCTTATAGAATTCTTGTTGATGGGCAGGCACATGAATTTGAGGTAAGGTTATTACAAGCCCTGTAGTTACTGAACATTTATTTCAATGATATGAATGAAACAATCATAAACTTGTAGAACCTTTAAGTCCGAAATGGTTTAATCTTTTTATAGCAGTGCAACATTTGCATTTTTTGCATTTCATTATAGATAAAAAGGGTAACATGAATTACCAAAATATTAGAAGGTACAATAGACCACACCAATCATCAATTAAATGCTCCGCTGGGCGCAGCTTGATACGACCGCAGAGGTCGAACCCTGAACAGTTGGGGCAAGTATGGACACAACATTCAAGCTTGATACAGCACTGAATTTGGATTGTGATTAAATATTTGACACAGCACAGGTTTCTGACACAGAATGAATGTGGTCTAAGAACTTAAAAAATTTTAATTTACCTATTCAAACCATATCATTATTATTTGCTTTTATATATAAATCAGAAATAAGCAATTTAAAATGGAAAATTTTAAAGAAAAAAAAATCCCCCCCCCCAAATTTTTTGAACCCCCTTATGATTCATCACCCCCAAACTCAATCCCAGCCTTCCCTTTGTGGTGTGGTACCTGCAGTACAATTTCAGAGAGATCCATACACTTGAACACAAGTTATTGTCTGGAAACAAGAAAAATGCTTGTTTTTTGGCCCATTTTTGGCACCAAATTCCTAAACCTTTGGGGCAATTACCCCCAAACTCAAACCCAGCTTTCCCTTTGTGATATGGAACCGTGTAGTACAATGTCAGAGAGATCCATACACTTACACACAAGTTATTGTCATGAAACTAGAAAAATGCTTGTTTTTTGCCCCTAATTCCTAAAATTTTGAAGCACTTACCCCTTAAATCAATCCCAGCCTTCCCTTTGTGGTATGGTACCTTGCAGTACAATTTCAGAGAGATCCATACACTTGAACACAAGTTATTGTCTGGAAACTAGAAAAATGCTTATTTTTGGCCCCTTTTTGACCCCTTTTTCCTAAACGTTTTAGGCAATTACCCCCAAACTCAATTCCAGCTTTCCCTTTGTGATATGGAACCTTGTAGTACAATTTCAGAAAGATCCATACACTTACACACAAGTTATTGTCATGAAACTAGAAAAATGCTTGTTTTTTGCCCCTTTTTTGGCCCCTAATTCCTAATATTTTGAGGCAATTACCCCCAAAATCAATCCCAGCATTCCCTGTGTGATATGGAACCTTGTGGTACAATGTCAGAGAGATCCATACACTAACACACAAGTTATGTCTGGAAGTTACAAAAATGCTTATTTTTGGCCCCTTTTTGGCCCCTAATTCCTTAACTGTTGGTACCATAACCCCCAAAATCAATCCCAACCTTCCTTTTGTGGTATTGAACCTTATGGTAAAATTTCATAGAGATCCATTCACTTAAACTAAAGTTAGAGTGCGAAAACCAATGTGTCTTCGGATGACGATGACGCCAACGTCATACCAATTTTTTTGCGGTCGTATAAAAACCCAATAGTATCACATCATCACTGAAAAAAATAACCACTGCCAAGTATTTTCTTTTAGCAAACACATACAAACTATTTAGGATTTAAACAGCATCATGGTTTTTATTTTCAATTCCCTTGTGTGTGTGACATAATCATCATGTCTTCACCGCTTTGTTAACCATATTGTGCTATGATGTTTATAAACAATTTATTGAATCAAACAAGCATTCTGTGAGTATTACATGGCAATACATAGTCCCCTACCGTTTACAAATTCATTGTAATGGAACGAAATTCTAACTTGATCTATAACTTGTCATGGTGTAAACTACATAAAAATATCAAGTCAAAATCTTCAAGCATGACGAAAAAAATGTTGAAAACTGATTATTTAAGTGAATTTTCTATGTTCAAAGACCATAACTCTGCACAAAATTATCAGACTGGAACAAAATTCCAACTTGATCTGTAACTTGTCATGATAAAACTATATACTAATTATCAAATCAATAGCTTCTAGAATGACAAACAAACCTACCACTTTATTCTTCAAACAATCTACCAAAGAAAAGGAAAAAAATCCAAAATGTCATTTTGTCTTTTCCAAAAATGAGTTATTTCCCTTTGAACAGAAATCTACTTATTAATAAGTATTTCATTAAAAATTTAATTCTAGGGAAAGGGCTTTAACTGAACAAAGAGAAAAGCTAAAATAGTGAAAATTGAACTTGACCTGTAACTTGTCATGATAAATCAATAAACCAAATATCAAATCAATATCTTCAAGCATGAAGAAAAAAAGTCTGGAAAACTGATTTGCCGGACTGACAGATGGACAGATGGACAGACAGACAGACAGATGGATGGAGTGCAAACCTAAAGTCCCCTTCGACTTCGTCGGTAGGGGACTTATAAGCATCAAGTTGTAACAGGTCAAATGTACATTATGAAGTGGTTCCATCAGGTAATGAAATAATCGCATAAGAATTTATTATCACATCTATCTTTTGCCTCATACGATGGGACTGTTTCATAATAATTGATGATCAGCCTATGGAAAAAATAGTTTGTGTCACTGACTCTTTGGGTAATTTTTTTGGGGGAAAAACATATTTTTATGTGTAATGTATGCACAGATTTGTCTTAACAAAACCACTGTAAAAAGTTAATGAAAACAAATATAATGTCATGATCAGTGGCTTACACACACTGGCATTTTTATGCATAAGCTATTAACTATAATTAATTACTATATATATTTCAATATAAAAGCAAACTAATATATTCTAAATTATTTCTTTTAATAAAATTGATGTTAATATGTTTATAGTCTATACGAACTATAAAATTTTTACAACTAAACTTCTATTACAGAAAAACTCTATTTACACTAATTTTGTAGACATGCTTAACACATTTAATTCATTATAACAATACATGAACAAAGAGACTCAAATATTTCACCAGAAATATAAACACAGGAAAAATATTTTAAGGGGAGATAATAAAAAAGAATCCAATGTTAATATTTTTGGGGGAGATAATAAAAAAGAATCCAATGTAAATATTTTTGGGGGAGATAATGAAGTAAAATCCGATGTAAATATTTCTTGAATGTTAATATAATGATAATCAAACATTTTGTTACCTGTAACTAATATCTTGTTATATCAGAGTCTGGAATGAGCCCATATAAACAAAATCTAATGATCTGAATATACTATTTTATTCTCGAAATTGAAAACAAAATTAATAAAATGCTTCGCTGGGGCGCAGCTTGATACGACCGCAAAGGTCGAACCCTGAACAGTTGGGGCAAGTATGGACACAACATTCAAGCTTGATACAGCTCTGAATTTGGATTGTTATTAAATATTTGACACAGCATAGGTTTCTGACACAGAAAGAATGTGGTCTAAGAACTTGAATTTTTTTAATTTACCTATTATGGTCCAATGTCCAAAATCAAAATACATGGTTAGATTCAGCATATCAAAGAACCCCATTATTCAATTTTTGTTAAAATCAAACAAAGTTTAATTTTGGACCCCAACTTGGACAAACTTGAAAACTGGGCCCATAATCAAAAATCTAAACACATGTTTAGATTCAGCATATCAAAGAACCCCAAGAATTCAATTTTTGCTAAAATCAAACTAAGTTTAATTTTGGACCCTTTGGACCTTAATGTAGACCAATTTAAAAAAACGGGACTTAATATTAAAAATCTAAATACACGGTTAGATTTGGAATATCAAAGAACCCCAATAATTCAATTTTTGATGAAATCAAACAAAGTTTAATTTTGGACCCTTTTGACCTCAATATAAACCAATTTGATAGCGGGGCCCACAAATAAAAAATCTAAATTCATGGTTAGATTCAGCATATCAAAGAACCCCATATATTCAATTTTTGTTGAAATCAAAAAAAGTTTAATTTTGGACCCCAACTTGGACAAACTTGAAAACTGGGCCCATAATCAAAAATCTAAATACATGTTTAGATTCAGCATATCAAAGAACCCCATATATTCAATTTTTGTTGAAATCAAACAAAGTTTAAATACTGGACCCTATCTTGGACCAACTTGAAAACTGGGCCCATAATCAAAAAACTAAACACATGTTTAGATTCAGCATATCAAAGAACCCCAAGAATTCAATTTTTGTTAAAATCAAACTAAGCTTAATTTTGGACCCTTTGGACCTTAATGTAGACCAAATTAAAAAACAGGACCCAAAATTAAAAATCTAAATACACGGTTAGATTTGGAATATCAAAGAACCCCAATAATTCAATTTTAGATGAAATCAAACAAAGTTTAATTTTGGACCCTTTTGACCTCAATATGAACCAATTTGATAACGGGGTCCACAAATAAAAAATCTAAATACATGGTTAGATTCAGCATATCAAAGAACCCCATATATTCAATTTTTGTTGAAATCAAACAAAGTTTAATTTTGGACCCCAATTTGGACTAACTTGAAAACTGGGCCAAAAATCAAAAATCTAAATACATGTTTAGATTCAGCATATCAAAGAACCTCATATATTCAATTTTTGCTAAAATCAAACAAAGTTTAATTTTGGACCCTTTGGACCTTAATGTAGACCAATTTGAAAACTGGACCCAAAATTAAAAATCTAAATACACTGTTAGATTCGGCATAACAAATAAATAAATGTGATCAAAGATTTTACAAATCTAATGCGCCATACTGTGCAATTAAAGATTACTTCTTGAAATTTTTCAATATTTGAAATTTGAAAAAAAAATAATATTTGAAGAATAATTCTTTTTAATTTCTGAAATCTGAAATGAGAAAAAATTGACCCCCCACAATTTCTTTTTATCCCCCCCCCCCCCCCCCACCTTTTTCCCCCCAAAAAATTCTTTCCCTCAAGATATAGTCATAATCTCAATTCAAATTTCCAATGGAGTTGGCAACCATAATTACCCATTTAAATTTACCATAGTGCTAACTTAATCTATTTTATAATAGAATTAAAAATATAGTGTCAAATCTTTCATATGGATTTTTTTGTAAAAAAAAAAGATGCAACATTTGCAGATATTTTTACTGGTCTTCCTTTATAAATATGCATTTCTTTAAACATAATTTAAAAGCAGTGTAAGGGAAGTAACTAAAACGTTGTATTTGGATTACCTCCCTTACACTGTTTTAAATTATCTTTATTGTTCATTAACCATTACTTTATACATAATTTAAAAGCAGTGTAAGGGAGATAATTTCAATGATGTATTTGATTTATCTCCCTTACACTGCTTTAAATTATGTTTTGTACTAAAGTATTTGTCCATTAACCAGGACAACCTTGTTTTTCCCCCTTTTTTGCCCCTAATTCCTAAACGGTTTGAGCCATAACCCCCCAAAGCAAATCCTTACCATCCCTTTGTGGTATGGAAACTTGTAGTATAATTTCAGAGAGATCCATACACTGTTGCACAGTTATTGTCTGGAAACTAGAAAATGCTTATTTTTTGCCCCTTTTTGGCCCCTAATTCCTTAACTGTTGGTACCATAACCCCCAAAATCAATCCCAACCTTCCTTTTGTGGTATTTAACCTTATGGTCAAATTTCAAAAAGATCCATTCACTTAAACTAAAGTTAGAGTGCGAAAAACCAATGTGTATTCGGACGACGACGCCGGACGACGACAACGACGACGACGACGCCAACGTCATACCAATATACGACCACAAAATTTTTTTGCGGTCGTATAAAAATGACATTATAAGTAATAATATATACTATTACATATACTAATATAAAATTGGAATTGTTCTTTTGGGGGAATATGGTCCAAATAGTAACTACAATAAAAAAAGAAATGATAGTGTTATTATTTAGAATTAACTTGCAACTAGCAAATACACATTTTTATACTGTTGCTGGTGTTAATATATACTTTTTTGTTATTGCAGAACTCCATAATTAGCAATGTTGATTCTTATCTTTATTGTTCGAATCATGAATTAAGATGTGGGTATTTGAAAACTGCAATTATGTTGTAAGAAAATATATTAACATGATAAATTCCATAATCATTTCACAACATAAAAAAAAAAAAAATTACACATATATTGAAAAGAAAACATTTTGGTCAAAAAATCATCTAAAAATATTGGTCATGAAATACTGATAATGATTAAATGTATGCATAATGCTGATGTATTAAAAAATGTGTACCAAAACTATACATGTAAAAACTTCATGTATATTCAGCACCAAATAAATCTAATCACTATGTTCCCACAAATTGTGTAGTTGATCCTACTGTTACTGTTTACTGACAAGCATTAACTTATTGGTTGTAACACTGACATTTTATGTTAAATCAGGCCATACAAACTAAGTCTTCTCAGACCTAGTTTCAAAATTTTAGGTGATGTACACAATCTTCAATCCTTAGCCAAAAATTGTTTAAATATGAACTTACATCAATAGAAGAATTATTTTTTTTACTTTGCTGCCCTCCCCCCAAAGAAGAAAAAAAAACCAGTGACAAGGTTTAAACAGAATTGGTGGATACCTGAGAAGGAAACGGAATCATCGCTGATTTTTGTCTGCAACATAGAAATATAACTATGAGAATAAAAGAACAGAAAAAGAAAAGAAAAAAAACGCAAAACATCCAAGGCATTGCTGATCTTAATCTTTGATTTTAATTTCAGAAAATTTGTCAAGAAATGCAGGCATTAGAGCACTGATGTAACTTTCAATAATATCAGGGTTTAAGCTAGGATTTTGAGGGCTTTAGTCACTTTTGCGTGGGATGAAAATTAACCTTATTTTGGGTAGCAGCAAGGGACCTAGGATGTATATTACTATCAGTACATCTTTGTCAGACTTTGAAGGACTTAAGCATACTAGGCAGTTACTGCATGATTTGACTGATGTGGCACTTTAATACGAAGATTAGGATATAAGATCTAGAAATCTAGTTCACAATTTCACTTCAGTTAGTTTCTGGGTACATTCCTAATCAGCAAAAGTTAGGATCCATTTTTTTTAAACCAGGAATCACAGCATAAATGAACTTGTAAGGACTATTTCACTGCATTATTCATACTCATTATCCTTAAAAACGTTTTAAAGCGATATTTAGAATTAATTCTATATAGTTGGAACCAATGATTTGTACAAATCCTTATTGGAACAATTCTAATGACTTTAAATTGTAAATTTATCATGAATAGATCACGTTTACTTTCGATTTCCAAATGAAATGAAAACGGGAAGTGACAAGTGGATAATAAATTCAGAATGAATCCGGATTCATCTACTGATTGGTTCGTGTTAAAAAAAGGCAGGAAATTATCATTTTTTAAATTAAATTTGCTAAATAAGAACTATATTTGTCTCTCTCATTTAGTTTGATACTTAATTATTTCGTATTTTACGTTTGAGTGTCTTTAAATTCATAAGAATACTTCGCGCATTCGCAGTTCATCGTAAAGGAAGCATCTGTTTGACTCGTGAAATCATTTCTGAATGTTATGAATAAAGTTCTATCTTTTTAATCGAAATTGTCGAAAGTTTTTGATTAAAAGTTATATCAAATATGACTGACTGATTTTACTGGGGAAAATAATTATGATGATCAATTATGAGGTTATCAATTATGAGGTTAATAAATAATTAACGGATTAGTGACCCATCCAATGGCGATAAGCGGATTAGCTGTAATCACAACTTATAACATCTGTTGTAAATGTTAATTAGCTGAGGGTCATAAACTTGTCAGAAACAATAAGACAGGTAGAATTATAGTATTTTCATGCGAAAATATTTTTACTCTTTCCAAATTTAAGTGACGAAATTGATTTGGAATACTTTCGTCATTTTGAAAACCGTTTCTTAAATGACAAAAATGACGAGCGCTAGCAAAATCACTGATACTATTTACATTTACATGATCAGTACTGATTTTAGAACATTGTTTATATCAACCTTTGACATAAATTTCATAAAGATCTTTCAAGACTTGTAGGCGTGATAGTGATTATAAGACCAAACAGACAGACAGATGAATGGACAACCGGCATATCTTTTCCACGATCTGTATTGCAGTGGGGACCAAAAAAAAACTTTCCTAACAGATACAACTGTAAATTTTGATTGGGGCATTTATCTGTCAAACATCAAATATCATAAAAGATGTAAAATATTTTTTGGAGAAAGAAAAACCATTTGCTATTATCAATGAAATGAAACATTTTTGAGAGGATTAAAAAAAGTAACCTACAGTATGAAATGCAATCAATAGTTTTTAACATATAAATACATGTATTTAGAAGTTGTATACAGCACAAGCATTTGATGGTAAAATCCAAGAAAATATTATCAAGCAAGTCTTGATACTATGCACAAAGTTGACACTTCCTTACATCGTTTTTTCAACTTTACAATAAATGCTAACAAAAGAAATATAATGAATATACATTTCTGTACTTGGCTTTATTATAAGGCATCATATTTAAATTCAAATTTTATAAAGATGCTTTTTATCAATTAAAGAAACAGATACATGTATAACAAAGCTGATTTTTTGTCCTTCTATTTTGAAATTCAAAGACTATATATCAATGTATCAAATATCAATGCATCAAATATCAATGTATCAAATATCATCATATTGATAATACGGAAACAATTACCTGTCAGTAAACATTAACAATAACATATTTATTTAATTTTATATAAAGTTAGTATTGGTCATAAAAGTTTGTGCAATTGAGGTTGAAAACAGTAAACTCATCAAAAAAATGTTGCTACACATTCAAAAAACCTTATTTAAAGACTTTATGTGATTCAAATAGCCTTTTAAGCAGTGCTATTCATTATATGTATAATTGTTTAAAAAAAATTGCATAAAATGACAATTTATGATTATATATGACAAATCTATGACATCTTTGTTTTATATTTTCCAGATTATTTTGAACTTGAGTTAGTAAATCACAAAAATTTATGATGTTCGTGTTTTTCACTCCAATAATTCATTAAATTTGCTGCAGGGTTCCCCATTAGGAATAATAATTTCCCTTATTTCATTTTCATACAACAGATTTAGAGAGCTTGAAATAATATATGTACTGGCATAAAAAACAATTCAGTGTATCATCCATGAATATGTTTTTCTCTGAGAACACTAATTCATGTTTGGTCTTTAATCAAAAATTTTACCACTGATTAAAAGTGAAAAAAAACAACTATTATTTTAAAGTAAACACTAGCAGTAAAACATTCAGATGGCTCATGACAGTTCCTACCAGGTTTTAAGGAAGAAAAAGAAGACATACATGCAGACATTTTTTTCTTGACATATGTATGTATGTATCTATTAATCATATGTTTGAATTTCCTTCTAGCACTTTGAATGAAGTTTTTTCTACAACCCTTTCATAAAAAAGCATACAAGTTACAGTATTATATTTTATACAAATGATGTATTTGAAAATTAGATATCAACCCTTTGTACATCAGACTACAACAATTCTTTGTAAATATGCCTTACAGAAAAAAAAGATATCATATGGCACTGCCCGTATTGTTTTTAAAATCATATAAAAAGCTGGAGCTGGTAGCAACTGCAAATAGTATGAAAATATCTAGAAAGCAAGCATAAATATGTTGTAGGACTGGTAGTACCATCTATTGAGATATTACAGGAGTATCTATTTATTATTTGCATTCATGTGCATAGAACAATACTAATAATAAAATAATAAAATAACAGTTCTGTTATTTTCATAATGTTACATATACTATTTTTTACTCTGAAATAGAAGTAATATTGTTGAAGTTATGGATACTAAATCACAAAAACAATACTTGTGTTTTCAAGTTTCTTCATTAATGTCTGGAAAAAGAAAAAAAAGGAAATCTTTAAAATACATGGAAATCCTTATTTTTTGTACCTGACTTTTCCAACTATGAGACAGAATTTTGTTTCTAGACAGGTCAAAAATGGTATTTTTTTTTAAATGTGTTACACCTAAAAAGTAAAACTATTTCTTCAAATTTAGTTTGAGAACCTAGCATCATGTCAATCATTCAGATCTTCAATATCATAATTAGTGAAAATACATGTAAAACAAACAATAGTTCAAAATGCAACTTTACACAACTTACAAGTAAAAAAGTTGTAACTAAAAATTTGGATTTTGATTTCTTATACTTGAATGACAACGTCTCAAATGGACATATAAACCAGTAGAAACTTTGATCTTAATCTTTTTGTGTGTGTGATAATAAGCAGTTTTCTTTCAATAAAAATTACGTCGAAGAAAAACACTAATAATAATTTCAAAATTAGGAATATATTGTATTAAATATGATATGTTTAAACAGATATGTGGTAAGTCTTTGGGTTAGTTTTGGGGTCTATATTTGTCAATCAAGACATTATACTACAGCTTGCGTAGATAAATTACTGTTGACATCATCCATCTTGTAACTGTCCTTCATACATTCATTCTCAGAACATGTCATGTTTTCAGTACCTTTTGTCTTCTCACATTCATCAAGAATATTTGAATTAGAATTGCACTTTAATACTTTACTTGGGATGCTATCCTCTCTATCAATGTTTTCTGGTTCTTCTAACACTAGATTTAAGTCTTTATGTTCACTTGGTAAACTGTTACTGGATTCAGAACATTTTTTGACAATTTCAACAGGTATTTCTTTTTCTGCAATGACATCCGACTTTTCCTCTAGTTCATCACAACTTTCAATCATGTTTTCTTCACTGTTTTTACAAGTTTCACTATTACCGAGCAATGTTTCAGGAGAGACAATTCCACTTATCCAAGGATGCTCTAAACACTGTTTGGTATTCATTCTATTTCTAAAATTAGTAAATGTATGCAGTCAGATAAGTACAGTTACATAAAAATATGCAGCATAGGAGGAATTTATTCCAAAACAGTTGACCTTTCAATCATTTAATTTTTCAAGACAGTCTTTCTATAATATATATAATTGACCCAGTTGGATTTATATGTCTTCTCATTAATGTGTTCATGTATTTGAGGTCTTTCTTCTTTCTTTCTTCTTTGTGAATTTTTATTGAAGTAAATTTGATTTTTTATTCCTTTCAGGGTGACTGTTTGGTATAACAGGTTTTTTTTTATATGACTATAAAAATTATCATTTCGCATTGGCTAAAACAAAGGGAATCTTCTTTGATAAAACATTATATTCACCGAGAAAATCATGAGAGATTAATAGAACATTTGGAACAGCTGAAGTGTACCCATAAATAGTTTTTTCAAGGCATTGCAATGCCGTAGGTTTATGATGTCATGTACATTATTGTTTTTTTCCCTTCTTTTTTCATCATTTTTTATAGTGAACTTTATCGAACATTTCACCTTATAATAGTTAACTGCAAATCAGATAATATATTTAGTTTAACAAGCATTCTGTGAGTATTGCCTGGCAATACATAGTCCCCTACCGGTTGAAAATTCATTGTACTAGAACAAAATGCAAACTTGATCTATAACTTGTCATGGTGTAAACTATATAACAAATATCAAGTCAATATCTTCAAGCATGACAAAAAAAAACTTGGAAAATTGATTATTTGAGTGAATTTTCCAAGTCCAAGGACCATAACTCTGCACAAAATCATCAGACAGGAACAAAATTATACCTTGATCTGTAACTTGTCATGATAAAACTATACACCAAATATCAAATCAATATCTTCAAGCATGACAAAAAAAAGTGAGGAAAACTGATTATTTGAGTGAATTTTCTAAGTTCAAGGACCATAACTCTGCACAAAATCGTCAGACTGGAACAAACTTCGAGCTTGATCTGTAACTTGTCATGATAAAACAATATACCAAATATCAAATCAATATCTTCAAGCACAAAGAAAAAAAGTGTGGAAAACTTATTTGCCAGACTGACAGACAGACAGACAGACGGAGTGCAAACCTATAGTCCCCTTCGACTTCGTCGGTAGGGGACTAAAAACAAGGAGCAGTTAAATATCTTGAACAAACACTAGAAAATTGGAAATGGATGAAAAAAAGGTCATATAATTAAACAATTGTTAACTTTTGATATCAGTTAATAAAATGGTTTATCAACCCCAGAGATATGACATTCACCCTGCGCGTTCATCTCGATGAAAATCATATCTCTAGGGTTGATATATCATTGTATCAACCTCATCAAAAGTCAATAATTGAATAATAATGCCAGAACGTGTACAACAGAATATTTGTATTTCTCTTTTTTTTAAGTATAAACATGTGACCGGTATTTCAATAAGTTAAAAAAGTATGTCTTTAAAAATGACTGCAATATATCAGTGGAAATATATCAATGAAACCTACATAAAAGTCTAAGAAAAATGAATTTTTTTCACTAGTTCTTCTTTTGATAATCTCATATTCAATAAAGATTTTTGTAGAACAAGAAATATGACCAAGATTAAAGAGCTTGCCTAATTAGCATTTTCTGGATAGTACCGGTACATCACATGTATTTAGAAAAAAAATTGAAGAAATAAGTTTATCTTATGTCTTGAAAAATGCCAAAACTTAGAAAAGACATACTCATACAAATTTAATGTACAGACTGCCTGTCAAAATCATCTGATCCTTTGAGCAGGATTTGTCCATTGATCATTTAATGATGCTCTTATAAAAAGACTATTTTGAAATATGGTATCTGAGACAAGAATATTAAATTCAGCGACTATTGAATAAGGACATTTTTGATAACTTTCATTGACTGTTAATGAGATGTGTAGGGAGGCTGTAGTATTTTTGGCTTGTAACATCAAATACATGTATAAGTCATATTTTTAAGATACTATATATTTAATAAATTTGTTACATCCAATTTTTTATAAAATGGCATTCTTTGGCAGCACTTCACTGTAACGAGTATAATCTGGTCATGATAAATGGATGAAGTGACCAGCATTGTAATTGATGGTCAGTAACAACACATTAGTAAAGGAGATGGTAAATCTCATAACCGAGAAGGCTACTGGTAAATTGAAGAAAAAAATGTAAAATATCATTTATTTTTTCCAAGGTCTGAATAAAGACAAATTGGTCAAAAATTGTACCATTTATGCATTCAGATTGGAAATGTTTTCAAACTCTTATAAGGTTCCAGAGATTAACTATGATAAAAAAATTAACCCAAAAAATATTTTTATAGAAACCACTTACTTTGGATGCTTAACTAAAAGTTTACATATAAAATCCTGAGATGCAGAGCTGAGATGAGAAAACAGGCTTTCTGGGAATTCTAAATTAACTTGAGATATATTAAGGAACGTCTTTTGTTGGTTGTCGTCAGCAAACGGTGAATGAGCTGTTAACATTACATAGGCTAAAACACCTAAACTCCTGAAAAACAATAAATAAATGGATTAGTGTATACTGGGGGTTACTGACCGCTTCAGTACTGTTTTTGAGATTTAAAAAGTTAAAATACATAAAAAATACAACAAATCATTGATTTTTTCAAATATTTTTGATATTATATAAATAACTTGTACACAACTTTGTATGCATGCAAATGATCAATATGTTATTGTGCACTTAAATATTGCCCAATTATGTATAATTTACCTTAAGGGCAACTCTTCCTATTTAGAGCAATCTGGATAATTTTGGTCGAAATTGAAAGTACTTATATGACATTCTGAGCACTTTAACTAAAACGTGTGATAGCTAGATTATAGAATTTCATTTTCCATATCATCTCCTGTATCTGCCCTTTACCAATCTCCAGCCATGGAGCTCCACTTGTGTTTGATATTAAAGCCTTTAGTTGATGGAAAATACCACCATAGATGAAATACCTAATATTACATCACCAATCAAAGAATTTACCCTCCTTAATATACAGTACTTCACAAATCAAAGAATTTACCCTTCTTAATATACAGTACTTCTATTGACTTACCACATATCTGTATGAAGACCAAGAGGTTCGTAATCTAAAACTTCAGGTGCTAAAATATATATAGAGAATTAAATACATTTTCTTCTAGTTTTATTGACATGTAAATTTAAAAACAAAGCAGCTATTCTCAATATTGCGTCTCAATATATGCCATAGTTATTTAAAGTGCGGTTTCTATTTTTTTTTTTATTATTTGGAGAAAACTATATCATAAAAAAATAAAATGTTTCGCTGAGCGCAGCCTGATACGACCACAGAGGTCCAACCCTGAACAGTTGGTACAAATTTCGACACAATATTCAAATTTGATACTGTCTGAATTTGAATTGTGATCAATTTTTTGACATAATATAGATTTCTGACACAAAATAAATGTGGTCAAAGATCTTACAAATCTATTGCGCAATACTGTGCAATTGAAGATTTCTTCTTGAAACTTTTCAAAAATTCAAAAAAAATAAAATGCTCCGCAGGGCGCAGCTTGATACGATCGCAGAGGTCGAACCCTGAACAGTTAGGGCAAGTATGGACACAACATTCAAGCTTGATACAGCTTTGCATTTGGATTGTGATTAAATATTTGACACAGCATAGGTTTCTGACACAGAATGAATGTGGTCTAAGAACTTAAAAATTTTAAATTGGACATTCACCTATCATGGTCCAATATCCAAATCTAAATACATGCTTAGATTCAGCATATCAAAGAACCCCAAGAATTCAATTTTTGATGAAATCAAACAAAGTTTAATTTTGGACCCTTTTGACCTCAATGTGGACAAAGTTGATAACGGGGCCCAAAAATCAAAAATATAAATACATGGTTAGTTTCAGCATATCAAAGAACCCCATATATTCAATTTTTGTTGAAATCAAACAAAGTTTAATTTTGGACCCCGATTTGGACCAACTTGAAAACTGGGCCCATAATCAAAAATCTAAATACATGTTTAGATTCAGCATATCAAAGAACCCTAAGAATTCAATTTTTGTTAAAATCAAACTAAGTTTAATTTTGGACCCTTTGGACCTCAATGTAGACCAATTTGAAAATGGAACCAAAAATGAAGAATCTAAATACACGGTTAGATTCGGTATATCAAAGAACCTCAATAATTCAATTTTTGATGAAATCAAACAAAGTTTAATTTTGGACCCTTTGGACCTCAATGAGGACCAATTTAAAAACGGGGCCCAAAATCCAAAAACTAAATACACAGTTAGATTCTGCATATTAAAGAACCCCAAGAATTCAAGAATAAAACCCCATTGAAATTGGTCAAGAAATAAGCAATTTTTTATGAAGTATCTTCTTTTGCACAATACTGTGCAATTAAATATTTCTTGCTATTGCGCAATACTGTACAATTGACAATTTCTTGCTATTGCGCAATATTGTGCTATTGGATATTTCTTGCTATTGCGCAATACTGTGCAATTGAAGATTTCTTGCTATTGCGCAATACTGTGCAATTGAAGATTTCTTGCTATTGTGCAATACTGTGCAACTGAAAATTTCTTGCTATTGCACAATACTTATTATATAATAATTTACACATCCTGTTTGGTGTGCATCTCCTACCATATCATTATTATTTGCTTTTAAATATAAATCAGAAATAACCAACTTAAAATGGAAAATTTTAAAAGAAAAAAAAAGGAAAAAAAAAAAATCCCCCCCCAAATTTTTTGAACCCCCTTATGATTCATCACCCCCAAACTCAATCCCAGCCTTCCCTTTGTGGTATGGTACCTTGCAGTACAATTTCAGAGAGATCCATACACTTGAACACAAGTTATTGTCTGGAAACTAGAAAAATGTGTTTTTTGGCCCCTTTTTGGCCCCAAATTCCTAAAATATTGAGGCAATTACCCCCATCATCAATCCCAGCCTTCCCTTTGTGGTATGGTACCTTGCAGTACAATTTCAGAGAGATCCATACACTTGAACACAAGTTATTGTCCTGAAACTAGAAAAATGCTTGTTTTTTGCCCCTTTTTGGCCCCTAATAACTAAAATATTGAGGCAATTACCCCCATCATCAATCCCAGCCTTCCCTTTGTGGTATGGTACCTTGCAGTACAATTTCAGAGAGATCCATACACTTGAACACAAGTTATTGTCCTGAAACTAGAAAAATGCTTGTTTTTTGCCCCTTTTTGGCCCCTAATAACTAAAATATTGAGGCAATTACCCCCATCATCAATCCCAGCCTTCCCTTTGTGGTATGGTACCTTGCAGTACAATTTCAGAGAGATCCATACACTTGAACACAAGTTATTGTCTGGAAACTAGAAAAATGCTTATTTTTGGCCCTTTTTGGCCCCCAATTCCTAAACGTTTCGGCAATTACCCCCAAACTCAATTCCAGCTTTCCCTTTGTGATATGGAACCTTGTAGTACAATTTCAGAAAGATCCATACACTTACACACAAGTTATTGTCATGAAACTAGAAAAATGCTTGTTTTTTGCCCCTTTTTTGGCCCCTAATTCCTAATATTTTGAGGCAATTACCCCCAAAATCAATCCCAGCATTCCCTGTGTGATATGGAACCTTGTGGTACAATGTCAGAGAGATCCATACACTAACACACAAGTTATGTCTGGAAGTTACAAAAATGCTTATTTTTGGCCCCTTTTTGGCCCCTAATTCCTTAACTGTTGGTACCATAACCCCCAAAATCAATCCCCACCTTCCTTTTGTGGTATTGAACCTTGTGGTAAAATTTCATAGAGATCCATTCACTTAAACTAAAGTTAGAGTGCGAAAACCAATGTGTCTTCGACGACGCCAGATGACGACGCCAACGTCATACCAATATACGACCACGAAAATTTTTTTGCGGTCGTATAAAAATATGAATCCTCTAAAAATATTGGAAACCCCCCCCCCAACTTTTATAAAACCACCCTTGGAGCAATAACCCCAAAACTCGATCCCAGCCTTTCCTTTGTAGTATGGAACCTTGTAGTACAATTTCAGAGAGATCCATACACTTAAACACAAGTTATTGTCTGGAAACTAGAAAAATGCTTGTTTTTGGCCCTTTTTTGGCCCCTAATTCCTACATATTTGGGCAATTAACCCCAAACTCAATCCTAGCCTTCCCTTTGTGATATGGAACCTTGTGGTACAATGTCAGAGAGATCAATACACTTACACACAAGTTATTGTCTTGAAACTAGAAAAATGCTTGTTTTTGGCCCCTTTTTGGCCCTTAATTCCTAAACTGTTGCCCCCATAACCCCTAAAATAAATCCCAACCTTCTACTTGTGGTATTAAACATTGTCGTACAATTTCAGAGCAATCGAAATACTTATTCACAAGTTATTATCCTGAAACTAGAAAAATGCTTGTTTTGGGCCCCTAATTCCTAGATGGTTGGGACCATCATCCCCAAAATCAATCCCAACCTTCCTTTTGTGGTATTGAACCTTCTTAAAAAATTTCATAGAGATCCATTCACTTAAAGTTATTGTCCGGAAACAAATGCGTCTTCGGACGAAGACGCAGACGACGACGACATCATACCATTATACAATCCCAAAACATTTTTTGCGGTCTATAATAAATGGGGAATGTGTCCATGGGACACAGATGATACCCCCGCTTGCATATCATATAAAATCATAAAGGGACATAACTGAAAAACAGTAAAAGTGACGCTACCAAAATTTGTACTCGAGTTTTGAGGTAATAAGTATTCTGTATAAGTCTCATAATATTTGGTTGCGGCTAACTTAAGTTAGAGAACAGAAACAAAAAATTCAGCAATTTTTCGATTTGTAAATAGGCATAACTCTAGAATGGTAAAAGTGACAACATCAAAATTCAAACTTGATCTGTATTTTGTGGTAATAAGCATTGTGTATAAGTTTCATACCATTTGGTAAAGGCAAACTAAAGAAAGAGAACAGAAACGAAAAATTCAGCAATTTTTATGTTTAGAAAGGGGCATAACTCAAGAACGGTAAAAGTGACGCCAACTTATTTCGAACATGATCTGTATTATGTGGCAATAAGCATTGTGTATAGGTTTTATTATATTTGGTAGAGACAAACTAAAGTTAGAGAATGGAAAAGAAAAATTCAGTAATTTTTCAATTTGTAAAGGGGCATAACTCAAGAACGGCTATAGTGAGGCCACCAAAATTCAAACTTGATCTGTGTTTTGTGGTAATAAGCATTGTGTATAAGTTTCCAGTCATTTGGTTGAGGCAAACTCGTTAGAGAATGGAAATCAACTTTGGGACGTACGAACGGACAGACGTACGGACAGACGGACAAGGGTAAAACTTAATGCCCCCCTCTGCTACAGCAGGGGCATAACTACAGTTGCTATGCACATGAAGAGGTGTATGATACCAATTTTCATGCACAACACCTTTCTTCAAATTGCAGATTTTTAACGTTGTGATTAAAGGTTAAACAATTTCATAGGTGTTGTAGTGTTAAAATCCCAGACTTGTAGCTATATATATATATATATATATATATATAGTAATTGGTAGTATTCAGGCTGAAAGTTAGGCCAAACTTAGATGAACGACAGATGGTTTAATATTCTTTATCTATTATTTGATCATTCTTACCAACATAGTCAACTGTTCCTATAATATCCCTGATATCTTCTCCTGTGTTCACGAGACAAGCAAATCCCAAGTCACATAATTTTATATCACCCTTAGGAAAGGGATGCGTCAGTAATATATTCTGTGGCTGAAAAAAATCCAAAGCAAACATATAGGCATACATTTTTATATGACTCCACTCCTCATGCAAAAGTATAAACAAATATGGCTTCTCTACCTTTAACACTAGTATACCTCATTCTAAATTCTGACAGTTTGAAATAATAAGTCAAACTTAGTTTGAAACAAGAATGTGTCCATAGTACACGGATGCCCCACTCGCACTATCATTTTCTATGTTCAGTGGACCGTGAAATTGGGATCAAAACTCTAATTTGGGATTGAAATTAGAAAGATTATATCATAGGGAACATGTGTACTAAGTTTCAAGTTATTTGGACTTCAACTTCATCAAAAACTACCTTGACCAAAAACTTTAACCTGAAGCGGGAAAGACGGACGATTGGACAGACAAACGGACAGACGGATGGATGAACGGACGCACAGGATGAAAAACATAATGCCCCTAGGTGGGGCATAAAAAACTAAAAAACAATCAATGTAGAAACAAAGGAAATGCTATTTTGTCTAGCCTGCTATGCCAATAAGGATTGAATTTAAGTCAAAAGTCTTTAAAATCTTACTAAATTTAACATTTACGATGATACATGAAAATGATGTCAGGGTTAAATGAAGATGGACATCTATACCTTATAATCATTCTACACACAGACTACTGTTGACTTATTATAAATAGTATTTGAGAAATTGACCTAATCACAACAAGAATATATGTACATCTGAAACCATGCCCAGCTCAACCTATCATATGTCCATGTTGAGTCAAAACTCTCATTTGACATAAATTTTTTTAAATTTTATCCAAATAAACATGTGTACTAAGTTTCAGCTTACTGTGACCACAACTTCATGGTTTTCATATATTTGGATTACATTAACCATAAACTTTAACCTGATAAGTCCTATCAAATTTCCACATTCAGTGAACTGTAAAATCTAGAGCAAAACCACAAATTCATTATAAACTACCTTAACAAAATGTTAATTCTGATACCCATTATTTAATTTCCATGGTCAGTGAACAGCAAAATCTGGGTCAAAACTTGACATATATTAAGTTCACATCAAATTGAACATGTGTACTTAGTTTCAAGTTGATGTGACCACAGCTTCATGGTAAACTACCTAAACCAAAATTTTAATTTAAACTGATATTGGACAGAAGGACTAAAGGACAGACCTGAAAACATAATGCCCCCTTTCTATTGTAACTGGGGTATAAAAAACCTGCAAAGTGCAGCTACCAACAGGATGACCACTAACTTGAAACAAGGAAATAAAAGATGGCATAAAAATTGAAAATTGGGGCAAAATGTACTCGCTATGATACCACAACTATTGGTCAAGAAACTAAAAATTTCACAGTATGACAGTTTAAAGATAAAATACCATATTGCAATAGGCAAAAACACTATTTTTGGTCCCTTTGGGTATCTGATTTTGAAACAGACTAAACCAAAATCCCAATTTGCAAACTGAAACTTCATTAAGTAGCTAGCATCCTCATATTACAATTTTAGGATGACACATTAAATGAAACAAGTGATCACAAAGCAACCATGATGAAACCAACAGCCCATACCATTAATCAGCCACAAAAATTTTGTATTCGTTCATTTTTTCCGGCACAGTTATCAACAAATAACTTGATGTGCCCAATAGTTGTCAATGTTTGTACTGTTTCTGTTTTTTTTTAACAATGACAATTATGCAATTATAACAATATCTGTTCGATTTCTTTGCCCATAATAGTCTGTAACTTGTAGACATTATTCAGATATTTGATTAAAAGTAGCTGGTACAAGATTGTTCTGATGTCTGAAGGCCTTTTTTTAGGACTGACTGGGGCCACGTGACATCAGAGGGCAGTCCATATTGAAAACATGGAAGGCAAAGTTCTATCTCAAAATTGTAATAGATCCATTTTTAAGTAGATGAGTCAAAAATTGACGTCCATTATCACTGAACTAGTATACATATTTGTTTAGGGGCCAGCTGAAGGACGCCTCCGGATGCAGGAGTTTCTCGCTGCATTGAAGACCCATTGGTGGCCTTCGGCTGTTGTATGCTCTATGGTCGGGTTGTTGTCTCTTTGACACATTCCCCATTTCCATTCTCAATTTTATTTAATTCCTCATTCATTTCATTTCAAGAATATGTAAGTTTTATTCTCCTACTAACCCCCTGCAGCACAAAAGAAAGCCATATTCCTTGAACCCCCCCATTTTTTGCTTCGTTCGTTCACTTTGATCAAGTTGTCATGTGGCTGTGTTATTTCATTCCGTGCACATAGAAATTTAGGAGTTTATTCATGCATATGATCCTAGTGACCTGCATATATGAACAACATTTGCCTCTGTATGCATATGATCCTAGTGACCTGCATATATGAACAACATTTGCCTCTTCATCCAATCTATTCAATGCAAATACAGCCCATGTCAACCTACATGTACAATGTATAAAGTAGCTTCCAAGATTACAAGTACTATGAGGTAATAAAGATTGCAATATCTTGTTCAAAATGAAAGTATGTTGCTAAAAATTGGGGGTTGATGGAAATAAAGCTTTTGATTGTGGTACAAGCGATTAATATGTGAATGAAAGTTACATGTTCGTGAAGTAAAGTGATTGAAGGAACTGAATTATGTATGATTTATTTATTACAATTTTAAGACAGAAACTTGCCAACCCAAACTTTTCATGTTTCTATATGGACTGAGCTCCAACGTCCCATGGCCCCAACCAGTCCTAAAAAAGGCTGTCAGATGTTTGAGCAATCTAGGGCTAAGATGTAGTGTGCTTGACATCTTCCAAAGAATAAAGTTCAAACCAGTGTAAGGGCAGTCTAGAATTTGCAGTGAAGTGTGAGCTTTTGCACCTCTTTGAAGGTCTCGCTGTGACTTTGAGATGAAAAACAGCGACAAATACCGGTATGCTATTGTTAAGCTGGTTTCCTCAGGTGCATGTAACCATTTTGTATCATGAATTTAGACACAATGTCTTCTTTAAGAGGACATATAAAAAACAAGAGGCTGTCAGAGTGACAGCAAACCGGATTTTCCTGCAGAGGTCAAACCCTGAACAGTTGAGCAAGTATGGACACTTCATTTAAGCTTAAAACTGCTCTGAATTTGGATTGTGGTTGAATATTTGACACAGCATAGGTTTGTGACACAAAATGAATGTGGTCAAAGAACTGAAATATTTGAAAATGGACATTTACCTGTTATGGTCCAATATCCAAAATCAAAGTACATTGTCAGAATCAGCATATCAAAGAACTCCAAAAATTAATTTTTTAATGAAATCAAACAAAAGATTAATTTAGGACCCTTTGGACCACAATGTGGACCAATTTGATAAAGGAGCTCACAATCCAAAATCTCTCAATACATGGTAAGATTCAGCATTTCAAGGAACCACATAAATTCAATTTTTGTGAATCAAACAAAGTTTAATTTTGAACCCTGATTTGGACCAACTTGAAAACTGGGCCCAAAAAACTAATATTTAAATACAGGTTTAGATTCAGCATTAGAAAGAACCCTATATATATTTGTAGGACTCAAATCTATGGCGGGTTCCAAATCTATGGCAGATTCCTAATCTATGGCAAATGTGACTTTACAAACGTCAAACAAATCAAATCTATGGCAGATCTTTTCCTAACGTCACAATTGAATAACGCCATATTACATCGTCGCCGCCACTTACGATGGCGGAACCCATAGTTTTGAACATTTTTAAACAATTTGCGGATGGTTTAAAGGAAAATGTGACCTATCATCCGAAAGAGGGACAAAATGTGCTGTACCGGACGAAGCCCTTAATGAATAAGGACACCGCTGTTTTCAGTACCGGATATTTTAGAAAAGGATTTTTATAATAAATATTTTACGGCTGGCAAAGTTTATTAATTGAAAGATTAAATAACCGGATACCAATTTGATTTAATTAAGGAATGAATGTAATATTTTTTCTGTCCATGAAGAAATAACATCAAAAATGTGGTGCACACTGAATAACCTGCTATGCGGGTTATTTTAAAGTGTGCACCACATTTTTATGTTATTTCGAATAGACAGAAAGAATATTACAGTCATTTCTTATAATTTAATTCTTAATTCCATTTTAAACCGGAGTAAATCATGAAAAAACGTTGATGACGTCAAGGTCACATGACAAAATTATGTCTATGTGCTGATAAACAAAACAACGTCAGCCAATCGGAAGACGTGTTACATCCAAAATTAAATTATATTGTCATCAAATAAAAAAAAAAGTATTAACGGTGAAATAACATTATGTGAAAATTCAAACTGTTCATTTTTATTTATATATATTTTTTTTTATAAAAACCTGCCTTCTTGTTTGTTAAGGGACTTACTAGTTGGTTTAATGAATGGGTTAAACAGGTACTATGCACAGATTAAAAAATATTTATTTTTACGGGGCACATCATTTCAATCTTGAAGTCTGTATTAAGTTATATGAATTCATCATTTACAAAATGTTTTGTCTGCAATCACGATTTGGTTGACCATTATGGAATGTTTATTTCACAAATGTTTATAGACATGCTCCTGTTGTGGTACATGTCCACTTGTTTAAGACAAGTCATTGTCGTATATGTACTGCATTGTTTTTCATTTGAACAAAATTTGCCATAGATTTGGAAACAACAAAAATCCACCATAGATTAGGAAACTACAAAACTTGCCATAGATTAGGATTGTAAAAAATCTGCCATAGATTTGGGATGTCATGACGTCATATTTGCCATAGATTAGGAATCTGCCATAGATTTGAGTCCTACATATTTAATTTAAGTTGAAATGAAACACAATTTAATTTTATCCATATATTTTCTGTGCAAAGGGAAATAACTCAAACTTGATAAATAGATATGATTATAATGAATAAAGTGATGACTAAGTTCTATAAAATTAGAAATGATGTAATTTTTCAAATTATAATCAATAATATATTAACAACAACCAGTGATGACTAATTTCTCTTAAATTAGATATGATTTAACAATCAAACATTGTTAAAATCAGCATATCAAAGAACCCAAGAATTCAATTGTTGATTAAATAAAAGTTTAATTTAGGACCCTTAGTACCTCGATGTGGTATTATCTAACTAATAATGAAAATAAATACAGGTTTAGATTCAGCATTTCAAAGAACCCTATATATATTCAATTTATGTTGAAATCAAACACAGTTTAATTTTGGACCCTGATTTGGACCAACTTGAAAACTGGGCCCAAAATTAGAAATCTAAATATATGTTTATTAATAGACAATATAAGCTAAGTTTTGAAAGGAGTTCACCTAATCAAAAAAATATATATAGCATTCAGAAAATTAGTTTTTACAGAATAACAAACAATTTACAATTTACCAAAGTAAGGAAAAAAAAATCAAAAATTTTATTTATCATTAATACAATGTCTTTTAAAAATCTATAAAACTTATCTGTAACTATCTTCAAAATGTCTAATAATGAACAGTAAATTTCTTACTATATTTACTACTAGATAGCTTTTAGTCATCAACACTTAGAAAACAGAAAATTTTCAAATAAATCTGTCACTCAAGATAAGACATTAACCATATGTTTAGTAAACTGATTACAGGACATATAAACATATGAAAATTATCTATAAAGGCTTAGTGTAATCAAAATTTATGTATATAATTAACAATTTCTGTTCAAAGGAAAATAACTCAATCACAAAAAAGACCCCAGGGGACTCGACTTTTATTTCATTTGATTTGTTTTATTGTTATATACAAGAAGAAAAATGGTTTCAGGGTGGGGATCTTGACTGTTTACAAGTTTTCCAAAAAAAGGGTCGGGGGTTACCCCAGGGGACTTCCCCTAATTTTCATTTGATTTGTTTTATTGTCCCATTAAAGATTATATATGGTTAAGGGGTGGGGATCTCAACCATTTACAAGTTTTCAAAAAGAAGGGGGTGGGGTTTACCCTTGTGGACTTCCCCTAAATTTCATTTGATTTGTTTTATTGTCCCATACAAGAATATATATGGTTTAGGGGTGGGGATCTCAACCGTTTCCAATTTCTCAAACAGAAGGGGGTGGGGGTTACCCCAAAGGACTTCCCCTATATTTCATTTGATTTGTTTTATTGTCCCATACAAGAATATATATGGTTTAGGGGTGGGGATCTCTACCGTTTACAAGTTCTCAAACAGAACGGGGTGGGGGTGACCCCAGGGGACTCACCTTTTATTTCATTTGATTTGTTTTATTGTAACATACAAGAATATATATGGTTTCAGGGTGGGGAGCTTGCACATTTACAAGTTTTCAAAAAAAAGGAGGGTAGGTGCAGGGCTTCCAAAATTATTTTTAGCCAGCCGGACATTTTATATATTATCCCGATTTTAATACTTAAGACTAAATAAACAAAAGGCAATTATGGGATTCAGTTGCCGAGTTGGCCATCCCAATGATTGACATTAAAAAAAAACAATATTAAACTTTCTTTGATTCAAATTCGAAGTTCTGACGTAAACTTTCAGTGCATCATTCGAAGTGTGCAACATCAGCGTACTTATATCTGCCTTAGACTCTTTATTTCTGCAAAATAACGTTGTCAAAAACTTTACTTTCGTTTTTAAATCTAATACCGGATGTTATCTTGACAATGGTAAAACATGGACCAGAGACGGATACGTAAATTCCGTGTACGTTTGCAAAGCATGAATGAGTGTAAGTAGCTCATTCTACGTTATTTCTTCAAGAAAATATTCGAAATAAACGTGAGATAAAGGTATCAATGACAATTTAAGCATTTTTTGAAGAAATAAGAATGCATAATTAAATTTCACACCTGCGCACATGCGCACACGTGTACTAGTTCAAACAGAGTCGTGTCTCTGGTTCAAACAACCACAGTCGCCTGAAGATTTCATAATTATAGCGAAAAAATGGGGGAAATAAAATATCTCTATTATTCTATATAATACTACTAAAAATATTTGATTTCCCCCATTTTTGGGCTATAATTATGAAATCTTCAGGCGACTGTGAAACAACGTGGTTATGACGATTTTTCATTTTCACCTTTTTAATTTTTTCATCAAATCATATTTGTAAATGTATTTCTGATAATTTAAATCTTTTTGACTAAATTAATTAGATGCAAACCGGTGAAATGTAAGAAAATAACTTTGAATAGACCAATCAATGTCAGGTTCAAAATAGTTAACCTGTCACCTGAACAGGTCAATTTCAGCTGTTCAACAACTAATTAGCCTTGATTAGATTGAGAAGGTATTAAAGTAGGGGTTGTTTTGATAGTATTTAATGATCATGTCACTTTTATGACCGGAAATGTGTGGCTGTTAAAGGCAAAAGGTTGGGTTAAAAAGATCGCAAATTATGTTAACATGACCGTTTCTTAAGAAAGCCTTGAAAACTTAAAAGTAGATGACCGTTTCGTGCATTGCCCAGCCGGACTTTTAACGGACATTATACAAATGTCCGGAATATATGACCGTTTTGGGAGCCTTGGGTAGGTGTGAACCCCAGGACTATCCCAATATGTCATTTGATTTGTTTTATTGCCCCATACAAGAATTTTTATGGTTTAAGGGTGGGGATCTTGACCGTTTACAAGATAAAGGCACATTCTCAAATTGAAGGGGGTAGAGGTAAGAATATATATGATTTAGGGACACTTAATTATCTACAATTTTTTTAATAATGAACAGTAAATTTCAAACTTCATTTATACAGTCCTACTAGTAAGTTTCAAACTTTATATATACAGTCCTACAGATCTTATTATCAGAAAACAGATAATTTTCAAATAAATCTGTCACTCCAATGATTATCATATGCTAAAAGATTTCCAAGATCTAATTAATAATGAAAATAAATCATTATCATATGCTAAAATATTTCCCAGATCTAATTGAACAGAACTATGGTTTAACATAGTACTCTAACATTACATATATAATAATTAATAATGTAATAATCTTCAAAATGTCTAATGATATAGCTTATAATCATTACCACTTAGGAAATAGATAATTTTCAAATAAATATGTCACTCCAATTTTATCGTGAGATAAGACAAATCATAACATGATAACAAGAGTAAAATATTTAAAAATTCCACTTTTGGATATTTAAAAAGGGCGATAACTCAAAAAGGAGAAATACTAAAATCTTGAAAATTGAACTAGACCTTCATTAAGTCCCAGGAAACAACATATTTAAATTTGAAAAAAATTTGTTAAAGCGTTTTCATGTTATTGTGCTGACACTGTTTGGCAGCCGCCCGTCAGCCCGCTCAGCTGCCCGCCTTACATCCACATTTTAATAACCTATATTTCCTTCGAAAATCCAGTTAACAAAGACACACAAAATCACTCAACAAACTTCATCCAATTCAGCCTTCTCACTGTATGGTTGGTAACATTAAATATCTTATGACTGCAACACCAAGTTTATACTTATTACCCTAATAAATTAATATCTCTTTCAGCCAACATCAATACCTTTATATCTAAATGTACTATGTTTCTTTGATGAAGATAGTCAAGTCCTTCTAAAATCTGTTTCATAATCTTGACAACATCTCTTTCTTCAAAGGATTCTTCTGTAACACATTCATGAAACAATTCTCCGCCAGAGCAGCTGAAATAAGCATCAAACTTAATGAAGCATGAAATAAGACTAAGTCATGCATCAAATTAAATGTAAATATAATGAGGTATACAACAATAACTGCCTACTTAATGCCTATTTTAATTACAGCTGAAGTAAATTATTGGTTTAAGAAATTATGATAAAAGTACTAAAAACATTCTTCCTAGTTTCTTGTGTTGCATACATTTTGTAGAGGTCAGGGATCATTTAGTTAGTCCAAGTTCCAACTGATCACCAAATTAAAAGAAAATTACAAGATATATTCTGAACTTTTTATGTGAAAACTTCCAGTTATAGCAAAAAATAACTATTAGATAATTAGAAAGTTTGTCTAATGAAGCAGATTGCCCCCTCCCTCTACTGATAAAAAAAAATACTATTCCAGAATTAATTTTAACATGTCCTTGGTTTTTTTCCTATTCAATATTTTCATTTCATAACAAATCTCATCTAAAACATGGTAAACGTTTCAGACAATTTTGACAAGTGTCATATATCAAGATTAACTCTGTAATCCTTATGTTTCAAATGTAAGTTAAATCAACTTCTTTTTAATTTTTATATTACTTCTATTTCAGTTGTTTTCAATTAGTTAAAATGTTTTGTTGTAAATGTTTTCATATGATATTGCATTTTTTTTTTAATTACCACGGAAGATAATCAAGAGGTCAATGATTTTTATCCCAATTTCTTTACAAATTCAGCTTTCAATTTTTTGTGTCAATGTACAAATTTGGTTGTACTGAAGATTTTCCTGTATATCCATCATAAATCATCAAAATTCATATTAAATAAAGACATGACAATAAAAGTTGTTCTACTATTCAATTTCATTTCCCTATCCCTGAAAAAACCTGTTTACTGCTAAACATGGTAATATCTAATAATACATTGTATAACTGATTAAGATGACTCAGTAAAGAAATTTAATGCAGAAAAGTTACAACAGCTGTGAATTCTTTTATGTTGTCTCATACTGTCACATGTGATTTCCTTGATAAAATTGTAGCATATATGTACTTTATCAAAAGATAAATTATTTCAACCTTGATCCACCCCTAGATAATAATTTCCTTATTTTTGGCCTTTGTAATCTTGTTTCAAGTTCAATTGTAAATCGAAGTAGTAATATGGTACATACAAAATATCTTTTCAATAATAACATGTTGAACTCCCATCCTGTTTTATGTAATTAATCACAACTTCCTTCCCACACTTACTATTCTGTAATTAAAATAAGTTCTGTCGGTGTTTCAAACACCTCCAATAACTGTACCAGTCTTGGATGTGATATGGCATTTTCTAACATCACAACTTCCCGTAGTATTTCCTCTCGACATGTTTTACCACGTCGACGTTTCTTAATGTACTTTGCAGCAACTGTTTGTTTTGTTTCTATGTGCACTAGTTTTCTCACTACAGCAAATTTTCCTCTGAAAAAAAAGAAATTTTACTATTAAAGTTATTCAAATAAAATGCAGCATACAAAAATCTTTAAAATGACTTTTCCATACTATATATATGGAGCAGAAAATGAAATATTGCACAAACATACAAAAATATCACTACCCTTGTGTGTACATTTTTCTTCTTCATCATGAGTACAAGAACATAATTTGCCATCTCAAATTAGTTTTGACATGAGAGAAACAAGTACATGCAATATGCTTATTAAATAAACTACAATCTTTAAGATTTCTCCATTATAATTATTTAGAAGCTTTTTGTATTTCCCTTACGGGTAACTATAGTCATTATTGCTTTAGTGCATATAGTTGACCAGTCTATGTATGTTCCCCCTTCTATAACACTAATTCTGCAAGATGTTATAATTGTGTGCTTAACAGCCTTGTTTTATTATGACCAATACAGATTTTTAATCACTTCACGCTTCAAACAGCTCACCCTCACAAATCATCCCTTTTAACTTTCCTTTGCCTTCCATTCATTGATTAACTATGTAACACACGTCAATTAAAGGAGTTTTCAGTCACTGTATTAAACAGTCTGACTCATAATTATATAATTGAAATGCAACCTCATGCAGGTATCTTCTTAAAAGGTTATATTCAAAGGTTTTATTACATGTTTAAGTTTTTCTTACATTTTAAGCACACTGTATAAAATTCAAAGGCTTCTTTTCATTATATAAGTTTAATTCCAGGTGATTTTTTTTTACAAAATAAGTACTGATGCATGTAACATGCTTGTATTATACAAAGAATAATACATGTATTTTCCGAAAGAACTATATTTAGATGTCTGATAATAAGATCATAATGGAAATGAAGAAGGAAAATAATTGAATTCTATCTTTGCTATAACCTTCCATCTTAAGATGTTTCATGTATTCTGGTGTAGAATGTAATTACAAGGTATTCAATAAATGTCACTTCCTTATAAATTCAGACATCTGTATTTGGCAGTTTTATAGAAATCAATATATGCTGATAAAAATACACATGTACAGGAAGAGTTTCATGCATTCAAATTCATTCCTCTTTCTAGCAAAATTAAAAAAAAAAGTGTCCTTGAACATCGGATACAGGTGTGCATCTCACAGGTAATAACAGTCAATAATAAATACTTTTATGTTTAAAAGGATGTTACTGCATTTCACCATTTTTTAAATCCATTCAAAAAGTAGCACTGATTTCTGTTAATTTAACAGATGTGTGCAGATAAAAATTTATTATTTAATATATCTGTTAAAATTTTAAGTTGTAAGACTGCTTTTCAAGTATTCACAAAAAAAATATTATAAAACACCAGCAGGATATTGTTGAGTTGATTATAAAACTTCAAGGTGGATGCCTTTGAGTAATTATTCAGGTATAGAAGAGGTCACAATGTCAAAAACAGATCATATCCTCTTACAAAACACTAATGTAATAGAAACAAGGACAGTACCAATAGGATCATGACCTATGACCCTAAACAATAATCATGTACTAAATGTTGTGGTCTAAATTACAACCTCATATTACTGCTGTTACATACAATTTGCTTTGAACTGTGAGTTACAAGAAATACTATATGTCATATCCTTAGGGTCTTGTGGTTTCTACAGGTTCTATTTGACAAAAAGGTCAGCAAAGTTTGATAAATATCTACAGCTCATATAAATTTACTAGTTGTCAATCAAGAGAATTTTGTAAATAATTGTAAAAGGAACTATAAGGTATATATTACACATTTAAAGGATTGATTGATTGTCCTTTTCTAAAGTATCAATGAATACTGATATGCAGGACAGAAACACAATACTAGAAAACATTAATGCATTTAGGTATGTTCTGCAAAGAGGGGTCACCAGGATGAAGGGAGGAAATTTGAACAACCACTTGCAAGAAGATATGTTGCCTCTGGTAAAGGCAACAAAAATGTCTTAAAATATGCCACCTACAGACCATCATAATTTTTTGCAAAGTTTCTTTTACATACAGAAAGTAGCATGCACTTTTCCAACACCCAGGCATTAAATACATGCAGTGTGTGGTGCTCTTCTAATACCAGGCATGCAATTTAACATCCCCAATTTGACTGGACCTGAGAGTAAAAGAGGCATACAAATTCGACTTTTAGTATCAGTACATTCATAATATATTCAATTAATTTAAGAGCTCAAACCATGAATATGTTCCAATTGTCAACAATCAATCCTCTTTTCCTTGATTGTGACATTACTGAATAAGACTTATCATTGATTCTTCCTTGTCTGAGTATCATGACGAGTGCCACTTGTGGAACAGGACCTGACCTTTCTGTAGGATTTGAGATCACCCTCTGTTTTTGTTGGGTTCGTGTAGCTTAGTCTATAGTTTTCTGTTTTCATAGACTGTTGTTCATCTTTTCAATCATGGCATTGCCTGTTTTTCTTTGCCTTCTAGTTTTTGATTGTCTCCTATTTTGCTGTATACAATGGCAATTCTATACAGGACAGTATCAAATATTCAACCAAACTTTGTGTTCAAATGATTTTCAAAATCTGGTACTTATAAGATAAATTTAAACAAGGTTGTTTTTCCAGTAAAAATGGATAGTACTGCAATGCACATAGAATGTATCACTTCTGTATCCTGTTCAATCTTTTTGCTTTCAATTCAAATGCTCTACATTTCAGCAATATCAAAGAACATATAAAATATAAAACATCTTTGACTCTTCAAGGGACTAACAACCTAACAACAGCCATTTTTCAATTTACCATTTCATTAGACATTTTTGGCTTCTTTTAAACTTAACACTGCTTACATCTACATACATTGGGACACCCACAAGAGGCAGACAAGTTTCTGAACAAAGGAGCATGGCACAGTATAGGTGCATGTATAGGTTTTTTTATTCAAGAAATGGTTCACCTCAAAAATACAAATGTAGCTTTAAACCTCCATGGCTGTTGAAATATGCAAATTTGTAAGATTAGGTAAAATTAAGATAATCATCATTGCTGCTATGGTAACAAACATTTTTAAAATGGCTGTATATTTATACTTCTTGCTCCACAACTGAGCACACATTTATTCCATATACAACATTAGACATGTAAGAAGGAAGTAAACTTGTTCAAATTCAACATTAAAAACTGCAACCAAAATTGAGTGTAAATATGAATGAAGTACAGGTGAACGATGAATCAGCAATGTTCATGACTGAGGGTGGAGACATATTAACATGACAAATTCTAAACAAGATCAGGGCATGAACTCTATGTCACTACTTTTTACTTTTAAGTATGATTAAAGTCATCTAAAACAAAAACATCACAATAAATCTGAACTGAAACAGGTGTATTTACTTGTGCATTATAGATATAGTATATATGGTTTACATATGTTTTACATATGGTGACAACAGAGACACTATGGATTGTATCATCTGTACCCAAAACAGAAACAAATAAACATACAATGACAAATATAAAACGTTATATCTCATTTGATTAATTTTACTTGAAACTTGACAAGAGGGCCAAGAAGCTGTGATGGTTTGTTTTCATGTACTTATTTACAAAATATGATAGGATACAACTGCAGGTGATCATATGAAACAGTTTGTCCATTAATTGTTAAAACTTTCAGTTGAGCATTCAGACTGTACTCCTCCAAAATTGAAACAGCTTTATTGGTTTTTGCAGGTTTTTCTGTTGCTGTCTGAATGAGGATTTACTAGTTGAAATTGGGCTTTGAATTAGCTTCCAGTAAAGACAATAACTCCTAGATTGGTACTTTTTGTCTTTTGTATTTATGTTATTTGTTCTTGTACCAATCTGATGAGTCCAACTAATTTGTACATTTGTTTCCCTTTGTTGTGCTGTTACACCATTGCCAAAGGTGAGGGGAAGTTTGAGAGCTCACAAACTTGTTAAACCCCACTACATTATCCAAAACCATTAACCTATTATCCCTTGGTTGCAGTTGGTTGCTGTCAGCCATATGTTTTTACGTTTAATGTTGTTGTATAACAGACTTTTTCCTTTCAAAATACCACTATTTTGCAAAACCATCAGCTTGAAAATAGGATACTGAACAAAACTTTTACATATTTCTGAAAATAGCACCATATAAACTAAATTTGAGCGAAGTATGAACAATACTAGAATTTTTTTCATGACGACATAGCAGCCCTGGTGCCTATTACATTTCACTTTTCCATTAATCATGAAAGAATACTACTTTACATTTAAATTTTGGTAGCTCCTCCCCCTATTTGACTCATAAAATATCAAAATTCCGATCATAAAAATATTGAAACATAGAATATAGAATGATTGATTGTACTTTGCTTTATGTCCAGTGTCAAATATTTCATGTATGTTCAGGATGAGAACAAATATAATAGGTACCATAGGTCCTGAAATAGAATATAGAGACAAATTAAATGTTTGTTTTAAACAGTTATTGATACTGAAGGTTTAAAGTTCAATTCTTAAAAGATTTACTTTGAAATGTTGGACTTGATTAAAACACGTCACTAAGTAATTGAGCTGATACTGATTCTTATTGAGGGCAGATTGTCAGTTTTTGTCATATTGCAATTGCGAAAGAAATTCTATCAATATTGACCACTCTTCTACTGTCATCTCCCAAAAAGTTCCTTACCCATTACTTGTCTTCTTTTTTAAGCCACAAATGTCTAGTAATATACGTATACTGACAGCATACATCAAATCTTACTTTCGAAATATATATGTACTTTTGATGCAATTCAAATTGTTATAGTATTGTGTTTGACATTTTTTAAGCATTTTTAAACCAGAGAAAAATTTAATGAATACGATGTAAATGCAAAAAATTTTCCTAGATGAAAATCTTTGAGCTAGTACATCAAAACACCATAAAAGATCTAATCAGTACCTCAAGGTCACATTAAAACTGGACAAATATTTTTATTTCCATATTCAGCCTATAAACAGCCTATTTAATGAAATTCTTTCTTCCATAAAAATAGTAAAACTTCAGATATGACATAAAACATTTTAATTATCCCATAAACCTGCTCATTTTAATTATCTAGATCATTATCCCTGGTCATTTAAATCACCCATAAAAAACCCTTGTGTGGCCTCTAGCATTCAATATTCAAATTATGTTATTTTTTGGAGCTATTTTTACCTAACTTTTACCATATATAATAATGCAATAATTTCCTTTGAAAATCATAAAAGTAATTACGACAAAACAGTCTGTATATATATACAACTTCCCTCTAATATGATCACTCTGTGACAAAGTAAATTACATACCGAGCTTCAACAGCTATCAAATTTCGAAATCACCTGTATTTTCATTTGTGAATTTCATTATGTAACAGTGTGGACTAACAATTACAGATCATTGGCTTATTGCAGTATGATATGAGCCTAATACATGGTATTTTACTTCTCAACCTTTGTTCCTTTACTTGTATGTAAATATTGCTATTATCTATACAATGAAGGAGGAATTTAAAATGAACAAGAATAGTACACGGATGCCCACTCGCACTATCATTTTCTATGTTCAGTGGACTGTGAAATTGGGGTAAAAACTCTAATTTGGCATTAAAATTAGAAAGATCATATCACAGGGAACATGTGTACTAAGTTTCAAGTTGATTGGACTTCAACTTCATCGAAAACTACCTTGACCAAAAATTTTAACTTGAAGCGGGACAGACGAACGAATGAACGAACGGACGCACAGACCAAAAACATAATGCCCCTCTACTATCGTAGGTGGGGCATAAAAAAAAAATAAGAGAAATAAATAAAGTTATAATATGAGTTGAATTTAATGAAAGAATAAGTGTGCTACACTTCAATGGGGCAGCAATCTAATGACAAAAATAACCAAATGATTCTAACATACAGTCTTCAGCCAGGTGGCTATATGTCAGGCTCTAAATAGTCCAGTATGTATGTACATGTACATTTCTGCAAACTTTAATATTATAGTTCAAACAAAAGAATAGCATCACAAAACTGATGATTAGAGATAATCAAACAAAACAAATAATCACTCAAATCTATCACTTTCCGATAACAGAATAAAATCTCACTTTTCTAGCCTTTTTTACCTCTGATTACATCAGCAGAAAATGTAAAGCGAATTTCAATGAAGTCTGTCCTTTTTTTCTCATATAAGATTTAAAGTCATATGAACCAGTTTCTTGAAATTATATAATATTAAGGAAATTATTGAAGAAATTTTAGAACAAATTCACTTAGGTCATGTAAACGAATTTTAAAAGTAAGGTCTACAACACCTAAGTATATGGTCTATGGAGAATTAGGCAGATTTCCATTAGAAATAAAAGTTAAAATAAGAATGGAATCATTTTGGAGAAAAATATTGCATGGTGAAAAATTAAGTGGTAATATGTATAGATTATTACTTTGTTTTTAAAAAGCAAAAAAGCAGTCAGTCCTTCAAATGGTTGAAATTTAATTGGATCAATATTTAACGATACAGGATTAGGATATGTATTTGTCAATCAAGATAGTTCTGACAATAAAGATCTGATAAAACAGGTTTTATAAGATAAATATATTCAATAATGGCATCAAGATATTCAATTATCTTCCTGTGGTGTAAAAATTCCCATTGAACCTGGGTGTTGGCATAATATATATTCCTGCTGAGGACTGAAAATGAACTATCTTTTTATATATGTAAGTCTCCAGAACTGGTTAATATTAGAGGATAAACAGCTGCGCCATGAGTGCATGATACGCTCGTCGTCTTGTGTGTGAATTTTTATGCAATAATCATAAATAGTTTCTGACATACGGCGCGACATGCGAAAACCCCCCTTTTTTTTACAAAAAACTCAATATCTCTAAAATAAAATTTTGAATCAAAACCAAAAAGTATACAGATCTTTAGATCAATATAATAAGAAGTGTGTAAAATTTTAAGCAATAATCATACATCGTTTTTGAGATACGGCGCGACATGTGAAAACCCCCCCTTTTAAAAAAAAAAAATCAATATCTCTAAAATAAAATTTTGAATCAAAACCAAAAAGTATACAGATATTTAGATTAATATAACTAAGAAGTGTGTAAAAATTTTAAGCAATAATCATAAATCGGTTTTGAGATACGGCGCGACATGTGAAAAAAAACACACACCTGTTTTAGTTACGTGTATACGAAGTCCCGTAATTCAAAAAGTTTTAATCTTATTTTCACCAAAAAGTATAGATTGTTTGACCATCATAAGAAACAACTATGTTAAGTTTCATGAAATTTGGATAAGTCGTTCTCAAGTTACAGTGCAACATGTTTACGCCGGACAGACAGACGGACAGACGACTTTTGTATACCATAATACGTCCAGTCAAAATTTTGACAGGCGTATAAAAATTGATTCCTATTTATTATACGAAGTATCCAAGTAAACAGAAGTTAGCAGTCATGTTATATCTTATTGCAATGTTAAATTATATAAACAGGTGGCATCTTAATGCAATTGGATGTGCAAAATTTAATATATGGTATTGACCAATAGTGCAAGAATTGACACACCAAACACCAAAATTTTACCACCAGTTTTGGTGAAAACTGACAAAATATCCCTACACCTTGGTATCCTGATTTAGGTTACATTGTATACATGTATATACAAAGAACTGTGACTGTGAGGAAGTTTTCATCATTATGAATGAAAGAAGTTGGCACATATTATAAGATACACTGTACAACAAATCTTATTGATAATTCTCATCACTATAATATTTATGATCAGTTATTTGAGCTTATGTATGTACCATGTGGTTCTTTGAAGTTATTCACACTGACATTGGTTTTCTAAGGATAGTATTTAACCAAGTTGACAGGAGGTTATATCTGATAATCAGAATCAACATCTCAGTGGCCATTCTTTAATCAGGGAACTCTTACATTCTTTTTGTATTTTTCAGTAATTCATCATAATACATGTACATGTATTTTATTGAAAGACAAAATATATAATAAAAAAAAGAAATTATATCAAGTATATATGCTATTGTACTAGTGTAGTATAGTATGCATGAAATTTCTTCAAATTCAGGAATTTCCCCATATTATTTTTAGTTCCATTATATAAAAGAACACCTATAGTACTGCAACCAGAGTTCTTTTTTTTAAACCTTAATGTTCCGGAAGAACACACACCTAAATCATATATCGATGGAAAGAGGAAAACGTGTACAATAAGAAAAGTTTGGTCGTAAAAATCCAGAGTGGTCACATTTTTGTAAAATTGAGGTCAAAGGTCAGACCTAAAAATATCAATATTTCAACTACAAGGACAAAAAGGAGAAATTTTCTGATAAATAGGCAATGGAATGCTACAAAAACGGTTCAATCATAAGCATATACTACAAACGATGATAAAACGACAAATTTGACTACTTATATGAAGAGCTGCCATTACAAAATGGCGTTGATTTGGAACCTTCTGATTTTTTGCCATTTATGACATAGCAAAAGAAGAGGTGGCCTTGACCTTTTCACATCCATAAACTTTCATATTGTTTATACTTTTTCACTTCAGTATATTACAAAATTATTTTCTAAACTATAAAACACCAGTTTATCAAACTATTTCAATATTTTTTTATCTTTGAAAAAAACAAAATTCAAGCACTGAAACAGTGTTTTTAATTTTGTATCTAAAAGGTTGTGTATTTTGTGAAAATTAGTATCTAGTTATAGATAAGTACATATTGTGTATTTGCAAAGTCTGGACAGATCAGTTATAACACAAAAAAATACCATAGTCAACCGAGGCGAATGCGAGGTTTAAAAAAATCATATGTGTGACTTGCATTGAGTAAGCGTTTGTTTGAGTGTAAAACAAAGTCAGTTTGGTGCATGAACATTGTCTTAGTGGGATTATCTGTGCAAAAAAGTGTAGACTCATCAATTTTTTAGAGAAGTGATGGAAAATAATACAATGTAATGTCAATTTGCTAATGTTGTAATTTAAAATCAGTCATGACCCTTATATAACTTGTCTTATAAAAGCAAAATACAATAGCCTTAGTTTCATTAAATACTATTTCGCTTTTCGGAGGGTCGACAGAGGGTGCAAAGATTTTATAATTTCTTTAGAAATATTATCTTATCAACTTTTTCTTGGACGAATCGTTTCTCAACTTTGTAACGTAACTAACAGTCCTGCTGAAAATATTTGAAGTAATGGAATGACTTTAACACGATTAGTCATCAGCGTAAGCCATGGCAATGTTCTCTTGTTTATAGCCTACCTTTGCCAGGAGGAACTCTAATTGACAATTAAGAACAAACATTTTTAAACGTATTTTGATTTTAATTAATTTCTCTTAATAATTTTTTTTTTCATAATAGATGGCAATGTGCACCATTCTAACAAAAACCGATAAGTCGAGTACTCGTTGACATCCCTATTAAACAGGGATGTTAATCAATCAATTCGTCATCATATGCGGATTCAGCACGCGTAATATATTTACAACAGTTTGTTGAAAGCAAACACAGCTTTTGAGCACAAAGATTTGCCTTAGCAGGTACAAAGATAATCCTGTAAGTAATCTGATGACATTTGTCACATGACAAATGATGGGGTTTATCCATTTTTGTCTTCCCGGTCGAATTTTTGAAAGAATTCGGAACACGAACAGGACCTCTATTACCTTTGGTATAATGAAACAGCCGCCAACGATGATGCACTGTCAGTCAATTGAAAAGTGTTATCTTGACCTCTCTTCACTTTCATCTGACGCATTCTGGATTCAATTGCGGATTGATAATAAAATTGAGAATGGAAATGGGGAATGTGTCCGAAAGAGACAACAACCCGACCATAGAGCAGACAACAGCCGAAGGCTACCAGTGGGTCCTCAATGCAGCGAGAAACCTGAAAGTCTGCTCGTGCCATGGAATGAAACGTTCCTCACTATCAATTGTCTCCGTGTTGGTGACTATATTGTCAGCACCTTTTTGTATCAAACAACCCCCTTGGTGTTTTGCAACAATGCTATCTGGAGCGAAAATACCGTCTTGATTCGGCCAAACTCGTGCATGGCAATGCTTGTCAGGTATAGTCTTACCTCTGTTTAGGAAACACAAAAGACATGTGAGTACAAAGTTTCTATCAATATTCGTGACCCATATTCCCATATTAATGATATTACTGCACGGTCAATCCCAAAAGTAATGGGGCGAATGTTGACACAGAAACGATTTATTTTCTAATAGCCATACATTTACGATTTTGTGTTATCTTTAGGGACAATATACGGTTCAGAAGCGCCTTTGTGTGATTTTTTATCAATTAACTAACAAATAAACTACAAAAGCGATACAGGCATCTTTTCCATAGAAACATCCAACGAGCTCATAAGAGCGCTGGCGGCACAGTGAAGTAATTGTTCTTCTTTTTATGTATCCTTGATATCTTCAGACAGACCTTGGTGTAATTCTGAAAGTCTTAACATAGACTTCAATTTTCCTTCAACAGATATGGCATCCCCTACATTGAATTCAGAGCTAAACTCTATATTTGATATCCATTGGCCTTGCTGTGTCTGAATTGTAAGGTGCCATTATATCTAGTTAGTAAGTTCTGGAGTTTTGTAGTTTGGTAAGCATCAGAGACAATCTTGGGTGAAAGTGATCGGTATATTTCGAGGATGTCCTATATGAGAAAGGCCTTTTTATGAAAGAACAGACCATTACTTACAACCAATTTCAAATTCTAATTTTTAGTAACTGTTTTACCTGATTACACAGGTGTTGACTTCAATAAGTACTTGGTGATGCATGCTGAAAGGTAGACTGAATTTGAAAATAAATTTGTACTCGCGATTATCTTTACCATGCCATGCATGGATAACTGATTACTCACACAAGCACACCTCAAATGACCGTCAACACGTTCAGACGACTCAGTTTTGTGTAGTTTTCTGTAATTTTTAAAGCCAAACTACAAGGAGGAAACTGAGCGCGAGATCGAATAAAAGTGTCAGGTTGTGAGGATACATGTGCATCAGTTTGATCACATATATGGCTTTCTGTTGTTTCTAATTAAAAGAAGCAACAATTTTGCCTTCTGGTGTAAGTCTTATAACATCACTGATGATTCACAACTCTTTCGCCCAAGAAAAGCAGAATATCAAGAGAAGTTGGTTGTATCATTACCTTGTTACACACCAAATCTCTGCAAAACTTCAATAGTACTTTCCCCCGAACCGCTTGCATGCATATTAATTGCTTTGAGGTTGAACATTGACATACAATGTATTTTTCCCACACAATATCAACTAGTCATTATCCGGAAAAACAACTTATCCGAAGGATTTGGTTAACTTTTATAAAAAGTCAAAATTTTATTAACTAAAATATAACTTATTAACAGAAAATACACGAAAGAACTACTATATATATTCAAATCTCTCAAAAATAAATTAACTTATCCTAGAAAATGTACATAATTTCATCGAAACTATCAAATTCATTGTTAAGGAAAAAATAAATGGTGGAGCTGATTGACGGATAGGAAATTTCCGTAATTAAAAAAGGTACAAATGATGTTTTTATTTTTGAGTTTTTGACAAAATTGTTTGAAATTTGCCCAACAAAATTTGCATGCAGTATTGCAATAATACATTTTGTCCTCTCAAATGTCAAATACTGTTTTTGAATCATATGTTTTCTCGTTTTCATAGAAAAACGCGTTAAATTTCCATCTGAAAACAGTCAACTTTAAGTTTGAAAGTTTTACTCGGGGATGGTATTATATTTATGGCTTCATCATTCAAATGATCCTAGATGATATGTGCATCGAAAATTTTTACAAAAGTGGCGGGAAATTTAACAAAAACATTTAGTTTTGGGATTTTAAAGTGACTACCCAAAACCGTAAATTGAGGGGTACCCCATTAAAGGGCTAAAATACAAAAATGTGACCATAGAAACTTTTTACGACCAGACGGAAAATAAAATATAGATATTATTCTATCATTTAAAACAATTTGCGGCCGTGTGTTATTCCGGAACATTAAACTCGTTAACTAAGCGTCTTTTTCGAGGTCAGTTGCAGTACTACTACTTCTATCACCATTTAAAAGAAGACAAGCATAAAAGATTTACGAACTTTATTGGCCCTTCAATAAAACAACTTGTTTTATGACAAATTTAAAAGTCAAAATGTGCCAATATTTCTTTATTATACTGTTTGATTAGGTTATAATATTGGCACATGTTTTATTTGTTAAACATCAAATCATGTTGAACATATAGATAGCACAATTACAGTCATTAAAGTTATAAACATGATAATAGACTATTAGTTTTAATCTTGTTACAACTCATCATATGTGGGTGTTTAAAAATCATTTAATATCTATAGCTAACATACATATAATATGTGATACTTCTGTGCATTGTACTCCTGAGGCCTCCAAGTGAGTTATACTCCTGAGGCCTCCAAGTGAGTTAGGTGGATAGAAGTCACATTGGCAATCATATCACTTCTCCTTACTGTAAATTCAAAAATTATTGCGTGCATTTATTATTGCGATTTTTGAAGAATGGACAAAAATGCAAGATTAATTATTGCAATTTTAGGAAAATCTGCATACAGATATCCGTATCAGATATCGGAATGCGAGTTCTTATTATTGCGATAATCACCAAGTCGTATTATTCACATTAATAAAAACCTCGCAATAATTTCTGAATTTACAGTATTTTTATATAGGTAGCAATATATGCAATAAAGTTACAGCTTCTACCCCAAAGCAAACTAAGTTGCTATCAAGAAACTGTTTGCACCAGATGGGACAGATGTACAGAGCACCAACTTTTTACACTCTCAATATTTTACAGGAAAAAAGCAACAGAAACAAGTGCATAAATATGAAAATAAGCACAAAGGGTATGATTGCCAATAAGATAACTATCAACCATACTACATGTACAAAGAACAAGGATGTATAAACAATTACAAGTCACTGTACAGATTTCAAAGATGAGCAAACTCCATACAGTATCAAACTGTTTGGTAAGCTATAACGGACTCCGGAATAGAAAAAAAAAAAGATAAACAAAACAAGCGACACCTAACAGCTAAATTTAAGTATGGGTAAATAACATTAAATAAAACAAAAGTGGACACGCTGAAATGTCTCGCCTTCTTTACTAATCATTGATATTATGTTGATAGTCCTAAATATAAAGCTTTATTACAACTGTCACATAAACTTAACATTAACCAAGTAAACTAAACATTGACCAATGAACCATGAAAATGAGGTCAAGGTCAGATGAACCATGCTAGGCACGCATGTACAGCTAACAATTCTTCCATACAAGAAATATAGTTGACCTATTGCTTATAGTATGAAAAACAGGCCAAAACACAAAAACTTAACACTGAGCAATGAACCTTGAAAATGAGGTCAAGGTAAAAAAAACCTGCGTGACTGACAAATAGATCATAAAATATTTCCATACACCAAATATAGTTGAACTATTGCATATAGTATTAGAAAAAAAGACCAAAACTCAAAAACTTAACTTTGACCACTGAACCATGAAAATGAGGTCAAGGTCAGATGACACCTGCCAGCTAGACATGTACACCTTACAATCATTCCATACACCAAATATAGTTGACCTATTGCATACAGTATAAGAAAAACAGACCAAAACACAAAAACTTAACTGTAACCACTGAACCATGAAAATGAGGTCAAGGTCAGATGACACCTGCCAGCTAGACATGTACACCTTACAGTCCTTCCATACACCAAATATAGTAGACCTATTGCATACAGTATAAGAAAAACAGACCAAAACACAAAAACTTAACTATAACCACTGAACCATGAAAATGAGGTCAAGGTCAGATGACACCTGCCAGCTAGACATGTACACCTTACAGTCCTTCCATTCACCAAATATAGTAGACCTATTGCATACAGTATAAGAAAAACAGACCAAAACACAAAAACTTAACTATAACCACTGAACCATGAAAATGAGGTCAAGGTCAGATGACACCTGCCAGCTAGACATGTACACCTTACAGTCCTTCCATACACCAAATATAGTAGACCTATTGCATACAGTATAAGAAAAACAGACCAAAACACAAAAACTTAACTTATAATAACCACTGAACCATGAAAATGAGGTCAAGGTCAGATGACACCTGCCAGTTGGACATGTACACCTTACAGTCCTTCCATACACCAAATATAGAAGACCTATTGCTTATAGTATCTGATATATGGACTTGCCCACGAAAACTTAACCTTGTTCACTGATCCATGAAATGAGGTCGAGGTCAGGTGAAAACTGTCTGACCGGTATGAGGACCTTGCAAGGTACGCACATATTAAATATAGTTATCCTATTATTCATAATAAGAGAGAAATTAACATTACAAAAAATCTTAACTTTTTTTCAAGTAGTCACTGAACCATGAAAATGAGGTCAAGGACATTGGACATGTGACTGACGGAAACTTCGTAACATGAGGCATCCATATACAAAGTATGAAGCATCCAGACCTTCCACCCTCTAAAATATAAAGCTTTTAAGAAGTTAGCTAACGCCGCCGCCACCGCCGCCGGATCACTATCCCTATGTCGAGCTTTCTGCGACAAAAGTCTCAGGCTCGACAAAAAACAAATATGGCTGATGGCTGATGGCAACATATAAAAAATACCAGACTTAAGGCTCATGGCTTGGGACAGGCAAATAAAGACTGGTATGGTTTAACAGTATAGGTTGACTACATTTAGAAGCACAAACAAGCATGGTGGATAATGAAAATAATAAACAACTGGCACAGGACACGTATATATGCCAATGATTTGGCAGTTTTTCTCATGTTGGAACATAAATTGTAGAAAGATCGAGGTAGCACTATCTTCCTAAAAAAGCTTTAACCATATGCAGATTTTCATTTTTTTCTTCTGGATTTTTTCTAAAACCTCATAAAGAAGCATTATTTCCTGCATAGTGTATCTGATTACACCATATAGCAGTATACGATTTCCTGCAATTTGTATATCTGATTCCAGAAAAAAAATAATGATAAGTAAAACAAACATGCACCAATAACCTTCGGAATCTCATCAGGTAACATCTACCTCTAATCAATAAAACATGTAATAAAACAAAGTAAAAATGCTGCCAAGTGTAAATGAATTAAACTTTTGAGTCTGAAGTGCTTTTCTGGATTAACCTTCATCAGGAATGCTCCAACCTCAACATTTTTAAAAAGCAAGGAATGCGTAAATACTCTAAAACATTGGGAGCTATATGACCAAAAAGGATCCAAACAGCATTACCATATTTATCTAAGATCAACATTAACATCAATGCCTGAGGGAGTTGGAACCTTACAAATATTTTTCTCCTTAATTTCTTAAAAGTTTCTTAATTCAAAACTTGTCAAAACATTTTGGTATACTTTATAGCTTGCTGTTCTGTGTGAGCCAAGGCTCCGTGTTGAAGGCCGTACTTTGACCTATAATGGTTTACTTTCACAAATTGTGACTTGGATGGAGAGTTGTCTCATTGGCACTCATACCACATCTTCTTATATCTATATACATCTTTCCCCTTAATTATATTAATATCATATAATCTAATACATGTATACTACCATGATTACCCCAAGCTATGTGGCATTATTCAGGCACCAATTGAATTTACCGTTATAGTTTCAGTTCCTGTAGACCAACAGTACGGGGCTAGTTAACGACTTATGGCTACAATATCAAAAAAGGTACACTATATCAAAATCCTGCTGAACACTTCCTGTACCAATTTCAAGAATGGTATTAAATGATACAATATTATAGTATTTCTGACTCTAAATATCATTCTTTCCATGTAACCTATTTTTACTTTTTTTAAACTTATGAGAACCAACATATAATTTGTTCTTAATAGCCAGAACTATGACAAAGAAAATATTCAGATAAGATATTAAAATCCCTCCTCACTTTACATAACTGTGTCTAGTCTGAGTCAGTCAAGCTGATCACAAACTTGTTAAAAAACCTTCTTAGTAATCAGGGTCGTTTGTCACCAGAGGCCTACCCACATCATCAATGAACAATTTGTAATAACATTGACTAGATAATTTACCTCTGTTAAAAATAGCTTGGTAGGTTTATTTTTTAATTAAACTTAGGAAATATGTCTAAAATCTTCAATTAAATAATAACTCATTAAAAATATTCCTTCAATTAAAACTAACAATATGTTTTACTGCACTCTCAGCTTAAGCTTATAGAATGATAGGTCTCTCGTATTCACTTAAGCTTGATATTGGTGTTTTGTGTTTTCATTGCTTAAAAAGCAAGTACATAAATGAAGTGTTAGAAAAAAATATATATAATTTTCTAATGTTTACTTTATATTCAAATTGTATTTAAAGGCCATTATACATATATTCAAGTCTGCATATTATACAGGTTACAGGAAGAAATAGTTTGACTTTTTGTATCATCACTGCTTACTTTTTACATAAATATTGAAAAGGAGGCATGGGATTAATAACTTGATTTTAAATAAAACAAGCATTCTGAGAGTATTGCATGGCAATGCAATACTTTGTCCCCTACCAGGTTAAAAACTCATTGAACTGGAACAAAATGTGAACTTGATCCATAACTTGTCATGGTGTAAACTATATAACAAATATCAAATCAATATCTTTAAGCATGACAAAAAAAGTGAGGAAAACTGGTTATTTTTGCATGAATTTCCTAATTCCAATTCAAGGACCATAACTTTGCAAAAAAATCATTTGAACCGAACAAAATTCGATCTTGATTTGTAACTTGTCAACAAATCATTCAATTCTAGTCATTATTTCAGTGTAAGATTTTCATTAAACGAAAATTACATGATTCCACGAAATGATGTTTGTCTTCTTTGGCGCCTAAACTAGGTGACGTCATAGGTATTCTTCCAGCATCAAACATAAACATCGGGCGTTTTCTTGCTTCTTGTCCGCTTCAGAATGTAATAAAATTTGATAAAAAGAAGATTTCTAGGTGCAAAATGTAAGTTTTTTTGCTTATTATTGGAGAAATTACATGTCAATATATTCCCGTATTCAAAATGTCAGCTTCCTTAGTTACAGACAGAGACAGAGAATTTTACGCTTATTGTCATCCAATCAAGACCATTGATACAAAATAATTGCATTAGAATTCAAAACTGATCTGTAGCTTTTCAAGATAAAACTATATACCAAATATCAAATCAATATCTTAAAGCATGATGAAAAAAAATGCGGAAAACTGATTACTTGCCAGAATTTTCTATGTCTAAGGACCATAACTCATCACACCGGAACAAAATTTGAACTTGATCTGTAACTTGTCATGGCAAAACTATAAACCAAATATCAAATTAATATCTTCAAGCATGACAAAATAAATGTGGATAGTGTCCACATGTGGACACAGATGATGCCCCCGCTTGCATATCATATAATTATAAAGGGACATAACTGAAGAACGGTAAAAGTGACGCTACCCAAATTTGAACTTGATCTGAGTTTTGTGGTAATAAGCAATGTGTTTAAGTTTCATAACATTTGGTTGAGGCAAACTAAAGTTGAGAACAGAAACTAAAAATTCAGCAATTTTTCTATTTGTAAACACGCATAACTCTAGAACAGTTGTGTATAAGTTTTATAACATTTGGTTGAGACAAACTAAAAAACTCAGCAATTTTTATGTTTATAAAGGGACATAACTCAAGAATAGTAAAAGTGTCCACACCTTATTTCGTACTTAATCTGTATTATGTAGTAATATGCATTGTGTATAAGTTTCATAACATTTGGTTTAGGAAAACTAAAGTTAGAAAACAGAAACAAAAAATTTATATTTGATCTTAGTTTTGTGGTAATGAATATTGTGTATAGGTTTCATAATGTTTGGTTGGGGCAAACTTAAGTTACAGAATGGAAACTAAAAATTTTTGCAATTTTTGGATTTATAAAGGGGCATAACTCAATAATGGTTAAAGTGACACTACCCAAATTCAACTTGATCTGTGTTTTATCAGTGGAAGGCAAAATTAAACATTGCATTGTATAAAGCATTGATTGTAGTTGGTTTAACTATAATCATGGACAAAGGAAGATAACTCCAATTTTAAAAATTACTTGAATAATGACATTGATATTTTTGGGAAAAAAATGAAAAATTTAGCAACTTTTGCAATTTGTAAAGGCGCATAACTCTAGAACAGTAAAAGTGACGCCCCCAAAATTCAAACTTGATCAGTGTTTTGTGGTAAATAGCATTGTGTATAAGTTTCATAACATTTGGATGAGGCAAACTTAAGTTAGAGAACAGAAATGGAAATTTTTGCAATTTTTCCATTTATAAAGAGGCATAACTCTAGAACGGTTACTTGATCTGTGTTTTGTGGTAATAAACATTGTGTATAAGTTTGATAACATTTGGTTGAGGCAAACTTAAGTTACAGAACGGAAACCAATTTTGTGATGTACGTACGGACAGACAAGGGTAAAACTTAATGCCCCTCCGCTTCGGCAGGGGCATAAAAATCAACAAAATTTAATGTACATTGTATCAGATATCACTTAGTACCAAAATACTACAAAAATCCATTTCTCAACTCTTTTTTTCTCCTTAAAATAAAAACTACAGCTTAAAGACAAATGCTCAAAGCAGATGATTCTCAATATCAAAATTCACTCATTTTCTAAATAAAAGAAATGACCCATGGCAACTGTGATATGTTACTTTAATCAAGGTCATCTTGATCTATAATATAAGCACTAACCATTTCCTTATCATAATTTAACAATTATATATGATATAATCTACAAACAGTTTGGTCAAAAACTGAATTAAACTGTCTGATATATGCAACTTTAGTTTTGAATTGTGCTAATATACAGTTCAGCATAGAAAAAACAAGCAAAATCCTGTGTATTGTCACAATATCTGAAGTGTAAATACACCAGGGTTTCTTATCAATGAAGGGGTAAACAACAAACAATTTGACCTGTTCTAACAACATGAAAGTAAACTTTGCAGTAATGAATCTTTTGATGACGCCACTATTATCTTCAACGGCTTACTACTATTTCAATAAATAGAAATTTAATAATTTCTTTGACAAGGAATTTATGTCCACTCACAACGGTCAAGTGCTGTATTGAGATAAATTGGATGAAATTAGCATGCTCAAAATCAGTTTCAAATAAGTTTAAGATATATAAATCTAGTTGTCAACAGAATTAAACATTCAGATTTTAATTAAAAGTTAACAAGAAGCAGTAATGTATAACGCAGATTACTCACAAGACCTAGAAATGGTAGTATGCTTGCTGTCTCATTGACATACACCCTATATATCTATAACTCCATTTTTATATTTTGGAATTGGGTTAATCTTCACATATAAAAAAGAAGATGTGGTATGATTGCCAATGAGACAACTCTCCACAAGAGACCAAATGACACAGAAATTAACAAATATAGGTCACAGTACGGCCTTCAACAATGAGCAAAGCCCATACCGCACAGTCAGCTATAAAAGGCCCCGGAATAACAATGTAAAACAATTCAAATGAGAAAACTAACGGCCTAATTTATGTACAAATAATAAACTGCTTCGCTAAGCGCAGCTGGATACGCCCGCAGAGGTCCAACCCTGAACAGTTGGGGCAAAAATGGACACAATATTCAAGCTTGATACAGGTCTGAATTTGGATTGTAATTAAATATTTGACATATTAAAGGTTTCTGAATAAATGTAGTCTAAGAACTTGCAATTGGTCATATGAATTGAATTTATATTCAATTAAAGATTTCTTGCTGTTGTGCAATACACTGTGCTGCTGTGCAATACTAAGTAAATCTGTTGTCAGACTATAAACAAATAAAGTTCAATTTCTTCTCATATTTGAAATTTATGAAAATCAATAGGGAGATTACATCAATAGCTATAAATAATTCACCAAAGTAAACTGGAAAATCCCCCCTTTTTTAATGAATAAAACCCTATAACTCAGAATTGTAAAATCTAAAATTTATAAAATTCTAAAGGGAGCTTACATCAACAGATATAAACAATTCACCAAAGTTTCATGAGAACTGCTGAAAGCATTTTTCAGTTATTGTCAGAAAACTGGAAAATCCCCTTTTTTTATGAATAAAACCCTGTAACTCGGAAATGTAAAATCTAAAATTCATAAAAATAGAAAGGGAGCTCATGTCAATAAATATAAACAATTCACCAAAATTTCTTGCAAGTTGGTGAAAGCATTCTTGAGTTATTGTCGGAAAACTGGAAAATCCCCCCTTTTTTAATGAATAAAACCCCAAAACTCAGAAACGGTGTATCTGAAATTTATAAAAAAACGAAAGGGAGCTCACGTCAATAGATATATACAATTCAATAAAGTTTCATGCATATTGGTTAAAGCGTTTTTGAGTTAATGTTTGACATGTTGACGACGGACGGACGGACGGACAGACAGACGGTCAACGGTATACCACAATACGTCCCGTAAACGGGCATATAAAAATGAACGAATAACAAATATGTAACACATAAACAATTTAACAAACGACAACCACTGAATTACAGGCTCCTGACTTGGGACAGGCACATACATACAGAATGTGGCGGGTTAAACATGTAAGCGGGATCCCAACCCTCCCCTGACCTGGGACAGTGGTGTAACAGTACAATATAAGAACGAACTATAAAAATCATTTGAAAGATGCTTAACTCATCAGATGGATAAAATACAAATACTACAAATACAAGTGGATGTGGCCGGGTAGTTGTACATCCAAACAACAAAAAGACACTAAATACAGATCTGAGATCTCACATATGTCCTTTTAGTTTAAAAGATGTTTTTTACAGCTCCTTAAATGAAATACACTGTACATATTGTCCTCAAAAAGCTGCCAAGAAACAGTGTGTACTATAACTTATAAAGATGATATCATGGATATTAAAAGCCTTTAAGGACAAAGATATACAATGTACCCGTAGTAACAAGTACAACCAAACTATCCAAATTTAATGCATTGTTTTCCAAAAGTTGCTAATGTTATAAGTATTCAAAATTTGCAGAAAATTGACTATAGTCATTAAATAGGTTACTCATATTTGAAAGCCATTACAAAGGAAATTGTCAAACATGCTGTTATAATTTAAACACACAAATTCTACTGCTGGCTCTCCAGGATTTCAAATTCTGGTAAATTAAGAGTGTTAATTATAACTTTTCTTTCAATGAAAAGTTTTAACTTATGAAAGTAATTCCTATATTTTTTTTGAAGCAACGTAGGAGTAGCTGCAGGACAATACTGCACTAGGAAATACGCTGTGACATCATTAAGTGCCAATGAAAAATCTACAATTAAAAAATAACTAGATTCTCTGTTTTAATTTAATGATTATTAAGTAATTTAAAAATTTCTAGTAAAAACCAAAATTTTAATTGACAATTCGAGATATAAACTGATAAAAATCTAGTGGTATTCTCAGACATTAAATAAAATTGGTAGGATACAAATATCAAGATATATCATTTCAACAACCAGTAACAACCAAACATTAAAGTGCCGCAAGGGAACAAATGCTTCTTTTTTAAGTCTCACCATTTCTACCAATCAGTTTCCATAAGAAGTATGAGCCCTGTTAAAACTATTACATGTATTATGCAGCATATGCTTATAGAATAATATAATAGCAATCTATTGTTAAATGGAAGCTAGTTCACAAAATTGATCATTCTACTTTTAAGTGGGCATCCAATCTGTTGCAACAGCCCAAGGCGAAAAAAGTTTACTTAACAAAATGTTTTAAATATTTAAAAAGAATTTGGACCCCATAGTGTGAATATACATAGAATATTATATATCTTATTATGTTATAAGTCATTATATCAATAACAGGAAGAAAATAAACATGTACTTATCCTAACAATGACATGTATCTCTAGGCTAGAAACTTTCTAGTTACTTGTCTCTTTTCCTTTAAAAGACAAAACCTTAAAATCGTATTTCACTTAATTCTCATTTTCAAGAATAATCTCAGTGTACTTATTTCTAAAGTACATACATATATGTAATTTGCTGACATGCACACTTCTGTTTTACAAAAAGATTAGGAATAATGATACTGAAAGGTTTAGAATAAGCAATGCAATGTGTTTTCCCAAACAAATGCAGGAGATTTATAAAAAGTTTGAATGAATGTGTGGCAATGTTTTTCACTGTCTGTCAGTCTACTTTTTCCCATATTAACAATTGATAAATCTTGAAATCCATGATAGAAGTGTAAGCAAATACAAGATGAAACAATTTTTATTGATTTACCATCACAGAAAACAGTCCCCTCCTCAAGCATAATCAAAGGACAAAAGGTGAAAATTATCCATATTTCTCATTAGCTGAATAAAATATCATTAAGCTATATATAGTAGCATAGACCCATTGGAGTGGAAACATTTTCAGCTTTTCCTTCAGTGAATAATGTTTCTGTTTAATTATTGATGAACAGCATTGATGACTGTGCCTATAACTACTAAACAATTCACAAAAAGGAGGAAGTCAATTAAATTACAGACAACTATTCCCTGATAAATATTGATTTTATTTGAATCAATTCATCAAAATTATCTTAGATCATCATGATTCACACCAAAATATTTCTGATGAACAAATTACATAACAATCATCAACTTGTGTGGTTACAACCTAGGTCATCCCTTTAGGGCACTGTCATTCTTTCATTTCTGTTTGTGATTAATAAAACAAAGAATTTCAAGTAGCAGCAAAAATTAATAACAAAAAACTTGGGTCAAATATTAATTTATGCCCATTTTACATGTCTGACCTTGAAATGATTTCATTTACAGGAAGAAGTCAAAGTGGTTTTTATCTTTAGTAAATTAAACTAAAAAGGACTAATGCACTTGCATGGCATTTAAAATTATTTACACCCTACATATTTCTCAACCTGGAAATAAGAAATTAATTACAATCATTGATTATTTTGACAAGAACTCCAACACTCTATATTAAATTTGAAGGGTTCTCACTAAGACAAGTCCATGTGTCCTGGACTCATAAAAATATGTCTGGACTCATCATTTTCAAAACTGAGCACACTTATCATCATTTTATAGCAAAAGATTTAAAATAATCTAAATTTGATATCATTTCCTTGCTCTACTTTGTCATGGAGACTCAAATAATAAATTATATACATGTAGTAATAAAATTTCTTATTCTCACTGTCATGACTGATGTGATCACCATGACCAAAAATAATAGTCCCTGGACTCTCCTTTTAAAAAAACTTAGTGACTGTTTGGCATATTCAAAGTTCTTTTTCATTTTCCTACATAATGAAACTGCTTTAAAAGATCAATATATTTGTGTATGTCAATCATGAATGATGAGAAATTTCCCCTTTGTCAATGATTTCATTTGAAATAAACTAACAATTTTCATATCTAAAAAACATTTTACATACTTTGGTGACTCACCATTCCAATTCATTAAGAATTATTGTACATGTATATTAATCTGTTAACAGCTCTGTGTTAATTGATGTTATTGTTTTGCATTTCTGAGAGATATCTAGAAATGATCCTAGACTATTGTGAAAGAACATACATATTCATCATTTGTTTAAGCATGGAAGTATTATATTGACAGGAACTCCAACAAGCGGACTTCAAACGTTTATAGTGCGATGCCGCAAAATCGTTAAGTATCTGTTAATTAACTCGACTGTCTTATGGATGCATGGGTTCCGATAAAATTTTTGGAACCTCGTGAATGATCGTAATTTCGGAACATACCGAAATAACCGGATGTGTACTTAATTGTCAAGGAAATGACATTTACCGACCATGTGAATGACAAATATAATGTCAGTTTTTACGGGTTTTGCTGCTTAAAAACAAATAAAAAGAAAAGAAACGAAACGAAATCCCCGCGACTGTTTTCACCGATTAACAAAAAAAAAAAAAAAACTGAAGAGTAAAAATACTCACAAGCCATAAACATTTCAGTTTAAGTTACAATCAATTTTAAAATAGTAAGATTTATTCATGAAAGTGCCGTTGGCTAAACACGCGTAACTGTTATATACAAGTTAGGCTTGAAAATCATAAAATTCTCATGTAAAGTAAACGGAAAAGTTTTTATCAGTAATTATTATCGCGTTTTACTGCTAACTTTGACAAATATTTTACTGAAGTGTTTAATGAAAGAATTTCCAACAAAAATTTAATCCAAAAGTTGGCCGGGGGGGGGGGGACGGGGTTAAAGAGCTTTGATTCGAAAAAATATCAAATATTTTGATTTATTGTTTACTGAAAGTCCAATGGCAAATATTTCATGAAATTAAACAAGAAACAAAATCATAAATTGCTTAGCACACGGTGTAAGATGTTTCAGAACTGTTAAGCTTTTAAACACATAAATAAATTCTAATTAGGTTTCCATGATAAAAAAAAATAAACTGCTTAGGGCCCATCATGGTGATCGTTCTTTAAATGCATCCAGAAATATTTAAAGCCATCCGTAAAAATAAATCTGTCAGACGTCAGAGTAATCTCGGACTAGGTTGAATGTTTAAGGTTGTTTACAACTTTGGAATTATTATAAAAGGTGTAACAATTCATCTGCATGTCTCGTAACCTGATATTGCTATGTAGAGGTCATCACATGCGTGTAATTATTAACCTCTTTTAGTCTTTAAAACATATTTGATAAATAAGTTAATAACATTTTACGATATTTTACGTGTAGAAAACCATAAATATTTGTGTTACACTCGATAAAAGTTTACAATCTTTAACTTAAAATTTGAGTTATCCGGCACCATCCGGCACACTACACGCGCATCACATTATTTTTTGCAAACACTCTACTTCAGAATCATGTAATTTTCCTAATCGGATATTTCCCGATTTCCAAGTTCCAATGATTAAAACATACTCAACAAAACTAAAAATAAGCTTGCCCTCTTTCCGAATGCAGTTAATTTTCTTATGTCATTCTGTTAACTATGGACCGATTTTTTCGATCTTTTCAGCTTTGTTCTTCATTTATTGAACGGAAACAGGTGTTGTTATTCATGTGGCGATTCACAAATAACCACGGGAGTTTCCGTGTTTATTTACATTGGTAGGTAGATAAGACAATCGATACCAAATCACGTGATAAGACCAGCTAAAGTTAAAAGAACAGGCGAAGGCGGCATCACAGATACCCCACAAAGGAGTTATTACGTACTTGACAAACTGAGTCGGAACCTTTTATTTTTTTAAAGAAGTCAGTGGGATGGGAATGTGCTAATTTTTCGTTGGAGTTCCTGTCAATATAATACTTCCATGGTTTAAGGAAAATGCAGAAAAATCAGTTCCACTCAAATTGGTTTTAATGAAAAATTCTCTATAACATGATAATATTAACACACAACTTTGTTCATATATGTCCTGTACATTGTACATTTTGTATGCAACACAAAACATTATTAATATGGGCTTCTTTATAGGGAAGGAAAAATTTCTGTTTTATCAGTTTTTGGAAATATCATGGCAGATTTATAGCTATGTCTCTATTAGCTCAAACATACATATACATTTGTACATGTAGCCCTCATAATTAATGCTACAGTATTTAATAAATATTGTATGTATTAATATTTAGTCTTGTAGTCGACTTCAACCTTATCTTTCATTGAGTCCTTTGGATTTCATCAGATTCAGCACAATACATGTATGTGCAGGCAGGACAGAAATGTTATCAATTAACATACTAATCCAGTCCCAGGGTTTTCATTAGAATGTGTCGGATGAGTCTGGACTTGTCATTTTTGTTATAACGTACAGTGACTGGTCACCAAAAGTGATGAGTCCACAGTTCTGACATAATTTATAGAAATATGATCATAACTTTTACTCATCTTCTTTTTCTTCTCGCAGGCCAGGGTTTTCACTACGGCAAGTCCATGAGTCCCAGACTCTTCATTTTCAAAACTGGTGAGTCCCAGGATGCATCAAGATTGTAAAATGTTATATTACTGAGTGAGCACATTTATTATCTTTTTATAACAAAATTTTTAATATAATCTAATTTAATATCATTTCCTTGCTCTATTTTGTCAAAGAAACTGAATTAATAAGTTATATATAACTTCAAAACTCCTTATATTAATTAGTGAGAACCCTTTGTTGGTGAAGCCTGAGACTCAATTTTTAAGAAAATTATGGGCCCAGTTATTTTGATGAGAACCCTAGTAAAATTCCCTTACATAAAATGTACAAAAACAATTGCACTTAAAATCTACATGTAATAAGGAAACATAAACTACAATACAAAAAAGATAATGAAAACATCATTTCTTCCTCAGCTAATTTCAAGAACATCTAAAATACAATGTACATCCAGTAGTTATAACAACTCTTGATGTTATGGCTTGCTGTTATGGCTTGATGTTATGGGTGACAGATTTTTCATGATAATTATAGATCTTGTAATATGTAAAAATATGTCCCTCCAGCTAATTTACCAACTGATTACTGATCGAATCTTTAATCGCACAATCCATATTTCAAATTTCAAAAAAATTATTACATTAATAATAATAATGTCATTATGGTCAATACTTTTTCCAGAAATTCATTCTTGCTTAGAACAGAATACAGATACAATTTGTACATGTACATACATGTGTGGTATACTGTGTAGTGTATGAAAATACAATATGAATTTATAGGTACATTTGTATAAAAAAGTTATACTGTATGATCAATAATACTCTTATGTATACATGCAGCTACATGTAGGTCAGTCAATGAGAAACTCCAAAATTCCCAAATAAATTACAACTTTTGAAGTAACTCATATTGTTGCCTAGAACCTGAGAAAAGACTAGGAACAAGAAAAACGAATTTGTTTGGAGGTTTTACAAATACATTACTGATATAATCATAACAATTAAAATTTTACTGTGAAACCATACATGTACCTCTACATTGTAAATGTCTAAGGCACTATATATTACATCTATACATCAATTTCAATATACATGTACAATACAAAGTCTCAGTTTAATATTACTAATGTATCATGCTGTAAATCAATTAGATTAAACTAAGATGGTAATCCATTCATTCAACAATGGCCAATACATACATGTAGCAGTATTGGTATTGACATAAAGTTAATGGTATACTGTTAATCCTTTAATAGATTTATTACACCATGTTCACAATAAATTGCAAGTATTTGGTCAATTTCCATCTACAGGCCTAGGTGAATCAACAGAGAAACCTTGTGAATTCTGAAACTTCAACGTAAGGCTTGTAGAGATTATATTTTAAATGGTTCATGTATTACGAAATGATAAATAGAATCCTAAAAGAATTCTTTTTCCCTATGACTCTCCATGTACAATGTACATGTAGCAGTTGAACAAGCGTCACACTTCACAAGTCACTGATTTTTTGTTTTACAATGTAAATGCAAAAAAAAGTAAGAAGATTAAGGGAGCAATCAAAGTCAAGTTCAATGAGACAGATTGATGCTCAGTGAAAAGGGAGCAGATAGATAGCTAGGGCAATATCAAGTTAAAAGAAAGAATAAACTAATTTTCAACCGTCTTGAGAAGCTCCTCCATAAAGACTGTTTTATAGGAATAAATCAAACTGTAATACATTTAATATACATTTGTATGGTGTTAAAAGGGTATATAATTAGCTACAAGATATAACAAATATTAAAATATGATTTTTTTTTTTCAATCATTAATGACAATGAATTAGTGAAATAATAATTTGCTTTTAGCAGCCAGTTTGATTCAATTTTGCCAAAATAAACTAAGAAACATTGCTGATAAATTATTCACTTGCGAGTGAATAATTCGACCTCATTGAATCCATATTCATGTGACCTTCAATATAATCCATAGTTAGAGATGGGTTAGGCATAAACTAGGCATGTTCAGCTATTAAGGTAGATAGGGTGTCTTCCTCCATCTTGGATTTTGAAATACCAGAAAACAATCGGTCTAGATCTTTAATAAAAGGTGCAAATTTTGAGAGTAGTACGTAATTCATGTGTAAGAATTTTCATTTCAATATAGAAAATGACATATTTTATCATATTGATAGTTGTATTTTACAAAAAAACCAAATACGTTTGTTTAATTCTATTTTTTCCAACTTTGCCACACAAGGGGAGGCAACTCAAATGTAAGGGCAGATAATTCAGATTAAGTTACTTTTACAATAGAATGTGTTAGGAATTTACCTATTTTATTATGTAGCCAAAAAAAGGGTCCCGTGACCCCATTTTTTCTTTTTCTTATCTGAAAGCATACTATTAGAGCTATCTTCTCATATTTTATCTCAAAATTCTATGGTGTAGTTTTCATTTTATGACAGAAAATTGGGTTTTCCATGCATAATCTATACAAAATCTGTCAATTTTGCAAAACCTGTAGCGTGAAAATAAGCCCGGTGACCCATTCTTTTTATTATTTTTTTTTAAAAAGCATGATATAAACTACATTTTGGCAAATTATTAAAAAATTCTATGGATTATAATTTAGACACCCCATCTACCTTAAGAGGAAAAGAATGTCAACATTGAAAGTGAAGCAAAAAGGATAAACATTTGGTTGACTGATTCAATCAAAAAAAAACTCATTCTTATACAGGTAAAAACGATGATTAAATTTATTTTTTTAAGCTATAATATGAAATCAAACAGACCTAGAAAAAACGAAATGTCATGTTCGCTATCTATTTATATCTATATTAATGTTTATATCGGGTTATATGACTGTCTGCAGTTTTCGAAGGTCACCTAAATGGTTAATTAGATGGTGTCTAAGACTAAAAATACACATGAAATGCTAATACATATTATTGAGTCCATCATCATGCATCGTAAATTGTTTATTTTAGACTTTGTAGAATTTGGATATACGTATACGTTTTTGTATGTTATAAATCAAAATATGTGTTGAAAATTTGAGTCAAATCAGTGAACATGAATTTGACAGGCTAATGCCCCTATAATAAAAAAAGATAAAATAAATGTAATTAACAAAAGATCACAAGCAATATTCATCTAATTAATGTTTTAATCTTGCCTTAAAAATGATGTGATAATCAAATGGAAAGGGCTTGAAGGGGTGCAATTTAAAAATTCTAAATACGTAACACCATGAACCAGGGGTTCAAATTAGCGGTGGTCCAAGGTCTGTGACCTTCCATTTTCGGATTCAGACCCTCCTTCCGGTAGTTAGCTACACCAGACTGACTTTTGTATTTTGCAGGTTCAAAAAATTACAATACCATTTTGAATAAAATCTATAAACCTAGTATAAAAATAATCATGAAACTACCTCCAAGCATCTACATGTATCTTGTAAAACACAGTGGTTGAAAGAAGCTGACCCAAGTTTGAAAACAAAGTTGAGCTGTTCTCTGACACAAAGTTAGTCCAGTGTGTTCTTAAGCAGCAATTTAAACCAGAATAATTAAAATGTTACAAGGTGTTATTTAACACAGCCTATAGTGCTTGGAAAAAGAAGCCTCGTCTGATTATGAATTTATTTTAGAAGTTCAGAAAAAAAAACATGAGTTTGATGTAGTAAGACATGAGGAGTTTCTTGGAATGGTAAGCATTTTCTGTTTTTGTAAATTTAATTTTCAAGTACATTTAAATTGGGACCTTCTAAGAATAAAGGACCTTAAAATTTCAGTTCTTTTAGTAAAGATAGCGAGCACGTGCAGTTGGATTTTTCTAGGTCTTTTTAATGTCATTTAGGATTTAGGATAAAAATATATGTAAAACATCGTTTTACCTGTATAAGAATAATTTTTGTGGGCTGGATCAGTAAAAGAAATGTTTTTTCGGTGGCACCTTGATTCAATTTTCAATGTTGACATTCTTTTCTGTTTAATGAATGTGCCACATGAACAGAGGTAGTCTAATTATCTATCATGATGACTCTGAAGACTGCCGACAGTCATACATGTATATCCTGAAATACCTGATATAAACATAAATATTAAGATACATTTGTAGCGAGCATGTGCAGTTGGATTTTTCTATGTCTGTCAGATTTCATTTTATAGGTTAAAAATATATGTAAATCATTGATTTACGTCTAAAGGAATAATTTTTTTTAGCTTATAATTGACGAAATTGAACCAAACTGACTGCGAATAGCAAAATGTTTATTCATAATTTCACTTTTATAAATGTTTGAAACAAAAAACAGAAAATTTGATCAGTTGTTTTTTAAATATGAATTCTTACGTGTATTAACACAAGATACATTGTAGGCATGTTTTTAGAAATATATCAAAAAAATACTATCATAGATTATCTGTATCTGTATTAGTACGTGTAGAATCCTAAATAGGCTTTTTTACACGGTGATATTATATAAGAACTTGTAGGCATTCATGCTACAAAATGCATCTTTTTAAGTGAATCTGTTAATGCTTGTATGTAAATAGTACATAATATAAAATTAGTGGTAAAGTGGATAAAATTCATCTAATATAAACCTACCTTCCTATATCCTCGACAACAGTATAAACATCACTGAGACTATGTGTTTTAATGTTAGTATTAGGTTGGTATTTTTCTTTCCCTGGTGGACTAAACCCTGAAACACTATTATGGTAATGATGGTTATACCCATTCAACATCATTGTTCTCAAGTTTTTATTTTCGATGTAGTTTCAAAAGTTATATCACATAATGCAAGCAATACGTTTACACACCAGGTGGCTTTTCCTTTTGTGCCTTCACAGTTTGTAGTGAGAAATTTAAATATTTGAAATACACAAATCAAAAATAGCACTGAAATTCTTCACATTCCATTCATTTCATGAGCACTGACCAGCAGAATAATTCTATGTGTTGTTTTAAATTACTTCCATATTACAAAGATAAATAGGTAGTTAAGTATTGCTTAAAAAAATCACTATTAATACTATCTGAGAACCACTTATAAACTTTAAGCAGTCTAGGTTAAAGGTAACCACTTCCAACGGAAATCAGGGCACTAATCATTGTTAATTTTGAAATCGAGGTTGGTACACGTACTTTCTGAATCAAATCGGTGACGGAGGTGATTTTGTATTCGTACCTTGGGGTTTAAATAAATCTTAATCTTTACAAATTGTCAACATTAAGATGTGATGATGAAAGAAAAATATGCCTACAGATATTACTCAAACTACAAACATACAAATAATTTACTTCCTATAAGCAACCTCATACAAGATACAAGATACTTTACATAGACATAGACATGGAAAGCTTTATTTAAATTCGGTATGAACGCAATCTCTGATGAGCTTTTGATTGATTATAAAAACGTACATGTATACAAAAAATAATAAAAACAAAGCATGCACATAAGATACATACAAATTAATATAACAGATCACTACATACTTGTGGCATCCAGACTGTTAAAGCAGTGCTGTATCATTGGCCACCCATATTTTAACTTTATCCTCCGGGATTATCATTTGTTGGAAAACATATCCTATAGGATTAAAAAATGTCCTGTAGGAAATATTTTTTTCTCCTATGGGATTTTTTTTTTAGTCCTAAGGGAGAAAATATAGCATGTAGTATATTTGTATTCTCATAAGGAACAGCTAACTGAATAAGCGACAGCTGAGGTATCATATGGCAAGAAAAATAATTGAAATGAAACTAGAAAAACATACTGGTATATGAGCACTATTAAAAGGCATATGAAGCATATAAAGAAGAATAATAGAGTTAAGCAAGCAGGATTGCAAACATGGAAGTCATGGAAAAACTCACTTGCATGCTGAACAGCGACACTGAAACGGGCGTACGGGGCACATGATTCAAGGACTTGATAAGTGCACTTGAGTTGAGAAAAAAATACTTTCAGTCTTGAATTAGTCTAGGAGGCTGACTCATATAGTAGGCGCTACAAAAGTAAATATTTTTTGAAAAACCGTGTAATCCTGACCTGCGGAATATCCAAGATGGTGTACCTACCTAAAAGAATATTTTGTATTTTTTAAGTGAACTAGATCAGACAAAGAGACATACAGTACAGGTGTAACGTTGTTTACTATTTGAGATCTAACTTGATGAAGCCCAAGCAGTCGACAATAAATCATGCTTCGTATGAGCAGTTGAACTGATCCGCATACACAAAGCCGAGCTGATTTTTGGCAAAAAAGAATAGTTTTCACCATGGTCAGATTTCAGAAAGCGTTAATTTGTCAAAATTTATGGGTGTTTTTTTTTAACATATGGTAATCTGTTATTTCGTTTTGAAAACAATAATTAATAAAGTACAAAGATAGATCATTTCAAAACCGTTTTTTGTTTACCACACTCACTTCACAAATAAAAACGTAACGGTAGTAAGTTAATGTCTTGCAAGAATGTCCAATGTCGAATTTCGGCGGGTTTTTTTCCGCGTAACAGTGCCAGTTTCGACATCAATGACACAGGCACTTGTCTCTGAAAAAAATTACCTTTACTTTAATATAACTTTAAAGTATATAGGGGTTGGGTTTTTTTCAGAGACACGTGCCTGTGATCAGATTGAAATATTAAATTTCAAGTATATAACATAGTGCTTTTTTTGTAACTGTATTTGAACGCGCTTTAAAACAATTATGTACTTTATGATAGTTTGTTTTATCGTTTTTTAACAAATCCAATGTCCTGCAAGTCTGTCCACTGAACGATTTTCGTACTTTTTGAACGTTGTTGGCTCGGGACGCTATAATAATGTCTTTTAGACATCAAATTGAAAGACCTTCATATTCTTTATTTAAACGTTTCAAATTTATAAGCAAATTAATGTTTCTGCGATTATGTGTTTGTATCTCGTATATGCTTTTAAAATAAAAAGTACTATTCAACCTCATCGGCAATTCTAAGATTAAAATTGAGAATGAAAATGGGGAATGTGTCAAAGAGACAACAACCCGACCAAAGAGCAAAAAACAGCCGGAGGCGTGCTTCAGCTGGCCCCTAAAAAAATGTGTACTAGTTAAGTGAAAATGGACGTCATACTAAACTCCAAAACATATAAATGAACTAAAATTAAAAAAACATATAAGAATAACAAAGGCCAGAGGCTCCTGACTTGGTACAGGCGCATTTATGCGGCGGGGTTAAACATGTTTTGTGAGATCTCAACCCTCCTCCTATACCTCTAGCCAATGTAGATTAAACAAACACACAGCAATACGCACAGTAAAACTCAGTTTAAAATCATTTTTTAATATTAAAAAAGCGATTGCTAATATTAAAAAATCATTTATCAATATTAGAAATTCATTTTTTAATATTAGAAATTAATTTTTTAATATTAGAAATTTATTTTTTAATATTAGAAATTAATTTTCTAATATTAGAAATTCGAAAGTATTTTCTTATATTCGAAATTCATTTTCTAATATTAATAAATGAATTTTTAATATTAGAAATTCGTTTTTTAATATTAAGAAATCATTTTCTAAAATTAAAAAACCATTTTTTAATATTAAAAAATCAACTTTCAGAGTTACAAATTAAAATCTTCATCACTAAAGAGTTTTGACTTGTTTTTTTTTCCTTTTAAATAACTCCTCCCTGTTAAAAATAAAGAATAAAAAAATATGGCCGAAAGAAAGAATGTACTCAATCAGATTTTGCTAAGGATTGACGGGTTAGCTTTATCAAATAATTTCCAAGTTGAAATCCTGATTAGAGATGAATCAACTAAACTGGAAAATGGGAGAGGAGAATTAGATGATGAATCTGTTGAGCAGCTTGAATCATCACTGGTAGTGGCATCCATGTCAAGACTTGCCAGAGACACGACGACGAATGTTTCCGTAAATTCTGGCTACAAAGCCGATAGACCTAAGACAGGTATGGAATAGGCACAGTCTTATGAAAGCCATGATATACCGAATTTGCATTCCTTAAATAATTTTGCTTTCATACAACTTAGAATTTCTTTCAAAATCAAATCTACTTCAACTGTCTGATTCGAGACTTCAAGTTAACAAAATCATTGGTATACACATGCAAACTATTAAAGAGGGAAGACAAAAGGGAGAATAGGGGACCGTTAACAGGTTAACAACAAACTTAAAGGTTAACATCTAAATTCACTTAGAAAAAAACAGTTAACAGTAAAAATTAGATGCAAAAGAACCATTAACAACAGCCAAAATATGCCCAAAACAGGTTAACAGAAAGAGGTATTGCCTCACAGTGGGGGCGTAAATCCTAAATTGTGTACCCGAGCATAGCGAAATGAAAAAATATTTGAATTTTTTTACTGTTTTGTGCTCGATTTTAGGGAAAATATGATGTTTTGTCTCAAAAATGTACAAGGCGGAAAAATGTGTATTTTTGCACAATTTTAACTAAAATATGACGTATTTTTCATGTTTTTTTTCAACTAAAGAGTGGGTGTACTCCCCTTAAGCCCCCTCCTGGATCTGCCCCTGTTGAAGGCACACCACCGCTCATATATTCCTATGCAACGTACCCATAATGTGCCCGAGTTGAAAAAAAGATACCCTTAAAAGCCAAGGAAAGTTTAAAAAAAAACCTAACGCATATAGGAATATAATATATGAGTTGTGGTGTGCCTTCGTTTAATATTTTGCATGTGTATGCTAATGATTTTGTAAAAGTCTTGAATCAGATAAAATAAAAGTAGTCTAATCCAGATACTGAATGGGTAGAATAGCGACCCTATTCCGGAAGATGAACTATTCAATAAAACTAAGAAGGGACTGCATATTATGATGAAGGCATGTTTGCGGAATCGAGACAAGTTCAGGCATTAAAAAAGCAAAATATGGATGGGACTCCAGGAGGGTACCCCCCTCAGGTCGCAATGTGGATTTTTAAAACTACCATAGGACATAAGACCCTTTTAAGGGTTCTAAATTCGGTGGACGGACGTTTCAGTCAGGACTTTTTTGCCTAGGACATTTCTGCCAATGGACGTTTATTTCTGCCAACTGAATAAAAAAAATAACAAGAATGCAAACTGAAGAGTTAGTTTGAATGGTAAAAGGACATAATTTTTAGATAAAATGTAAAAAGTAAGTTAAAATAAACATACTGGATGATTTGAATAATGTTTTGATAAAAAATGTGAAAAAAACATAGATGTATATTTTGTACTTATTCATCTTTTAAAGCATGAAATATTATTTTCCATGTGTAGAACATATTGTAATTTTATTGCACATTTAAATAGGTATACAAATTATTAAGTTCTAACTGTAAAATTATGAAATTGACCTGTTATCAAGTAATTAATTACTATCAAAACACCTATTGTATTCTGAATGTTGGCATTCCTTGAAGACATCTGGTTTTTAAGGTAGTTCGGGGATATAAGAAATTGATGACAGATTTTTTTTCTGATTTTCTCTGAAGATATAGTTTATATTGAATATATAGGGAAGAATCACAGTTTCATGAATTGAAATAAAAATTAACGACAGAATATGTTTAAGTTTGGTGAAAAATGCTACTTTTGTTATCTTTTACAAATTGAAATATTAATAAACTGTTGACACAGAGATATGTCTCGCCTGTCCACATAAAATTCAGGAAAAGACAATCTGATAGACAGCAACATTGCTTATTAATTCTAAGTCGCCGTGGACCATGATCTGGTGGGCAGGGAGTTAGAAATGCCATTATGGTCAACAAACTGAGTCATACTGATAGTAATGCAACATTATACAAAATATCATTGATCTGGCAATTCAAGCTGCGCGGCACGTATACTTTTTAACTAAATAACTAAAAAACTTTGCAAAGGCATTCGACAAAGTACCGCACCACCGCCTTTTACACAAACTAGAATTTTATGGAGTAAACCCTAAAGCTACAAAATGGATTCAATCATTCCTTCAAAACAGAATGCAAAGCGTAATATTAGAAGGAGCTGTCTCCTCTCAAGTCCCGGTACTATCAGGCGTCCCCCAAGGCACAGTTCTTGGACCTCTATTGTTTCTAACCTACATAAATGACATGCCAGAAACATCAACGTCATCTGAAACAAAACTTTTTGCAGACGATAGCCTACTTTTTAGAACAATAAACAACCAGACAGACAGCGACCTTTTGCAAAAAGACTTAACATCATTGGAAGAATGGGAGAATAAATGGCAAATGAGTTTTAACGCCAAAAAATGCATAGTTATCAGAATAACGCAGAAGAACAAAGAAGTGAGAGATACATCATATAAACTCCACGGACACACACTAGACAATGTTGATGCAAGCAAATACTTAGGCGTAACTATCAGCAACAACCTATCCTGGGATAGACACATTGATAATATTGTAGGCAAAGGAAATAAAACATTGGGATTTATCCGAAGAAATCTGAAAGACTGCACAAAACCAGTAAAAGCAGCAGCATATACAGCCATGGTAAGACCTTCAGTGGAATATGCCTGCACAGTTTGGGATCCATCGAGCCAAAAAAAGATCAAATCATTAGAACAAGTTCAAAAAAGAGCAGCAAGATTTGTTCATAATAACTACTCAGACCGAACACCTGGCTGTGTAACACACATGGTTAAACAATTACAGTGGGAAAGCCTGGAAGAACGTAGGAAAACCAACAGACTATGTATGCTATTTAAAATCCAGCACGGGCTAATCGATATAGATAGACAACAATATCTAATACCCAACGACAGCCGGACCAGAGGTATAGGCCGCTTCTACCAAGAGAGAACAAAAACCGACACCTATGGACAGTCATTCTTCCCAAAGACCATCAGGGATTGGAATCAACTTCCAGCTAAAACAACATCGACTGACTCGATAGAGGGATTCAGAGCTGCTCTGAAAGCAGGATCTGGAAGGAAGTAAACAGCATAGCGTGTACATAATTTTAATTGTAAATTGGCGAACGTTTTAAATGTAAATAACCTTGAGAAGACTTGTTGCCTTGCCCGGCACTGCGCTAAGTTTTCGCGGGACCATACACATTCAAAATGAATTCGGTTCCTTACTTGGAAGAAGAAGAAGAATAACAATTCATATACAATCCTCAGATTGACTTCCTCTTTCATTTCAGACAGTTTGAACCTGCGTAAAGCTGAGCAAACTCTATAGAATTGTCAATATGTCTTTAATTCATAGTCATTGTTTATAATATTACATATTAATATAGTCATTGTTTACAACACTTATTACGTATGATCTATTATATAATTAATATGCCATGAGCCTTAACCATTTATTGTTGATGAGTTTGTGCTAATAAAATATTTGTATTTGTATCGTATAACGATTTGCACTTTGACTACAATTATAGAAAAGAAAGGGTATGGGGTATCCATCCATGACGGATACAAAATCAGTATGAGCAAAGCAACAACAAAACAACACAGAGAGCAAAGGAACATCGCTTTTTTGCTTTTTTTCAGCTCAAAGTCACTGTGCATGTCAAACTACATCGTGCGTATCTCATGTTGCTATGACATTGTTTTTGCACAGTTGATTTTTCTGCAGAATTATTTGTTGATTTAAAATTCCCGAAATTTTTTGTCGTCACCGTGCACATACCGGTGTTTCGTGTTCTTTTCTGGTCCGGACCCGGGTTTGTATCACAACTCTTATCATCTTGCAGAATTGTGTCCCTTGCCAATGTGCCAAATGTTGACCTTTACTGATATATTATATCAAACTTGTTTAGAGTTTCAAATGTATCTCAGGGTTTAAAATATAGGTATATCTACTAAAAATTTGTATTTTTAAAAAAATGCGTATTTAGGTGGATCGGGTGTCATTTTCTGCCTTTTCTGAGCAACCCTTCTGGGCATGTTACAACTTTTGTGTTTAAAAATATTTTACCTTATCGCTATTTATTCCTTTCCGGATAAGTTCTAAAATTCCACAATTTTTCAAACCAGTTGAAGCTAACTGGGACCTTGTTCAAACGATGTATTGTGCATAAAGCTTTTCATAGAGACATGTTTAAAACATCGTAAACACATCAAACAAAGCATTTTCTATAAAAAAAAATTAAAATGTCCACTTTCCAAACTTTTTACAAAAAGTATTCAAGATGAATAAAAGAAAGATTTTGTTTTGAATTACATCTCAACTTCAAACTATTTTTACTTCTTTATTTTGTATTGAGTAGTAAAAAAATTTAATCTCCCTACTATATTCTAATTGACATTATTTTTTCATTTCCCCCAAAAAAATCTTTTATTTATATATAAATATATATAAAAAATCCTAGCCCCTTTTTTTCCTAAATATAACCCCAAAGAAAACCCTTTCAGACGCTTGGGTATATGTGTGAAAGAAAATAAATTAAATAATTTTTTCACAAAAATAATTTATTTTACAACAAAATATCCTCCTTCCTTTTTAAAACACTGTCTTATATAACTGTTCCTGATTCTACCCGTAAATTACTAAAAACACTGTCTTATATAACTGTTCCTGATTCTACCCCGTGAATTACTAGAAACACTGTCTTATATAACTGTTCCTGATTCTACCCCGTAAATTTCTTAACACTGTCATATATAACTGTTCCTGATTCTACCCCGTAAATTACTATAAACACTGTCTTATATAACTGTTCCTGATTCTACCCCATAAATTATTTAAAACATTGTCTTATATAACTGTTCCTGATTCTACCCCGTAAATTACTTAAAACACTGTCTTATATAACTGTTCCTGATTCTACCCCGTAAATTTCTTAAAACACTGTCTTATATAACTGTTCCTGATTCTACCCCGTAAATTTCTTAAAACACTGTCTTATATAACTGTTCCTGATTCTACCCCGTAAATTACTAGAAACACTGTCTTATATAACTGTTCCTGATTCTACCCCGTAAATTTCTTAAAACACTGTCTTATATAACTGTTCCTGATTCTACCCCGTAAATTTCTTAAAACACTGTCTTATATAACTGTTCCTGATTCTACCCCGTAAATTACTAGAAACACTGTCTTATATAACTGTTCCTGATTCTACCCCGTAAATTACTTAAAACACTGTCTTATATATCTGTTCCTGATTCTACCCCGTAAATTTCTTAAAACACTGTCTTATATAACTGTTCCTGATTCTACCCTGTAAATTACTATAAACACTGTCTCATATAACTGTTCCTGATTCTACCCCGTAAATTTCTTAAAACACTGTCTCATATATAACTGTTCCTGATTCTACCCCATAAATTTCTTAAAACACTGTCTTATATAGTTGTTCCTGATTCTACCCCGTAAATTACTTAAAACACTGTTTTATATAACTGTTCCTGATTCTACCCTGTAAATTTCTTAAAACACTGTCTTATATAACTGTTCCTGATTCTACCCCGTAAATTTCTTAAAACACTGTCTTATATAACTGTTCCTGATTCTGCCCCGTAAATTTCTTAAAACACTGACTTATAATTTACGGGGTAGATTCAGGAACAGTTATATGTTGTTTGTGCTGTATTTAGACCCCTCTACCAAGAAATTTGTTTTGCATGCACACGTATAAAAATTGCGGTTTTTATCCAACGTAATCATAGGTTTGAACGTTGTTTTCAATTTAGACTTGTTTATATATAGATTATATATATATAAATAATATAAAACCGGACCACTGAAATCTTTCCTTTATTCAAAATATTACTCCATCACGAATATTCATTGCCTGGATTGCTGATATGACATTCTACCCCGGTGGGGGTAAAATCAGGATATAGCCATTTAAAGATTAAACTATAAAAAAATTAGGGCCTTTTATTAAGAAAATAAAGCCTGTAAGGCTGTAACCCCCTATTTTTATTCGATATTTTGAAAGCATTTATGAAAAGCAATTCTCTAATAGAATTTTAACCTATTCTATTGTTTAATGTTTGCTCAATAGGGTAAAATTAAATTTCCACTATATAACCCATATGAAATAGGTACTGGCTACAATTACGTTGAAACGTAACAATAACAAAAGAGTTATTGTTACATTGGACACTAATTGCCAGAATGCTTTTTAAATAGTTGTTATTCCTTGATATTTTCTTCCACAGTTTTTTGTCCAGCAGTTTTCTTGGAAATGAGTCAAAATTATGGCTGCGAGCAGATGAAGTATTGTCATTTGAATAATTATAAGAGGGCTGTTGTTAACACAAACAAAAAATGTCATTTATGAAGACACTGAACAATTTGTGTTAAGAAATTGAAAGATGAGGTACATTTTTGTGAGTGTCAATCCTACCACTGCTGTTGACTTTAATCTTCTGTTTTCATTTTGAAGAGATGATTTTAAGGAGGAGACCTGACAGAGTTGAGACTCCATATATGATCAATTGCTTTTCAAAATATAATCAATCAATTTTTGGGGGGAGGTAATTTTCAGATTTTTTACTGTCCGTCACCTCCTATTTTGGTGGGCCCTTCAGGCCTCTGTTTCTGAAAATCCTGGATCTTCCACTAGTTGATATGTTAATGATGAATACCCTACATCTCCTTTCTTTATGCTAAAGTTTTGATTTTTATTACAGGTTTTAATAATGTATAAAACAGGACTTTTAATTCTGACAAGACCATTTCCTGTTTTAAAATCAGCAGTTCAATCTGTTTTGGAGGAAGCTGCAACAGTTGTATCCAATACACTCTATGTTCATATTCAGCCATCATCCAGTTCACATACATTCAAAATCCAGAATGTGCCTTGTTCTAAAGACTTCAGATTTCTAATGACACAGTTATACTCTTCTAGTGCTTCACTATGCAGTAATTTAGATGTCAGAATAATACTGAGCCATGTAACAAATTTGCAAGTAGAAAGGAATTTAAAATTTGATTTTAAAAGACCATGTGATATTGTACTGATAGACAATCAATTCATTGCTGATGCATTTCAAAATAAATCAGAATCGTTAGCAAGCTTAATGAAAGATGGATTAAAAGGACCAGCAGAAATACACACATTAAGCATACCTGCTGACCGTCAAACCAGTATGATAGAGGATGATAAAGTTGAATCCTTTGATAATGTTGTTCTTGGTGGAACCTTTGACCGTTTACATGCAGGTCATAAAATAATGCTGAGTGAAGGATGTTTTCTGGCAGAAAGACAGATAACAGTTGGAGTTACAGATGAAAATATGAATCAAAGTAGGAAATTAAGACTATATAGGAAAATAATCATCAGTAGGCTGAAGAGGGATACTAATACATTATTGTATTCCAAGTAACAACACTTACTAGATGAGTTATTGAAATACTTTTTATTTATTTCCTGAAATGTTTTTCTATTGTCTTTATCAATTGCACTTATGCAGCACTGATGTCATTATGAAAGATTTTAAATACTTGACTTCGGCAATGAACTCACAAATGTGAATTACAATGCCTGCATATTCTCTGTTCATTTAACTTCTAGCATTTTTAAAAAGTAAATAAATATATTTTATATAAATTTTATATCCTAAATTCACTCTGTTCAAACAAACATACATTATATATGTGCTAAAACCTAATATATTTTTGTATAGGATACATATCTGAGAACATTCAAATCAATGTAGCAGAAAAATCTTTAGTAACAAATAACTTGTAAGATTTTTTTATTTCCTAATTCCTGACATCTATATTTTTGCCATATTATGTTATTCCTTATATGCATTTGGCTTTATTTGAATATGGAATAAAACTATAACTTAACATATATTGTACTTCATGATGATTGCACAATTAATAAACTGCTTCGCTGAACGCAGCTGGATACGCCCGCAGAGGTCCAACCCTGGCAAAAATGGACACAATATTCAAGCTTGATACAGGTCTGAATTTGGATTGTAATTAAATATTTGACATATTATAGGTTTCTGAATAAATGTAGTCAAAGAACTTGAAATTGGTTATATGAATTGAATTTATATTCAATTAAAGATTTCTTGCTGTTGTGCAATACACTGTGCTGTTGCGCAATACTTAGTAAATATGTTGTCAGACTATAAACAAACAATAACTTCTCAATGTTATATCAGAAATTTATAAAATACTAAAGGGAGGTTATCTTAATAGATATAAATCAGTCATCAAAGTTTAATGAAAACTGCTCTAAGCACTTTAAGGATATTGTCCAAAAACTTGAAAATCAATCCTTTTTTTATGAATAAAATCTTATAACTCGGAAACATAAAATCTTAAATTTATAAAAATCAAAAGGGAGCTTACAACAATAGATATAAACAATTTACCAAAGTTTCATAAAAATGCTTGAGTTATTGTCCGAAAACTGGAAAATCCCCCTTTTTGTAATGAATAAAACCCCATAAATTGGAAACGTATAGTCTAAAATTTTTAAAAAATCAAAAGGGAGCTCATGTCGATAGAAATTAACAATTCATCAAAGTTTCTTGCAAATTGGTGAAATTGTTTTTGAGTTATTGTCCAAAAACTGGAAAATCCCCCCTATTTTAATGGATAAAACCCTATAACTCAGATGTAAAATCTAAAATTTATAAAATTCTAAAGGGAGCTTACATCAATACTAAATAGATATAAACAATTCACCAAAGTTTCATAAAAAATGCTGAAGCATTTTTGAGTTATTGTCCGAAAACTGGAAAATCCCCCTTTTTGTAATGAATAAAACTCCATAAATCGGAAACGTATGGTCTAAAATTTATAAAAATCAAAAGGGATCTCATGTCGATAGAAATAAACAATTCACGAAAGTTTCTTGCAAATTGGTGAAATTGTTTTTGAATTATTGTTCACAAACTGGAAAATCCCCCCTTTTTTAAATGAAAAAAAACCCAAAACTCTGAAACGGTAAATTCGAAATTTATAAAAAACGAAAAGGAGCTCATGTCAATAGATATAAACAATTCACCAAAGTTTCATGCATATTGGTTAAAGCATTTTTGAGTTAATGTCCGATATGTTGACGACGGATGGACGGACAGACGGTCAACGGTATACCATAATACGTCCCGTAAACGGGTACACCACTTACAACAATGTACAAGGAGAAATACTTTATTGAGTTACTTGTATACTGTTAGAGACTAACTCCAGTGAAATTTTTTTTTACATTATTTTTTTCCAGAAAAGACATTATGTGAACTGATAACTCCAACAGAAAAGAGAATTGAGGGTGTTGTAGACTTTCTGCAGGATATCAAGCCATGCATTGAACATAAAGTTGTGGCAATCAATGACATGTTTGGTCCGACAATCTCTGATCCAGACCTTCAGTTTATTGTAGTCAGTGAAGAAACAAAGAGAGGAGGAGAAATAGTCAATGAAGAAAGACAGAAGAAGGTAGATATATATATAATGCCACTCATTTTTTTTTTTATCATCATTTGGAATGTTGTAAAGAAGTAGGTCAAACACCTGGATTCAAAAACAGTCCTTTTAGAAAGAGTTTAACAAATGTTTTAATATTAACATTTCATGTTAATAATTAGGGGACCACCATTTGATTTTCTGTGTGTTGCAAGGTGGATTTTTTTGCCAATGGAATATTTATTTTCACCTGCTACATGTACTAGCACTGCTTATTTTTTCCTTGGATAATTTATTTTTATCCTTATGCACAACTATTGCCTGTGTACTGAAAATGTGTATTTTCTGTTTCTATAATTGATATATATACAATTTTTACCTGACCTTTTTATTAGAACCCGGAAATGATCTAATTGACTTTTGCCCAAAAGATATTTTAGGTTTTTTTTCTAACAGAGTTAGTGGCAATATACATTAGTTTTGTTTATTTCAGGGATTTTCTGTTCTGAAGCAGCATGTGATAGAACTAGTTGTAGATTCATGTCATAATCAATATGAAGAGGAAAAAATTAGTTCATCATCATCGAGAAAGAGGCTGCTTGGAACTGTTATCAATCCTATCAAGGTATGTCTTCTTTGATTTTATTGTGTTGTTGATTGCTGCTTATTAATGAATACTCCACATCTACTTATTTTATTTATAATAAAAAAAAGTTCAGTTAGGGAGTGTTATCAATCCAACTAAGGTACATTTATTTTACTTTGCAACATTTTGAGGTACAGTAGCATGCTTCTCTGTATAGGTTGGAATGTCATCTCAAGATCAAGGTCTCTTACAAAGTTAATTTTTCTATATGCAAATATACATATACAAAGTTTTGTACAAGTCAGTACAACATCAGTGAATTAATTAAGTGATACTGAATTTTGTTGTTTCCATGGACACTGCCAAAAATTGTGTAAAGATGAGATTTGAATTTCTTTGGAAGGTCAAGTTAGAAAAAACTATAATTATTGCAACAATTTTGTTGACAGAAATATATTCAATACTTTGTGGAATTTGAAATAGTATATATTTTTTCAGCCAAACAAAAATACACCTGGCTCTCCCTATGTAATAGGGTTGACAGGAGGTATAGCTAGTGGGAAGTCAGCATTGTGTGGAAGGTTAGAGAAACTAGGTGCTGGTATAGTGGACTGTGACAAATTAGGTAATAAAATGGTATAACAAATAGGAAAGTGTATGGCTATGCCCTCTCTGATAAGGGAGATACACATAGGGAAGTGTATGGTGATACCCTCTCTGATAAGGGAGATACACATAGGGAAGTGTATGGTGATGCCCTCTCTGATAAGGGAGATAAAAAAAGGGAAGTGTATGGCGATGCCCTGTCTGATAAGGGAGATAACAAATAGGGAAGTGTATGGCTATGCCCTCTCTGATAGGTGAGATACACATAGGGAAGTGTATGGCTATGCCCTGTCTGATAAGGGCAATAACAAATAGGGAAGTGTATGGTGATGCCCTCTCTGATAAGGGAGATAAAAAATAGGGAAGTGTATTGCTATGCCATGTCTGATAAGGGAGATAACAAATAGGGAAGTGTATGGCGATGCCCTGTCTGATAAGGGAGATAAAAAATAGGGAAGTGTATGGCTATGCCATGTCTGATAAGGGAGATAACAAATAGGGAAGTGTATGGCTATGCCCTCTCTGATAAGGGAGATACACATAGGGAAGTGTATGGTGATGCCCTGTCTGATAAGGGAGATAATAAAGGGAAGTGTATGGCGATGCCCTGTCTGATAAGGGAGATACACATAGGGAAGTGTATGGTGATGCCCTCTCTGATAAGGGAGATAAAAAAGGGAAGTGTATGGCGATGCCCTGTCTGATAAGGGAGATAACAAATAGGGAAGTGTATGGCTATGCCCTCTCTGATAAGTGAGATACACATAGGGAAGTGTATGGTGATGCCCTCTCTGATAAGGGAGATAAAAAAAGGGAAATGTATGGCGATGCCCTGTCTGATAAGGGCAATAACAAATAGGGAAGTGTATGGCTATGCCATGTCTGATAAGGGAGATAACAAATAGGGAAGTGTATGGCTATGCCCTCTCTGATAAGGGAGATACACATAGGAAAGTGTATGGTGATGCCCTCTCTGATAAGGGAGATAAAAAAAGGGAAATGTATGGCGATGCCCTGTCTGATAAGGGAGATAACAAATAGGGAAGTGTATGGCTATGCCCTCTCTGATAAGGGAGATACACATAGGGAAGTGTATGGCGATGCCCTCTCTGATAAGGGAGATAACAAATAGGGAAGTGTATGGCTATGCCCTGTCTGATATGGGAGATAAAAAGAAGGAAGCTTGCCTTATCTCATTAGGAAGATATAAATAGGGAAGTACTGTGAATTCATTTATTTTTTGTGCATACCAATCTCCGAGGATTGATGAAAAATTGTAATCTCGTGCATATAAGATTTCATGGTTTTGCCGAAGCCTACTGAAAAATTGCACTTTGTTTAACATTTAAATTTGAGGTTTACTTATACCCACAAATTCCAGGAAAATTGGTTTCGAAAGAAAAATAATGAATCCACAGTATGTACTCTGATGAGGAAGATACATTAAGGTGATCAAAGTGAGCACTGTTGATAAGTGAGATACAAATCAGAAAAAAGATATTTATACAGTGAAATGTTGTAGAAGCTTGGTGCTGGTATATCATATAACAGACTATGTGAATTTTTATACGACCACAAAAATTTTTTGGTCGTATATTGGTATGATGTTGGCGTCGTCGTCGTCGTCGTCCGAAGACACATTGGTTTTCGCACTCTAACTTTAGTTTAAGTGAATGGATCTCTATGAAATTTTACCATAAGGTTCAATACCACAAAAGGAAGGTTGGGATTGATTTTGGGGGTAATGGTACCAAAAGTTAAGGAATTAGGGGCCAAAAAGGGGCCAAAAATAAGCATTTTTGTAACTTCCAGACATAACTTGTGTGTTAGTGTATGGATCTCTCCGACATTGTACCACAAGGTTCCATATCACAAAGGGAATGCTGGGATTGATTTTGGGGGTAATTGCCTCAAAATTTTAGGAATTAGGGGCAAAAAACAAGCATTTTTCTAGTTTCAGGACAATAACTTGTGTGTAAGTGTATGGATCTTTATGAAATTGTACTACAAGGTTCCATATCACAAAGGGAAAGCTGGGTTTGAGTTTTGGGGTAATTGCCCTAAATGTTTATGAATTTGGGGCCAAAAAGGGGCCTAAAAACAAGCATTTTCTAGTTTCCAGACAATAACTTGTGTTCAAGTGTATGGATCTCTCTGAAATTGTACTGCAGGGTACCATACCACAAAGGAAAGGCTGGGATTGATTTTGGGGGTAATTGCCTCAAAATGTTAGGAATTAGGGGCCAAAAGGGGCAAAAAACAAGCATTTTTCTAGTTTCAGGACAATAACTTGTGTGTAAGTGTATGGATCTTTATGAAATTGTACTACAAGGTTCCATATCACAAAGGAAAAGCTGGGTTTGAGTTTGGGGGTAATTGCCCTAAATGTTTAGGAATTTGGGGCCAAAAACATGCATTTTTCTAGTTTCCAGACAATAACTTGTGTTCAAGCGTATGGATCTCTCTGAAATTGTACTGCAAGGTACCATACCACAAAGGGAAGGCTGGGATTGAGTTTGGGAGTGATGAATCATAAGGGGGTTCAAAAAATTTGGGGGAGGGATTTTTTTTGTCTTTAAAATTTTCCATTTTAAATTGGTTATTTCTGATTTATATATAAAAGCAAATAATAATATGGTTTGAATAGGTAAATTAAAAATTTTTAAGTTCTTAGACCACATTCATTCTGTGTCAAAAACCTATGCTGTGTCAAATATTTAATCACAATGCAAATTCAGTGCTGTATCAAGCTTGAATGCTGTGTCCATACTTACCCCAACTGTTCAGGGTTCGACCTCTGTGGTCGTATCAAGCTGCGCCCAGCGGAGCATTTTAATTGGAGTTATCATTGTTTGGAGAGAAGTGCTGATTCATTATGCTGTGCTTTGATTTATATATAAATTAAATGAAATTTGGGTAACATCAATCAATGAGACAGCAATCCAACAACACAACAAAATTTGACAGAATAAAAAGGTCTATACCACTTGTTAATCTCTAAATTGCTGCTAGTCTATACATGTAAACAGATGTGATAAATTTGACAGACACAAACAAATAATAAAATTCTTGTCAGTTTAATGTTCCCTGTTAATTTGCAATATTCCCCTTTGCTTTAACTTCAGAGATGAAAATAATTAATTCTGAGTAATACAGGTAAAGATTATTACTAATAAGAATATACCATTATATATTTATAGGTCATGAAGTGTATTTAAAAGGAACACCCTGTTACAATACATTGATAGAACAGTTTGGTGATGAAATCGTTGGTAAAAATGGAGAAATACAAAGAAGAGTTTTAGGATCTATTGTATTTAGCAATCCAGTGAGATTAACAAATATTGTATATGTATTTAGATGTAGAACCTGCAGTGTCTTGTCAAGAGGTTAAGTGATTTTTATGGCCCCACCACAAAGTGGTTTGAGCCATATTGTTTTACCCTTATCAGTCATTCTGCAACGAATAGTTATACAGACTATTTTTTTCATTTTAAACGACATCACATATTGAGCTGATTTTTAGTTATGTGAGTCTACTATGATGATTTACAGATCATGTTTACGTTTAGTTTGCTCCGCTGATTTTTACCGAAATTACGGGCTTTGGACTTTGAAAATTTTCATAGTTATACAGACTTTCATTCTCAAATTTCCACTCCTAAAAATGGCTTCAAGCTTTTTTTTGCAAGCGGGGCCATTCGTGTTGTTCTGACACATCTAGTTTTCAAAAAGTGCTTATCAATTAATGATTTGAAAAGTGCCGAAGTGCAATTCATGATATATCTTACCGCCTGCAGAACCTGTGATCTTGGATAGTGTAAAAGGTATAATAAACAGTACTGCTTGTAAATATGCAAGTACGGAAACAGCAAATTCATCTATTTTTCCATTTATAAATAGACATAACTCAAGAATGGTGAAAGTGACGCCACCCAAATTAGAACTTGATCTGTGTTTTATGGTAATAACCATTGTGTACAAGTTTCATAGCATTTGGTTGAGGCAAAGTAAAGTTAGAAAACAATTTGGGACAGATTTCACGTACAGACCAATGAGGGTAAACCTGAATGCCCCCTTTGCCAAGGGAAGGGGGGGAGTGTTTTAAAATATTTCTTCTTAAAATGGCAGCATAGAGAAGCAGAATTTGATTTTTTGCATGCTTTGAAAGATAAGTTTCTCTAATTCTTAGCTGATTCATACTTTACCAAACCGGTTTATTATATTTTTATAATAAACGTGTGATGTGTTTGATCTCAGTTGTTCATTGGTAAGAATTTACAACTGAATCACATGCTATACAATAGTTTTCCACTCGTGACAGTTAGATTTAAAAAAATTGAAATGCTTGGCAAACCTCATGTTTTAGAATGAAAATTTGACTGTCTCGAATGGAGAAATATCTTAACATGCTGAATGGAGTTGTAGAATCTACATTTCTTGAACATGTTTAAAGACATATGAGCTTGATTTTCAGTTGTTTAAGAGGAGTTTAAATGTGGACAATTCAAACAGATTTATATTTGCTTTCAAATTTATAAGATCAATCCTTTAAACTAGCCAGCTGACTATGGAGAAGAAAATATTCTTTTTCCATTCAATAGGCTCACAAGGAGTATTGTACAATATATATCAGACTTTATCTGTGTGTGCCATTTGTGTTGATCAAATCTATTATTTTTACAGTAACAGGCATGTTCTGCAGACATAACAAATCTAAAATATAGATGTAATGTTGTTTCTTTCTTATAAAGGATATTATTTTCTATGTAATTTATATGACAAAAATTTGTACATAAGATATATATTCATTTGTACCTGTTTATAATTATATCATTTCAGGAAAAGCTGCAATTACTCAACAGAATTGTTTGGCCAGAGATAGGGAAACTTGCAGAAGACAAGATAAAGAAACATGCTGAAAGTCTGTAATAGATTTTTTTGTTGATTGACTTTTTTTCAAAAAATTACAATATATATTGTTACTCTTTACTTACGAAATAATTCATGCAAGCTACAGATTTATTATTATTTTCACTTTTTAATCCGGAACAATTGTATAACGGTCCAGGCCATGTGAAAATGAAAACAAAACTATAGCTTGCATGAAATTTTTCAATTCTAATAAGAGAAATACAGTAATTTAAAACACTGAAGCAAAGATAAGTGTGCTGTGTGTCTTGCTGTTCTATTTTACCCCTTGTAAGATAAATCTAAAAAAAAATCCAGTAATTGTATGGCTTGCAAGAATTATTTCTTAAATAGCCTCTATAAAAAATGTGCTCAATTCTTATAGCTCTCAACCAAAACATTTGTTATTTTTGTTGGCTACTATTTACCGTCAAAAACACAGTTGACATTTTTTAACAAAGGAATGTACAAATAATGCAATGAAATAGAAAATAAAACAACATCTTCCTCAAAACTCCATGTAATTCAATATTATCCAAATTTGGAGCATACACATAACAGAATAACCTTCAGCTTGATAGTTTTTATTCGTATAACGTCATGTTTTGAATGGGCTTATATCATTCATGGAAATTTGTAGAATTTTATTTTGTTTGAATTTATACATTTATCCAATCTTTAATGCATTCATTCTTATTGTTATGCATTAGAAAAGGAATAACAGTTCTGTAGTTTTAATTTCAATTCTAATACAGCAAAATCTACATAGTGTTTGTACATTTGTTACGATACATGTGGGTTTACGTGGGAGGTAAATCGTAACAGAGGTTAATAAATACATCTCTTAGTTTGCGCTAAGTAAAGTTATATTGAGAATTTTATCATGCTGTTGCTTATGTCATATTAGAATAAAGCATAATATGTTCGTTTTTTTCATTTCACTCATCTGGTTGAAACAACCAAAATAAGCTATTGGCATTATATGTCATCAAATGTCCAACCATTATCATTGTTTATTCATAAACGTTTGCATATATTCACCATCATCTCTAAATACAAAAGAGAAAAAACCTGAGAAAAATCAAAGTGGTCTATTAGATGTCAATTACTTAACATATAAGTGTAAACCAGTGGATTTGAATAATTCATTATGTATGTAACTCTGAAAAAATGTGTGCAATTTAGGTAAATAGCAGAAAATTGAACACATTTTGAAATATTTTTACTTGTGTTGTAAGAGGTGAGAGCAGATTTATTTACCACTTCACTCTGATCAAGCAAAATTTGAGATTAATTATTGCAATTTCAGGAAAAGCTGCATACAGATATATGTATCAAATTTTAGAATGCAAGTTCTTATTATTGCGAAACTCATCCAGTCACATTATTCACATTAATAAAATCCTTGCAAAAAATTCTGAATTTTCAGTAGAAGTTGGCTTGTTATAGTCATCGCTAGATTTAACAGTTTTCATTCAACACAACTCAAACTTTGCACATTGATTGCACACATTCCTTTTTTGGACGGAATAAAAGTATTTTTTCTAGGATTCCTCATGTGTGTCATTTTTTGTCATTGAATACTATATTGGGTGTCTATAGTTTGTATTATGCCTAGATTTAACAGTTTTCCTTCAACATTATTTAAACTTTGCAATATGATTGCACACATATAGAAGATGTGTGTACCTCCTATTTTGGGCAGATTTGATTTTAATTTCCTAATTTTTCATCTGTACAACTTAGTCGTTTTGTTATAGAGGGTATCCAATTTGTGTAAACATTTTGATTGTACATATTCCACAGTATTGTATGGAGATTATCAGCTAACTTTACTTTTATTTTTTTCGTCTAAAAATAATCAATATTTTGCTTGTACAATTTGCAGTTAATTGTCTCTTTGGTTTTGTGAGGGCTTGTTGGCCTCGTGTCCTGGAGGTTGTGGTTTGAATCTCAGCAGGGCCAGCCAAAGACCTGAAAATTTGTATATGCTGCTTCTCCGCTAGTATTGACATTTAGTAGTAACAGGAAAATCTGGTCCGCTTAGAGTCAGAATAAGGTGTTTGGGTAGGATGCTGTATTTTTGAAGGCTGTTGCCTTATAAAAATCTGGTTTAGATATGTCCACCTTGTACAAGCAAGGGTCATTATATACCAAATCAACATGTTCCTTTACTGATATGCATGTAATATTTACCACTGGACATTAAATGCCAATGTATCCATCCATCCATCAATTTGCAGTTAATGATACTTATATCATCTACCTACATAAACTGAAAAACGGAACAGCTTATTATTGCAGTATGAATGCATTCTATTTGATTGTTTCAACTTTTGTTGTATTTTGAAGATGGTAAAGACATTGTGATTTTGGAAGCTGCCTTACTATTAGATGCAGGCTGGAACAATCTTGTACATGAAGTATGGACATCTGTTGTTCCACCAGGGGAGGTAATTATAGAGTCTTTAAAATGAAAACAAAAACGGAATCAAGACTTAGATCATAAGAAAGGTCCAAAAGATGTTGTAGTAACTAATTTATGTTGCAAAAACAATTGATCACAAAAATTTCATCTGAGATAGGCATTTCATTTGTTAAAGACCATATGAAATAATAAAAAAAGTGCTTGAGGAGATTAGAAACTCTGAAAATTCTTATTCTGGTCTAAATAGAATTATCATCATATCAACAAATAACCGATCTTCACTAAATGACATTTGCAAATCACTTTTTAGCTCACCGGGCCCAAAAGGCCCCATTTGAGCTTATGCCATCACTTGGCGTCCGTCGTCGTCCATCGTCTGTCGTCGTTGTCATCTCTCGTCGTAAACTATTTCAGGAATCTTCTCCTCTGAAACTACTGGGTCAAATACCTTCAGACTTTAACTGAATGTTCCTAAGGGTATCTAGTTTATAAATTATATCCGAAGTTTTGATCCATCAACAAACATGGCCGCCATGGCTAAAAATAAAACATAGGGGTCAAATGCAGTTTTTGGCTTATATCTCAAAAACTAAAGCATTTAGAGCAAATATGACTTAGTAAAAATGTTCAATAGGTCAAGATATATCAGCCCGGAAATTTGCAGATGAATCGAACAACCCCTTGTTGGGTTGCTGCCACTAAATTGGTAATTTTAAAGAAATTTTTCAGTTTTTGGTTATTATCTTGAATATTATTGAAGATAAAGATAAACTGTAAACAACAAAAATGTTCAGCAAAGTAAGATCAACAAAAACGTTTGATATGACCAAAGTTTTCATTGACCCTTAAGGAGTTATTGCCCTTTAAAGACAATTTTTACACAATTTGTTCATCATGTTTGCTGACATTTAGAATATTCTCCTCTGAAACTACTGGACCTAATACTTCTAAACTTTAACTGAATGTTCCTTAGGGTAACTGGTTTTGAATTGTATCCGAAGTTTTGATCCATTAACAAACATGGCCGCCATGGCTCAAAATAGAACATAGGGGTCAAATGCAGTTTTTGGCTTATATCTCAAAAACTATATCAGTTAGAGAAAAAGTGACAAGAATTAAAGTGATGAACAAGTCAAGATCTATCTGCTATGAAATTTTCAGACCAATTGGACCACCCATTGTATGGTTACTATCCGAAATAGTTTATTTTTATGAAATTTTACTGCTTTTGGAAAGTGTAAATGGCAAAAATGTTCAGCTAAGTAGGATCTACAAATAAGTCAAATGATCAAAATAGTCAAATGACTCCTTAAGGAGTTATTGCCCTTGAAACGTTTATTTTTTTACATTTTTACATGCAAGTCTATTGCTTTTTCAAAAATCTTCTTCTCTGAAACTACTGGGCTAAATACTTCCAAACTTTAACTGAATGTTCCTTAGGGTATCTAGTTTATAAATTGTATTCGAAGTTTTGATCCATCAACAAACATGGCCATCATGGCTAAAAATAGAACATAGGGGAGAAAAGCAGTTTTTATACGACCACTAAAAATTTTGCGGTCGTATATTGGTATGACGTTGGCGTCGTCGTCGTCCAAAGACACATTGGTTTTCGCACTCTAACTTTAGTTTAAGTGAATGGATTTCTATGAAATTTTACCATGAGGTGAAATACCACAAAAGGAAGGTTGGGATTGATTTTGGGGGTTATGGTACCAACAGTTAAGGAATTAGGGGCCAAAAAGGGGGCCAAAAATAAGCATTTTCTAGTTTCCAGACAATAACTTGTGGAACGGTGTATGGATCTCTCTGAAATTATACCACAAGTTTCCATACCACATAGGGATGGTTAGGATTTGCCTTGGGGGGTTATGGCTCAAACTGTTTAGGATTTAGGGGCAAAAAGGGGGAAAACAAGGTTGTCCTGGTTGATGGACAAACACTTCAGTACAAAACACAATTTAAAGCAGTGTAAGGGAGATAAATCAAATACATCATTTGAATAACCTCCCTTACACTGCTTTTAAATTATGTATAAAGTAATGGTTAATGAACAATTAAGACAATTTATAACAGTGTAAGAGAGGTAATCCAAATACAACGTTTTGATTACTTCCCTTACACTGAAATGCATATTTATAAAGGAAGTTCCAAAGGGTCTAAAATTAAACTTAGTTTGATTTTAACAAAAAATTGAATTCTTGGTGTTCTTTGATATGCTGAATCTAAACATGTGTTTAGATTTTTTATTATGGGCCCAGTTTTCAAGTTGGTCCAAGTTGGGGTCCAAAATTAAACTTTGATATCTACAAAAATTGAATATATGGGGTTCTTTGATATGCTGAATCTAACCATGTATTTTGATTTTTGGTCCCCGTTATCAAATTGGTCCACATTGAGGTCAAAAGGGTCCAAAATTAAACTTTGTTTGATTTCATCAAAATTGAATTCTTTGGATTCTTTGATATGCTGAATCTAACCATGTATTTAGATTTTGGATATTGGACCATAATAGGTAAATTAAAATTTTTTAAGTTCTTAGACCACATTCATTCTGTGTCCGAAACCTATGCTGTGTCAAATATTTAATCACAATTCAAATTCAGAGCTGTATCAAGCTTGAATGTTGTGTCCATACTTGCCCAAACTGTTCAGGGTTCGACCTCTGCGGTCGTATCAAGCTGCGCCCAGCAGCGCATTTTATTGGCTTATATCTCACACAAGAGTGCACACGCTGAAATGTCTCGCCTTCTTTACTTATCACTGATATTATGTTGATAGTCCTTAATATAAAGCTTTATTACAACTGTCACATAAACTTAACATTAACCAAGAAAACTAAACATTGACCAATGAACCATGAAAACGAGGTCAAGGTCTGATGAACCATGCCAGGCAGGCATGTACAGCTAACAATTCTTCCATACAACAAATATAGTTGACCTATTGCTTATAGTTTAAGAAAAACAGACCAAAACACAAAAACTTAACACTGAGCAATGAACTGTGAAAATGAGGTCAAGGTCAAATAAAACCAGCACGACTGACATATAGATCATAAAATATTTCCATACACCAAATATAGTTGACCTTTTGCATAAAGTATTAGAAAAAAGACCAAAAACTCAAAATCTTAACTTTGACCATTGAACCATGAAAATGAGGTCAAGGTCAAATGACACCTGCCAGCTAGACATGTACACCTTACAATCATTCCATACACCAAATAGTAGACCTATTGCATACAGTATAAGAAAAACAGACCAAAACACAAAAACCTAACTATAACCACTGAACCATGAAAATGAGGTCAAGGTCAGATGACACCTGCTAGTTGGACATGTACACCTTACAGTCCTTCCATACACCAAATATACTTGACCTATTGCTTATAGTATCTGAGATATGGACTTGACCGCCAAAACTTAACCTTGTTCACTGATCCATGAAATGAGGTCGAGGTCAAGTGAAAACTATCTGACGGGCATGAGGACCTTGCAAGGTACGCACATACCAAATATAGTTATCCTACTACTTATAATAAGAGAAAATTTAACATTACAAAAACTGTTAACTTTTTTTTCAAGTAGTCACTGAACCATAAAAATGAGGTCAAGGACATTGGACATGTGACTGACGAAAACTTCGTAACATGAGGCATCCATATACAAAGTATGAAGCATCCAGGTCTTCCACCTTTTAAAATATAAAGCTTTTAAGAAGTTAGCTAACACCGCCGCCGCTGCCACCGGATCACTATCCCTATGTCGAGCTTTCTGCGACAAAAGTCGCAGGCTCAACAAAAACTACAGCAGTTAGAGCAAAAGTGAAAGGGGTTAAAGTGATAAATGGGTCATGATCTATCTGTTATGAAATTTTCAGACAAGTTCGACAACCCATTGTTAGGTTACTGTTGGAAATAGTTTATTTTTATATGAGGTTATTTTCTTTAATATTATAATAGATAGAGAGAAAATATAAATGGCAATAAATGTACAGCTAAGTAAGAGTCAACATGATCAAAATAGTCAATTGACCCCTTGAGGAGTTATTACCCTTAAAACATTTTTTTTTTTTACATTTTTTGTGAAAGTCTAATTACTTTTTCAAAAATCTTCTTCTCTGAAACTACTTAGCCAAATACTTAAAAACTTTAATTGAATGTTCCTTAGGGTATCTAGTTTATAGATTGTATTCGGGGATTTGAAAAACATGGCGGCAGTTTCTAAAAATAGAACAAAGGGGTCAAAAACTAAAGCAGTAAGAGCAAAACTGACATAGGTGAAAGTGTTAAACAGGTTTAGATCTACCTGTCAAGTAATCTTCAGACCAATATGACAACTTATTGTTGGATTACTGTCCAGAAATAGTTAATAATTAGGAAATTTTACAGTTTTGGGTTATGTATTTTTCTTTAATATTATTATAGAAAGAGAGAAAGTGTAAATGACAAAATTGTTCAGCAAAGTAAGTTCTACAAATAAGTCAAATGCCTGAAACTGAAATTACAGGTGAGAGATATCAGGCTCTCATGAGCCTTTTGTTGTTTTTGATATCACATTTTTCTGTTGTGATGCAAAAATATAACAGGAAATATTTTTTATTTCCCTCAATGACGGACAAACTTGTGTATTGTGATAAGATCACATATGCCCTAAACAACTGGTAAACTAAGTGATGAAATAATCATCAGACAAGTTTTGGTAATTTACATTAAAAATTAAAGCCTACATGAAGACATTAACAAGTTGAAAACAGGTACATTGAGTAGATAAAATACACAGTAAGGATTGTTTATTACGAGGACAGTTTTCATTTTTTTGTACCAGTTGTGTTCATAATTGATTCTCACTGGCCCCAATTGGCTAAACTATTCATCTTTATTCTAGGCAGTCAAGAGAATGATGGACAGAAATAATATGACAGAAGAGGAAGCAAACAAAAGGTTAAAGTCACAACTATCCAACAAGGAGAGGGTTCGAAGTTCAAATGTTGTACTATGTACTCTATGGGAGTATGAGTACACTCAAACACAGGTATATGTTTGTTTGAAACAGTTTAACTTTTTAAAACATAAGATGCTTAAAGGCATTCAATACAGAAGAGATATTACACTGAATTTGTTTGAAAATTTTGACACAAAGTCAATGTTGATATGCACTTATGAAATATTCCAAGAAACTATATTAAGTGAGATATTTTAGTTTGATTTTCCATGTTTCAGGAAAGCAAAAAAACTGCATTTAATATTTCAATACATTTCCTAGAAAAAATAACTCTCAAACGGAAAGAGATTCTTCACCTGCTTTTTTGCTAAGTGTTTGATTGTTTATATACCTTTAATGTATAGCTGACTATGTGGTATGGCCTTTGCTCATTGTTGAAGGCCGTAAGGTGACCCATAGTTGTTAATTTCTGTGTCATTTGGTCTCTTGTGGAGAGTTGTCTCAATGGCAATCATACCACATCTTCTTATTTTTATACTTTAAGTTGATTTCCAAAATGAAATTTGGATGTGCTAAAAAAATTGAAATCATACAATTATTGGTAAAAGATACCTTGTAGACATTTTTATTGCTACAACAGAATAAAAATCTGCCATCGATTTTTATTTTCAGTTTTGATATTGCATTCTTCACGCAGCACACAATCATTTGCAAAAGAACAAAATTGGGGTCAATGTGCTGGTATCAGGTTGATCCGGCCCACGTCGATCCTGCCCCAAGTCGATTCGGCCCCATAATAAAATAATGAATAATTTATATTAACTTCGGAGGATTTGATGACATATTTAAAAAAAAATATCCAAGATTAATGACAGCACGTAAGTGAAGTATGCCTAATATTGGTGTAACATTCTTGGGGCTGGATCGACATGAAAGCAATGAGCTTATTTTTAGAAAACCCAGGTTTTAATTGCTTAAGATTCAATTTCCCTTTTTTGGCCCTAAATTATGTCTCAATGTATTCTTACTGCAATATCGCCTTTTAGCTATTCCTGCTGTACATCTGAACATTATAAGATTTACTGTTATTAATTGGAGATTACGGATGAAAGAAAGGTAAAAACAAGGAATTATTTGAATCTGTAAAATTGATAAGAAATCTATGACGAAACTAATATAAAAATAAGGAGATGTGGTATGATTGCCAATGAAACAAGTATCCACCCAAGTTCAAATGAAGTGGTTGTAAGCAATTATAGGCAACCGTGTGGCCTTCAACAATGAGAAAAACCCATACCGTATAGTCGGCTATAAAAGTCCCAGACATGAAAAATATGAAACAATTCAATTGAGAAACTAACGGCCTAATTGGTAACAAAACAATTTACGAAAAACAAATATGACGGACATGAACCAACGACAACCACTGAACTACAGGCTCCTGACTTGGGACAGACACATAAAGAATGTGGCGGGGTTAAACATGTTTGTGAGTGCTCAACCCTCCCCTAACCTGGGACTGGTGTTACAGCAAAACATAAAAACAAACTATAAAAATCAGTTGAAAATGGCTTAACTCATTAGAACGATACAAAGCAGAAAAGCTTCTAACAAAAACACAGACTAGACATGGCAGGGTATTTATACATCCCTAACAAAAAAGACACGAAGTACAGATCTGAGAGTACTCGTAGTTATTGACAGCTAGTTCAAAGCCAGTTACAGTTAATAAAAGAAATCATACATCTAAGACTAATATATCAATCAGTACACATCCAACATCCAATGGATTTAGTGTAAAGGCGTCATTAACAGTCAAGAGAAAAACATGACTTTGTGCAATGCCAAAATATAGGTATTGACAGATTGTAGTACCTTGAAAGTGCATATGTGTATAACAATACTATTTAGTATGGTTTTAATTTACTTATAATGAAATCAATATTTATACCAATAAGAACACTACTCAAAGATCTAATTATAGTGTTGAATATAACCAAATTTAGGAGAGTTAGACATACATGCATGGCTAAGGGGGGTCAGTTAGTTAGTTCATATTAAAATATCAGTGAAAGTATAATTAACCTTAGCCGTGCGCACATGGCTAACCCTCTTTAATAGGGTTAGTTTTCATCATACCAGTACATTTCTTACCAATTTTCCAGAATTCAAAATTATTCCAGATTCAAGTTATTCCTTGTTTAAACCCACTTCATTTGCCTAAAATTTTATGTCCCCATAAAAGACTTTGTGTACTTAAGTATATTGCAAGTTTGTTTTCATTTGAACATGCTTTCAAGCTCATGTAACTAAATTGATGACGTTTGTGAATTTTGGATGCATACCATTTACAATGTTGTGTATAAAATTTGGATATGTTATTATCTGCCTTGCTACTGTATGATATGCTCTTAAAATACTGCACTATTAGAAATTTGATTACAGGTGACAGTGCCTTACAAGCTTCAATTTTTCCAATGTCTGGCTTTCATATATTTTCTTCTTACCTGTCAAAAAAAAACTTCATAAGATAAAGATAGAAGTTTCAATATCTATGAGAATTGTCAGACATTCAGGTAATTTTCTTTTATCTATTTTTTGTAGGTAGAGAAGGCATGGTCCTTGTTACAGAAGAGGTTGATAGAGAGGAACTCAGAACATTCCAAATATTGAATCATTTTAAACCTGTGATATCTCATCTCAGATAACAAGCAGAGAGTACATTGTCTTTCAATCATCTTTTTAAGAACACTTGTATGTAGTATAAAGCTCTAAGGATAATCGTGAAAAATTTAATATTAAACTTGAAATCACATAGAAACATGATATTGCCGTATTTGTAACAGTCTGTTTAAAACCAGCCCCCACTATCCACTTGCGAAAGCAAGTGGATAGTGGGGCTGGTTTTAATCAGACTGTATTTGTAACATTTTAAAGTAATTTAAGTTAATTTTCTATGTACCGGTAAATGAGTTTGGTGCTGTTTTCAGTTTTCTCACTGCACTTAGATTTAAGTGTAACTTTATTACCAATGAATTAATTTTGCTGCTGTAATAATATGTTTTTCTTTTTCTTTTTTATGCCCCACCTAGGGGCATTATGTTTTTCGGTCTGTGCGTCTGTTCGTCTGTCCGTCTGTCCCACTTCAGGTTTTTGGTCAAGGTAGTTTTTGATGAAGTTGAAGTCCATCTTGAAATTTAGTACACATGTTTCCTATGATATGATCTTTCTAATTTTAATGCCAAATTAGAGTTTTGACCCCAATTTCACGGTCCACTGAACATAGAAAATGATAGTGCAAGTGGGGCATCTGTGTACTATGGACACATTCTTGTTTGATACTGCTATTGAAAGCCTAACACTCTTATCACTTTATTAAATATAAACATCAGCTACAATACATGGTGGTTTAATGTAAATTTGTTACCATTTTTATTGTTTAAAGAATATGATAAATGCACCATCTCTGCGATAACATGTAATTTGTTATAAGCCAGATTATTTGAGTAATTTGATAAAATACCATATGCTATTTATTATTTATATGTATAAACATTTTTTAGATAAGAACTAAATAAATATTTAATCCAGTTTGAACTGTTTTTGTCCAGGTTGTGATGAATGTAGTGAAGCAAGGCATGGGTGCTTCTTTTTGCAATTATTGTCAACATGGGTTTTAGATAAGGATTTAGGATATTCCATTGATAAATTATATGCTGTTGTATCTAAGTCTGGTCAATCATGCATCAGGGATTTTGGATTTTTTTCACTGTTTAAATACTAAGTTTTTGATTAATGATTATAAGGAATTACCTATACAAATCAAGTTGAATATGAAGCTATGTCCCTTAGTCATGTTGCAGTGACTTTTATTATTTTCAAAATGTAATTTTTCTGATAAGTTGTGTTTATAAATATACCACACCAACCTATTGATTATGATATTTATTCACTTGAGAAAGTTAAAATTCCAAACTTAAAAGTGTTGATGTTTTGTAAATGAAATAGTAAGATTTTTATTATTTCAACAAAAGAAACTTATTAAAAACTATAAATTCTCATTTTAAAATTGAAATTTCAACTTAAAAGAGTGGAAAAATATTGTAGTCAACAGGATAAAGTAGAATCTGTTTCTCTTATGATTTCATGAAAAATGTCAATTGCCATGTTCTAAATAGATATTTAGGGAAATAACATGAGCCAAATTAAATCAATGTGTGGTTTATCAAACTTTGAAACAGGTCAGAACCAATTTAAATGCATGCAGAATTAGAGTAATTTAAGTGTGTATACTTATACTACAATCTTGTTATTTTGCTGGCGTGCTGTGCAACACCAAAAACCTGCATTTTGAGAGAATATGAGGCACTGTCCCTCAGTCATATCCACTCAGTGTGTTATAGGTCATTCTGGGTAATATAGTACCCATACAGTGTGTTATAGGTCATCCTGGGTAATAAAGTACCCACTCAGTGTGTTAAGGGTCATCCTGGGTAATATAGTACCAACTCAGTGTGATATAGGTCATTCTAGGTAATATAGTACTCACTCAGTGTGTTATAGGTCATCCTGGGTAATATAGTAACCACTCAGTGTGTTATAGGTCATTCTGATTTATATATAATCCATCCAGTTTGTTATAGGTCATTCTGGGTAATACAGTAACCACTCAGTGTGCTATAGGTCATTCTTGGTAATATAGTAACCACTCAGTGTGTTATAGGTCATTCTGGTTTATATATAATCCATCCAGTGTGTTATAGGTCATTCTGGGTAATGAAGTACCCTCTCAGTGTGTTATAGGTCATTATGGGTAATAAAGTAACCACTCAGTGTGTTATATGTCATCCTGGGTAATATAGTAACCACTCAGTGTGTTATATGTCATTCTGGGTAATATAGTACCCACTCAGTGTGTTATAGGTCATTCTGGGTAATATAGTAACCACTCGGTGTGTTATCGGTCTTTCTCGGTAATATAGTAACCACTCAGTGTGTTATAGGTCATTCTGAGTAATATAGTAACCACTCAGTGTGTTATAGGTCATTCTGGGTAATATAGTACACACACAGTGTGTTATAGGTCATCCTGGGTAATAAAGTACCCACTCAGTGTGTTATAGGTCATTCTGGGTAATAAAATACTCACTCAGTGTGTTATAGGTCATTCTGAGTAATATAGTACCCACTCAGTGTGTTATAGGTCATTCTGGGTAATATAGTAACCACTCAGTATGTTAAAGGTCATTCTGGGTAATATAGTACCCACTCAGTGTGTTATATGTCATTCTGGGTAATATAGTAACCACTCAGTGTGTTATAGGTCATTCTGGGTAATATAGTAACCACTCAGTGTGTTATAAGTCATTCTGATTTATATATAATCAATCCAGTGTGTTATAGGTCATTCTGGGTAATAAAGTACACACACAGTGTGTTATAGGTCATTGTGGGTAATATAGTACCCACACAGTGTTATAGGTCATTCTGGGTAATATAGTAACCACTCAGTGTGTTATAGATCATTCTGGGTAATAAATTACTCACTCAGTGTGTTATAGGTCATTCTGGGTAATATAATACCCACACAGTGTGTTATAGGTCATTCTGAGTAATATAATAACCACTCAGTGTGTTATAGGTCATTCTGGGTAATAAAGTACTCACTCAGTGTGTTACAGGTCATTCTGAGTAATATAGTAACCACTCAGTGTGTTATAGGTCATTCTTGGTAATAAAGTACTTACTCAGTGTGTTATAGGTCATTCTGGGTAATATAGTACCCACTCAGTGTGTTATAGGTCATCCTGGGTAATATAGTACTCACTCAGTGTGTTATATGTCATTCTGGGTAATATAGTATCCACTCAGTGTGTTATAGGTCATTCTGGGTTATATAGTTACCACTCCGTATGTTATAGGTCATTCTGGTTTATATAGAGTTCACCCAGTGTGTTATAGGTCAATCTGGGTTATACAGTACCTCCCCAGTGTATTATATGTCATTCTTGGTAACATGGTACCCACCCAGCGTGTTATAGGTCATTTTGGGTTATTTATCGCCCACTCAATGTGGCATATGTCATTATGGATTGTGTAGAACCTTTACATAGTGTTGTAGAGCATTATGGGTTACTTATATAGAATTCACTGTGTGAGTTACAAGTCATTCTTCGTTACGAAGTACACACTTCGTGTGTTATAGGTCATTTTGTTGTAAAGCACCATGCGATGTGTTATAGGTCACTTGGACAGTGGTTAAACAGCACAACTTAAGAACATACTTTAAAAATCAGTTGTAAATGGCTCAATTCATTAGATTGGCACGAAGCACGAACACTAAAATCAACGACAAAGGACAAAAAGTATTCCACCTTTAAATACTATTATTAGGCAAAGCAAAATAGATATGAAAGAATTGAAAAAAAATAAACATTTTTTTTTTAATTTATTAAATGCAATCGATTTCCCGTTCCGGATTTAAAAAGAAATCAAGCCAGTGATGGCTATATCATGACTGTAAACACAAAGACAATGGCTTAAACCATTGGTTTTCAATGTTAATTCTGTTTGGGAAAGAAAGAGTGCGTTATTTAAATATATCTTTGTGGGCATTAATTTGATGATAGACTAAAAGATAAAAATACAGATAAGCTTGCTATATTTCAATATAATTGGTAAGTTGTGAATTAAGGATTGGCATTCGATTTCACTGCTTAAAGTAAAATGTCAGTGTATGATCTAGGGAAATTTCCGGGTATCCTCTCATTTCATCTCTTGCTTGTTATCCAAGAAAATCATCATTAAAACAAAATAAAAAAAATCCGGGTTTTTTTAATATAAGATTAAAAATTGTCCAGGAGAAATATTTTGGCTTTTTGTTTACATTTTACACCAATATAAAAGTGTCCGTTATAATCCACAGCCAGAGATTTTGGTTGGTCTATTCCCACCTTTCGAGTGTCTAAATACAACATTAAGTTTCCTTTACTATTAAGTATATGTAGGAAATAATTATAACTCTCAGCTATCACAAAACTATCCGACTGTGAGGTTACTATGTCCATTGGTCTGAAAAGGCAATGTTCAGTATTTATTTCTTGATTTCCAGCATAGATATTAACAATTTTTCCTCCTTCATCCAGCACGATGATTCGCCCCACTAAATCTTCAGAGATAACGTCTATAACAGCAATATTACTGTCACTACTGGTAGTTACACGGACAGGTACATTAAATAACGGTTTGTTTTTGCTGTCAACTTCAAATAGTTTTCTCCAACGCCCTGTTTGGTCCATTACGATAAGTTGCCTTGGTCCTTGAATTGGAAACCAATCACCTTTCTCGGCTGCCCCTACTATAACCTTTTCGTCACGAGTTACGTGAACGGCAAGTGTAGCTAATGGGGAGACACTGAAGTTTGAATTCTGTACTTTTTGTTTATCAGGCTGTATGTACACGAGGTTTGACGAGCCAAGAATTGAAGCAAGAATTTCCCCATTCGAAAAAGAAGACATATCTATCATGTCGAGTTTTACCTTCGACATGACTTTGAGAGTATTACCGTCAGGGATTGCCTTTTGTACTTGTCTTGAATCATCGTTATAAACCCAGAATGATCCGTCAGGACAAGAAACAAGATCATTGACAGCTTCAGTGTCAATTGTAAATTGAGTGACGACCTGTAATTTTATGTCTTGTGAAAGACTACTTTCCAGCCTACCATGCGCATGAACAGTGTTAGATAAGTCTCCCGGACAGAACTTTAGCACATGTTGAAATGAAGTCTTCACATTGACTTCAACGTATGGCTCGAATGCATCTGAGAAAGAGAACACCTCCTGAGCATTACGTGTTTCCGTTAAACGCACTAGTTCATCCCGTTTTTCTTTTAACGTCCTTTCTTTTCTCTTCGCCTCCCTTTCTTCCTTGGCAACTAGTTCTGTAAAAGTTCTGAGACTCTGATCAAGTTCAGCTACAATTTGATTTGTTCGTTGTTTGACCTGTTCAACTAATACTCTGTCAAAGTTTAAAACGTCTTGTTTAACCTTCTCGTAGGTAGAGTGCTCATATGTCTTCCTTTCGTCTAGCTTTTTCGTCGTTGTATGTAGGATTTTGATTTTCTTTTCGATTGTTTTCTGTTCATTTTGAATGCTTTCAATGCGATTTTTATATCCTTCGCTAATTTCTAACAAGTCGTGTTTCTTGTGGGTTTTAGCAACACAAGTTGCGCACACAAGCTTATCACAAGAATTGCAAAAAAGACAGGAATTTTGTCCAGAATGTTTACTACATTTAAGCTTGTTTAAGTCCAGTTTATGCGGTTCAGTCCCAGTCGATTTTGGTTTTCGGCCAACATCCTTAATATCTACAACGGTATGATCCTGAGCTGATGGCCATTTTGGATGGACTACATCTCGGCATCTTTGACACATGAAGCGTCCACACTCAATGCACTTCCATTTCAGTTTACGATCATTTTCACATATTTCACAAATCAGTGCCGCCTGAATTTCCATTTCTTGCTACTGATTACGCAGACGACATATTGTTATTATTGATTAAATTTTGTTGAAGGAAATATGAGATTTAAATATCTGTGTAGACATGCAAATATATTAAATACACAGACTTGCTTTTTTATCAGCGAAACCTGCCATGGCTAGTTCTTCTAATTTCTTTTTTTAAAATGAGTGCTAGTATAAAATTACTGTCTCTGGAGATTTTCCAGAAAAGTGCCTGGAAGAATATTGCATTGAAATTAAAGTAGCTTGTTGACTAATTGCTAAAGAGTTCGATAAACATTTTAATTATTTGTTTGGACTACATTTGATAAATGAGAACACTGAACGTTTGATTAGTTTTGTATTTAAAAGATCGTATCGATTGGTAAAACATTCAATTTTAACCACCCGTTAGAAAAATATAAATAAGGTGCGTGTCAATTGTTTATTTTTCCCATTTGCTAAAATATGATCGCAAATCGCAAGTTCTCGACCACATGTTTCAACCTAGGACTTAATATATAATTATAAGTGCAGTTACTATTCCATATAAGATGTACTTATAAAAAACTTTGTCTTTGAAACGAGAAATTCTTTACAAAATACTTCCTTTATGTAACAAAAGTCGGTGAGTAACTCACCGAAAGCCTAAATTTTATTAATTTGGTTCTAGAGGGCATTTTTCTTTACATATTTTAAAATTTCTGAACGGTCTAAGTGCTTAGTCCCCCGCTTGCGAAAATATTGTCAATCAACTGGTACCAATGATTTCACATATTACATGACAGATTGTTGTTAATCTTACGTCCAGTGTTTAATATTTCACGCATATTCTGGACGAGGACACAATTATGTGATACCGTAACAAAAAATCGCATTGAAGGGCAACAAATACTTGTAGATCTTATTTTGATGATAAGCTTTGCTTTTTATAGTTTCTCTCTATCCACTCTACTATTGACAATAATGCAAAAAAAAAGGTTAAATCATCACTAGGGGGAAATAACTCCTATTATGAGTTGGTGGTCATTGTCTGGCATATTATTTTATTTGTAAATCTTATTGTACTGAACAATTTTGCTTCTAATTTTTCCTTTCTGTGTACTATAATTTCTGCAACATAAGCAAAAGTGGTAAAAATCATATTTCAAGGGCAATTAGGAGTCAATTGACGATTTCAACCATGTGTAAAACTTGTGCTGAACATTTTGCTTATATTCTTGCTCTCTATCTATGGTATCTGCTAAAATTCATAACATGGGGGAAATGATCATTCAGGGGCAATAACTCCTATAAGAAGTCTGTTGGCTTACTTTGTCAATTACACTTTCTCTTTATCTATTCTGGTTTCTGCAAAATATGCAAGAATGGATAAAAATATCTTTCAATGACAACAATTCCTATTAGGGGACAATTGACGATTTTGTCCGTGTTTGACTTAATTTGCTGAACATTTTTGCTATTTACAGCTTCTCTCGCTATCAAGGTTTATGTAAACATGGATAAACATCATCTTTCAAAGATAATAACTCCTATATGGGTTCAGTTGGCGATTTCGCCCACGTCGCCTTACTTGTAGATCTTATTTTGCTAACTGACGTTTTTGCTTTTTAAAATTTCTTTCAATCTATTATAGATTCTGCAAAAAAAACGTCTTTCAAAGGCGCTACTACATATAATTTCGATTTCGTCCATATTGACTTATTTGTGGATCTAATTTTGCTCAAGATAGTTAATACTAAAAGATTCTCACTTTTATAGTGTCCGCAAAAAATGCCAAATAAGTGTAAAAATCATCTTTCAAAGGCAACAAGTCCAATACAGGGGCACAGGGGCTATTGACGATTTCTGCAAAGGTTTATTTGTAGATCATATTGTTCTGGTCATTTTAACTGTTTAAAATTTCTTTTTATCTATAGTTTTCAAGATAATAACCAAAAAACTTTTTTAAATTGTCAGTTTTGCTCCATCTGCTTTAGTTTTAGAGATATAAATTATGCATTATGTTCTATTTTTAGCAACAATAGCCATGTTTGTTGATTGATTAAATCCCAGGACTAGATTCCCTTAGGAATAATCAGGTGAAGTTTGGTAACGTTTGGCTAAGAATTTTCAGAGAATAAGATTTTTGATAAAAGATTATGACAACGGACAGGCACCAAGTGATGTGCATTGCTCATATAGAAGGTTTTTGTTTTGAAAAAGTTCATGATGTGCAGAGTGATAAGAAAAGCTCCCACTCTGCATTTTTAGGTATTTCACATCCAGCCTTCAAAGCTTATGCCACAAGCAAAGTAAATATGTTTAAAAGAAGGAATAGCGTCTTCATTTTTTTCTTTTCTTTCCCTATGCTAAGAGCTTTTCTGATACAGTCTTGTTTTCATGTAGTAAAATTTATTTTTGCCACTCCTTTGGTGACCTCGTTCTTTCCTCAAGTGCTGATGGAAAGGCACTGGCCATTTATCTTATGTGGGGGAATGTTTTTTTTTTCTTGGGACAAACAATATTTTCTGACAAACAAAAAAGAAACTATTTTTTTTTCAAAAACATACAGGACGAACAAAAATGTTTTTTTTTGGAAAACACACTGTATTTATTGTTTTCCTTAATTTTCAATGAAAGAAAACCTATGCCACTTATTTTTTTCTATCCCATCCCTCTAGTTTGTGCCATTTCAATAATACTTTGTAACTATAGAAGAAAAGAAGAAGAAGAATATTTTATTTCCAATTATGGGCCCCAAAGGGCAAAAACATTACAAAATCAATAATTTTCATAATACAATACAAACAATGAGATAATTGATTGATTGATTGGTTGGTGTGTAACACCACTTTCAACACTCATGATTGTGCTATTTCGTGGCGGTCAGTTTTTATTGGCGGAGGAAGCCAGGGTGCCCAGAGAGAACCACCGACCTTCGGTAGGAAAACTGACAATCGACTATATAAACTACAGAAGCTTTGATTATCTAGAAACATTATATATAATGTGAATCTTTAAACTAAGCAAATTAGATCAAGGTCAGGTGACTCCTTAGAGGCATGCATGTTTATTCAATCATTCTATAAGCCAAAGTTACTTGTTCTTGTAATACTAAGAAACTTATAAAAAAAAATTGGACAAACATTTGAGATTCAGTAAAAATAATACAAAGGTTTAGTGTCAAACTTGAGGTCCATAGCCACAAGCAAAACTGATAAATTTTTGTAATACCTTTATAATTGCGAAAATCGCAACAGAACATTAAAGTTTCAAACAAAAACAAAAATAAAAGAACAGAGCTCCAATGTGCCCCGCATTGCACATTTTCTATGAGAGAAATGAAGGTTTGAGAGTAAATGCAAAGCAATTTTTCATTTAATTAATATTTCGAAGGGGCATAACGCTTTAAATAAAATGCTCCGCTAGACACAGCTGGATACGATCGCAGAGGTCGAACCCTGAACAGTTGGGGCAAGTAATGGTTAGATTCAGCATATCCAAGTACACCAAGAATTTAATTTATTTATTTATTAATGGACCATAATATCTTACTACACCAAGAATTTAATTTATTTATTTGTTGATGGACAATATTAGCTAAGTTTTTAAAGGGGTTTGCTTATAATCAAAAGGTGCCACGCAATATCTGGTGGAGGACCCGGGCAGAATGTCATGGAACTTCCACTATTAGTATTTTCCATTTTATTGCCTAGGGATCACAGTACCGATTGAATGTCAGTAAACTGTTGATTTAATTGAACTGTTGCTTCGTCCTCTACAGTAATGGAAACGTCCACATTATATAAAAATCACGGTTTTTATCCAACGCAATCATAGGTTTGAACGTTGTTTTCAATTTAAACTTGTTTGTATATATATATAAATATATATAATTTATACAGCATAATAAACAAACCTACCATGAAGTTCTTAAAACAATTGTGATTAAATATTTGACACAGCATAGGTTTCTGACACAGAATGAATGTGGTCTAAGAACTTAAATTTTTTTAATTTACCTATTATGGTCCAATATCCAAAATCTAAATACATACATGGTTAGATTCAGCATTTCAAAGAACCCAAGGAATTCAATTTTTGTTAAAATCAAACTAAGTTTAATTTTGGACCCTTTGGACCTTAATGTAGACCAATTTGAAAACGGGATCAAACATTAAGAATCTAAATACACGGTTAAATTCAGCATATCAAAGAACCCCAATATTTCAATTTTTGATGAAATCAAGCATATCATTATTATTTGTTTTTATATATAAATAAAAAATAACCAACTTAAAATGGAAAATTTTAAAGAAAAAAAAAAGGAAAAAAAATCTCCCCCCCCCACCAATGTTTTGAACCCCCTTATGATTCATCACCCCCAAACTCAATCCCAGCCTTCCCTTTATGGTATGGTACCTTGCAGTACAAATTCAGAGAGATCCATACACTTGAACACAAGTTATTGTCTGGAAACTGTAAAAATGTCGTTTTTTGGCCCCTTTTTGGCCCCAAATTCCTAAACGTTTAGGGCAATTACCCCCAAACTCAAACCCAGCTTTTCCTTTGTGATATGGAACCTTGTAGTACAATTTCATAAAGATCCATACACTTACACACAAGTTATTGTCATGAAACTAGAAAAAGGCTTGTTTTTTGTCCCTTTTTGGCCCCTAATTCCCAACATTTTGAGGCAATTACCCCCAAAATCAATCCCAGCATTCCCTTTGTGATATGGAACCTTGTGGTACAATGTCAGAGATATCCATACACTTACACACAAGTTATTGTCTGGAAGTTACAAAAATGCTTATTTTTGGCCCCTTATTCCTTAACTGTTGGTACCATAACCCCCAAAATCAATCCCCACCTTCCTTTTGTGGTACATGTATTGAACCTTATGGTAAAATTTCATAGAGATCCATTCACTTAAACTAAAGTTATTGTGCGAAAACCAATGTGTCTTCTGACGACGACGACGCCAGCGTCATACCAATATACGACTACAAAAATTTTTTGCAGTCGTATAAAAAACTGAGAAAAAAAAAACAATTTCGAAAATATCATTCATCATTTTAACAGTGTCTTTAAAAAATTTTAAAAAATGTAAAAAAAAACTAGAGGCTCTCAAGAGCCTGTGTCGCTCACCTGTATTTACTGATGCTTTGGAAATCATGTAAAATAAGGTTAAAATCATAATTAATAGTATTAGATATTAGATATTATAATGATATCTAAGATAATTACAAAAAACTGCAAAATTTTTGTAAAATTACTAATTCAGGGGCAGCAACCCAACAACGGGTCATCGGATTTGTCTGAAAATTTCAGGGCAGATAAATCTAAATCTGATGAACATTTTTGCTACCTGTCAGATTTGCTCTAAATGCTTTAGTTTCAGAGATATAAACCAAAAACTGCATTTTACCCCTATGTTCTATTTTTAACTAAGTTGGCCATGATGGTTGGAAGGCGGGGTCATCGGACAAATTTTTTAAACTAAATACCCTAATAATGATTATGGCCAAGTATGGTTAAATTTGTATCAGTAGTTTCAGAGAAGAAGATTTTTGTAAAAGATAACAAAAATTTACGAAAAATTGTCAAAAATTGACTATTAAGGGCAATAACTCCTAAAGGGGTCGACTGACAATTTTGGTCATGACTACTTATTTGTAGATCTTACTTTGCTGAACATTATTGCTGTTTACAGTTTATCTCTATCTATAATAATATTCAAGATAATAACCAACAAGAGTGCACACGCTGAAATGTCTCGCCTTCTTTACTAATCATTGATATTATGTTGATAGTCCTAAATATAAAGCTTTATTACAACTGTCACATAAACTTAACATTAACCAAGTAAACTAAACATTGACCAATGAACCATGAAAATGAGGTCAAGGTCAGATGAACCATGCTAGGCAGGCATGTACAGCTAACAATTCTTCCATACAACAAATACAGTTGACCTATTGCTTATAGTTTAAGAAAAACAGACCAAAACACAAAAACTTAACACTGAGCAATGAACCTTGAAAATGAGGTAAAGGTCAAATAAAACCTGCGTTACTGCCAAATAGTTCATAAAATATTTCCATACACCAAATACAGTTGAACTTTTGCATATAGTATTAGAAAAAAAGACCAAAACTCAAAAAACTTAACTTTGACCACTGAACCATGAAAATGAGGTCAAGGTCAGATGACACCTGGCCGCTGGACATGTACACCTTACAATCATTCCATACACCAAATATAGTAGACCTATGGCATGCAGTATAAGAAAAACAGACCAAAACACAAAAACTTAACTATAACCACTGAACCATGAAAATGAGGTCAAGGTCAGATGACACCTGCCAGTTGGACAAGTACACCTTACAGTCCTTCCATAAACCGAATATACTAGACCTATTGCTTATAGTATCTGAGATATGGACTTGACCACCAAAACTTAACCTTGTTCACTGATCCATGAAATGAGGTCGAGGTCAAGTGAAAACTGTCTGACGGGCATGAGGACCTTGCAAGGTACGCACATACCAAATATAGTTATCCTATTACTTATAATAAGAGAGAATCTAACATTACAAAAAATCTTAACTTTTTTTTTAAGTAGTCACTGAACCATGAAAATGAGGTCAAGGACATTGGACATGTGACTGACGGAAACTTCGTAACATGAGGCATTCATATACAAAGTATGAAGCATCCAGACCTTCCACCTTCTAAAATATAAAGCTTTTAAGAAGTTAGCTAACGCCGCCACCGCCGTAGCCGCCGCCAGATCACTATCCCTATGTCAAGCTTTCTGCGACAAAAGTCGCAGGCTCGACAAAAACTGCAAAATTTCCTTAAAATTACCAATTCAGGGGCAGCAACCCAACAACAGGTTGTCAGATTTGTCTGAAAATTTCAGGGCAGATAGATCTTGACCTGATAATAAGTTTTACCCTCTATCAGATTTACTCTAAATGCTTTGGTTTCAGAGATATAAGCCAAAATCTACATTTTACCCCTATGTTCTATTTTTAGCCATGGCGGCCATCTTGGTTGGTTGGCGGGGTCATCGGACACATTATTTTAAACTAGATACTTGAATGATGATTGTGTTTAAGTTTGGGTGCATTTGGCCCAGTGGTTTCAGAGAAGAAGATTTTTGTAAAAGTTTACGGACGACGGACGATGGACGACGGACGCCAAGTGATGAGAAAAGCTCACTTGACCCTTTGGGTCAGGTGAGCTAAAAATCAAAGAACCCCAGAATTCAATTTTTGATGAAATCAAACAAAAGTTCAATTAAGGACCCTTTGGAACACAATGTGGACCAATTTGATAAAAGAGCCCACAATCCAAAATCTCGCAATACATGGTTAGATTCAGCATTTCAAGGAACCAGATAAATTCAATTTTTGTGAATCAAACTAAGTTTAATTTTGGACCCTGATTTGGACCAACTTGAAAACTGGGCCCAAATATCTAATTTTTAAATACAGGTTTAGATTCAGCATTTGAAAGAACCCTATATATATTTAATTTCAATTGAAATGAAACACAATTTAATTTTATCCATATATTTTCTGTGCAAAGGGAAATAACTCAAACTGGATAAATAGATATGATTATAATCAATAAACCAGTGATGACCAAGTTCTATAAAATTAGATATGATGTAAATTTTCAAATCATAATCAATAATATAATAACAACAACCAGTGATGACTAAGTTCTCTAAAATTAGATATGATTTAACACTCAAACATTGTTAGAATCAGCTTATCAAAGAACCCTAGAATTCAATTGTTGATTAAACAAAAGTTTAATTTAGGACCTTTTGGACCTCCATGTGGTATTATCTAACAAATAATAAAAATAAATACAGGTTTAGATTCAGCATTTCAAAGAACCCTATATATATTCAATTTATGTTGAAATCAAACACCGTTTAATTTTGGACCCGGATTTGGACCAACTTGAAAACTGGGCCCAAAATCAGAAATCTAAATATATGTTTATTAATAGACAATACAATCTTAGTTTTTAAAGGAGTTCACCTTATCAAAAAATAAAAGTGACAACCCCAAAATTAAAACTTGATCTATATTTTGTGGTTATGAGCATTGTGTATAAGTTTAATAACATTTGGTTGAGGCTAACTTAAGTTAGAGAACAGAAACAAAAAAATCAGCAGTTTTTCCATTTGTAAAGGTGCATTACTCTAGAACGGTTAAAGTGACACCACCAAAATTCATACTTGATCTGTATTTTGTGGTAATAAGCATTGTGTATAAGTTTCATAACATTTGGTTGAGGCAATCTCAAGTTAGTGAACGGAAACCAACTTTGGGACATACGGACGTACAAACAGACAAGGGTAAAACTTAATACCCCTCAGCTACGGCCGGGGCATAAAAAAAAAAAGATAAAAAAATTTTAAAAAGTGCCAGTAAAAGGGGGCGTATGCCCTCTACGCCCCCCTCCCCCCACACACACTCTGGATACTTTGGACCTTAATGTGGACCAGTTTGAAAAACAGGCCCAAAATCAAAAATCTAAAACACTATTAGATTGGGCACATCAAAAAACACCAATAATTAAATTTTTTATGAAATCAAACAAAGTTTAATTTTGAACCCCAATTTAGACCAACGTTGAAAACCGGTCCCAACATCCAAAATAAAAAAAAACACTGTTGGATTGGGCATATCAAAGAACACCAATAATTAAATTTTTTTTTAAATCAAACAAAGTTGAATTTTGGACACTTTGGACCTTAATATGGATCAATTCAATAAACAGCTGTGCCATGAGCGCATGATACGCCCATCGTCTTGTGTGTGAGGTTTTTTGCAATAATCATAAATCGTTTCTGAGATACGGCGCAACATGTGAAAACCCCCCTTTTTTTATAAAAAAATCAATAACTCTAAAATAAAATTTTAAATCATCACCAAAAAGTATACAGATCTTTAGATTAATATAATTAAGAAGTGTGTAAGGTTTTAAGCAATAATCATAAATCGTTTTTGAGATACGGCACGACATGTGAAAACCCCCCCTTTTTTTACAAAAAACTCAATAACTCTAAAATAAATTTTGAATCATCACCAAAAAGTATACAGATCTTTAGATTAATATAACTAAGAAGTGTGTAAAGTTTTAAGCAATAATCATAAATCGTTTTTGAGATACGGCGCGACATGTGAAAAAAACACCCCCTGTTCGTTTTAGTTACAAAGTCCCGTAACTCAGAAAGTTTTAATCTTATTTTCACCAAAAAGTATACAGATCATTTGAGAATCATAAGAAACAACTATGTTAAGTTTCATGAAATTTGGATAAGTTGTTCTCAAGTTACGGTGCGACATGTGGACGCTGGACAGACAGATAGACAGACAGACTGACAGACAGACGGACGCCGGTCATTTGTATACCATAATACGTCCCATCAAAACTTTGACAGGCGTTTAAAAACAGGGCCCAAAATCCAAATTCTAAATACCAAATTAGATTCAGCAATTTGGAGCAACTTGAATACTGTGCCCAAAATCAAAAATCTAAATACACACTTAGATTCAGCATATTAAACCCCATTGAAATTGCTCAAGAAATAAGCAATGTATACAAATTATTACAAAAGAATTATTTTTGGCCCCTTTTAACTAAACCGTTACGGTCATAACCCCTAAAATCAATCCCAAACTTTATTTCACGGTATAACACCTTGTGGCACAATTAAATAGCAATAAATAGACTTGTACTCAAATTAGTGTCCAGAAACCAGAAAATCATAGTTTTTTTATCTCTAATTATTTAACAGTATGGACCATGACCCCCAAAATCATTCCCAACTTTCCTTTTGAAGTATGAAATTTGTGGTAAAATTTCATAGAGATCCATACTCTTATACACAAATTATTGTCCTGAAACATGAAAAATGTTTGTCTTTGACCCCTTTTTACTAAACAGCTATGACAACAACCCCAAAAATAAATTCCAACCTTCCTATTGTAGAATGGAACCTTGTGCTAAAATTTAATAGAGATCCATGTACTTTTACTCAAGTTGCTGTCTGTGAACCAAAAAAATAATTGTTTTTGTTAGCCCCTTTTTTGCCCCTAATTCCTAAACAGCTACTATAATAACCCCCAAATAAAGCCCAACCTTCCTATTGTGGTATGGAACCTTGTGCTAAAATTTAATAGAGATCCATACACTTATACCAAGTTATTGCCTGCGAACCAGAAAAATAGTTGTTTTTGACCCCTTTTCAACCCCTGGTTATTAAAAGGGTTTAGGCCATGACCCCCCAAAAAATCAAATTTCATACAGATCCATACACTTATACTAAAGTTATTATTGTCTGCAAACCAATTTATTTTCTATGAACCAGTAAAACTGACCTTTTTTGGCCCCTAATATCAAAACCACTAAGACAATACCATCCCCCCCCCCTCAAACAATCCCAACCATCCTTTAGTTGTATGGAACCTTGTGCAAAAATTTCAGAGAGATCCATACACTTATGATAAAGTTATTGTCTGCGAACCAATTTATTTTCTATGAACCAGTAAAACTGACCTTTTTTGGCCTCTAATTACAAAACAGAGTGGACAATAACCCCCAAAAACAATCCCAACCATCCTTTATTAGTATGGAACCTTGTGCTAAAATTTCAGAGAGATCCATACACTTATACTCAAGTTATTGTCTGTGAACCAATCCTTGGACGATGACGCAGACATCGCCATAACATGATACGGACGCAAATTTTTTGTGGTCATCAAACTGTAGGAGGAGTTATCTGGAATAGCTATATACTCATATTTGGACGGACGGACAGTTGCGGGGGCATAAAAAACTTTGTATAACACTTCTGCCACATCAGAATAACATACTTGTCTGTGTTTTAACAACTTTCATACAGACAACCAGGAACAATCAACAAAAGTACTACAGAAATCACATTGGTATATTTTATTTCATCTTTTGTTTTAAATTAAACACATTTGTTTGTATTAATTAACTCTTGTAAATATTATCCGTATAAGAATTTTTAAAATAACCATAAAATTATAAAATAATACAATACCAGTAAAAATAAAAAATCTGGAATGCAAGATAAAAACAGAACATATAAAGTGGACGGAATATGAGGATGATTGTGGATGGAATACTGTAGCGTGTCAAGAGAAAGTATGCAGTATTTTACAGTGCAATTAAAAAATACTTACACACACACAATTATATAATGAATTATCAATATATGATGAAACCCCACTAAACTGTATGTTTTCGGGACATAAAAATCATAACAAATTAAAATCGATTAAATGTAAAACATTAAAATGGTTACAATTTTGTGTGTGTAAAAGGTACCCATAATCAGAAAATGTAACACCTATATATGATTATAATTCTGTGCAACTTTAAATTATGCATGAATGCACCAGGTTTTTGTTCTTCGTAACCATTTTTAAATTAAATCCTTGAAAAATTAATAATAATACAAACGGTACAATTGTTTTAATTCAGAAGGTAAAGAACTTAATGTTAATAACTCAAATCAAATCAAATCATATATTGAAAGCTGAAAAATACCAAATTAATTATCTTCAATTTTCCATAATTTTTTCTCAGGAGGGCAGTCAAAAATCAGAAAATGTACAAAAACAACAAAAAAATTTGGCCACAAGGGAGGAGGACACCCCCCCGCCCCATCTTTTGAACTTCCTATGTATTGAAAAAGATTAAAGACAACAAATGAAATAATTTTTGTTGAAGTTTTTTTTGGAGGGAAGGGTGGATTGCAATCTTGTACAACTTCATAAGATTAATCACATGATATTTAAGATTGATATACAAAAGAGACACAAAAGTAAACATTGTCATGCTACAGTTTCATAAAGACTGCTAATTTTTAAGGGGGCATCCAACATGCAAATGAAAATATAAACCTACAGTTTGTCCTCTATGAATATTATGGAAATCATATTTTAATCTAACTTGTAACTCTCTTTATCTTTATTATGTCCTGTTAAAAGAATGACAAATTCCGGTTACATATGAAATAAATTGCTTCGCCAAGCGCAGCTGGATACCACCACAGAGGTCCAACCCTGAACAGTTGGGGCAAAAATGGACACAATATTCGCGCTTGATACAGGTCTGAATTTGGAATGTAATTAAATATTTGACACATAATAGGTTTCTGACACAGAATAACTGTAGTCGAAGAACTTAGAATTGGTTATATGATTTGAATTTATATTAAATTTTTTGCTTTTGTGCAATACACTATGCTGTTTCGAATTGACCCCCCAACCCCACAAAAAAAAATTACCCCTTTCTTTTGGCTTATGTGCAATACACTATGCTGTTGCGAATTGACCCCCCCCCCCCTCTTTTTTTTTTTGCAAAAAAAAATATTTGAAGACATTTTCTTTTTAATTTCTGAAATCTGAAATGAGAAAAAACAAATTTTATGACATACATAATCATGGCTAAAATTAATATTCCTTAATCAGCATTTTTAAATAGTAACTTCTAAAAATAAATTGACAGCTAATCACCTCAAGACAATACAACATTTCTTTATACATAATTTAAAAGCAGTGTAAGGGAGGTAATCCAAACATAACATTGTACTTTTTTTTAATTGTCCATTAACCAGGAAACCCTTGTTTTTCCCCCTTTTTTGCCCCTAATTCCTAAACGGTTTGAGCCATAACCCCCCAAAGCCAATCCTAACCCTCCCTTTGTGGTAGGGAAACTTGTGGTATAATTTCAGAGAGATCCATACACCATTCCACAAATTATTGACTGGAAACTACAAAAATACTTATTTGGGCCCTGTTTTGTCCACTAATTCCTAAACTGTTAAGATTGTAACCCCCAAAATCAATCCCAACCTTCCTTTTGTGGTTGTAAACCTTGTGTTTAAATTTCATAGATTTCTATTTAGATTTACTAAAGTTATTGTCCGGAAACCAAATGTCTTCGGATGACGCTGACACGTAATACCAATATATCACCGCAAAAATTTTTGCGGTCGTATAAAAATGTAGAATATGTGTGTAAAACATGGGTTACACATCTCAACAAAAAAGTGGGTTTCAGAAATATGAAGCATATTAAATAAGGATTAAATTAATAAATGACCACTGATATATACATACATTCTTATTTGACTTTTCAACTCAGTAAACAGCTGTACCATGAGCTTGTGATATGCAATTCATCCATATTTTAACCATTGAAGTTTTTACTGGTTGTAAGACAGTTACAACAAAAAGTCTATGGGATTACATAAACCAAAATGGAGTTTACTCTATACACTTGAAGGAAAATGAAAAAAAAAAATGAAAAAAATCCTCATGACATAAAGGTATCTTATATAAAAGGAATGAAAAAATGAGAGGTAAAATAAAAATCCTTGTTCATGATAAAAATTGTATCGGATTCTTTGAAAACTTTTTGACAAGCTTAAACTTTCCAATGTTAGTCAGTTACAAACATTTGGCTATAATGCATGGTATTCATTAATGAAACAATGTAATATTATAATTCATTTCTAAGAAATGTACCTAAATGTAAAACTTAACCACTGTTTTTCATTACAGTGACTATTATAACAGCTTAGTACTAACAATAGGACTATCGTTGATATACAATAACTGACTTCTGACAAATGCACCTAAATGCAAAATTTAACCAAACTAAGACATCTGTATCATTAAAACACACAAAAGAACATATTGCACTCGTTCAGATATTATATACATTTGATGTAAATGTGTTTGAATATGTTGACCAATAATGATCAGTTATTTTATGTTAAAAATGCAGAAAAAATAAAAAAGGCAAGACTTTTGTTCTAGAAATTAGAATTGTTTAGATCCTATCCAATCAGTAGTATCATTTCTGAATACATATATTTTACTTAACCATCTACATCTCTTTTCATGTTTCCTTCAGACATAACTGCTTTAATGATTTTATTCCCCATTAAAAACAGATTTGTTTTTCAATGCATTTTAAGGGCTCACTTATATTAGAAAAACAAAATTAAACAAATCTTATCAGGTAATCTTTAATAAGTTTCTGTCAAACCGAATCACTAAAATCTATACTTAAATTTCACAGAATTTTAGGGCTAATATTGACATGAATTTATATCACTTCCCTTTGTCTGTATAAATAATTTTGAATGTTGTCTACTTTATAGTGATATATATATATATATATAAATTTCTATCTAAATCATAAACAATAATATATATATGATCACTGGGATCTTGATAAAATCTGAATGTTCTTACCCTTTGTTTCCTTCAGTATGGTAAAATATATTTTTGATAAAATTGTGAGCCATTACTACATAGACTATCAATGAGGACATTATGCATGTGTTTTCAGCTATTTTATATAAATCAGGTATGATGTTCTAATGAATAAATATAAAACCCTTTGGGGTAATGTATACTACTCTGAAATACAAGTGCTAAATACTGTCTAGTGGATTATTTTTTTGCAGAGATTTAATTTCCCTATTTCAAAGGGCCAAACAAGTTTGATATGTTTCATTAACCCTTTTTTCTTGTCCTTGACTCTAATCTTTTTTTGAAGATCAAAATTTACACGAGGGAATATTTTTCACAATTTTTTTTAACTTAATTGAGAAATTAGCAAAAACATAAACCCCTAATAAAATTCTCCCACTTAACAGTAAAATATACACACTATGCTTAAATACTGTTACAATTCTTCTCAATACTGAACACATTCATTTAAAATCTTAAGAGATTTTGATTTTTTTTATAAATTGAATATAATTCTATGATGGTAACTATCCTTGGTTAATTTTTTAACATCAACAAAAATTTAGAGATACTAAATAATGTAGTCACTATTTCCCATGAAACAAATTAAACTAAAAAATTTACACAGTGAAGCAAATATGTCTATCTTTTTTCCTCTAGTCTAGGCAAAAAACAGTAACTTAAAGCATCTCCAGTATAAACAGTGAAACATAGCTAGAATGGCTTGCATGGTATCTATGCATAATATTAACTTATATTCCTGTTAGATGTTATATAAAGCTGTTTAATAAGAATCTAAGAATGCCACATTTTTTATCATGAACCGCATGTTGATCCTTTATAGAAAACCTTCTGTACATTATTCCTATCAATTTTGGATAAATTTGAGTCCAAATCATTAACTTCTGTAAGGTTTTGACATATTTTGCCTTGTAGTTTCAAGAGAACATTTTTAAAAACTGGCCAATCAAAAACATGAATGTCGCTGGCAGTCATTTGTAGAGGTCCTTCTATAAATTACTGAGAATTCATAAATATTCGTTGGATACCAATTTTCGTGGATTTCGTGGGAACAGGGGAACCACGAATTTAAAAGTTCAACGAATTACAAATTTTCTAAAGGAGTGTATGAAGACTTTGCCAAACCACGAAATTTAATATCCACGAAAATGCAAGTTTTTCTCAATCCACGAAAATTAGTACCCACGAAAAATAAATGAATCCACAGTATTCCTTCAAAGTTTAACTCGCATTAGCCTTATGGTTTTAGAATATAAAATGTGTTTCTCTTAAGGTTTCATTATGAGCTAAGTGCCACCAATGTATGTCACCTTGTAGATTCAGAGAAGAAATTCTTTGAAACTTGGCCAATCAAAATCAAAGATTGCCTCTAACAACAATTTTTTGTAAGATCAGAACAAAATAATGATTGTTTGAAGGGGACCTTCAATCATTCCTGCAAAATTTGGTTAAGTTTTGCCGTAAAAAAGGTTCCATAAACAATCATCCCAGTCTCATCTCATTTAATCATTTAAATGAAGACTGCGGAGGAGTTTGTGTGCACAATTTGTTGTGATGCATGGATAGAATTAAGTTAGTAATGCATGTATAGATTTTCTAAGTTATAAAGGCCATTAACTCTGAAAAATATCCTCTGATTGGCATAAACATTTCATATGCACAACTACCAGTACATTGGTGTGCAACAATCCAGTTAAATATTGTTTCCTTTCAATGTTAACTAAAAAAGTAATATCGTGCATAAATTAATGACAAAATGTGCTCACACTTGGTAAAACCAAAGGCAACGGATAAGCTTTTATTGCTGTTCTTCCTCTCCAAGTAACAGTGAGATCTTCAACAAGGTGCTAGAGCTTACAAGTTCACCAAACTTTTGAAATAGACTGAAAAATACATCAATCACCCTGAAAAAAGGTGAGACATAATTTTTTGTCTTTTCATGGAAATTGGTAACCAATAAAATTAATTGTCATTCAACAAAAACTTAAATGCAAAAAAAAGAAACTGAAAATAAAATTCTTTTCACAACAGTATAACAATCGAGACTGTGACTATAGGTCTGATAAAAAACAAAATATAGATCCAAGCAAAATGTAAGTTTTTGAATCTAAATAACAAAAATTCTAATAAAACTAAATATAGTTTAAAATTAATAATTGAACAAATCACAACAATGTCATACACTGTGCAAAACTTACACTACAAGGCAATAATTATTAATGTGTATATGAAAATAAGCAATAAAATCAAACACTTTTGCCTTTTGAAGACAAAAGTTATTCTTTATATAAATAAATATACTTCTTACATTTTAGTTTGAACTCTATCTCCCAAAATATAAGAAAGCACCTCATAAATATCTTACATTCACAATAAAATGAATCCAAATACTGTGTCAGCACTTCTCTATGAGGATCTGACAACACTCCATCCTACTTTCTGTGCTGATAACTTTTGTATCAACCAATGAAATGTCTGCCTCTAAATTTTTGAAGGTGTGTATCAATACAATAAAACCTAAAGATCCCGAAAGGTTGTTTAAAAAAAATAAGAATGGAGCGTTATTTGATCCTTGTAAGCGAAGGGGCGACACAAAAATCTATACTTTTATCAGATTGCAAATAAATAAAACATACAAAAACCAAACACTGTGATTCAATTCAAGATATACCTAGAAATTAGAATTAACAGTTAAAATTAATTTCATGGAACAACAAATCACTTTATTTACATTAAAAACAACAAATAAATGAACTTTAAAAAGGCAAGTTTTACAGTAATAATAAGCAAATTGAAACAAACTTTTTTTCAAAAATACATTTTTATTACCATAGCACAGGTACATGGTGTATAGATTTCAATAAAATTATTATTGAGGCTAGTTTCTCTTTGTTGATAAATTTTAAACATGGATCTGAGAACCTTCTGGTTTCTTTATGTAGATTACTTAATTGCTCTACAAGGAAATACATTACTTGCTCTTACACAGCCTACAATCCCAATCTATTATGATGCATGTGAATGGTTAAATTGCAGATTTTAGTACTCAATGATAACATAGTAATTGTTTATAAATTTCTATTTAGCTAATGATCAACTGGGACCTTTCTCTTGCTGATGAATGACTGGATCCTTGCTCCTGCTGATGACAGGGAGGTAATATATCGGTTATTGTCTAGTTGATAAGTGGTAGGCAGGATAATGGTGAATTGATGAAAACTGTATCTGGTGATAAACCAACTCCATATACAGACAGTAACCCATGATGTACCCTATAAGCATAAAATAAAGGTATCATTGTAAAAACATCTGAACATTTAATAATACTTGTTAACAATCTTCGGCAATATATGTACAATAAATAAACCTGTTGTACAGACATATTATAAGAAACTCTGACCAGAAAAATAATCACATCCTGATTTTGCAGATATGACAAGAAAGCAAATCAAATTAACTTTTTACTGATTTTTGAGATTATAGCTCTAGATCAGAGCATTAGGACTGGACTGTTGTGGTGACATGCAAAGATTGCTTATTCCATCTTGAACAATTATTTGACTTTTCAATATTTGTTCATGTTTACAGGGCTTCAGAATTCCCCGTTTCCAGGGGAAAGTAAAAAAATCGTCGGGTAAACGAAAACACAGGTACCAGTTTCCAGTCGAATAAGTAAATCGTCTTTACGTGGTACTTTCTGGTGTGTCATATTCATGTTTGACAAAGTCGGTTATGGGATAAAATCTAATTTAGAAACTAGTTTCCTGAAGTAATCACTTGTTTCCTTGCGTTTACAACGGTAGTTAGTTATTATCAGTGAACAGTAATGGAGGTCATGAAGCCATGAGTTTGCATAAATATTTTATCTCCAACGATTCATCAAAGAAACGGAAATTTTTAGACCTAAACAGTAATGTATGTTTAGAAATAAAGTTGTTTATGTTTTTTAATTGTACATATATCAAGCTTTTTTTCAGACTTTAAAAAAAAATAAGAACAGGAAAGTGAAAACTGATGCGGGAAAGTAAAATTGTAAGATAACTTTCCCATGGGTAAAAAAAAGAATTCAGAAGCCCTTGTTTAATGCTTGTTGTAGAATTTCCAGTTCGTCACAAAGTAAGCTGATAACACATACCTAAAACTCAACAATGTGTCATCACATATCTCATTATCAATATTCCATACAGTCTGGATTTTGGATTCCTCTTTAATCCTTTTCTTTTCTTCCTTTTTCAGCACTTTCTTTTTCCTTCTCCATCTCTCCTCATCAGCAAAAGTTTGTCGATACTGAAGTCCTACAAGTCGTTGATCCTGTGGAGCACTGTTTACAAGTACATTGTCTTGTCTCTTATATATGTTGTTGTTTTTATGCTCAGAGCCCTATAACATTGAGATACAAACACTTTAATATTCATGACTTAATACATACAGTCAAAATAGTTCCAAATGATGTTTTAACAGATCTAATCTGAGAACACTGATAACACATGGACAGAACCGTTAAAATTAAAGTGAGATGATTTCAAAAGATAGACTGATTTCACAATATAGCAGCTATTAGAGTACCGTATTTAGCTGTGTATAGTACACAGTTGTGTATAATACCCTTTTCATCCCTATAAAAACGTGAAAAAAAGTTTAAAAAATAACGAAAAAGTAAAAAGAAAAAAAACATAAAAAAATATAAAAAAAATATAGAAAGGCAAAAAAGAAAATTAAAATTAAAAAAAAAAGTAATTAAATTAAAAACCAATTGTTCAGAGAACAATTGAAGGTCTTTCCACATCAATTTTTTAAATGATTGATAAGAAGCTACTTCCGGTTTACTCAAAGTTACTATTGGCATCCAAGCATAGGTTTCTTCATACTGATTAAATAAATATATGGGTTCTCTATTTTTTTCCTAAAAGAAGGGAGATAATTTGCTACTTCCGGTTTAAAAAATGTCACTTCCGGTCTCATATGATAGCTTTATTCACACTGATTAAAAAAATATATGGTTTCTATACACTTTTGCCTGTAATGTTGGAGATATTTAGCTACTTTTGGTTTATTGAAGGTCACTTCCTGTCTCAAATGATAGGTTTATGTATGCCTAATTAAACAAGAGGCTCTCAAGAGCCTGAATCGCTTACCTGTAATTTTTTGCTTAAATCTTTCATCAATGATTATTTTTAATTTTCAATATATATTAATGAGTAACTTAAAAATGCCATTTAAATCTTCTTTGTATCTGTCGTATTTTCTTCAAAAGCAAAAAAATGCATTTTACCCCTATGTTCCATTTTAGCCATAGTGGCTATGTTTCTTGACATACAAGGAAATAAAATACAAAATTTATACTAGATACTCTGAAACTCATTGATTCAGCAGTTTCAAAGGAGAAGATTTTTTAAAGTAAGCAAACTAGATGAACAAATTGTGAAAAATTGTCTTTAAAGGGCAATACCTCCGTAAGGGGTCAATTGACAATTTTGGTCATAAAATTTATTTGCAGATCTTACTTTGCTGAACATTTTTGCTGTTTACAGTTTGTCTTTATCAAAAATAATATTCAAGATAACAAAAAACTGCAAAATTTCCTTAAAATTACCAATTCGGAAAGGTGAGCTAAAAATACATAGTTTCTATGTACTTTTCCATGAATTAAGTGCAAAAATGGCTACTTCCGGTTGATAATTTTCAAGGTCATATGTTGCCCAACATTTTGCAAAAGACCTTATGGCTTTGTCATGTACCAAGTTGGAGTAATAATCAATTAACCTTAAATTTAACCATTTTATGGAGAATAACTCCTATAAGATGTCACTGAATTGTTTCAGACCAAATGTATCATATCTTCATCACAATGAGGCAAATATTTTGCACTAGTTCTTTTATATATATCTTTAAAAGTGACAGAGGAGATCATAAAACAAGGAAAAGTCGAAATTTAGAATATGACCTTGATCTCTGTTTCATTTTAGTGAACCAAGAACCTCAAACCAAAACACCTTAGGTCTCTATCACTTACCATTCATGCTATACATTAATGTATCACTTATGTCAAATACAGAAAGGGAAATAACTCTCATATGGAGTCTTAGTGTCGCTTTGGTCAAAATTGAACAAATTATCCTGAGGATATAACGAGCAATTTGGTAAAATAAATTTGTCGATTTCTTTTACCGTTATGGAGGAGATGCACAAACAACAAAAACAGTGTTTGGGGAGATAACTCTTACAATAAAAAGTCTTCGCCTAAAAAGGGTCAATTTTAAAAGCGCAATAACGGTTCAATATCATATGCAAAATATTTAAGTAACAACTTGTGAAACAAAATTACACGCAAGAAACAAATTTGGCGGAAGCAGAAAAAAAATAATCACAACAAATACAATTGTTCTTTCCACAGAAAAGTGTATAAAGTAACCTATCAGATGATACCGGATGTGAAATTTTTTAAACCAGAAGTGGCAATTTATCTCCCTTATTTCAAACAAAAGTATATAGAAACCATATATTTTTTGAATCTGTGTGACATAAGCTATCATATGAGACCTGAAGTGACATTTTCTAAACCGGAAGTAGCAAAATTATCTCCCTCATTTCAGACAAAATCATATAGAATCCATATATTTTTTTAATCAGTATCATGAAATCTGTTCCAATAATTACTTTGAGTAAACCAGGTAGCTTCTTATTATTTAGAAATTTAATGTGGAAAGACCTTCAATTGTTCTCTGAACAATTGGTTTTAAATTATTCAATTCTTTTGTTTTTTTAAGTTATAGACACTCACTGTACGACTTCCAGTTGGGGATACATCATCAACTTCATCATCTTCATCAGTATCATCCAGATCATCAAGATCTTCTACACTGTCTGCTCTACGTGGTGATGGGGTGTGGGTGCTTCCATTTTCGCCATCAATTATAAACGCATCACCTGACTTAATTCCTTGAATAGACATTCTATGTTTTATGGACTTCATTCGATCCTCCACTTCATTATATTTAGTATCATTATAGTTCCAACCCATTGGATATCTAGGCTTAAATCTGACTTCTTTTACCCTATGTACCTCCACAAATGGAAAATCTAACTGTAAAAAAAATTTCATTAATAAAACCTGAAAACTTGTCTAAAATTCCACACATCAATTTCATTCATATTCATATGGATTTTCAAATGTAAATTGTTACATACAGATTTCTTAATTGTAAAAAAGGTAGCCACACACAGTATTGTCTAATCTGAGTAAAAGATTATGAAAGTTAACTGTTGTGACTTTGACTTTTGTCTACATGTCCGTGATTATGCGATACAGTGTTAACGCTGTTTCCCGTATTTCACGAGAGGAGAGAAATGTTTAGATGGGACTGTTGATGAATGAACAGAATAGCTGGAATGGTGTGAACTGTCGTAGTGTATGAAGTGTGTTTTGTATTTGATATGAACTTTGTAAGATCTGTATGATACATGCAGTGTGAATAAATTGTGTTATTTTCTACAAAGATGGTATTTATTTAAAAATATGAATGCTCGGAATTCTACGTTTACAACACTAATCATTGCTAATGTTAATATACAACTGTAACACATTGATTCTAGTTGTAACTAACTGTGTGTACCCTCTTTAAATAAAGAATTTATTATTTTTATTATTATTATTATTCAGGAACACTAAACAAGTGTATATCTAAATTGTGTCACTGAATGCAGTACTGTACACGACACAGAATGTGAATTGTGTATCAATGAACGCATGGATCGATGCAAAGTAAAAAGGATAAGACAGCATTTCCTTAGGAATGATAGGACTCTCCATGAAAAGTAGATCAATTGGAATATAACATGAACTTGACCTGCAACTCACTTTTATACACTAATGAACCAAAAAATGTGCATATTATCTAAAGACATAACACAAGTCAGTAATAGTCTAATTCTTGATTTTGATTTTTCTGTGAACCTAGAATGTAAATGAAGGACCTTAATATATTCCCATTCCTACCTTATGGGTTTATATGAGAATTTTACTTCTGTAAAGAAAGGTTTACACAGTGATTTTCCATCCGATTTTTTACCTATAATGTCGTTTCAACAAAAATCAAACCATGTTTACACTAAAATCAGATGTTGTTTGGTTAATCAAATGGAAAACGGTATCTTGTGAACAGTACACTGTACGATTTATTTAGGCAACAGGATCATATTGGATTGAAAATCAGATGTAAAATCTAACTGTGTAAACGTACCTTAACAATATATATATCAAGAAAAAGAAAGAATCATTAAAAAAATGATCAATAATATTTTATGAAAAACTTGTACTTTTGTTATTGAATATAAATATCTATTTCTGATTTCTTCAATTAAATTTATTTACTGATATACTTTTCACTAACTATTATAATGTAATATTTACTTGATTTTTATGGTTTCCGTGACGTTTCAGATATCTTATAAAATCTCTTCGAGAGCAGTCTTTAACTAAAACTAACTCCATAGCACCATCAGATAAATGAGTAAATTTACTGAGACCTTCAGGAGCCACCTCACAATTGCCTGGTATACAATATAGCCCAACATGATAGTAACTCCCCTTTGAGGCTTTCCATGGATTGTCTTCTAATACTTCTTCTGAGAGATTTTCAGTATCACTTAAACCTTGATAGATTAATATGTGAATAATTAATAATACATGTATAACATTTGTTGCAATGAAATACTTTGATTTCTCAGTCAAATCAAATGTAAATGAAATCCTGTAATTTCTTTCCTTTGATATCATACAACAATAGACGATGTTAAGACGTCAAATAATCATTGTCAGTGAAGTTGCATCAACTCAAAGTGAGGAAGTGTGGAAAAAAAATATAGCTTCTTCCATTTTCTACTTTATTTACATTAAAAGTCAATGTTATAAAATAAATAACAAATCCAAGAACTTAATAATTGAAAATTATACAACTTGTGATCGATCAACAGTGATAATTCCGTCATGAGATATGCACATTCGTGAATTAGTATGTTGTTTGGCTACTCGATGATTTTTTTTCCTAATTTGAATTCTTGGGTTAGTTATTCTATAATTCATGTAATTTCCTTCATATAAACTATTTCAAAATAAAGTTGGTCAATGTGCTAGGACTTTTTCCTACTGTACAGAATTTAAAGTTTTCAATGCTATGTTGCAATGTTTGTGAACATCTTCTCTTTGTCATTTCTTACTTTGATTATTTATTGTCCCTTTGGTATCATCTTATTGTTTAATATCTTTTCAATAATTTTATCAGTATATTGCTTTTCAAAGTTGTATTATTTTAATGACGATTCAAGCGTCACCTTTTTTAGAATTTCCACTTAATTAACTCTTATATAACAAATATTCATTTCATTATGTCATGTATTCTCTGTATGAAAGATGAGGTTAGATAAAGTGAATAATCACAGAGGTACTAACCATTATCACTTGATATAGTTACTGAGCTACTCAATATTAAAATCAGTACTTTTATTCCTGGAATTAGTTCCTGCAATACTTACTATTAAAATCGTTACTATTATTACTAGAATTAGTTCCTGAGATACTTACTATTAAAATCATTACTATTATTACTAGAATTAGTTCCTGCGATACTTAGTATTAAAATCATTACTATTATTACTAGAATTAGTTCCTGAGATACTTACTATTAAAATCATTACTATTATTACTAGAAATAGTTCCTGCGATACTTACTATTAAAATCATTACTATTATTACTAGAATTAGTTCCCGAGATACTATTAAAATCGTTACTATTATTACTAGAATTAGTTCCTGCGATACTTACTATTAAAATCATTACGATTATGACTAGAATTAGTTCCTGAGATACTTACTATTAAAATCGTTACTTTTATTACTAGAATTAGTTCCTGCGATACTTACTATTAAAATCATTACGATTATTACTAGAATGAGTTCCTGAGATACTTACTATTAAAATCTGTACTTTTATTACTAGAATTAGTTCCTGCGATACTTACTATTAAAATCATTACTATTGCTACTAGAATTAAATGGTTGTACTATGCATTCCTCAACTACATCAGATGTATTGTCATCTTGCTTACTGGCATCTATAGGTACACACACATCACATCTGGTTAAATACAAAATAAATCAAATAAGGTTAAGAATTGTATTCTTTCTAATTCTTTAAATTATATGTAAAGTCTTAAAGTTTGTCTCTTCTTCAAGTAATCTCAATGTTAACATGTAAATCTAGACATAATTTACATATGCATGTCCCAGAGAGGTTTTAACTGTGAAAAGATACAACATTATGCAAAATTAAATCCACTTACAAAACAAGTTGCAAAGTGATATAAACTATGAGGTTAAATTTTTGATAAAACAAATATGATCTGTTTATATTGCAAATATTGAATCCAAATGGCAATATCTAAACATATAAACTGTGCAAAACATTCAAAGTCAATGAACTATGACTTAAGGTGCAGGACCAAATAATCTCAATGGATATGAGAAATGCCAAGGCCAACATTAAAAATATCTTTGTTTCCCCTTCCAGGCTGAGGTTTTCGGGATATTGGTAGGTAGGTAGGCAAATTATTTTATTTTATTCCTCTATATTGAATTTGTACAAAATTCAAAGTAGATAGATTTTAAAGCATGATTCAGACCATTTTTACTCAAAAGATATAAACAATTTTATCCTTTATACAGGAACAGAGGTTAAAGACCAAGCAAATCAAGATGCACTCAGTGGGTTGAAAGATGCTTCAGTTTTTTTTATTAAAGATACCACATCATTGAATTGTTCTGCTGCAAATTAATTGGATTGTATTGTTCAGTTTCAGAGAATTTTTATCTAATGCCAAGGCATATTTCTATTCAATACAGATTTATATATATATATCATTTAATATTTTCTAAACCATTTTTTTCTTAATTCTAAATAAAAGTTTTATATGTTAATGTACTTTAAAAATTTGCCACATTGATCACCCTTGCAGACACACAAATCGTGTGACCAGCCATTTTGTTTGTTTTTCTTGATTCCGGATCATTTAGACGCTTCAATGCAAAAATGTCCTTGAATTAAAACGCTCGAAGACTACATCATAGGAAATTATCACCAAAATCCAAAATAGCGAAAAAAAAAAAAAATAAAATATTGGACCTGAAAGGCCAATAAAAATTTTCGGGTCGCAGTGATTTTATCGGGTGGGTCGTGGCAGGGGAAACAAACAATATTTTATTTTTGGCCCAATGCTTATTAAACTGCATACCAAATACCATTGACATCATAAGTGGTTCCCTAAACACAAATTTTAACTTGTAAAAATGTAATAGTTTCTAAGTCAATGAACCTTGATAGGGGTGGGGCCAAATAATCTCCATGGAAAAGAAGACTTGCAAATGCTAGTACTATCATTGACTTAACATTAGTGGTTCCTACTAAACTGATCTAATCACAAAATTAACATGTAAACTACGAAAAACATTCAAATTCAGTCCATCTCATAAAAAATTCACACACATTATTTTCCTTTGAATGCTAATACTTACCCTGTACGACATACATTATAATTCTGTTCAACAGGTAGAGGGTCTGCAGGGAGATATTCTATATCACATTCATACATTCTGTTATGTAAAGCAAATGAAATTAGTGTAGCTAATGAGTTGTGTCAAATCTAATAACTAAATTTTCAATAAGTTCATAAGACCATATATATTAAATTGAAAATCTTATAGTTTCCATTACTCCAGGAGTAAGAATTAAAGACTTCTTGTTTCAGGGATTAGCTTGCAAGACTAAACAGAAGACAAAACATTTTAATTTTTTTTACATTGTTTAAAATTTTCAATATTTCTATATAACCATATCTTCTCCAACTTTCAAAAAAGACAAATTGTTTCTAGCAATGAGGTCAAAATATTTATTGGAGAGGAAATTTTGTTAAAGCATTTACAGTGTTATAAGCAACCAAGTCATTTTCAAACAAAAATAAAACTTTCAAATTGTACATGGCTCTCTTAACTGGAAGAAGGCTGTTACATATTTTGCACTTATTTTATACAGTGTATGATACCGAGTTATTAGCATGAGGACGTATGACTAGGGCAACTTTATGGTTATTATATATGCAAAACCAAATGTTTTTTTTTAACAAATATGTGATAATCGATGATACTATGCAGTCCTAAACAGTGAAATGTGCATTCTTTAGATATCATCCAAATTTGTACAATTATAAAACCTACCTGAATTTAGATTTACTAAGTGCTTTAACTACTGCTGCATCTAATCCTTTACTACCAAGTCCTACACGGTTATATTTTTTGGCTAATTTGAGAACATTTCCAGCAAAGCCATACTGGCATATAAAACCCCATTGTAAAAATTTATCTTTGTGGAAAATTGAGACAACATCTACAGCAGCTGTTCTACCTGTAATGAAAAATCAGATTTTCAATCTTACTATGATTCATTTATAATCAACATGTTTTCAAGGTATCTAATTAAAACTGGAAATGATACGAGTTTTTTCTGAGTAGACAGTCTTGCTAAAGTTGTTTAATTTGTTTACAAAAAACTAGGGTAGATAATTTATAAAAAAAAAAATCATAGACTTATACATATTTTTTTGGCATGAAATCATTTTAACATCAGGATCAATAAAAAGTAAAATAACAAAAATACCCATCATGCCTATGTAGTCAATGTTCAGTCTCCCTTATGAGACTTGTTAATATGTTAATAAACATGTAATCTGTCTTATTACCTCTTTATTTATAGCCAGAGAAGGGGGAAATGATGTATTTTCAAGGTCGTGAATTTAACTTTTTTGTATCCTGTCAATTAGAATAGTTACCAATGTACCAAACTCCAAGGAAAATTCAAAACGGAAAGTCCCTTATCCAATGGCAAAATCAAAAGCTCAAACACATCAAACGAATGGAAAACAAACTGTCATATTCCTGACTTGGTACAGGCATTTCCTGATGTAGAAAAATGGAGGATTAAACCTGGCTTTATAGCTAGCTAAACCTCTCACTTGTATGACAGTTGCATATAATTCCATTATATTGACAACAATGTGTGAGTAAAACAAACAGACATAATAGGTAAAAATGCCCAAAATTGTGGTACAGCATTCAACATTGTGTTATAATCTTAATCGCTATAAAAACAAACAACTATATCAACAAAGAAAAACAAGAATGGCATATAGACACTCTATAGACAAGCACATAAGAAAAAATGAAAGACAAAAATACAAAAAATGGCCATAGCACAATAACACAATGGCAGGATGTATAAATATGGAGCCACGCCAAAAGGATATTATCAAAAATGGACTAAACAGTAAAGGGTAAAAATATACAAAGCAAATGAAAAGAACACTATAACATGTAATTAAGATGATAAACAACGTCAGTACCTAGAATCTATACTTCAAGACCATCCTGTATAATTTGTGAAGTTGATACAGAATATTTATCAACAAGGTCTTGGTATCTTGCGATGAACTTTTTTAGAAAAAGAAAAGAGATCTTAGATGTTTTGCATTTTATCTGGGACATAAATGATTATTGTCTAACAAAACATTAAAAGTCATATCAAAACTACTGAAATTTTGGAATGTATTTTTTTTATCGGATATATCATCATAACTTTCAGCTATCCAAATGAATATGGCAGAATAATGGGGAAAACTGTGCTGCTTATACCAAAAGAAGTTAATATTTATATTCTTTCATATGGGCCCTTTCATATCTAACAGAAGTTTCCAGGTATTAATAAAACTAGATGTATTGGAACAACACGAATGGCCCCGCTCTCAAAAAAAGCTTGAAGCCATTTTTAGAAGTAGAAATTTGAAAATGAAAGTCTGTATAACTGTTTTTTTCACAAAAGTCCAGACTGTTATTTCAGCAAAAATCAGCAGAGCTGAAACAAATATAAACTTGATCTATAACTTATCATAGTAGATTCACATACAAAAATTCAGCTCAATATGTGAAGGTGAGTAGAAAAAGTCTGTAGAACTGTTCAAATAGGAATAACGGATAAGAGTAAAACTATATGGCCCCAACCACTTTGTGGCAGGGCCATAAAAATATAATAAACTAAATGTTTCAAACAATGACACATGCAGCACTTACAGGTACAAAAGCTATTGAATTAAATCTTTATGTAAAAATGCTTGAACTTTTTTTTCTAAGCTGTTTTACCCCCACTGTTGTTCAAAAGATTTACACAAAAAGTTTTCAAAAGAATAAAAAACAAGAAAGTTTGCTGATAAAATGGAGTAACTTTTAAACTTTGATTTAATTCAGACCATTTGTTTTTATGAAGAAAAAATATTGTATTTGACCTTAATATGACAACTTACCTAGTATTATATTAATTGCAGCACTGACTGGATCTAACTGACCTAATACTGATTTAGCTGCCTGATTTGTGGTTCCTGAAAATTACAATTAATTTCACCATCAATAAAAAAAATACTGTTCCCAAAAGTTATTATTTACAAGATAAAAATTTCATTTCATTAATTTTCAAATTATGTCAGTGAAAAAAGAAATGTTGTATGATCTTATATGATTAGAGATAATGATGATTGAACAGAACTAGTAAACATATGAATATTATCCTTCTAGATACCTTATTACTAAACAAGAGTGCACATGCTGAAATGTCTCACCTGTTTTACTGACCATTGATTTTATGTTGAAAGTCGTAAAGATAAAGGTTTTACTACAAGTATCACATAAACTTAACATTTTAAAGGACAATGAGGTCAAGGTCAGATAAAAACTGTCACACAGACATGTACACCTTACAATTATTCCATACACCAAATATAGTTGAACCATTGCTTATGGTAATTGAAAAACAGACCAAAACACAAAAACTTAACGTTAACCAATGAACCATGAAAATGAGGTCAAGATCAGATGATACTGGCTAGACAGACATGTACACCTTACAATCATTCCATACACCAAATATAGTTGACCTATTGCTTACAGTACTTAAAAAAACAGACCAAAACACTAAAAATTAACAATGACCAACGAACCATGAAAATGAGGTCAAGGTCAGATGAAACCTGCCAATCTGACATGTACCCTTTACAATCATTCCATACACCACATATATATATAGTTGACCTGCTGCTTGTAGTATCTGAGAAATGGACCTAATCACGTAACTATAACCTTGATCACTGATCCATGAATTGAGGTCGTGGTCAGGTTAACCGACGGACATGCAGACGTTGCAAGGAACCCATATACCAAATATAGTTATCCTATTTATACTCATTATAAGTGAGAAATTCACATGACAAAAAAAAATGATAATAATATAATTCACTTTTACAATTTTTTAAAAATAATAATAAAACAGAGTTCTAATTGATCAAATTAAATTTGTTGAAAATTTTGCAAGTATTGTACACATGAGTGCACTTATGAATCTGGAAAGATGCACAGAATGAATGCCCTGTATTACTATATTCCCTGCAACACATTGCACAGTGGCAATCACAGAAGCACCATAGGTGCATAAGCAGAGTTACAATCTTTATAGGTCTGTAGCAAAATAAACATTTTTTGTTGAGTACATTTGAGCTGTAAAGTCTGCTGACAATTATTGTCAAATGGTAGGTGAAACGATTTGCCCAAATTTCAATCTATTAACTGATGCTATAACTTTGACCTTTGAAAAATCTGAAGTAAATTTCACTGGAGGACAATACAATACAATCTTAGATATAATCTTTTTGGGAGTGAATACATTGGTCTGGTCTGTTTATTACCCACCTGTTGGGATAATTCCCAATGGAATATGACATCTTGCTGGCGTCAATCCATTTTTGAGATCTATATGTTTATTAGCTTGGATTTTATTTAATAATGCTGTGGTCAATTTACTAACAGTACCATCTCCACCAACACAACAAATACTATAAAAGAAATATTACTTTATAAAAAGCATTAGACAACAAAATTTCCTATAAAAATATGTTTACATGGTCTCCTTGCAGTCAGGATTCTACTTCGTCAAAATTATCTCCCCATTACGCCAGTTCATTTTTACAATCGTAAAAATGGAAGCCATTGTAGGGATGACGCGCTGCCAATTTAGCTCTTGAAAACCGATAAATTTATCCGCATAGCACCATTACGATCCTTATATGCCAGTTGTATTTTAAAAGACAAATGTATCTACTAGCTAACGAACATCAGTTAGTGTACTTGTCTGCATTCAGTCAACTTAAAACTATTGTCTGATCGGTTGTCAGGTGGAATTTTCGAAAATTCATAAACATTTAAAAAAATTCTAATTCAATATTTCGTGGAAGGGCAGACTAAAAATTTTCAGTGGTTGAAGACTATAAACCCTAGATATCACACACAAAAAATGAAGTTTTTTCGAAGATATGCATTTTTAAGATCCAACTTAAAAGTCTGTCATCAACTTTTAGTAAAAATTTGCTATTCGAACACACCTACTCTGCTTTTATGATTCATTAGAAAGGTATTTCACTTGACCTATATATTTCATTTTTTTAGTACTGTGAATTTTCGATGTTATAAAGTCAACCTGTAGCCTTGATATATAAAAATGATAGAATCTGAAGCGAGATGATGTATCAAATACTTTTGCTTTTTACGTTTTCAAGACAAAATATTCAACTCAAACACGCCCTAACATAAAAAGGTGCACTCGATTTTCTCTTTTCGATGCAATTGTTGCCCATTTTTTGGAATTTTTTCTTGAGTCACATAATGGAAGGGCAGAAACGAAAATTAAGGAACAAATAGATTGATATGTCTTCCGTCCGTGGTAATTTTTTTTAAAAATCAGAGGTTATGCATTTTTTAGATCCAACTTAATAGACACCCATGTCGTCGACTTGATATCTAATTGTTCTGCTTAATTATGTAATAGATAAATTGAAAACTTATGCAAATTGTGTTTTTATGATAAAATATTTCGTAATTTAGCAAAAAACTGTCATTTTATTTGTTTCTATTAACTTTTAAAATTTATGTTACTACAGTAAACATTACAGTACGCATTTATCGCCTTCTCTAACAAAGAGCTTCGATTCTTTTGTTCTATTTCAACTGGGTTTCCGCCTGCTTGTTATACCATTGATTATAATAGCTCAAAATTATGTATAAACTACCGTAATTCCATTTTCAAACTATGTAGTGATGTGTATCTATAAGAATGTTCCAAACACATTTCTTCTTTACACTATAAAGGTTAAAAGTCACAACTTACCAATCATACTGATCTAATTCTAGATGTATCATTTCCTGTTTCACATATTCATTATGCTGTATCTCTGTGAAGAAAAAAAACATGAAATGTACGCATTCAAATGTAACAGAACTGGTCCAAGAATAAATTGTCCATAAATAACTCTCTTACATTAGAAACTTGATTTCTATGCTTCCAGCATGCATTTGGGTCATCATTTTCAAAATATATATATTCGTTAAGGAGCATGAAACTAAACTTAATATGAGTGGACTTTGGTAGCTTTAAATTCCCAGCCTTATAATTGTTCTTAAACAGAAATAACGAAAGAAATATATTTTAAGCTAATTTTTTTTTATTGGAAATCCACCCTGCAGAGCATTGTCCCATTTTACTAATTTCAAAGCAAAAATTATGATAACACTTCAAGCTTTTGTGCCACAAGTTAAATTCAGCTGTATAAACAATTGTTATTACTTATTAAAATGATGTAACATATACCTGTAGAATCTACAATTAAATTAGCTGCTTCAAACAGATGCTGTATTTTCTGTTTGTAGATATTATTACTGTTATGTGGTCCTGCATGACTTTGTATATATAACTTCATTGATTTAGGTCGATCTTTTATTGCTGAAAATGAAACAGAAATCTTTAACCTGTAAGTCTTATTAAGCTTGAAGTGCAAAATACTTGTGTAAAATTCAAATTTTTGTAATGGATTCAGTTTGGAGTTGTTTTTATTGGCAATAAATTTGAGAATGGAAATGGGGAATATGTCAAAGAGACAACAACCCGACCAAAGAGCAGACAACAGCCGAATACATGTATCAGCTAAAGAATGATTGAAGATGGAGTACTGAGCTATCTAAAAATGATAGGATTCATAGCATTCAGGCAGTTTGTGTTACTCTACATGTTCAATAAAAACTGTTTATGTCACCGTACAATTTTGACAACTTTATGATCAAAATATGCTTTGTTTTGTTCATTAGGGTACTATTTCGATTTTCAGGGAAATAAATATATCACTGCATTAAACTGTGATTAAAATCATCCCTAAAAATGTTTGATGCATTTATTGCAGTATAAATATATTTTCCCTTTCTAGTTGTGCATCAACAATTGATAATTACCTGTGTGCTCAGTTGAATTTGTCAGCTGCTATTTTTCAAAAAGAAACTACAGATCAGACAAACTATGTGAATATATATACTGCTCATGATCAAAAGACAACAAATTATCCTCCAAGTAAAATATTTATGTTATAACCTTACACTGGCTTACAACAATACCAAACTCCAAGGAAATTATAAAGACTGCAAAACAAGCATAATTGTCAGCTATATGTATCTCTTAAATATCTGGGACATCACAAGTATCAAATTTATAAGGGATTTTTAAGGAATATATATGCTAAATCAAAAACACATTTGGTGTCCATCCCTTTAACCTAAGGTGTCATAATTTAAGTCTCCCCAGGATGTCATGATTTCTCCCTTTTTGAATGCTAGGAAGAAGTCAACTCTCTCTTTCATTTAAAGTGTTTTTACCCATGACCATTACTGAAAAGTTCCAGATATACTCTGTCTGTTGTGTCTTTCTACTAAATACTTGCAAAATAAACTTTTGAATTATAAAATCCTGATTTTCTGTAATTCTTACCATCTAAATAATCTGTTATTTTCTCACAATATTCTTTACAAATTTTTTCACTTGGATGTTCCAGTTCTATAATTCTTTCCTTTAAATTATTTGGACCAAAGACTTGAAAGGCATAAATAGTAAAACCTTGACACATGCCCTCTCCTTCATGTTGTGCTGTTGTTTTACGACGTTTTATCTTTACACCTAGAATATCCTCGAGAGGTAAAACCTCCTCAGCAACACCCTTTTTCTTTTTAAAAAGTCCCTTTGATCTCACACCTGCAATTCAATCATGAAAAAATGAAAATATACCGGTAAATAAATTGGAAGTACTAGTATACACTTTTATAGTTTCTTTACTTGTATGCATTTTAATTATCATTTTTACTCTTTCAAAATTTGCCCTCTTCTTTGCAGTTCATTTATTTTATAATAAAGGTAGTAATAGATATGTTTATACATTTTGTTTGTAAATACCTGTGAACTCCCTGTGTACATGTACATAATATTTTAATGACTTATTTCCGTGGAATTTTTATGAAAAGAAATGATGATTTACAGTCCATTCAGGCAGTGAGGCAACTGCCTCAACAAACTTTTGAACAAAGAAGTTTCAAGAAGATTAAATAGAGACAAGTTTATTCCAAAATAAAGTGAATATGGTTACAAGCATTCGACAACTCTACCCTTTATATTTTTGTATTAATAAACTGGAATATGTGTAATATGTATTATAATGGGAAGAACTATGAAGTGTGCCTCATACCAATACAGGAAATAAAGAAGGAATGAAATATGACAATCCCTGATTTCTCCCATGTATTTGAAAGTAAAACCCATGCTTTAGAAGGGAGTCCGTTTGGCTGTGTGTGATGGATGTATAAATACACATCCTTGTCCGGTCAAAATGGGGATGTTACATGTAATGCATCTTGTAGGGAGAGTGTCACGTTAAAGCACACTTGCAACCACTTTTTCAGGGGTCGTAGGTGAGCTATTGCAAGGTCAAAGTACTGCCACTGTCTACATTATTTCCTCCTTATTCAGTAACAGTAGAAACTCCCGTCCTTCATCCTAAACTAGTCGACCCATTTTGTAAATTTGTTCTCCTTGAGTGATTATGCATGGAATATTTTTCCTAAGAAGTTTATCAAACAACTATCAATCGATCACACCTGTATAAAAATTGACTTTAGGCATCTGCAAATGCTGAAAACTCTTTTGCGACGTAAGTTTCGTCTATAAACCAACAACTCTTTAAGACCCATCGCAATCTTATGTTGCGCTGATATCTTAACTCCAAAGCTTCAATCGTTTGCCTAGGGAGTAAGCTATGCCACTGGATAATTGTTTGGATAATAGAGGGACTACAGTCAAACTTGTCTTAAGCAGTCACTCTTGGGAAGTATCAAAAGTGGCTGCTCAAGAGAGATGACCTTTTAAACAAGGTTCCGACATCATCCGCGGACAGGGTTTCGGGCAAATTGTAATAGTGTTTTCAATTGGTAGAGATATCTTTCTTGCGTCAGTGAAATAAAAATAAATGGCGGATTCCAGCGCTGTAAATTTGTAGAAAACAATTAAAATATGTATGTATTCGTGGAGAAATAAGTCGATAATATGATTTTTAATGGAAATGTAAAGGTGTGAACACAAGGAAATCACTTATGCACCTCCTACTGCTCGATCTCTGTTGCAAACAGGTTTCAATTTTCATTTTGACTTTGATACTGAACACATATATTTTTCGTTATGATTATTTAGTTAGTTAAAACCATTAATATGACTGTTGTTAAAAGTTGAAATGATGATTTCGTGCAAAAATTAGGTGACCGCTGAAAAGAGTTAAATTAAAACATTTCAGTCATTTGGTTTTACTGTATTATTGAAAATATATTTTCCAGCCAAGAATTTAAAAGAAAGGATTTCGCATGCGATTGTGTGTGTTTTTCTTATATTTGGTACTGCACACATTCAACATTCTGAATGTGTTTTACATTGATAACTTAAAGGGTGTTGTCTTGAAATAACATACCCTTATTGCCGCTGACACTGACCCAGCTGATGTTTCCATTTGCCAATGAAAGGGTCACATCAAACCCGTCTTCGCGAATATCAAAAATATTTGTCACATCTTCTTCTGAGGCAAATGGGTTCGCGAAAGCTCCAGTGTGTTTTGGAATTGGCATTCCATCATCTGAATAAGTATAATCTACCATTTCTATAAAGGAGAAAGTGATGAGAAACGATTATGGTCAAAATACATCGGAAGTTCAACATTTATCACGGACTGTAGAAATTACTGATTAGTGATTGGCTGAAATTAATGACACGCTTCGATAAATAAAGTTGTCATAGGAATTGTGTCAACAAGTATTAAATTGTGTTGATTAAATGTCATAAATCAATTATTGAAAAGAAAAAAATGAAAAATAAACGCATTCAACTTGAGGCAATAAGCAAACGTGTGTCATTCTCATTTTGCAGTGTGTCCAAAAATAATTTTTAACGAGTATAATATTTTCACAGGCGCATGTGGAATGATCCCCCCTTTTTCTATTTTTTTTGTTTGTGTTTGCTTTTTAGGGAATATTTTGTAATATTTCCACCTATTTAATGGGTTTTTGATACGATATTATTCTATTTAAAGCACAAACCTCAAAAGCTAACCAAACCTTTAAACAAACTTATTCAGAAGGGATATAGTTACAATAATGTTGTCATTAAAGATGGCATATTTTGGAATTAATGGAAATAAACACATTTATTCTCAAACCAGACAGAGGTGTAGAGCTGACATCTCAGTAACTGCTAGTAGTCTTTTGTTAATTTATGTTATCATTGTCATTTTGCTTAGTTTCTTCTGTTACCTATTCTGACATCGGACTCGGACTTTTTTAAACTGAGTTTTACTGTGTGTATTTCTGTGTTTGTTTATTCTACATTTGCTAGAAGTATAGGGGGAGGGTTGAGATCTCACAAAACATGTTTAACTTTAACCCCGCCGCATAAATGCACCTGTCCCAAGTCAGGAGCCTCTGCCTCTCAGTGGCCTTAGTCTTATATGCTTTTTTAATCTTAGTTCATTTATATGTTTCGGAGTTACACATGTAAGTGTGACATTTTTTACTGAACTAGTACACATTTTTTTAGGGGCCAGCTGAAGCCCGAAGAACCATTGGTGGCATTGGGCTGTTGTCTGCTCTTTGGATCGGGTTGTTGTCTCTTTGACACATTCCCCATTTCCATTCTCAATTTTAAACATTTTAAATTTTAACCATAAAAGAAAAATTACTGATCATTTTGGCTATTTACACTCAGAACCGTCTGTAACAACCAAACAAGTATGTGTACTACAGTGTATGGAATAATGGCAACAATTAATAAAGGTTTCATATTTTAACCATAAAAGAAAAATTATTTGACTTGTGATAGACTTTTCTCGAATTTTTTTTTTTTTGTGAATGGTAAATTATTCCATACCTTACTGAGTTGCAGAATAATGAAAACAGAAATGTTAACCTTGCAATTATTCCATACACCAAATAAAGTTGACCTATTGCTTATGGTAATTAACAAAACAGACTAGAACACAAAACCTTAACATTGACCAATGAACCATATCAATAAGGTCAAGGTCAGATAAATCCTGTCAAACAGACATGTACACCTTACAATTATTCCATACAACAAATATACCTGACCTATTGCTAATAGTATTTGAAAAAAGAGAATAAACAGAAAACTTATTTTTTTGATATGTGCAGAAAATTGATGAAATCGAGAAAGAAGAAAAAACGATTGGAACAAAAGCCCCAAAAAGCGTTTGCACATTTTTTTCTTAAATTTTCACAGTTCCTAGATAAGATATTGTTTTGCAGATTATTTTCGTAAATTTTATTTTTAACTTGCTTCCATGGTTTTCATAATAATATCCCCCATAAAACTGACGATATGTCGTAAGCATTAACTTTAAAACATTTTCCCGATAAGTCTGGTAGCTTCCAGGGTAGATATATCTTTTCGTACTGATCATTTTGGCTATTTACACTCAGAACCGTCTGTAACAACCAAACAAGTATGTGTACCGTACTACGGAAGCCCATAGGGGACCTACAAAAAAATAATATTATATCGTTATCTCAATATATATATATCGTTATTTCGATATAATCAAATCGTTATCTCGATATATTTATATCGTTATCTCGATATTTATATCGTTAAATCGATATATTTATTTCGTTGTCTCGATATAAGTATATCGTTATCTCCATATATTTATTTCGTTATCTCGATATAGTTATATCGTTATCTCGATATTTATATCGTTATATCGATAAATTATATCGTTATCTCCATATATTTATTTCATTATCTCTATATGATTATATCGTTATCTCGATATAATTAAATCTTTATCTCGATATTTATATAGTTAAGGTGGGGTGGGGTTATTGCACCTTTTTGCAAATCACTCAAAAACTTATACATATATCAAAATTCTAGTAGAGGGTAAAATTGATTAGTACATAATGAGCTGTATCTGCCAAAATTTAAGTTATGTTGATCCGAAAACTTATTAAAGAGCTATGGGCCTCAAATCTTCATCTTAGTTTTGACAATATCTTGAATTAAAGTCGTAAAAGCTAGAGCCTTTTTTAGTTTTTCATCAATATTCCAAAGTATTTCCTGTTTACAATTATCTTACTCCTCTAGGTAGCAGACTAAGGTTCCCTGTTTACAGAAATGTCATCTATCCAGGAGCAATAGAAAGCTAGCAAAGTCCACTTTAACCTTTATTTAACATTGAGTTTAAAAGAAATACATAGTTCCCTATGCATAATGATAAGAGCATACAATATCAAAAAAATATAAATGCATGATAATTACATAAAGGCTTTCATTGGTAGTAGATATGGAAATATAGAAACAGTTATTTTCAAAATTTAGGCGAAATGTATTTCTTACTCGAAAAGAAGTATATAAATATATGCAGTGTTGTATATGTATATATATTTTCAAAATTACTGTTTCTAATTTGTTTTTATCGATCAAATCAAATCCATTCAATTCAAATTTTAGATTAAAAGCTTGAGCCTTAGTTTAAATTGGAAATTGTTCAGATCATTAAGAGCTACAATAAAGTCTTGTGGGCAAAACTTTCAGATTTTGCTTCTCTTCAAATACCCAAATTTGCAGATTTTCACATATTTTTGCTTATTTGTTGAAAACTAAAGGCACCAGGTTTGCTTGAAATTTTTTTTTATTTTATAATATACACAAGGTCAGTAACTCGACAAATCAAGAATACGGTCTTTGTTTTCCGTTGTATTTTATTTATGTATAATTAAATTGAAAATGGAAATGGAGAATGTATCAAAGATACATCAACCCGACCAAAGAGCAGAAAACAACTGAAGGCCACCAATGTGTCTTCAATACAGCGAGAAAATCCCGCACCAGGAGGAGTGCTTCAGCTGGCCCCTAAACAAAAATGCATACTAGTTCAGTGATAATGGACGTCATACTAAACTCCGAAATATACAAAAGAAACTTAAATTAAAAATCATACAAGACTAGCAAAGGCCAGAGTCTCCTGAATTGGGACAGGCGCAAAAATGCGGCAGGGTTAAACGATGTTTTGTGAGTTCTCAACCCTCCCCCTATACCTTTAGCCAATGTAGAAAAAACAAACACACAGTAATACGCACAGTAATACACAGTTTAAAAGAAGTCCAGTCCGATGTCAGAATAGGTAACAAATGAAACTAAACAAAATGACAATGATATATAAACTAACAAAGGAATACTAGCAGTTACTGACATGCCAGCTCCAGACCTCAATTAAATTGTCTGGATCAACATTTTAAAATTTTCAAAGGTATATTCCATTTTCCTTAAAAACGAGCCATAAACCGACATTTTACATGTAATAATAAAAAAGTTATGCAATGAAACATCTCATAATTTGAACCTATTTACCGAGGTCGGACAACTATCGGTCAGCGCCGGCTAACACCACTGGGGGATTAATCGAACATTCTTCATTTCGCGCGCTTCAGATGGATGCCAAACCTTGAAAGACATTAAACAGGCTTATTTTTTTGCGCAGGCAGTTTGATCCGCTTGCTTGATATGTCAATTTCTGTTTACATTGATTGATGTTTGCTTAACGTCCAGTCGCAAATATTTCATGCATAATCAGGACGAAAAGAAGAAAGCGACAGACCAGGGAAGCCGATCAAACTGCCGGTGCAAAAATGTAATGTCGTTAAAGTTTTGTATCAATCTGTAGCTGACGCGTATATATATCTGTAATATACACGAGGTCGGACAACTATCGGGGAGCGTTTGCTAATTACCCACTGGAGGATCAATTGACAGTTATAATAACTCCTAACGACAAAACCATTATATTTATATTTTCCTGTGTACATTTTTTTTATTACAATAACGCCAATTTGTCCCAGGAAAGAGTTGTCTTATTAATTCTCTTACTACATCTCATTTATTACAACCTCGTGTATATTAAAGATATGTATACTAGTTCAAGCGCCGGGGCCTAAGACGTTTAAAACTTAATGCTAAATAAAGGTTAAAATGGACTTTGTTAGCTTTCTATTGCCCCTGTATAGATGGCATTTTTGTCAACTTGGAACCTTAATCTGTTACCTGGACGACTAAGATAATTGCAAACAGGAAATATTTTGGAATAATAATAATAAAAAAGGCTCTAGCTTTTCAAAATATTGTCAAAATTATAAAAAAAATGTGAAAATTTGCAAATAAAAGGCCATAGCTCTGAAACGAATTTTCCGATCAACCTGAACTTAAATTTCGGCAGAGGCAAATCATAATGTACTGATCAATTTTACTCTCTGCTAGATTTTGATATCTGTATAAGTTTTTGGGTTATTTGCAAAAAGGTGCCATAACTCCACCTTAGCTATATAATGATATCGAGTTAACGACATAATTATATCGAGAAAACGATATAATTATATCGAGAAAACGATATAATTATATCGAGATAACGATTTAATTATATCAATATAACGAAATAATTATATCGAGATAACGAAATAAATATATCGATATAACGATATAAATATTGAGATAACGATATAAATATATCGAGATAACGGTTTAATTATATCGAAATAACGATATATATATTGAGATAACCGATATAATATTATTTTTTGTAGGTCCTCTATGGGCTTCCGTAGTGTACATCATAACACAGTAAAATCAATATTTTCTTATATTTTCAGTGTACATATATCTAGTCATGCTGATTATTTCCACAATAAAAATCTTTAACCTAGTTCCTTAATTATTTTTCAAATAACATTAAAACATGTCAAAATAGGTAAAATTGGATATTTCATTGGCAATAACTCTAGAACTGGTTGATAGACTTAAATTGCCATAATGTTCTAGATATTAGCTATTAACTGCAGTTGATGCTCTATGTACTATAGCACGGAGGAAATAGTAGCAGGAAGAAAATCACAGACATCAGTCCATTGATCAGTTTCTGAGAATATTTTGAAGGAAAGTTTTTGGTGATGGACGACTGACGCGAAGTGATTGCAACACCTCACATTTCCCTTTGCGCCAGGTGAGCTGAAAAGTTAACGAGAAGAGGACCATATGAATGCTGATATTTCGATGCAAAACATGTGAAATCCAATGTAATAAACAAAAACAATGTGTTCAATCAAAAATTCAAACATCTTGATGAGGTCAATGTATAGAGATTTTTTTGTTATTAGAATAAGAGTGTTTTTGTGCGTGTAAAGAATGATACAAACCTTCCTTAAACATAAAACAAGATATGTGTAATATATATGTTGGTAAGTCTTTCTATGAAATAAATATATATAATTTCTCTATCTTGCTTCAAGCCTAGATAAAAGAATATTTGTGTAAAGGGACAGATGGAGAAAGATTTTTTTATATTGTTACACAAGGAGACTTTGATTGTATATGTGCTCCTTTGAATTTTTGCAATGTGTAAGAACTCCCTTTCATCACCACAAGCTTAGGTCATTTAACAGTAACTCTGTTGGATTACCGATGGAATTGATGCCAGTGATTTGAAAAATATTTTGTGTTGAATTTTGCAGACCCAGTAATATAAGATTAGTTGTAACTAAGGATACTTACTTAGGTTTGGTGTCCAGATCTAGTTCTTTACCTTTGATTCACATTACTTTGGTGTCCAGTAGAGTAAAGGAAGATCTAGTTCTTTACCTTTGATTCACATTACTTTTGTGTCCAGTAGAGTGAAGGAAGAGTTCTTTACCTTTGATTCACATTACTTTGGTGTCCAGTAGAGTAAAGGAAGATTTAGTTCTTTACCTTTGATTCACATTACTTTGGTGTCCAGTAGAGTGAAGGAAGATTTCTTTACCTTTGATTCACATTACTAATTGGTGTCCAGTAGAGTGGAGGAAGATCTAGTTCTTTACCTTTGATTCACTTTACTTTGGTGTCCAGTAGAGTGAAGGAAGATACAGTTCTTTACCTTTGATTCACATTACTTTGGTGTCCAGTAGACTGAAGGAAGATTTAGTTCTTTACCTTTGATTCACATAACTTTGGTGTCCAGTAGACTGAAGGAAGATTTAGTTCTTTACCTTTGATTCACATTACTTTGGTGTCCAGTAGAGTAAAGGAAGATCTAGTTCTTTACCTTTGATTCACATTACTTTGGTGTCCAGTAGACTGAAGGAAGATTTCTTTACCTTTGATTCACATTACTTTGGTGTCCAGTAGAGTGAATGAAGATCTAGTTCTTTACCTTTGATTCACATTACTTTGGTGTCCAGTAGAGTGAAGGAAGATTTCTTTACCTTTGATTCACATTACTAATTGGTGACCAGTAGAGTGGAGGAAGATCTAGTTCTTTACCTTTGATTCACTTTACTTTGGTGTCCAGTAGAGTGAAGGAAGATATAGTTCTTTACCTTTGATTCACATTACTTTGGTGTCCAGTAGACTGAAGGAAGATTTAGTTCTTTACCTTTGATTCACATAACTTTGGTGTCCAGTAGACCGAAGGAAGATTTAGTTCTTTACCTTTGATTCACATTATTTTGGTGTCCAGTAGAGTAAAGGAAGATCTAGTTCTTTACCTTTGATTCACATTACTTTGGTGTCCAGTAGAGTGAAGAAAGATCAAGCTCTTTACCTTTGATTCACATTACTTTGGTGTCCAGTAGACTGAAGGAAGATTTCTTTACCTTTGATTCACATTACTTTGGTGTCCAGTAGAGTGAATGAAGATCTAGTTCTTTTCCTTTGATTCACATTACTTTGGTGTCCAGTAGAGTGAAGGAAGATGTAGTTCTTTACGTTTGATTCACATTACTTTGGTGTCCAGTAGAGTGAAGAAAGATCTAGTTCTTTACCTTTGATTCACATTACTTTGGTGTCCAGTAGACTGAAGGAAGATTTCTTTACCTTTGATTCATATTACTTTGGTGTCCAGTAGAGTGAAGGAAGATCTAGTTCTTTACCTTTGATTCACATTACTTTGGTGTCTAGTAGACTGAAGGAAGATTTCTTTACCTTTGATTCACATTCAAGAGGAACAAATAAGATTATCAATTTTCAAGATTTGATAAAAAGGGAGGTTGGGAGAATATTTTTGGTTTCCAAGTGAAAAGTCAATACCCCAATCCATTATAACAGTTCATATAATGTAATTTACAACCAAAATAGTACATTTTTTTGGTGTTCAAGTCATTAAGCTGTTTAAATTTCAACAAAATGAGAAAAAGCTAACAATAAAATTCGTAAAAGGGTTCCTCAGTGCTGCCTTCAGTGTAAAAGTGTAATGTTGGTCGCAAAAAACTAAGTTTGTTAAGTATTCATCAGTAAAATACAGGACAGATAAAAAAAAGTCTAAATTTTTTCTTCCAATGCTTTTATTTTGTATCTTTATTATCAGTTTATATAAAAACATTCCATTTAGGTTGAACAAATTTATTGATGTCTAGAAAATATAATCTGAGACTGTATGTAAACATTAATTGCTAAGAGAAACGAACCATGATTGATTTTATGTTGATAGTCTCAAATATAAAGTTTAACTACAAGTTTCACATAAACTTATCATTATCAATGATCCTTGAAAATGAGGTCAAGGTCTGATAAACCAAACCAGACAGACATGTATACCTTACAATCTTCCCATACACCTTTTGCTTACAGTATACAAGAAACAGACCAAACCATAAAAACTGAATATTGACCAATGAACCATGAAAATGAGGTAAAGGTTAAATAAACCGTGCCGGACAGATATATACACCTTACAATCATTGCATACAGCAAATGTAGTTGAACTATTTCTTATAGTATCTTAGAAGAGGACCTATCTACTGAAACTTAACATTGACCAATGAACCATGAAAATAAGGTCAAGGTCAAATAAAACCTGCCAGACTGACATGTATACCATAAAATCATTCCATACAATATATATAGTTGACCTATTGCTTATTGCTTATAATATTAGAAAAACAGACCAATACACAAAAACTTAACATTGACCAGTTAACCTTGAAAATGAGGTCAAGGACAGATGAAACCTGTCAGACTGACATGTACACCTTACAATCATTCCATACACCAAATATTGTCCTACTGCTTACATTATGTGAGAAATGGACCTATCACACAACATGGAATGAGGTCAAGGTCAGGTGAACCCTGCCATAATAAGTGAGAAATTCACATGACAAAAAACTTAACTTTTTTCCAGCAGTCACTGAACCATGAAAATGATTGATTGTTGGTTGCTTAATGTTCAGTTGCAAATATTTCATGCATGTTCAGGACAAGAACGAATTTAAAATAGGTATGTCCTGTAATAGAGGCCTTCTAGGATGGAAATCGTAGAAATTTGGACTGACACTGGAATATGAGGGTATACCCACTTTGGCAAGGTTTTACTGCCGGTCAGAAGAAAACCTAAGTAAGTAATTTCTATTCCTCAGTCACCCTTGGGAGCCATGAAAATGAGGTCAATGACAACTGACTCAAGACAGAAGGAAACTTCATAACATATGGCATCTCTATACAAGATATGAAGCCTCCAGGTCTTCTTGTCTCTGAATAATAAAGCATATAACAAATAGTTTACACCACTGTCGCAGGATTGTAATCCATGTCTCGCATTCTGCGAACTTCGTCTCAGGCAAGACAAAAATCTTGATCTTTAAAGATCCAAGAAGGTAAAATATTACCATACTATTTTATTGGGAACTTGTTTCTTAAATGGTGACACAATGAAGCCAGTATCACTCACCTTATATCTATGCAGAATATTGACTAATGTTCCTATAAGATGTTAACACATGATTGCACGCTGAAATGTCTCGCCTGCTTTACTTATCATTTATTTTATGTTGATAGTCCTAAATATTAAGTTTTACTAAAAATATCACTTAAACTTAACATGATCCAAGAAAATGAGGTCAAGGTCACATAAACCAAGCCACCTTACAATCGTTTCATACACCAAATATGGTTGACCTATCGCTTAAAAGTATACAAGAAACAGACAAACCATGAACACTTTTTATTATACTTCAGTATGTTTTTTCTATAAAAAAAAAGAATGAAATATTTGTGCTATATTATTCCACAGACTATTTGCCAGTAAATAGTTTCAAAGACTATTACCCCAGTCAATAGTTTTATAATCATATTTCCCTTACTTTTTCATTGGACAATAATGACGTCATTGACTATTCTGCTTGGATTTGTGTGCTTGGCAACGTTAAACTCTGAAATATCGTAAACGGTATAATCTGTTTGTGTCTATCGTCGTATTTTCAAATAAATATATTACTTTCCAGAAGCAATTAAAAAAGAAAAAGAAAATCTACGCGACATTTAAGATCTAAAACATAATAAATGTATGGTATGGGTCTGTTGTTGTCTTATAATAATACTTTAGCTAGCGTTTATTATATGCACAGGATTTTTTTAAACAAGGATTCCAGGTCTTGATTACAGTAAATAAAATATTTACAAATACCACAGGGACTATAAAAATACTTATAGTTCATCTTGTGCATGTTTATGTGACAATTTCTTTTCTTTCAGATGGTGTATGTAGACTTTTTAGAAAGTTATTTTGTTCAGTTCAGTATACAGAGGCGGATTTAGAGGGTTTTTCAGGGGGCCTGGGCCCCCCTTTTGGGGAAAAATTTGGTTGAGTATATAGGGAATCACTGAAGCATGGCTGGAGCGGGCCCAGTGGGCCCAAATTATGAAAATTTCTGGATCTGCCACTGGTATAGTTAATGACTGGTTATGAGGATAATAACAAGTTTGTTGTCCATTTGATACTAACTATTGCCCTTGGCTTTGCCTTGAGCAATAGTTGGTATCTCAGGGACAACAAATTTGCTATTACCCTCATAACCAGTTAATAGGTGTATGATATTGACCAATGAACCATGAAAATGAGGCCAAGGTCAGATGAATCCTGCCAGACAGACATGAACACCTTACAATCATTCCATGGATCAAATATAGTTGACCTATTGCATATAGTATCTAAGAAACAAACTTAACCAGGAAAACTTCACATTGACCAATGAACCAAGAAAATGAGTTCAAGGTCAGATTACACCTGCCAGTTCAACGTACACCTTACAATCATTCCATACACCAACTATAGTAGACCTATTGCTTATAGTATCTGAGATATGGACTTGACCACGAAAACCTTCACTGATCCATGAAATGAGGTCAAGGTCAAGTGAAAACTGTCTGATAGGCTTGAGGACTTTACAAGGTATGCAAATCCCAAATATAGTTATACTATTACTCATAATAAGAGAGAAATTATCATTACAAAAATTTTTAACTTTTTTTCAAGTAGTCACTGAACCATGAAAATGAGGTCAAGGACAATGGAAATATGACAGAGGGAAACTTCATAACATAAGGCATCTATATGCAAAGTATGAAGCATTCAAGGTCTTCTACCTTCTGAAATATTAAGCTTTTAAGTAATTAGTTAACACTGCTGCCATTGCCTCAGCCGGATCACTTTCCCAATGTCTCGTTTTCAGTGACAGAAGTCGCAGGCCCAACAAAAAATTAACAAGTAAAGATAATTTCTAAGGAGGGTTTGTAAGGGGTCTTCTAATTATCAACAACATATGTTTCAAAATATTCTAAAATATTTCAACTTTCAGTCTTAGAGGAGGATATTTAAATACTGGCCCATCATTCCTGTCAAGTTTGATTAAAATTAGCCAAGAAGTTTTCAGAGAAGATGACATAAAATAAGATTTTCCATAGGTTAAAATGGTAACTTTGTGCCATCAATGCAGCCATGATTACCAACTGGGACTTCCACTCATCATTTACCTAAACATTCAAATATTTCAACCTGGCATATTCAGAAAATTGGCTATTCCAATTAAAAAGATTGCTTATGACAGCAATGTTTTTCATCCTGATTAGAACAAAATATGGAAATTTAATAAAATTAAGGATCTTTCAGACATTATTCCTGCCAAGTTTAGTTAGAATTGGTCTTGTAGTTTCAGAGGAGACAATTTTTGAAAATTGGCTAATACCAGAACAAAGAATGCCTTGAACAGCCATGTTTTTTAACCTATCCACAGAAAATGAGGATTTTCTATAATAAAGTACCCAATTCTTTAGTTTTTTATGTAGTGTGTTGTTTTTTTTTCGCAATTGGTTGTTAGTTTTTTCTTCGATATGAATTTTGATTGTCCATTTGATATCTTCTGCCTCTTGTTTTTAATATATCATTTTAAGACAAATTTGGTTCAAATTGACCTAGTGGTTTCAGAGGAGTTGATGGAAATTTCAATTTCTGAATGACAGAGGCTAAGTGATGACAAAATTTAACATGGCACTATGGGCTAGGTGGGCTAAGGTTAGAAAAAGAGTTAAGTTTTAATAAAGGTCTACCAGTAAATTTTCCCCTAGACATCAACTTTCTGGCATTTAAACATTTGTTATAGAAATTTGAGTGATTTAATCTTAAAATTAATATGACAGCAACACAGTCTTCCTAAAACATGCAGACATATTTTCAACTTATAGAAAGAATTCCTTTCATTATTCATTTGCTAAATATTTGAACTGAGAATAAAATGTAAATCCCATTTACACAACAATGATTGCTATGAGAAATGTGGTAGCAAAATCTATTCACATTAAATATGGTGGCATATAGATCCCATTGAAATCAAGTAATGTAAACAAACTGGTAAACATAGAAATAAAATTCTTAGTTTAAACATTTATTGCACAAATAATATTTTTTATATTACAGTTCAAAGTTTTGTCTTACAAAAATTAACAGTATGAGCTTTGATACAAAATGACAAGTTATAAAGACAAAATACATTCGTAAATTCTGCTCGCTAACACAATTTAAAATCAATAATATAAAATGGCAAAAATGCAGTAGTCAGTACTAAGTACAAGTCACAGTCATTCATAACCATCTGGGGATAAGTTGGTTAATTGACACAAGTTTTCCTTACAGTTGTGGCTTAATATTTTCCTCATGAATTGATATTTCTCATACTTTTTACAATAAATGTTAGAGATTACTTACCATTACAGAAACAGCCTTCACAATTTGTGAAAAAGGGATACAATTTTATAGCAGCTTTCATTATCTTATTTCAGTATTAATAAAATCCTAAAAACTCACTATACCTGACTAAATACTCCTGAAAAATCAGATTAAGAAAAAAACAATGGGAAAATGTTCGTCCAAATTGTTTAAGAAACAAAAATTCAGTGTACCATGTACAATTGACAAGTGCAATGTTTGTTAAAAGGACAAAATCAAGCTGGAATTTTACAGAAAAACATTACTTAAAAACAAAAGCGCAAATTTTGGATGTTAACCCTAATTTAGTAGAGCTCTTATAGTTGAGAAAAAGTAAGAGATATGCAATTTCCATTGAGACATTTCTAAAACATCTTGACATGAGGAGTCAATATATAGAAAAACTTCATTAAGATCAGATGAAATAATATAATGCTAACTGGTTTTCTTAAGAAATGTCAACACTCATACCATAAGCTGCATAGGAAATTTAGAAACCTGATTTATCTGTATGATATGTTGACATCAAACAATAAGAGGACTCCAGGATAACTCGCAAAACAACTATATAATGCATTTTTTTTTAACATGAGAAACTTCAGATTGAAAATGATACAATGTTCCAAAAGGTAATTTCCCTTATGGTTAATGATATTTACAAAATGAAACCATAGAGAAACAAACATATACTAGTAACAGAATTTATGTGTTATAATTATATGTGGAGGATGAAACAAGTATATGTCTCCATTGGACATCATACTCCACTTGCACTATGAAATATTTTTATGTTTTGTTAAGTGCCAAATTTGAGTCAAACCCATAATTTAAAATATATCTTAAAAATTTCAAATTGTACTAAGTTTAAAGTTGATGTGACTGAAACTTCAAGGTAACCTACATTAAGACACAACTTTAGACTACCTTAATAAAAACCTTTAACCTGATACACGACTGATGGACATACAAACTAAAAAACATGATGCCCCCCACCCCTATATAGCTGTAGGTGGATTGTAATAAATATACTGACAATATGGATTAAGACACTTTGTTTCATACCTTTTATTATTATCACATAAATTTACAACCTACAGCAGATATACTGTGGATAATCTATGCATAAATTATATACATATTTACAATGTTCTCAACAGTTTTACAGATAGGGTATGTACATCAATAATTAAGACATGCTTACTGAGCTTTCAGTTCAATGTGTCTACATTAAAAACTTTGGATAACAGACATTTCAATTTTCTTATTTCTTAAAATTCTGGTCAATATTTCACTATTTTGACAAAATTAATGGAATTGAAACATGAAACCCATTTTTGTTTATTAAGAAATTTAACAATATTGTCTGAATTTTAAGGAGAAACCTATAAGTATTACAGAATTATAAATCACATTCAGTATGCTGTTCTTTGAAAGGATTTAAGGAAAAAAGAAAACGATAAAAGCTAAATCTCTCATTTTGCCTTGAAGTAAATCTAAAGAAAGAATTAAATTAGTGTGATTTAATAAAGCTCTATTCCTTATCCTGCACCCATCATGCAGTATTCTATAGACATCAATCTTCTACAGATCTCACCTTTAATCAACTGGAACAGAAAAAATACAAACAAATTCATTTATTGATGACTAGTAAATTTTTAGCACTTGTAGAAACAATTCATAGGAAATTGTATTGCATCAGTAACTACATTTTGTATCTGTAAAATTAACTGCTACAGATCATAGCTCATTGCTAACCACTATTTTGCCTCCTTAAAAAAATGTCTTCAACAGACACAGATCATAGCACATTGAACTTCTTATGATTTATCTTTCTTTAGAATTAAAAATTTCTTCACCAGGAACAGATTGTTGAATAGAATCCTATCAATTAGTCTTTCTGCAACAAAATCATGACCATGCTGATATATTTGTACCTTTTTTTGTAAATTATACACATACAAGTAAATAGATACAAGTACTTCAAACTATAATTGATATTTTCATATAAACTTAACAATCATCAACAAGTAAGGACCTCACATATACCTTGTACATATTAATAATAAGACTATTATGTACAAATAACAGTTACAATGATTTTGGTGCTGATCTAACCATATCAGAGTTAGAAATTTTCTTGTCATGAGATTCAATATCAAATACATTTCTTGACAACATTGAAATTTTAGCACATGCAACAGGGTTTCCACTAAAAAGTTGTGACAGTCATACATTTTTCTATCCCATTTTTAGTTTATTTTACTTTTGCAACTGTTGGAATTCTAGCCAAACAAGGTCAAGGACACAAATCCAAAGGAACGCTTGAAAATGATTACTTTGTACTTTTAACTGACAAAGCATTCTATTTAAATGCTGGGACTTCAGTGGGATTAATTTTGTGATATTCAAATGAATAGAAAGAAACCATATACAGATAGTTTATTATTGTTTTAAAGACATATCTATTTTACACCCAAGAGAAATTGTTCTGTGAAAAATTCAGTAGCCAACTATCTAATTAACAATGTTAAAGATGGATTTGATAATAGGGTATCTTAATTCAGACTTTCTACAGGAATTTCTCATACATTGTTTGGTAAAGCATGCCTATGTTAAGGGAAAAGTCCAGAAAAAAAATTGTTTAAACAATGATTTCGTTTTGTACTATAAGATGAGTGAGCCTTAAGTCCATTAATACCAGTAATATTCTAGACAGTCAATTATTGATCAGACTCATTTATAATTTTAGACTTGTCTGAAAAATAAGATTGTTTTGGAAACCATGACTTGTATACTCTGACAGTTCACATGCCTTTTGAGATATCCTCCCAAAAATAATATTCAATGAAAACAGTCCTTAAAATCATTTAATTTGTTTAATGTAATATGAAGTCTTCAACATCACCCCCCCCCCCCCCCCCCCCCAAAAAAAAATAAATGGGGAATGTGTCCATGTGTCCATGGGACACAGATGATGCTCCCGCTTGCATATCATAAAAAGTTATAATGGGACATAACTGAAGAACGGTAAAAGTGACCCTACCCAAATTTGTACTTGATCTGAGTTTTTTGGAAATAAGTATTGTGTATAAGTTTCATAAATTTGGTTGAGGCAAACCTAAGTTAGAGAACAGGAGCGAAAAATTCAGCAATTTTTCCATTTGTAAAGGGGCATTACTCTAGAACAATATAAGTGACACCCCAAAAATTCAAACTTGATCTGTATTTTGTGGTAATAAGCATTGTGTATAAGTTTCATAACATTTAGTTGAGGCTTACTTTAGTAAGAGAACGGAAACGAAAAATTCAGCAAATTTTTCCATTTGTAAAAGGGCATAACTCTAGAACGGTTAAAGTGACACCACCAAAATTCAAACTTGATCTGTATTTTGTGGTAATAAGCATTGTGTATGAGTTTCATAACATTTGGTTGAGGCTAACTAAAGTTAGAGAATGGAAACCAACTTTGGGACGTACGGACTGACAGACAAGGGTTAAACTTAATGCCCCCTCCGTTACGGCAGGGGCATAAAAATGAAAATTGTCTAGTCTTTCTTTAAAATTGACCCAACTTGATCTCTGTTTATCTAAAACCCTATATTCCATCGCTAATCACAACAAATGTACCAGTACTTGATCACAATAATCCAAGCAATATTCCACTCATATGGGGATTCCTGACGATTCAATGCCTCAACCTTGTGAGACCTCATGTTGATATGGTCTTTGCATCACATAAAATATTTTGAACTATTAATTGGTCATCATTGAAGTAAATTTTTCTTCACAATTTCATACACCATTCTTCGTCTGAAATATGACATGTGTTTCTGAAAAAAAATAATAAAGTAATGCAATTATTAATTGTGACTTAAGATATTAAACATGAAAGAATTAATTTATGGGGTAATTTTCTTGTTAAGAACAAGTGTGAATTCTATATATATCATTGGGAGTATTCAATGATTATTTTAATATGGAAATCTCACTGGGAAGTCAAGACTCCTCCTGACAGTGAATTCAAATCTCCCACTTCAGCAGAGAACAGATCCTGACAGTGAAGTCAAATCTCCCACTTCAGCAGAGAACAGATCCTGACAGTGAAGTCAAATCTCCCACTTCAGCAGAGAACAGATCCTGACAGTGAAGTCAAATCTCCCACTTCAGCAGAGAACAGATCCTGACAGTGAAGTCAAATCTCCCACTTCAGCAGAGAACAGATCCTGACAGTGAAGTCAAATCTCCCACTTTAGCAGGGAACAGATTCAACTTCAAGCTGTTTGTCCTCTAATAATGGCAGTATATTATTAAAATATGGATAAAAGGAGATCATTGAGACAGCAACCCAGTGACAAGAAATACCAAAAGATGATGATGGATGGCAGTATAGCATCCAGTGGCAAATTAATTGCATATTCAGGACAAGAACATGATAATGCCATATGAATATAAACCCTGCTTTGTACTAAAAGACATACTGAGTTGGTACCAGTCTGCAGAAATACATGTCACCCAACCTCCACTCATTATTCTGACTCCAAATTGACCAGTATTTTCTCTCACTCATAACTGTTCTTAGCGAAGAAGTAGCAAATACTATTTTTCAAGTCTTTGGTGTGACCAGGCTGGGGTCGAACCCATTACCTCCCACACTTAAGTCGAGCATGCTACCATGAGACCACAATGGCAGTATAAATAAATATCAAATGACATCTAAAAGTAAACATGTGGTCTTCATCAGGTGTCTTAACAATATGGATGTTAACTTGTTAAGTGGAAGATTGTCAGCTCTAGAGCATTTTCTTTGAATGTTACAGGAAATGAATATTGAATATTAAATATGTTTATTACCTGTTCAAAAGTGATATTAGCCTCTCTTGTTATATAATCTGCAAATTTACATGCAAACATTCCACAATCACTACCATTCATTTGTTGTGGTATATCCTACAAATAGAAAATACAACAGCACTAACATTACCAGTAATGTAAATATACATTCTCTGTTTAAAGGCACCATCATGGGATAAATTTATTAACAACATACCCTTCTGAGAAGATTTAAGTCAGTTTTATGCAAACTAATCTGCTTGTTTTAGAGAAAAAGACTTTGTTGTGTACTAGTTCATAACTTCCAAAGTAAAAAATCTGTGCCCCAGTGGCACCCATGTAGAAAATCTAAACAATATTCCATCTAAAACCATACTAAAACAACAAAAGTGATTATTTAATCACATTTTTTTAATTCTATGCATAAAGTTTTAACATCTACCATATTGGTCATGTAATGGGGACTCATTAAAAAAGACCATCCTGGAAACTAAATCTGAATCACAAAACATATAAATGAGATCAAAGACTTGCTAACAAAGTTTCATCATGAACTTCCTCCTTACAAATTTTTATCATCCTAGGAGAAAGTGGGAATTAGATATTGAGGTTATTAGAAATTTGTCTCTTTTGACAGAAAACAGACACAGCAACAAAATATCAATCTAAAATTTATAAAAACTGAAAGGGAGCTCACGTCAATAGATATAAACAATTCACCAAAGTTTCATGAAAACTGCTCAAAGCATTTTTTGAGGTATTGTCCGAAAACTGGAAAATCCTCCTTTTTTAATGAATAAAACCCCACAATTCGGAAACTTAAATTCTCAAATTTATAAAATTCGAAAGGGAGCTCAATTCAATAACAAGAAATGATTGTAACAGGATGCTGTTACGAAGTCTCCCAAACGAAGCTCCCATAATTCGTAATTCCCAGGGTCGCCTGACATTGGGCAACGTCCAGTGAAAATTGGTTTGGTCCAGTAAAGTTATATGCATTAGTGATGCCTGGGGACTAACCTTGTATATCATTCAAATCATCTTGGCATGACAAACAAGAATATATATGGTTTAGGGGTGGGGATCTCGACCATTTACAAGATACTAGAACATTGGGGGTGGGGAGGAACCCCTGGGGACTGGCCCTATACGTCATTCAAATGTTCATTACATGACCAACAGGAATATATATGGTTTAGGGGTGGGGATCTCAACCATTTACAAGATATTACAACATTGGGGGTGGGGGGAACCCCTGGGGACTGACCGTATAAGTCATTCAAATGTTCGAGACATGACAAATAGGAATATATATGGTTTAGGGGTGGGGATCTCAACCATTTACAAGATATTAGAACTTTCTCAAATGGCAGGGGTCGTGATGACCCCTGGGGACTAACCCTGTCTATCATTCAAACCATCTTCGCATGACAAACCAGAATATATATGGTTTAAGGGTGGGGATCTTGACCACTTAGAAGATATTAGAACTTTCTTAAATGGCAGGGGGTGGGGGTGACCCCTGGGGACTAACCCTGTATTTCATTTGATGTGCTTTATCATGGCAAACCAGAATATATATGGTTTAGGGGTGGGGAATTCAACCATTTACAAGATATTAGAACTTTCTCAAATTGCAGGGGGTCGGGATGACCCCTGGGGACTAACCCTGTATATCATTCAAACCATCTTAGCATGACAAACCAGAATATATATGGTTTAGGGGTGGGGATCTTGACCACTTACAAGATATTAAAACTTTCTTAAATGGCAGGGGGTGGGGGTGACCCCTGGGGACTAACACTGTATTTCATTTGATGTGCTTTATCACGACAAACCAGAATATATATGGTTTAGGGGTGGGGATCTCGACCATTTACAAGATATTAGAACTTTCTCAAATGGCAGGGGGTAGGGATGACCCATGGGGACTAACCCTGTATATCATTCAAACCATCTTAGCATGACAAACCAGAATATATATGGTTTAGGGGTGGGGATCTTGACCACTTAGAAGATATTAGAACTTTCTTAAATGGCAGGGGGTGAGGGTGACCCCTGGGGACTAACCCTGTATTACATTTGATGTGCTTTATCATGACAAACCAGAATATATATAGTTTGGGGGTGGGGATCTCGACCATTTACAAGATATTAGAACTTTCTCAAATAGCAGGGGGTCGGGATGACCCCTGGGGACTAATCCTGTATATCATTCAAACCATCTTAGCATAACAAACCAAAATATATATGGTTTAGGGGTGGGGATCTTGACCACTTACAAGGTATTAGAACTTTCTTAAATGGCAGGGGGTGGGGGTGACCCCTGGGGACTAACCCTCTATTTCATTTAATGGGCTTTATCATTTAGAACATTTTCAATTAAAAAGATTGTGTCTATCACAAACGGTTTTCAATTTATAATCATTTGAAAATTTTAAAAAATAAAATCCCATAGGGTTCTATAGTAAAACCCTCTTTTCTTTTTGCCCCTCAAAGTACCCCTTTATAAACCCCATTGCACAAACAAAACCCTGATTGCACCACTAGACATGTTAGTCTAACATATTGTGAAACCCTAAGTTAATCTGACAAGCGGTTTTGGAGAACGGGTGCGGACAAGTTCAAATTTAAAAGCGGCGGAAGAAGAAGAAGAATAATAATAATAATAAGAACTGAGCAAAAACAATAAGTCTTCCCAAACTTCGTTTGGGAGACTTAAATATAAACAATTCACCAAAGTTTCATGCAAATTGGTTAAAACGTTTTTGAGTTATTGTCCGACATGTTGACGACAGAGGTATACCATAATACGTCCCGTAAACGGGCGTATAAAAACAGCAGCTCACATTGTCATAAAAAAGGTTCATATTTGATTGAACTAAAAATGGCATCATGGGTCTGTGGCTGTGAAATGGTCTCTGAAGAACACTAATTGAGTCCTTCAATTCAATCAGGACCGAATCACAGAGTTTTATGGACCACTTAGTCAGGTGTAACGCATTAATTCAAAAAAATTGACCATATGCTATTTCTGTGAGGATCTTAAAATCATGGGACAAGGTGATCATAGGTTAATTACAAGAGCAATCTGTCGCAGCACCATTAGATCAAGTGATCAACTTAGCACATTACTATGGAACAAGCAATACAGAATTTTTTTTGGATGCACATCAGGTCCTAAGCATTACTGAATCCCCCTTTCTTTACACAGGACTTATTGATCTTAGTTATTTCTGTTAACTCTCCTGTCAGATTCACTTTAAATAGCTATTCAATCAACCTTACCTCAGCTATTTCTGTTGACCACCCTGTCTGGTCAAACTGTTGATTTTTCTTGTCTTTACATTCATCACATAAATATTGCCTTCAAAATGATAAAAATAAATGTTTAATGCATTATTCATTCAAGCTGATTTTATGTATAGTCGGCTCTTGTTCTCTCAAAAACTGACAATACAGTGATAAAATTTTCAGTCCACCAAAGTTCCACTGAGGGGAGCTAACATGAAATCAACACAAGGAACACAAGATGAATTTGCATGAAATAAGATTATTATTGCATATCCTGTTGATCGGATGATATATTGTACCAGTGGAAATAGATTCAAATCAGCTTTTTCGTTTGAGAATGTGCATTTGTTTTCCGTAGTTGTTTAAATGCTGTATTTTTCCAATTTTGCATCATTTCATTCTTTTTTAATTGTGAAAGGTCATTGTAATAAAGTCTTGTTGTTGTAAGTAATTTATTAACATAGTTCAGTTATTTTCTACTTTTTGTTGCTGTGTCTGCTTTTTTAACAAAGAGTTGGATAAATTTTTTCTCTCAACAGAAACTTATAATTACTGAAGTCCAACTTTGGCACAAATATACAATGTAGCTGGTTTGTTTTAGCACTCCATGCTTTATAATGACACAAGCCTGACATTGACTTTCATTACCTCTCTTGGCAAGATAAGGCCAAACTTTGATGCTTACGGTCTGATTATATTTAATTAAGCATGCAATAGGTAGATAAAAAAATGTCTAAGCATCTATTAAGTGTTGCTTACTATAGGGTATGGGTTTTGCTCATTGTTGAATGCTGTAAAGTGATCTATAGATGTTTAAATGCCCATCTTTTAGTCTTTGGTGGATAGTTGTCTAATTGGCAATATTGCAACATCTCCTTATTTTTAAAATCTGAGTGCAAATAGTAATTCACAACATTAAGATCACATTTTTTGGGATTGATTAATCAATTTTCAATAATGGTAAAATGTATCAATAGACAACAAGAGTGGACACACTGAAATGTCTCGCCTGTTTTAGTGTTCATAATTGAATTTATGTTGAAAGTAAAAAAAATAAGTTTATATAAGCTTTACATTAAATTAACATTTTAATGATGAATGAACATGAAGTCAAGGTGAGATAAACCCTATCAGACAAACATGTAGGCCGTACAATCATTCCATACACCAAATTTATTTAACATATATTGCCTAAAGTATCTTAGAAACAAACCTCATTGAGGAAACTGAACTTTGACCAATGAACCATAAAATGAGGTCAAGGTAAGATGACACCTGTCAGACAGACATATACACATACCATTCATTCCATACAGAAAATTTTATGAACTTATCACTTATCTGCCAGTTGGCAATTTTGGCCAGGTAAGCTTAAAAAGGAAGTGACTACTTAGCATTAAAAGCATGAAAGGGAAATACATCTTTGAATAAGTGATCTGATGATTTGAGTAATATTTGCATATTTGTAGATTTTGTTTTACAGTTCTTGACATTCTTAATGAAATATAATAGACCTTTAGTGAGCAAGCTCACATTACCATGGCCCCCATATAAATCATGATTTAAGACAGTAGTATGGTCTTCTGCAAATCTATTGTTAGTAAATAGGACCTCGAACTAAGACATAGCGACTTGAAAAACAATAGCCAGGGATCTTCCTCTTCTTTCTGTTAATTTATGTAGCTACATATCCAAGTTAAGTTGCAATCCCATTGAATACATCCTGAAACCTATGTTCAAATTTTAGTCTTTTTTAGTTACCTTGACCTTAGGCTTAAATATAGGTCTGTAATGCTTTTACATTCATGTTGAGTAACATGTTTTTAGAAAAAACAGCATCATAAAATCACATGGGATACACTTTTGGCTAATAAATCACAGGCAAATATAGCAACAACATTTGAGTAAATAAAATCGCATTATACAAATTTTTTTTTTGAAACATTAAGTCAAATGACTACTAAAAGCAAACTTTGAAATTTCTTATGAAATAATTTTTCATCTAGATTTAAGGTTCATCAGAAGGGATTGACAAATATGGCCATTTTTTTTTATTTCCTCTTGAGTACAGACAAACCTGTGCACAAGGAAAAGTTTTAAGGCATTGCAGAAACTGGATAAATATTTGTCAATTCCTTGAGATGAACCTGAAAGACCCCCCCCCCACCCCAAAAAAAAAAAAAAAACAAAAAAACTAAAATTATCTTCAATCTTTGATCAAAATATTGTAAAAAGACATATTTTCATATTATCTATTTATCTATTTATCTTATGTTGCTATGCTAAAATATTTTTTACTTATCTCAATACTTATCTTATTTCATATGTATCAAAAATCAGTAAATGTGATTCTGTTGTGCAAACAAAATTTCAAAAGTTCTTCAATCTGTACATATTCAGCCAATTAATCTTTATGAAGGGACTGGAGTGAACTGTATTCTATGTTAAACATTCATGCATGAGTGACCTTATTTTAACATTTTCACACCTTCCAATGTTTTTGTTAATCACGGTTTAGTAATGATCCCTTAAAAGTTTTTATTATTTATTATCATTATTAATGTTATTTAAAGATTTTTATAAAATAATCTATTTCAATGTAAGTAATCAGCAGTTAAATAATAAAATACATTCCATACACCAAATATAGTTGACCTATTACTTATAGCATCTGAGAAGAAGACCAAACAACAGAAACTTAACATTGACCAATGAACCATGAAAATAAGCTCAAGGTCAGATGAAACCTGTCAGACAGACGTGCACACCTTACAATCATTCCATACACCACATATAGTTGACCTATAACTTATAGTATCTGAGAAGAGGACCAAACAAGAGCAACTTAACATTGACCAATGAACCATGAAAATGAGGTCAAGGACAAATGACACCTGCCAGACAGACATGTACACCTTACAATCATTCCATACACCAAATATAGTTGACCAATGGCTTATAGTATTAGAAAAACAGACCAAAACACAAAAACTTAACATTGACCAATGAACCGTGAAAATGAGGTCAAGGACAAATGACACCTGCCAGACAGACATGTACACCTTACAATCATTCCATACACCAAATATAGTTGACCAATGGCTTATAGTATTAGAAAAACAGACCAAAACACAAAAACTTAACATTGACCAATGAACCGTGAAAATGAGGTCAAGGTCAGATGAAACCTGCCAGACTGACATGTACACCTTACAATCATTCCATACACCAAATATAGTTGACCTATTGCTTATAGTATTAGAAAAACAGACCAAAACACAAAAACTTAACATTGACCAATGAACCATGAAAATAGGTCAAGGACAAATGACACCTGCCAGACAGACATGTACACCTTACAATCATTCCATACACCAAATATAGTTGACCAATGGCTTATAGTATTAGAAAAACAGACCAAAACACAAAAACTTAACATTGACCAATGAACCGTGAAAATGAGGTCAAGGTCAGATGAAACCTGCCAGACTGACATGTATCCCTTATAATCATTCCATACACCACATATAGCTGACCTACTGCTTGTAGTATCTGAGAAACGGACCTAATCATGTAACTTTAACCTTGATCACTGATCCATGAAATGAGGCTGAGGTCAGGTGAACCCTGTCTGATGGACATGTAGACATTGCAAGGAACCCATATACCAAATATAGTTATCCTATTACTCATAATAAGTGAGAAATTTACATAACAAAAAAACTAAACTTTTTTTTCAAGCAGTCGCTGAACCATGAAAATAAGGTAAAGGACATTGGACATATGACAGACGGAAAGTTCGTAACATAAGGTATCTGCATACAAAGTATGAAGCATCCAGGTCTTCTACCTTCTGAAATATAAAGCTTTATACAAATAGTTTACGCCGCCGTCGCCGCCGGATAGTAATACCTATGTCTCACTTTCTGCGACTTTCGTCGCAGGCGAGACAACAAAACCACATTATCATATTTTAAACAATCTTAAACTGACCTAATTCATAACATACTTACTTGACTGCATTTAAACATTTTACATTTTGACCTCCCATTGAGTCGTAATATTGAATACATTTCTTTTTGAAGTCTACAATCTAAAATCATAAAAAAGCAGTAAATTAGAAACTACTTCAGGCTAGTGCTGCATTAAATAAGCATAACAAATGTACACAACACATTTACATGAACTTAGATAGTTGGTATGCTACATATCAATCAGTAAAGGAGCAACAGTAAAATTTTCTTCAGTTTCTTTGACCATATTGTAAACTTTGATATGTATGTTGGCTCATCTTGAAGCTATAATATTTTTGACATATGCGGTTTGATTTTCTTGAGTTAGTACTTTTAAATCTTCTGCAATTCAGTTTATCTAGAAGAGGGATTTGTAATAATGCTTCTTGGAGTGAAAAATCCTTATTTTCACACAATGTATTTCTGCAGAAAGTCGCTTCTTTGCAAACATTCAAAAACTTTTAAAAGTGTTTACATCTTTTGTGTTCTGCACTTTTAGCACATTAGGACTATTGATCAAAATATCAATTTACAAATGTTATATAGGCAAATAGGTATGATACAGCAGAAATTTTTATACATTATTGTGCATATACAAAGACGTAAAACTACAAATATTCATTTACATATGTACATGTATTCAGACTGATTTTATGCTACAGAAGTTCACTTACAATGTTCACATACTAAGCTGTTTTGATGTTCATTAACACATGCTGAAATTCATGTACACATGTTCATGTAATTAAATAGGTGTGATGGTGCAGAAGTTAACTTATAAATCATGTTCATGAAGTTAAACAGACATGATCTATAAGTTCACATACAAAAGTACACATACTTGATAGCTGTTTTCTGGTAGAAATTTGTGTATTGATGTGAATATGCTTCTTTATGTGTGATATTGATGTAAACAGTCAAATATTTAGATGAAAACTTCAAAACATACCAAAGTAAAAAAGCGGTCTTTCAATCCATTCTCATTGAGTAATTAATTCCAACTTACACATAAACACCAATGCATTCCTAAATGTACAGGAACTATCAAGTAGTCATAACTGAATATATCTACTTTCTTTGTCCATCGCCGTACTGTGGAATGTCCACCAGACATTATTTTTGGATAAAAAAATGTATTAAAGGCATAACATTTAGGATAATTGTCCTTTTCTCCTCTTTCCATTAACATGTTCATATAAAAGTTTATCACCTGAAAAAATAAGTTATGATATTAAGACTTTATCATATAAAATGAATTACAACTGATATTTATACTGAATCTTGCTATATATTAACTGCAGAAACATTTTGAATATATAGTCATTGACTGTATAAACCATTCCACGAGACATGAACACTATGTTTCTGTAGAACTGAATTTATGAATAATTGTACAAAGTTAAGACTTTCAGTAAAGTAAACACAAGTAAAATGCTTTTATCCTTTGATGATCTTTAAATTTACAAATGTCACAACTGTAAAAGATCAGTGCAATGGACAAGGATTGCTTGAGCGAACTTCCAGATACACTTGGAGATAAACGTGTGGAACAAACTATGTAAGCTTTATGTGTGTTGGTACTACTAAACATCAAACTTTGACTCTACATTTAATTAAATTATGCAAAAGCCATGTCACTAAACTTTCCAAAAGACATAACCATATCAAAATTTTTAAAAATAGCTGTCAAGGTACAGGGTTCTTAAATAGGATCTTTGAATAAAAGATGAAAACAGATGCTGTTGCTTTATCTTTTTATTCAAGAACATTTAACAAACATAGAGATGCATTTAAAATAAATGGAGAATGTGTTCATGGGACACAGATTATGCCCCACTTGCATATAACATTATAAAGGGACATAACTAGAAAACTGTAAAAGTGACGACACCCAAAATTGAACTTGATTTGTGTTTTGTGGTAATAAGCATTGTGTATAAGTTTCATAACAATTAGTTTAGGCAAACTTAAGTTAGAAAACAGAAACCAATTTCATGACGTACATACGTACGGACGGACAAGGGTAAACCTTAATGCCCCCTCCATGGCAGGGGCATAAAACGGACAATCCAATGAATAAATCATCCAGCAATTTTGTTTAAATGATAGACTAATTAAGACTATGTAATTGTGCCAAAGCTAAGGTTGCAATTCCCTCAGGCAATGTTGATTATAGACTTGGTTTTCTTTAGTTCCTAATGTATACCCAATGTTGCTATTCATACTTATTGACAGTTTTGGTTGTTCTGTTTAGGCAGTTTGGGGGTACCTAATGAAGGTTAAGATTTTATTAAGATGCTGCATTCAATTTCAACTTTAATTTTACTGGACACAATTTTTTTCTGACATTCAGCATAGCACTGTTGTGGTTTGATATGTTGATCAGTTTCATGTCACACCTCATTGGTGAAACACATCATTAATGAAATAAGAAAAAAACATATCAGAATCATGTCACACCTCATTGGTGAAACACCTCATTGGTGAAACACATCATTAATGAAATAAGAATAAAACATATCTATCAGATTGTTAGATGTTGTATATATAAAGAAAGTCTACACAAACATCCTCAGTTATTTAATTTGTGTTGCTCAGAATTGAGTTTTATATGAAATATTTTTTGACTAGTTATATGTCTTCTCCATGTTGTATTTACTTTGACTTAGTTATCTTTAATCACACCTTGGTATATTATTCTTTAACATGAATACATCCAGGGTTTAAAAATACTTGTCAATAGCAACAAAATAATAAATACAAAAATTAAATACCCTCCCTCCCTCATGAATTTTTTACTAGTAAGAGTCTGAGAATCACAAAATGTATTAAACATGGATTAATATATGAAGCTTTTATCATATCAACGAAAGGTAATGTGACTCTTATCCCATCTGCTTACCTCACTGTTTGAACCTAAACCTCTGACCTACCTCATCATTTAACCAATTCAGGCCAGCTAATGTTGCTATATCACCTCGTGTTATTTGTATTCTGTACCCCTCTACTAGTACTTCATGTGCAGGTTGACCTCGTAAAGCTTTGTTTATAACATCATCCATTTCAGGAGTTATTTCTGTATGATAAAAGAGTGGGTTTTTTACTTTAAAGGTATTGTTATAAATATGTCTACATACTTCATGCATTTATACTCTTAACATTATGTCTTGTTAATAACCATGCTATAGCCTAAAACACCTGCTCTTTTACATTTGACTAAATAGAGCTTATATTAAATCATAGGTTTCCTATTTTCACCCGAGTTTGACTTTTTCTTATCTTCTCTTCAAATCTTATTTAGATGCTGACTCTTTAAGCAATTCAGGTGTAGAGTGCCTTAACTATGAACTGGATTTAATAATGATATATTAACCTCTTTAATAAGGTAACACTTATTTACAATAGGGAGACTTATGTGTCTATTAAAATAATGTTATTATCCTTTTATACTGTTTATGACTAAATAGAACTAATTTAAACAAGACTATCTTTGTTGATTAGACATGGTACCTCCCTACTAGTATTTAAAAGGAATGATTGTACCAATCACTGTGGTCTTGGTTATAATATAAATATAAACAAAGACAACTTTACAATAAAATAAAAAGCAAACCATCCTTTTGGCATATGTTTTAATTATTGAGATTATATTTACTAAATATTTTTTAACCTACAAAATAACTTTAAATGCAAATTTACATGCTGATATATTCACTTATTATCGCTGTTTTCTTAAATTTTGCTTAGATCTTTTTTGTGATAATTTTTTATGTCATACTACTGGAATGATGCAGGTTTTTCTAGGTCAAGTAGAAAGAGAATGTATGATGAGCCTACCACATTGACATTGTCTAGGTAAACAGCAGTAAGCAGATTATTAATGGTCTGTCAAACTCAAGGATGTTTCTCAGATACAAGTCATCTCTGGGCTGTCACCCTTCAAAGAGATTATGCTGAGAAACACCTTCTTGTTTGATAAGCTATAAATATCAAATTACATTTACCTTAACCTATAAAAATACTAAACTACAACTAATCAACCATGAAACTGATGTATCATGATTTTCACATATTTGTTTAAATAGTTCTTGATTCTTTCGTTAATAAAGTCCCATCTTCATACCCTATCATGTTCACATCATTCCATTTAAAACCTCATCAAATCTTGAACTGTGATCATTTAACAATATTTTTGATATAAACTTTTAATAATCTAATTTGAAAACATGAAATTAAGGCTACATCTTTGATTTTAAATAGATTCAGTTACACCTCAGTGTCCCCCTCCCCCTGGAGAATTTTGATGGCAAAACATTGATATTTGTATTTCATTTTTCCCCAGCTTGTTTAGACTCACATCGATTTAGAGCTTGGTGGAAGGATTGTTGTTAAATGTCAAGTGACAAATATTACAAACATAAGCAGGATGATGGCATGTTGATGTGATTTTAAAATGAACCCTGCTTTATACTAGACCTACACACTAAAGAAAAAATACAATGCCTAGAATGATGTCTAATATCCTATTTTAACTCAGATATTATGCAAACCAACTATCAGAGATGACTTTTTACATTTGTTTAAATAACAATATATTGATTGTGATGGTTACCAGGTAGCACTTCTTCTTTTTCTTCCTCCTCTTCAGATAACTCTACAGGTAAATCTTCTGTCACTGCTGGCTCTTTCTCGTACAATCTCATTTGTATTCGTAACTAAAAAAAATCAAACAATCAAATTTCTTTTGCTAAATGGAAAATCAAGTAAAATATCTATCATTGAGACAGCAATCGAACATCACAGGACAATCAAAAATTATTATCTGGAGGTCACTATTTGGGTCCTTAACCAAAAAATTTAAATTCTAAAGTTATTATTATTAATATTATGCAGTAAATATATTACTGTAACAATACATTTCAAATTTTAGTTAATAATTTTTAATGTTTTATTAATAAAAATCATATTTTATGTAGATTATGATCAAAATCAATCTATGACAAGAAATGATTGTAACAGGATGCTGTTACGAAGTCTCCCAAACGAAGCTCCCATAATTCGTAATTCCCAGGGTCACCTGACATTGGGCAAAGTCCAGTGAAAATTGGTTTGGTCCAGTAAATGCATTAGTGATGCCAGGGGACTAACCCTGTATATCATTCAAATCATCTTGGCATGACAAACCAGAATATATATGGTTTAGGGGTGGGGATCTCGACCATTTACAAGATACTAGAACATTGGGGGTGGGGGGAACCCCTGGGGACTGACCCTATACGTCATTCAAATGTTCGAGACATGACGAACAGGAATATATATGGTTTAGGGGTGGGGATCTCGACCATTTACAAGATATTAGAACTTTCTCAAATGGCAGGGGGTCGGGATGACCCCTGGGTACTAACCCTGTATATCATTCAAACCATCTTAGCATGACAAACCAGAATATATATGGTTTAGGGGTGGGGATCTTGACCACTTACAAGATATAAGAACTTTCTTAAATGGCAGGGGGTGGGGGTGACCCCTGGGTACTAACCCTGTATTTCATTTGATGTGCTTTATCATGACAAACCAGATTATATATGGTTTAGGGGTGGGGATCTCGACCATTTACAAGATATTAGAACTTTCTCAAATGGCAGGGGGTCGGGATGACCCCTGGGTACTAACCCTGTATATCATTCAAACCATCTTAGCATGACAAACCAGAATATATATGGTTTAGGGGTGGGGATCTTGACCACTTAGAAGATATTAGAACTTTTTTAAATGGCAGGGGGTGGGGGTAACCCCTGGGGACTTACCCTGTATTTCATTTGATGTGCTTTATCATGACAAACCAGAATATATATGGTTTAGGGGTGGGGATCTTGACCACTTACAAGATATTAGAACTTTCTCAAATGGCAGGGGGTCGGGATGACCCCTGGGTTCTAACCCTGTATATCATTCAAACTATCTTCGCATGACAAACGAGAATATATATGGTTTAGGGGTGGGGATCTTGACCACTTACAAGATATTAGAACTTTCTTAAATGGCAGGGGGTGGGGGTGACCCCTGGGTACTAACCCTGTATTTCATTTGATGTGCTTTATCATGACAAACCAGAATATATATGGTTTAGGGGTGGGGATCTTGACCACTTACAAGATATTAGAACTTTCTTAAATGGCAGGGGATGGGGGTGACCCCTGGGTACTAACCCTGTATTTCATTTGATGTGCTTTATCATGACAAACCAGAATATATATGGTTTAGGGATGGGGATCCAAGATATTAGAACTTTCTCAAATGGCAGGGGGTCGGGATGACCCCTGGGGACTAACCCTGTATATCATTCAAACCATCTTAGCATGACAAACCAGAATATATATGGTTTAGGGGTGGGGATCTTGACCACTTACAAGATATTAGAACTTTTTTAAATGGCAGGGGGTGGGGGTGACCCCTTGGGACTAAGCCTGTATTTCATTTGATGTGCTTTATCATGACAAACCAGAATATATATGGGTTAGGGGTGGGGATCTCAACCATTTACAAGATATTAGAACTTTCACAAATGGCAGGGGGTTGGGATGACCCCTGGGGACTAACTCTGTATATCATTCAAACCATCTAAGCATGACAAACCAAAATATATATGGTTTAGGGGTGGGGATCTTGACCTCTTACAAGGTATTAGAACTTTCTTAAATGGCAGGGGGTGGGGATGACCCCTGGGGACTAACCCTGTATTTCATTTAATGGGTTTTATCATTTAGAACATTTCCAATTAAAAAGATTGTGTCTGTCACAAACGGTTTTCAATTTATAATCATTAGAAAATTAAAAAAAATAAAATCCCATAGGGTTCTATAGTAATACCCTCTTTTCTTTTTGCCCCTCAAAGTACCCCTTTATAAACCCCATTGCACAAACAAAACCTTGATTGCACCACTAGACATGTTAGTCTTACATATTGTGAAACCCTAAGTTAATCTGACAAGCGGTTTTGGAGAACGGGTGCGGACAAGTTCAAATTTAAAAGCGGCGGAAGAGGAAGAAGAAGAAGAAGAAGAATAATAATAATAACAAGAAATGATTGTAACAGGATGCTGTTACGAAGTCTCCCAACGAAGCTCCCATAATTCGTAATTCCCAGGGTCGCCTGACATTGGGCAAAGTCCAGTGAAAATTGGTTTGGTCCAGTAAAGTTATATGCATTAGTGATGCCTGGGGACTAACCCTGTATATCATTCAAATCATCTTGGCATGACAAACCAGAATATATATGGTTTAGGGGTGGGGATCTCGACCATTTACAAGATATTAGAACTTTCTCAAATGGCAGGGGGTCGGGATGACCCCTGGGGACTAACCCTGTATATCATTCAAACCATCTAAGCATGACAAACCAGAATATATATATTGTTTAGGGGTGGTGATCTTGACCACTTCCAAGATATTAGAACTTTCTCAAATGGCAGGGGGTGGGGGTGACCCCTGGGTACTAACCCTGTATATCATTCAAACCATCTTAGCATGACAAACCAGAATATATATGGTTTAGGGGTGGGGATCTCGACCATTTACAAGATATAACTTTCTTAAATGGCATGGGGTGGGGGTGACCCCTGGGGACTAACCCTGTATTACATTTGATTTGCTTTATCATGACAAACCAGAATATATATGGTTTAGGGGTGGGGATCTCGACCATTCACAAGATATTAGAACTTTCTCAAATGGCAGGGGGTCAGGATGACCCCTTGGGACTAACCCTGTATATCATTCAAACCATCTTAGCATGACAAACCAGAATATATATGGTTTAGGGGTGGGGATCTTGACCACTTACAAGATATTAGAACTTTCTTAAATGGTATGGGGTGGGGTGACCCCTGGGGACTAACCCTGTATTACATTTGATGTGCTTTATCATGACAAACCAGAATATATATGGTTTAGGGGTGGGGATCTCGACCATTCACAAGTTATTAGAACTTTCTCAAATGGCAGGGGGTCGGGATGACCCCTGGGGACTAACCCTGTATATCATTTAAACCATCTTAGCATGACAAACCAGAATATATATGGTTTAGGGGTGGGGATCTTGACCTCTTACAAGGTATTAGAACTTTTTTAAATGGCAGGGGGTGGGGGTGACCCCTGGGGACTAACACTGTATTTCATTAAATGGGCTTTATCATTTAGAACATTTTCAATTAAAAAGATTGTGTCTATCACAAGCGGTTTTCAATTTATACTCATTTGAAAATTTTTAAAAATAAAATCCCATAGGGTTCTATAGTAAAACCCTCTTTTCTTTTTGCCCCTCAAAGTACCCCTTTATAAACCCCATTGCACAAACAAAACCCTGATTGCACCACTAGACATGTTAGTCTAACATATTGTGAAACCCTAAGTTAATCTGACAAGCGGTTTTGGAGAACGGGTGCGGACAAGTTCAAATTTAAAAGCAGCGGAAGAGGAAGAAGAAGAAGAAGAATAATAATAATAATAAGAACTGAGCAAAAACAATAAGTCTTCCCAAACTTCGTTTGGGAGACTTAATAAAGAGTTAACATGAATGTTCATCATTTTTGATTTTTTTTCATACAATTTGTACAATAGTGTATACATATTTGTTGACAGTATCTGTTTTAGAATATAAATTGCATTTGCAAGTTCATGTTACAGCTCTTTTCATAATGCTAGCAAGACAAAGGTTTGTTTGGCTTACTTGCTTTGTTTGTATCAATGTTTGCTCAAACATTGTTATTAAGATTGACATCTGAAAACAACATAAAAAGGCGGGTTTACACTTGTATACATTATATTTAAATTTGATTGGACATTATCAAATAATCAAATTTACCTATACACAGGTTTAACTCCGCCTACTTATATTGTTTGCAGATGTCAATCTTAATTACAATGCTTGAGCAAACATTTATACAAACAAAGCAAGCAAGTCAAACAAACCTTTGTCTTGCTAGCATTATGAAAAGAGCTGTAAGTAGTATCCATCTTCATTTTTCGATCTATTTAACTTCTAGTTCTAAACATATCACTAAATCTATTTATTTTGTGCCTGTCTGGTGTTTTCAATTACAGGTGATTCTATTGTCATCAAGACTAGCATGTTATAATATATTTACCTTTGTATGTAGTATTAAGCTATGCAGAGTAATGGCTTTGTTACTTTTTATTTGGTTTGAGTACTTTTTTTGGAAATTAAATAAAATGCTAATGTGACTATTTAGGTGAATTTTCATCAATCCAAAGAAGCCAATGGATATTGTGAATTCCTACTCACCCTTTTCTCAAGATCATCATCTTTACCTTTTCTCTGTAAAAAAATTAAATTCTAATATTAAACAATATGTTAACTTTCATTAAGACTGCATGTGACCTTATCCTCCCTCCCCATAAAATCCTGTTCCAATCTATACTACTAAAGGAAGAGACAGATTTCATTGAGCCGCAACTCCTCTGAAACCATACAAAGTCGGAAATATTTGTGATATGACGTATAAATGTAGTGTTTTGTACTTCCTAATTTTGTCACAATAATTGAAACAATCTTTTTTCCACAGAAAACACCAATTTTTGAGAAAATATCCAAATTCGGAGACTGTTATCGATCCGTGTTTTATACGCTTTTGCGCATGCTCAGTCGACGTACTGCCAGCGAAATCTATATTACCTTATCTGTACGCAGTATCTGTCAGGTGCACCACCAAACGGTGTACTTGGGATTTGCTTTATACGCGGGTCATTATACAGGGTTGACACTACTAAAGTCAATCATTGTCACATTGTTTCCTATTGTAGTATTTTATTCAGCATGACTTTATAAGATGACAATACGAATACTAAAAATCTAGACTTCAAATAAGGCGTAGGTACGGTTTCCAATTTGTTAGCCGGCATGACGTAAAAACGGTGAATCAAGGAATTCAACTTTATATATAATTAATATAGGACAATGGTTTTGATTGAAAATTACACAATTCCAGGTCAACGGGTTCAAGCCAGAAAGATTTTGAAAGCAGAGAAAACTGTGCATCTTAATTTTATAATCAGCATGACTTTATCAGATGACAATAGCAATACTAAAAGTCCAGGCTAAAAATAAGGGTTAAACCTGATTAAATACTTTAATTCAGTCACAAACCTGTGATGTCGCGGGTGTGTTCTAGTAGGTATAAAACTAAGCAACTATGGATAAAAAACGTTCAATTCAAAGGGAAAATATAACAATTGTAAATTATTCCTCAGTTCTAATGCTTTAACAGTTAACAAAACTGAAACCTATGCAGTTCCTCACAAGTGGTTGTCATTGCATGTTTACACTCTACCTATGCCTCACAATTGACAGAGGTTAATTACTATGTGTTAACACTCTACTCCTATCACCATTTGATAGAAGAGGTTGACTTTGTGTTAACACTCTACTTGTATCACCATTTGATAGAAATGGTTGACTTTGTGTTTACCCTCTCCCTATGCCTCATAATTTGACAGAGGTTAATTACTATGTGTTAACGCTCTACTTGTATCACCATTTGATAGAAGTGGTTGACTTTGTGTTTACCCTCTCCCTATGCCTCATAATTTGACAGAGGTTAATTACTATGTGTTAACACTCTACTCCTATTACCATTTGATAGAAGAGGTTGACTTTGTGTTTACCCTCTCCCTATGCCTCATGATTTGACAGAGGCTAATTACTATGTGTTAACACTCTACTCCTATTACCATTTGATAGAAGAGGTTGACTTTGTGTTTACCCTCTCCCTATGCCTCATAAGTTGACAGAGGTTAATTACTATGTGTTAATGCTCTACTTGTATCACAATTTGATAGAAGAGGTTGACTTTGTGCTTACCCTCTCCCTATGCCTCATAATTTGACAGAGGTTAATTACTATGTGTTAACACTCTACTTGTATCACCATTTGAAAGAAGAGGTTGACTTTGTGCTTACCCTCTCATTATGCCCCATAACTTGAAAGAGGTTAATTACTATGTGTTAACGCTCTACTTGTATCACCATTTGATAGAAGAGGTTGACTTTGTGCTTACCCTCTCCCTATGCCTCATAATTTGACAGAGGTTAATTACTATGTGTTAACACTCTACTTGTATCACCATTTGATAGAAGTGGTTGACTTTGTGAATACCCTCTCCCTATGCCTCATAATTTGACAGAGGTTAGTTACTATGTGTTAACACTCTACTTGTATCACCATTTGATAGAAGTGGTTGACTATGTTTAAGACTCTCCTTTTTTCCATTTATTAGACATAAATGCTAGCTGTATTCCTTAATTTCACCAATTGACAGAGGTGGTTGACTGTGTGTTAACACTCTTCCTTTTTACCTTCCTCAAGACATAAATGGTTGACTTTATGTGTTCAAAACCTCCCTTTCTATCTAACTGTTGTTATTGGTGTGATTATTTGTCTATGTTTTGTTAGTATATAAACAGTTTTAGATTAGAACATGGACATGTAGTGTTTATAGTTAATGGTTTAAGATTAGAACATGGACATGTAGTATTATAGTTAATGGTTTAAGATTAGAACATGGACATGTAGTGTTTATAGTTAATGTTTTACCAATTCCTTTCAATTTCTCGTGTCTTCCTCCAACTATAATATGAATTTTACCACTGCTTACCTTTAAAACTATATCATATTTTCACCTACTGACATAATGTTAATATGACTTTTACCACTGCTTACCTTTAAAACTATATCATATCATCACCTACTGACATAATGTTAATATGACTATTTATCCATTAATCTTTCTCACTACTTTCATTTGCCTATATTATCACAGTTAAACATAACTGATTACTTTGGAATCTTTCTTTCATCCTCTCTGTTTAAATGCTTACCCTTTCCTCATATAGTTTTGCTTTCAGCTCTGCTTCAGCAATTTTTCTAGTTCTATCTCTGGCTGATGATGAATATTTTGACATGCTAAAACAGACAATTAGAATTTCTGATGTCTTCATTCATCACTTACATTTTATAACAGTATTTTGTATTTTCATGAATGAACAATTACTGAACATTTGATTAACATTTATTGTAAATAAATTCATAAATAAGCAGCTGCACCAAGAGAGCATGATAAGCCCTTATTGTAAATTTTCAAATTGTTGCAAAAATAAAATGGGATATTAAGAAGGCATTCAATCAGAGGCAAATAAAATGGCTCTGTAGAAAAACATGCATGAGGATACCTTTAGGTGCATAAGTATTGTGTCAAATATGAATGTTAAAAGTCCAATTCTCTAGAATGAGAAACCACAAAATTTTCAAAATAAAGATAAGTCTTCATTCACCAATGCGAACAACAGTGTTAAGTTTGTTGTAATATGATTGTTCACCAATTCCAACAATTATGTAAACTTTTCAGCTAATCAATCCAAGCAAACTCAAGTCATGGTACAACATGTGAAAAATTTACTTAAATCTGACAATTAAAGTCCAGCAACTCTGAAACAACAAGATAGCGTCCTTTATCAATCCCAACAATAACCTAAAGTTTTGAAAAAATCAATCCAGGCATACTGGAGTTAGTATGTGATATGTGAAAAAATTCAAACTGTTCAAGTCACATAACTCTGGAACTCCAAAGCCAAAAATATTCAAAATCAGAAAGGGAACATTCTTCTGTCAATCCTATGTTGTTTAAAGTTACATGAAATTTTGTTAAAGCAAACTTGAGTTAAAGAACTAAGAGTTGATGGATGGACAGATGGATGGATAATACTGGATCTAAGGTAGGCGTAAAAAAGCTAGGCAACAAAAAAATAATCATGATTTAGGGGCCATAACTCTGATAAAGAGTCTATTAACAATTTCAATCTTTTATGACTGTGGAGCATTGCAAATGAGAAGATTTCAAAAATCAACAACAGGTTCCCATGCTTGATGAATGCCAAGTCATAGCAATAGCTCACATAGCCTAAAAGGAGTTAGTTAGCTAATAAAAAGGCAATCTGTTTCTAAAATTGACTAATTTTCCTATATTTCTTTTCCAAAGCTTGCTTATTCAAATATCTTCTTGGTGAATTCTCACAACTTTTGTTGTTATTTTTATAGCTCATAGTTCTGGAATATTTTCTGGCGTTGACATGTGAATGAATGTTCACAACTTATTCAATATAAAAATAAGGAGATGTGGTATGATTGCCAATGAGACAACTGTCCAACAAGTTCCAAATGAAGTGGATGTAAGCAATTATAGGCAACCATACGGGCTTCAACAATGAGAAAAGCCCTTACTTAAAAATTCAAACAAGAAAAATAACGGCCTAATTAATAACAAAACAGTTTACGAGAAACAAATATGGCAGACATAATCCAATGACAACCACTGAACTACAGGATCCCGACTTGGGACAGGCACATAAAGAGTTCCTATTCAGACCTTTTCTTACATGCAAAACATTAGACACTGGTGACAAAAATTGAATTCAGATTGTTAAGTATAAGGATGAATGCAAATTTGAGAATAATAGACACACAATTAATGTATTGTAGTTTACTTCAACATGATTTTGGACTCACATTTCTGAGACCCAACTGTCCGATAAATACTGAGAACTTCTGTAATCTTTGTTGGCTGTTGAAATTCTGTAAAATAAATAATCTAGTTATACTGAAATCCATCTTAAACTTCAACTTATCTAACTTGATTTCTTTGGGCTACAAAATTTTACTTAACTAAAAGGTAAAAAACTCCTTATCCTAAATTTGAAAATACTTCAGAAATTCCAATTATTGAACAACTATTCTATTGATAAAAATCTTTCATGCATTACAATACATACATTTACATCTCTAATACAGTGAATTCCTCTTGTACGAGGATAAAGGTTAAATTTTGAGGTTTCTACCTGAAAAATAAATGTGTATGCAGATTAATTAATACTTGGGTATGTACATCATAATGTTTGGTTAAAGACAAATACCTTTTACTTCTTTCTATCATTGATTCTCTTTCAGGTGAAGTTTTTCTGCCTGAAAAATGAAATTTGCATGTAAGTTCTGAAGTGTTTCAATGGTAAGGTACCATCAACTTAACTAAGAAAGAAGACACAATTATGTTCCAGATTTTCGGAAATACATGTTTGATTTTGCTCAAATCAGTCCCTGGTGAAGACATACAAACAACCATTTTGCCTGTTTCACCTGTGTTCTATTTTACACTTGATACCAAAGGCTATGTTGGTTGATTATTGGAAACTCCAAGAAATCATTTTATTTTATAGTTCATAGACAGATGACAGACATAAGACCCAAATAATATCCTAAGGGTCAGGTAATGCTTAACAATTGTAGAGAAATGTAGGAATGAGAGTACTAACAAGACAATTTTCAACAATGCCATGAAATTGTGAAAATTTAAAAGATAATAAGAGTAATTTTGAAAACATCAAATGACCATATAATTTAAAGTGACTCATGAGCCATGTAAACAAATGGAACTTCTCTTTCAATTTAACATTCATTAAAATAAATCCAACCTCAGAAATAGAGATGTCAATAATTTCAGGGACTTTGGAATTTCACACAAATATCTTGTAAAATTGCATGGTCTAAATAAAAGAATTCTTACCTGTTTGAGATTGTTCATTTGTAAATAGTTCTGACATGGATGTTTCTGGTAGTCTTGTTGATTCTAAGAGTGGTCTCTGTGGTAATGAGGTAGGAGTTTGAACAGTGCTACTACTTAGAGAGGTCTTTCTTATCATTTCTATCGGGGAGACGTGTCTCTCTAACATAGATGATCCGGGAGGATGTTGGATGTATTTTGGTGTCATTTTATGACGAGGAATATCTTTTGAAATGTCTATTTTTGTTACATAATGATTTGTTCTGTTTCCCAGCAAACTTTCTTCTGATCTGAAGTGATAGAATAAAGCCAAAATATTTCAAAATGTATAAAATGTTCAATGGCTGTAATTTTCAAAACTGTTTACATCCATATTTCCCACTAAAATTGCTTGTTTTCATCTGTCCAACTGGCTAGCAAACTTTCTTGTGACATAAGAGGTGTTTTAATCTCAGGGTCATTGTTTATTTTTCTAATAGAACATAGAACTAGAGGCTCTGTCAGAAAAGCTATAAAAAATACCCAATAGCCCACACATTAAGTTCTGATTAGGATTTAGAAGCAGAAGCAGACACAAATGTGTACTGAAGTGTGTGGGTATGACAAAGTCCATGTCACGCCAAAGTAAATCCCAAAAAATCATCCAAAATCTTTTGGATGCAAATATGTAACAGGTACAAATTATCTTCATGTCAGAAACATTTTTTTAAGTATCAAAATTTTGTCCAGCTTTCCAGGAGTAGTAGCAGATACAAAAATTTGACCTAAATATGAACAGACACTCAATCACTATACCCTACATCAGCAAATTTTCCAGTGTGTTACATTTTCTCATTAGAGATTGTACAGCAAAATTAACACTGCAAACATTCTACTTTCATCATTATGCATTGTAAAAGGCTATTTAATATTCACAGAGAAAATTTATCTGTCCCATCTGAGGCCCTGACTGCAAACAAAACCTGACATGAAAATAACCCTATATACGTTATACAGTTTCAATATACTGTTGACACAGAGATATGTCTTGCCTTTATTGTAATTTCAATAATTTAATGCAAATGTTGAATCTAAAATTGGCAATATTTTAACATGTAAACTATGCAAAACATTAAAAGTCAATAAACCAAGACTAAAGGTGTAGGTTCAAATAACCTTTATGGAAATTAGAAATGCCAATACTTATAAAACTGTATATCAAATACCAGTGATAACATTAGTGGTTCTACTTAAACGACCTAATCACAAACTAATAAATGTCAACTAAGCAACAGTAGACCCTGACTGAGGGGGTGGGTCCAAATAATCCAAATAGATGTGCCAATGCTAATACAACTGCATACCAAATATCATTGACCTACCACTAGTGGATCCCCATAAACTGACCTAATGCCAAACTTATTAATTGTTGATGCGGTCGCTGCCAGAAACTGCACATCTAAGAAGGGCTTGTTCTACTTCCTCTGGGTGAGACAAAAAGCTAATGAACAATTAAAGAGGACATGTTTCTTTTAGTATTCTAGTGCTACAAAAATTTTTAATAAGTCTCACCTGTGTGATTTTGATTTATTTACTGATGGCCAATAATCTTGGTTTACATCATTATCTGTTTGTGAGGATTTAAGTGGAACACTGGTATACTGTTGAAGCAACATCTTGTATCTTTCTTTTTCATCTAGTCGTACAGTCTGTAACATAAAAATCCATTTAAAGTAATATCACTTCCTAAGTATTCTGTACTGTGCATCTTTTTGATACAACCTAGATGCATGAGAAAAGTTATAGTTTTACTGAAAATTGTAATGGTGGTAAATGACTACAAACATTGATTAAAAACACCTCTAAGCCATGGCTTCCAAAACGGTTGTATTTTCCAGACATGTCCTGTAAATTCAGCCAGGGTATGGCTTGTGCTCTGCCTAAACTGACAACCAATATAGGTTTGCCATTATACCATAATTCAGAGAAGAAAACAAGAGTGCACATGCTGAAATGTCTCGCCTGCTTTACTGGTCATTGATTTTATGTTGATAGTCCTAAATATAAAGCTTTACTACAAGTATCACATAACTTAACATGATCCAAGAAAATGAGGCCAAGATCAGATAAACCAAACCAGAAATACATGTACACCTTACAATCATTCCATACACAAAATATAGTTGACCTGTTGCTTATAGTTTCTAGGAAACAAACTTAACCAGGAAAATGTAACATTGACCAATGAACCATGAAAATGAGGTCAAGGTCAGATGAACCATGCAAGACAGACATGTACACCTTACAATCAATCTATGCATTAAATATAGTTGACCTATTGCTTATATAGTATATAAGAAACACACTTTATGTGCCTGTTATTCAGTGGTTGTCGTTTGTTGCTGTGTAACACATTTGTTTTTCGTTCATTATTTTGTATATAAATTATCCGTTAGTTTTCTCATTTGTCATTTCGGGTCTTTTATAGCTGACTATGCGGTATGGGCTTTGCTCATTGTTGAAGATCCATACGATGACCTATAGTTGTTAATTTCTGTGTCATTTTGTCTCTCGTGGAGAGTTGTCTCATTGGCAGTCATACCACATCTTCTTTTTATATTAACCATGAAAATTTGACAATAACCAAATTGCAATGAACCATGAAAATGAGGTCAAGCTCAGATGATACCTGCCAGACAGACATATACACCTTTCAATCATTCCATACACCAAATATAGTTGACCTATTACTTATAGTTTGAGAAAAACAGACCAAAACACAAAAATTTAATACTGAGTAATGAACCGTGAAAATGAGGTCAAGGTCAAATAAAACCTGCCAGACTGACATGTACTTCCTAAAATATTTCCATACACCAAATATAGTTAACCTATTGCATATAGTATTAGAAAATAAATGGGGAATGTGTCCATGGGACACAGATGATGCCTCCGCTTGCATATAAAGTTATAAAGGAACATAACTCAAGAACTGTAAAAGTGACGCTACCCAAATTTGTACATGATCTGAGTTTTGTGGTAATAAGCATTGTTTATAATTTTCATAACATTTAGTTGAGGTCAACTTAAGTAAGGGAACAGAAACGAATATTTCAGCAATTTTTCCATTTGTAAAGGGGCATAACTCTAGAACGGTAAAAGTGATGCCACCAAAGTTCAAACTTGATCTGTGTTTTGTTGTAATAAGCATTGTGTATAAGTTTCATAACATTTGGTAGAGGCAAACTAAAGTTAGAGAACAGAAACCAATTTTGGGACGTACGTATGTGCAGACAGACAAGTGTAAAACTTAATGCCCCCTCTGCTACGGTGGGGGCATAAAAGAGACCAAAACACAAAATCATTCCATACACCAAATATAGTTGACCTATTGCTTATAGTTTAAGAAAAACACAAAAACTTAAAACTGAGCAATGAACTGTGAAAATGAGGTCAGATGACACCTCCCATTTGAACATGTACACCTTACAATCATTCCATACACCAAATATACTAGACCTATTGCTTATAGTATATATATATATATGGACTTGACCACAAAAACTTAACCTTGTTCACTGATCCATGAAATGAGGTCGAGGTCAGATAAAAACTGTCTGACAGGCATGAGGACCTTGCAAGGTACGCATATACTAAATATAGTTATCCTATTACTCATAATAAGAGAGAAATTAACATTACAAAAAATCTTTACTTTTTTTTTAAGTAGTCACTGAACCATGAAAATGAGGTCAAAAACAATGGACATGTGACAGACGGAAACCTCGTAACATAAGGCATCTATATACAAAGTATGAAGCATCCAGGTCTTCCACCTTCTTAAATATAAAGCTTTTAAGTAGTTAGTTAAACGGATCACTATCCCTTTGTCGAGCTTTCTGCCACAAAAAAATGAACCATAGTACATACAGACACACTTAACCTGTCACAAGTGAAAAGTTGAGTAATTACTTTAAAACAAATCCTTATCAAATAGCCCATCATTAATACAATCAAGGTAAATTAATTGTCTGACAGCTGAGATTTACCTTCATTCAGGTAAACTCTTTTGTATCAGACATGGATCAATCTTTGAACTTGTATTTAACTGATTTGAGTTTAAATGATTTTATCAAAAATGATTCAATTTATCAAAGACATCTATTTAAAATAGTTAAATGATAAAATTGAAAAGGTTGAGTGAAAATTGATTGAAAAATGGAGAATATGTCCATGGGACACAGATGATGCCTCCACTTGCATACAACGTTATAAAAGGATGTAACCTCAAGAATTATAAAAGTGACGCCACCCAAATTCGATCTTGATCTGTGTTTTGTAGTAATAAACATTGTGTATAAGTTTCATAACATTTGGTTGAGGCAAACTAAAGTTAGAGAACGGAAACTAATTTTGGGACATATGTAAGAACATACACAGACAAGGGTAACACAGTGATATGTCTTGCCTGTCGGCATTAAAATTCAGAAAAAAACAATCTGAAGGACAGCAACATTGCAAAATAATTCTAAGACGCTGGACCATGAACTAGTGGGCAGGGCCTCAAAATGGGATGTACAGACAGTAATGCAACTTTATAGAAAATATTGTTGTCTATTGTATTAAGTAGTTCCTTTCACACTAAATTAAGCAGAACACTTAACATAGAAAATTGGTAAATAATTGAAATTCACTGGACCATGACCTACAGGAGCAGGGAGACGAAATAGTCCTCAAACTGACATGAACTGATAGTAATGAAACTTCATAGAAAATATAATTGACGGAAATCACAGCAAAAGCAATACCTATGTCTCGCCTTCAGTGACTTTTGTGGCAGCAAGACAAATAAATTGCTTCGCCGAGCGCAGCTGGATACGACCGCAGTGGTCCAACCATGAACAGTTGGGGCAAAAATGGACACAATATTTGCACTTGATACAGGTCTGAATTTGGATAGTAATTCAATATTTGACACATAATAGGTTTCTGACACAGAATAACTGTAGTCAAAAAACTTAAAATTGGTTATATGATTTGAATTTATATTAAATTTTTTGCTTTTGTGCAATACACTATGCTGTTGCGAATTGATCTCCCCCCCCCCCCCCTCCTTTTTTTTCAAAAAAATAAAATTTGAAGGATTTTCTTTTTGATTTCGGAAATCTTGAGGAGAAAAAATTGTCCCCCCATCCCCTCACCCCCCCCCCCCAATTTTTTTTACCCCCCCCCCCCCTTTTCCAAATAAAAATTCTTTCCCTCAGTCATGGTCATAATTTCAATTCAAATTTCCAATGGAGTCTGCAACCATAATAACCCATTTAAATACATCATAAAAGTCTTAAAATAGAAAATGACATACATAATCATAGCTAAAATTAATTTACCTTAATCAGCATTTTTAAAATTATTAAAATAGTAACTTCTAAAAATTAATTGACAGCTAATCACCTAAAGACAATACAAAAATTCTTTATACATAATTTAAAAGCAGTGTAAGGGAGGTAATTCAAAGTTAAGGTTGAATTACCTCCCTTACACTGTAATTTGTACTTAAGTAATTGTCCATTAACCAGGACACCCTTGTTTTTTCTCACTTTTTTGCCCCTAATTCCTAAACGGTTTGAGCCATAACCCCCCAAAGCCAATCCTAATCATCCCTTTGTGGTATAATTTCAAAGAGATCCATACACTGTTCCACAAGTTATAGTCATGAAACTAGAAAAATGCTTATTTGGGCCCCTTTTTGGCCCATAATTCCTAAACTGTTGGGACCATAACCCCCAAAATCAATCCCAACCTTCCTTTTGTGGTCATAAACCTTATGTTTAAATTTCATAGATTTCTATTTACAATGTACTAATACTAATGTTACTGTCTGGAAACGAAATGTCTTAGGACGACGACAACGATGTGATACCAATATATGGCCGCAAAATTTTTTGCGGTCGTATAAAAACCATGGTGTTCACAAGTAAAAGTGTGTGCATGTAATACAAGACTGGTACCTCCACAGTATATGCCAACACCAAAATTTAAATTGTATTTTATGTTTCATAACATTGTGTAAAAAGATTTCTTCAAATGGTATTTCATTATCACATGAGAACCAAATGAAATCTTATTTTTAGGTAACTAAGGGACATAACTCTTGAAAAGTTAATGTCAATACCATCAAAATAAAAAATGACCTGTATTTTATGATTCATGACATTCTGTACAATTTTTTTTTTAATTGGTCAAGTGGTACTTTTAAATTATCATCTTGAAAGAAATACCAATTTTTAAGGTAACAAAGGGGTATAACTCTTGATCAGTAAATGTAAATATGCCAAATTCCAACGGACCTGTATTGTATGGTACATGACATTTAGTTTCAAAAGATTTGGTCAACTTTTTAGGTAAATAATAGCCAAAACTCTTACATGGTAAATGTAAAAACCATCAAAAACATTGCATTCAGATTTCAAAAGATTTGGTGAAGGGGTGTTATCATTATCATCTGGAAATGAAATACAACACTACTTGTAAGGTAACCAAGGGGTGTAACTAACAAGAATATGTCAATATGTTTAAACTCATCAAATTCTCTCACTTTAGACTAATGAGCGCAATAATCGTACAACTTTTCAGCCCCCAAGAAGTATGACTTTAGTAATATTTTTGTTGATTATTTTTACCTCAGTTGCTGTGAAAAGTACTTCAGGCTTTTTCTTCTCAAACAATGATCTCTGCTTTCTTTTGTCACTCCCTGGTCGATGATCTGCAAAAAAGTTATAAAATTTATGAGCAACTTTTTCCTCATAGGCATTATTCAGTCCTCAAAAATAAAAATTTCCTTTATGATTGCTTAAAAAATATTAATATCTAAACACTACAGATGGGGTGGATTTTGTTACTTTTGTTATTAACACCTGCTCACTGCTGGCTACTAGATTGATTAATTGATTTTGGCATTAAATGCCACTTTCAGCACTCTTGGCTATATTGTGGCTGCCAGTTCTTATTGATGGAGGAAGCCGGAGTGCCTGGAGAAAACCACAGACCATTGGCAGGAAATCTTGCAATCCTAGACAATTAAGATTTGAGTTTAACGCACCTGCCATGGGCATGGTATGAACTCACAACTTCTTAGACCACTTGTCCACCAGGGGCCCCTCCCCTACTTGAAGTTACTGATTTTTTTATTGTTTATCTTTATGTTGTATTGTTACACAACTGACCCAGGGTTGAGCACTCACAAACACCCAAGACACGAGCCTGTAGTTCAGTGGTTGTCCTTGGTTTCTGTCTACCACATATGTTTTTTGTTTTAATTTTTTTAACTGTAATCAGGCAATTGTTTCACATTTTGTTATCCAGGTCTTAGATAGCTTATTATATGGTGGGGATGTTGCTAATTCTTGAAGGCCTGGTCTTAGATAGCTTATTATATGGTGGGGATGTTACTAATTCTTGAAGGCCTGGTCTTAGATAGCTTATTATATGGTGGGGATGTTGGTAATTCTTGAAGGCCTGGTCTTAGATAGCTTATTATATGGTGGGGATGTTACTAATTCTTGAAGGCCTGGTCTTAGATAGCTTATTATATGGTGGGGATGTTGCTAATTCTTGAAGGCCTGGTCTTAGATAGCTTATTATATGGTGGGGATGTTGCTAATTCTTGAAGGCCTGGTCTTAGGATAGCTTATTATATGGTGGGGATGTTGCTAATTCTTGAAGGCATGGTCTTAGATAGCTTATTTTATGATGGGGATGTTGCTAATTCTTGAAGGCCTGGTCTTAGATAGCTTATTATATGGTGGGGATGTTGGTAATTCTTGAATGCCTGGTCTTTGATAGCCTATTATATGGTGGGGATGTTGCTAATTCTTGAAGGCCTGGTCTTAGATAGCTTATTATATGGTGGGGATATTACTAATTCTTGAAGGCATGGTCTTAGATAGCTTATTATATGGTGGGGCTGTTGGTAATTCTTGAAGGCCTGGTCTTAGATAGCTTATTATATGGTGGGGATGTTGCTAATTCTTGAAGGCATGGTCTAAAATAGCTAATTTTATGATGGGGATGTTGCTAATTCTTGAAGGCCTGGTCTTAGATAGCTTATTATATGGTGGGGATGTTGCTAATTCTTGAAGTCATGGTCTTAGATAGCTTATTATATGGTGGGGATGTTACTAATTCTTGAAAGTCTTAGATAGCTTATTATATGGTGGGGATGTTGCTAATTCTTGAAGGCATGGTCTTAGATAGCTTGTTATATAGTGAGGATGTTGCTAATTCTTGAAGGCATGGTCTTAGATAGCTTGTTATATGATGGGGATGTTGCTAATTCTTGAAGGTCTTAGATAGCTTATTATATGGTGGGGATGTTGCTAATTCTTGAAGGCATGGTCTTAGATAGCTTATTATATGGTGGGGATGTTGCTAATTCTTGAAGGCATGGTCTTAGATAGCTTATTATATGGTGGGGATGTTGCTAATTCTTGAAGGTCTTAGATAGCTTATTATATGGTGGGGATGTTGCTAATTCTTGAAGGCATGGTCTTAGATAGCTTATTATATTGTGGGGATGTTGCTAATTCTTGAAGGCATGGTCTTAGATAGCTTATTATATGGAGGGGATGTTGCCTATTCTTGAAGGCCTGGTCTTAGATAGCTTATTCTATGGTGGGGATGTTGCTAATTCTTGAAGGCATGGTCTTAGAAAGCTTATTATATGATGGGGATGTTGCTAATTCTTGAAGGCCTGGTCTTAGATAGTTTATTATATTGTGGGGATGTTGCTAATTCTTGAAGGTCTTAGATAGCTTATTATATGATGGGGATGTTGCTAATTCTTGAAGGCATGGTCTTAGATAGCTTATTATATGGTTGGGATGTTGCTAATTCTTGAAGGCATGGTCTTAGATGGCTTATTATATGAGGGGGATGTTGCTTATTCTTGAAGGTCTTAGATAGTTTATTATATGATGGGGATGTTGCTAATTCTTAACGGTCTTAGATAGTTTATTATATGAGGGGGATGTTGCTAATTCTTGAAGGTCTTAGATAGCTAATTATATGATGGGGATGTTGCTAATTCTTGAAGGTCTTCGATAGCTTATTATATGGTGGGGATGTTGCTAATTCTTGAAGGCATGGTCTTAGATAGCTTATTATATGATGGGGATGTTGCTAATTCTTGAAGGTCTTAGATAGCTTATTATATGGTGGGGATGTTGCTAATTCTTGAAGGTCTTAGATAGCTTATTATATGGTGGGGATGTTACTAATTCTTGACGGTCTTAGATAGCTTATTATATGGTGGGGATGTTGCTAATTCTTGACAGCCTTAGATAGCTTATTATATGGTGGGGATGTTACTAATTCTTGAAGGTCTTAGATAGTTTATTATATGGTGGGGATGTTACTAATTCTTGACGGCCTTAGATAGCTTATTATATGGTGGGGATGTTACTAATTCTTGAAGGTCTTAGATAGTTTATTATATGGTGGGGATGTTACTAATTCTTGACGGCCTTAGATAGCTTATTATATGATGGAGATGTTACTAATTCTTGAAGGTCTTAGATAGTTTATTATTTGGTGGGGATGTTACTAATTCTTGAAGGTCTTAGATAGTTTATTATATGGTGGGGATGTTACTAATTCTTGACCGCCTTAGATAGCTTATTATATGGTGGGGATGTTGCCAATTCTTGAAGGCATGGTCTTAGATAGTTTATTATATGATGGGGATGTTACTCATTCTTGAAGGTCTTAGATAGCTTATTATATGGTGGGGATGTTGCTAATTCTTGACGGCCTTAGATAGCTTATTATATGGTGGGGATGTTGGTAATTCTTGAAGGCCTGGTCTTAGATAGTTTATTATATGATGAGGATGTTAATAATTCTTGAAGGTCTTAGATAGCTTATTATATGGTGGGGATGTTGCTAATTCTTGACGGCCTTAGATAGCTTATTATATGGTGGGGATGTTGGTAATTCTTGAAGGCCTGGTCTTAGATAGTTTATTATATGATGAGGATGTTACTAATTCTTGAAGGCATGGTCTTAGATAGCTTATTATATGGTGGGGATGTTGCTTATTCTTGACGGCCTTAGATAGCTTATTATATGGTGGGGATGTTGGTAATTCTTGAAGGCCTTAAAAAGCTTATTATATGGTGGGGATGTTACTAATTCTTGAAGGTCTTAGATAGTTTATTATATGGTGGGGATGTTACTAATTCTTGACAGCCTTAGATAGCTTATTATATGGTGGGGATGTTACTAATTCTTGAAGGTCTTAGATAGCTTATTATATGGTGGGGATGTTACTAATTCTTGACAGCCTTAGATAGCTTATTATATGATGGGGATGTTGCTTATTCTTGACGGCCTTAGATAGCTTATTATATGGTGGGGATGTTGCCAATTCTTGAAGGCATGGTCTTAGATAGTTTATTATATGATGGGGATGTTACTAATTCTTGAAGGTCTTAGATAGCTTATTATATGGTGGGGATGTTGCTAATTCTTGACGGCCTTAGATAGCTTATTATATGGTGGGGATGTTGGTTATTCTTGAAGGCCTCGTCTTAGATATATTATATGATGAGGATGTTACTAATTCTTGAAGGCATGGTGTTAGATAGCTTATTATATGGTGGGGATGTTGCTAATTCTTGATGGCCTTAGATAGCTTATTATATGGTGGGGATGTTACTAATTCTTGAAGGCCTGGTCTTAGATAGTTTATTATATGATGAGGATGTTACTAATTCTTGACGGCCTTAGACTGTGGTTGTTTACATCCTTTACGTTTGGAATAAAGTAGATAGTTGGCAATCATACCACATTTTACTTATAGTTGGCAATATCATACCACATTTACTTATATTTATTCCAAGTTTGTTTCCCATACATTTTATTAGATGAAGATAAACATACTGGTCTGTTTTATACTGTCTTGACCACTGCTGTTGGGCTCCATAGAACCCTTTACTACTGATGCATAAGACTTTCTACCAATCTGCTGTAATAAAGCAAAGTGCATAATCTCGGCTAAGCATAATGAAATATTATACATGAAAAATAAATCTCTTTTCAAAATTATATTCAATATGTACAAAAATGTATAAATAAATTGCTTCAAGTTGACTGCTAGATATTTGTCATTTGGAAGGTTGCTGTCTAGTTTTCAGGTAAAAACAGCACATTCTTTTATCAATTTCTAAAGAAAACCCTAGAAGACATTTGGCCATCAAAATTTCCTTAATCAGTATAAAACTGTTCAGAATAACAGGCTTTTTTATGTTTACCCCTCTTTAGCATTATACAAATAAAATTTGGAAAAGTAAGTTCAAACTTCTAAAAGTAGCATTTACATACACAACTAAACAATGTTTCCTTTTCCAATAAATACAGGGTTCTCACTAGGAATTTTTCATTGTGAGTCCTGGGACTCTTCACTTTTAGAAATGGTGAGTCCCAATAGATTTTGATGAGTCCAGGATGCATGTAATTTTTTGTGTCTTAATATGATGAAATAAAACTAAAACGATGCGTGTTGGATAGGTAGTTTTTATTATATTAATAAAAGTTATGATCTCTTAAGTTATTGTTCATTACAACTTGTATAGACTACCATTCCCCCTCTTTGTTTGGTTTAGTTAGTGTAGTGACTGAAGTTGTTGTTTATGGAGATCTTTCTATGTCTATCAATTCTTGGTGTAGTGGGTCATTGACTCTTGGGTCTTTAACTTGGTTCAGATGATTCAATGTCATCAGGTTCCCTTTTGAAGGAGGACTTCAACTTTGACTGACTCTGATATTGTGATACTGATGTAATTTTTTTGGACAAGCCAGTATTTATAAGAAATTGGGATTGCATGAACACAGACTTGTCACAGTTCATATTAATTATTGTAAATCAATTTTAATTATATTTAATCATTGAGTTAATAATCTCTTTGATGTTTGCATCATGATAATTTCTATAATCTTGGATAAAAACAAGCAAATCAAAAGTTAACATCGTAACCGTAAATCATTTTTTAATCGGATTTGTTTCAATTTCAAAACATTTTTCACCTTTGTTTACCATCGCAATGTTCAACATGCACAATACGAGAAAAATGTTAAATCATTTGAAGACCAGTAAAATTATTCTTATCCATAAAATATTTAATCTACACTGTTCTACGATCTATTTTATGAATAGAAGCAACAGTTACGAAATACTTTATCATTTCATCATGTTCATTTCAAGTTATCAAAATTTTTTACTTTCTTTTGTTTCAATCGATAAGTATGTGATGTTCAACACGTGGAAATATTCAAGCTTTTCAAATAATCGTAAAGTTTTAAAAAATCGGTAACTATTACATATTTATTAATCAGTTTGAACAGAATTATTATATTTCAGGATCAAATACGTTTAATTATAAAAATAGTTATCAGTCAACAAAAATATTTATCTACGCATTACTTCATTTTTCAACATCGACTTCTGGTTTAGTTTATCATGAATCTTCTAGGCAAAAGGATGTGTTTGGGACTCAGGGGATAAAACGATAACGCGTCCCACAGACTCAAGGGTTTCAAAAATGACGCGTACAGCTCGATTTTCATGCGTCTTAACGAGAACCCTGAAATACATGTACTTTTGACACAAATTTGATGCATGATGGTTATTCTCAGTCCTTACTTGTTGATAACCTGGGCCTGGTCCTTGAATGATGTCATCGGGAGGAGTTTCTCGTCCATCACCATTTATTATATCACCATCCCTTCTGTAATTTCCACCCGTTTCCTGACTATTACCATTATAACTAAGTATTTCAGACGAAGCATGGTCACTTCTTTCATCCTTGACTTTTATCTGACTTTTGCCATAGTTTGTCTGACCTTGATTTGACCTCTTGGCAACTGGTATCCTGTTACCATTATGTTTTCCTGACACCTCAAGGTCTCCATCACTTGTGAAATTCTGATGTAAGTTTCCATTTCTTTTACTTTGTTCTTTTGTTTTAAAATCAAACATGCTACTCCAGGTTGATTTACTTTTAACCCAGTCAGCCATCTTAGCAAAAACTGAAAATAGAAATTAAATTGTACAATCTTATTAAGGAAGAAAATGTCTATGATGGCATAAAGTAACTTGTCATATGAGACAAGAAGTGACACTGTGTAAAACAAAAGTAGCAAATTAACTCTCTTATTTCAAACAACAATTCATAGAAACCATATTCAAGTATTTTTTAAATAACCTATCATGACACCAGAAGTGATATTTTTGTAACAAACTATCTCCCTTATTTCAAGCAAAATAATATTGAAACAATATATATTGGAATCAGTGTAAAGTAACCTATCATTTAAAATCAGAAATGACTTTGACTTAACTGGAAGTTACTACCCATTTCCCTTACATGTATTCAAGATAAAATGTGAAAGCAGTTAATTATAACAACAACACTTTAGGGATTGCTGCAGTAATTCAATGAGATCGACATGTTTCGGTGCAATAAAAAAAAAAAAAACAACTAGGTCACCGAAACACGTTGATCTCATTAAATTACTGTACCAATCCCTAAAGTGTTGTTGTTATAACTGCTTTCACATTTTGTGTTTTTAATTGTAACAACCCTGCATACCCAAGAATTCCACTTTAGGGATTTTATCGTATTGAAGATTTTCCAGGTTGGTTCACTGTCGTAACTTATTTAAAATAAAGTAAAACTTTCTATATTCAGAAGTGAGGTTTTAAATTAGAATACACTATTTTCCCCATATTTTCTTATCAACATATGAAAATTAAAACGTGGAACAATTGGTTTTTGATTATTTTTTGTTTTTTCACTTACATGTAGTATTGAATTGGTGAGGGTCCAAGCTCTACCCAACTGGTTTTTACATTTTGTTCATATGTTGTGTTAATATTTCACTGTAGCAGGTTAGGGGCTCAATAACATATCAAACCCAGCCACATTCATTACATTTTTGTTAAGCCTGTCCCAACCTAGGAACTTATTATCCTGTGTTCTTTAATTGCTGTCTGCCATATTCGTGTTTCATTCATTGTTGTGTTAATCAGACCATTGATTTTCTCTTTAGAATTATTTCATATTTTGTCATAACAAGCCCTTGAAAACCTTACTTCATTTTGTACATGTTTGATTTTTTGCTCATTGTTGAAGGCAGTGTAGTCAACTGTAAATGATGTGACTACTCAGATTTGGAGATGTCTTACACTGTACAACCAATAATAATAAAGTTCAAGATGAAATATCAATATCTCATTAATCAAAAGCATAACCTGCTACAATTAATGTTTCACCTATTCAGTTATATGAAGTTTCTTTTTAGGTAACCAGTCCACATACGTTGATGAAAGTCAACTCAAAAGATTGTACAAATCAAAGAACTATTATCAATGGGAGTTTTCATAAATACTTTTTTATAATAACTAACTTGATGAAATAAACTTTAGTCTACTGTATTACATGTAGCTATGGCTGGGTTCCATTAAAACACAACACAATAGTAAAATCTTCAAGTTGATAATTCTTTTAATTATGCAGTTTATATTTTTGACTACTGTGAAAGTACTTTTATTCGTGATGAACCAATTTTCGTGGTTTTCGTGGATGACTCTATCCACGAATTTAAGTGTCCAACGAAATATAACAACTGTTGTCCAAATCAAGACATGAAAAGATTCCCATGTAGGTTTGACTACCGATATGATCTAGAGAATACATTGAATATCGACAAATCTGAGACTACTATAATAGTAGTCTCAGGGCAAATGCACTATGAACTACAACTGCAGGCAGGATTATACCCATTTTATCTTTAATAAACTGCTTCGCTGAGCGCAGCTAGATACGCCCGCAGAGGTCCAACCCTGATCAGTTGGGGCAAAAATGGACACAATATTCAAGCTTGATTCAGGTCTGAATTTGGATTGTAATTAAATATTTGACATATTATAGGTGTCTGAATAAATGTATTCAAAGAACTTGAAATTGGTTATATGAATTGAATTTATGTTCAATTAAAGATTTCTTGCTGTTGTGCAATACTTAGTAAATCTGTTGTCAGACTATAAACAAATAAAGTATAATTAATTCTCAATGTCATATTAGAAATTTATGAAAATAAAAAGGGAGCTTACATCAATAGATATAAACAATTCACCAAAGTTTCATGAGAATTGGTGACAGCATTTTTGAGTTATTGTCAGAAAACTGGAAAATCACCCCTTTTTAATGAATAAAACCCCATAACTCAGAAATGTAAAATGTAAAATTTATAAAATTCTAAAGGGAGCTTACATCAATACATACAAACAATTCACCAAAGTTTCATAAGAATTGCTGAAAGCATTTGTGAGTTTTTGTCTGATAACTGGAAAGTCCCCCCTTTTTTTATGAATAAAACCCCGTAACTCGGAAACGTAAAATCTAAAATTTATAAAAATCAAAAGGGAGCTCATGTCAATAGATATAAACAATTCACCACAATTTCTTGCAAGTTGGTGAAAGCATTCTTGACTTATTGTCCGAAAACTGGAAAATCCCCCTTTTTTTAATGAATAAAACCCCATAATTCGGAAACGTAAAATCTAAATTTTATAAAAAACGAAAGGGAGCTCACGTCAATAGATATAAACAATTCACCAAAGTTTTATGCAAATTGGTTTAAGCAATTTTGAGTTAATGTCCGACATGTTGACGACGGACAGACGGACGGACGGACAGACGGACAACGGTATACCATAATACGTCCCGTAAACGGGCGTATAAAAACCTAAACTGTACAACTTCTGATCTTTTAATTCTCATAAAAAATATTTTTGATCGATGAAAGTCAGATTTCCAGTGATGATATGCTATGATAAAGTGTTTACTTTATATCCTCATAATTCTTGTACGGGAAATAACAATTTCATGCTGGGCTTGCTTTTGATAAGAATTAATTTTACAATTCAATGTACATTTGTAGCATTTGTTTATGTAACTGTTTTCTTTAAGTGACATGTTTATGGCCTTATTAAAACCTTTGATGGTCTTTAATCTGTTGATCACTTGATCTCAGGTTAATTAGTGTCATCACTACACGCGTATGGATGCAACAATTTAAATATTTACTTTGCAATTTCCTTGAATCGAGACAATTTGTAATCTTCGTTTCTAATGGCTTCAATTCTACACTCTATTTATTTTTTTTTAGAAAACTAAAATCCACGAAATTAAAAACCCACGAACATGTAACTTTTGCTCTAACCACGAAAATTGATACCCACGAATTAAAGTACTTTCACAGTAGTTTTTTGTTGCATTTTTTCCTTAAAGTTTTTAAAACTTGGCAAAAATCATTATTATTCAGCAAATATGCACATTTTCATGACTGATACACATTGTATTGTTGTTATGTTTTCTTAATAATCTAAAAGGATGAAACAGGTTACATGTATGGATCACGCTGAACATGCTGAACCCATATTTTTATGTTTCTATTGACCAAAATGTGACCTGGTAAGGTGTGCATTGATCAAACCTTGGTTTCTTAAAGGACGTATTATGCATTCAAAGGACAATAATTACAAAAAATTTCTTACTTACAGTTGTAACCCAATTGAGGGTTTTGCTCTGAACTCTTTGGTCGTTTTACGTCAATTATTTCACAGTCTGTGTCATCACTGAAAAAAAACCAGTTTAACTTATTGTTTTAATGCTGTGCATCAAACTATTTTAATTTTTGTGTACATGTACATTGTATCTATTTCATTTGGAAATCTGATAGGTCATGTTGGTAGGAATGTGTTTAGTGCATGTATATCACATTTTTTAGGCTAAGTTCCAAAAAATACACATGTGCTATATCTGCTGATGATTTATAAAGTAAATTTCCAAATTCTCTATGTTACTTTAAAAGTTTCTCCAAAGCAGAAATATCTAAGTAAGAAACACAAACTTTCACAATTCTGGTGATCATATGCTGCATAACTAAAATAAACACAATATAATGTTTTGTATTCTGTAATTAAAGGGCAATAAACTATTAAATGGAAGTCAAGGTGAGATGAAATCATTCCTGTATTAGAAAAAAATTTACATACATATATTTTCAACCTTTCATGTCCTATCTTGAGATAAAGATATAATAAAAATACCCAAGATGAATTTTGAGCAACTGCTCACCTCACTGATGATACGCTCACTACAAGTATTCAAATAAAATTAAAAAGAAGTTGATATTACAGAAGGCATAAAAAAAAAATTTGTGTTTCCGGTAACATCATTTTGAAAAATAGGGTTGGTAGGTCGGATGGTTTTTTTTTTTTTTTTTTTTTTTTGACATTGTAAACGAAATCCGGAAAATTATCATGGTTTTTCCAAGTCCAGGTCCGTATTTAGTTTCAAATACCGGAAGTGCGGCCATTTACAATGTTTTTGAAGCACCTGCTGTGCAAATTTCTTGGATTTTAACCTATTTGGAATACCTTTTGACATAAATAAAATGTTTTACTGGCTTTCTGTGCCAGTAGAAGCAAGTTAGATAAATAATTATGTCGATTAACAGAAGCCTGTGTCAAAAACATGGTCGGTTGATACCTTTTTTTTTGAAGATCCAATAAAAAAATTAGGGTCGGGGCTAAAAATCAGGGTCGGTCGGGTTACCGGAAACACAGATTTTTTTTTTCTCGGCCTTAGGCAATGGGTGTGAAAATGCATCACACCATACAGCATGCTCACATGAAGCTCATTACAAATTTCTGGGTGTTCTGATTTGTAGTTCTGGAGAAAAATGTGACAAAAACTTCTAATTTGTAGTTCTGGAGAAAAATGTGACAAAAATTTCAAATGTGAACTTTAAATGAATGTATATACATGTACAATATGAGATATATATATATATATAAGTTTTCGATAAACAAAAAGTTGATAAGCAATGAATGTGAAAATGTTTTATAGGAAATTTATGCTAACATACAACTTGCTTGCAATTTTCAGGAAAATATGACAAAAAGTAAAAAAAATAGGGTTGGTTAATTGGCAAAACTTTTTTTAATGGATAGGCAAACCTGTATATTGCCCAACTGGTTCTGGAATCAGATCTGTTATTGCATTTACCTATATAATGTGTATTTCTGGTTAGCAGCCTATTGTTGAAGTTGTTTGTATCAGTCAGATACGTTTTCCTTTTGTTTTTACACCATTCTTGAAGACAAATTTTCTGAATTACGGTAGCGATTCAACAAATAGAACATTGCCATACAAGAATAATACTGATGAAAATATACTTTCAGTGAAAAGAAGTTAGAGCCAGTCAGGGTGCAGTAAACACACATATTTTTTTTTGGCCTATGCTTTGTATTTTTGTAGTTCCTTAGAAAAAATGGATGGAAATTTGTATCATAGACAGACAGATTGAGATACATTTTTAAACTAGTTAATCTGTTAACCCCTACTTAACCTGACAGCTTGAGCATGAAAAGAGGACAACCAACTTCATACAATGTATCTCATGTACAAGGTTGGCAAAAAAGCGGTCAATACTAGTATTGACCATGCCGGCGGTAAATACCGGTAAATACCGGGAAATACTGGCAAATACTGGTCAATACTGGCAAATACTGGTCAATTTAAATTTTGATAGGACTTTACTATAAAACTAGCCCCTACCTCAGGTCAATTACTTAGTAAATGGATAGATATAGTCACAAGGCAGAAAGTCACTTATTTACTACATTGTAATAAGACAAAAAATCACAATTAATTAGTTCATGAACATGGTTTAATGAAGATTTATCAAATATTAATTTAATCATACAACAGATATAGTCATTAACACCATGAAGTCAGTCACTTAAGAGAGACTATATAACATCTGATTTTCTTAACAGTTATTTTGAAAGATATATATGCAATTAAAAAATTTTAAAAAATTGTTTTATATATATATTTGTTATATATTTATTAAAAAAAACATTTCCTGCATTTAGAACATTTTTTATCATGCTGTTGAATAGTCAGGAATTAATTCATTGTTTAAAACAATCTTTAGAAATCACTTTTATGACTTTTTTCCTGTTATGTCAACATTTATTAGGAGACAGTTGTTAAAGTAATTAAACTTTTGACACCTGTTAGCCATATAATAGGTAATGTTCTGATAATCTATATTGCTAGTCACTTGTAATTCTATTTACCTGTAAAATTCAAACCTTTTCAAGAAAAAAATATCTTGATTTTTACATGTTGAATAACTGATATACGGTAGCTGCTCAATTTTATATGTATACCAAAAGTATACAATATCATTACCCCTAAGAACTAAATTAGTCATTTTTAATGTTTTAATAATTAATAACATACCAATATCATTCATTTTTATAAATTGAATCATGCCAAAGGAATAAAGTTTTCCCTCATCAACCATTTTTTTACTAGAATTGATAGATAAGTCAGTCAAAAGAAGCATGAAAATTTCAATTGACCAGTATTTGCCAGTATTGACCACTTGGGGAGTATTGTCCGGACCGGTAAATACCACTGGTAAATACCGGGGGTGGTAAATACCGCCCAACCTTGCTCATGTACATGTATTTCAGGCAGAAAAAATTATATTCTAAACTATTATCCGTCTTTCAAAAAAAGACAAAATACTCCATTATATTGCTGACCTGTCACTTATAGTTGATGAAGAAGACTTGAACCTGACCCTGAGGTCCCGCTAAGACAACAAACGAAAGTTGGTGTATATTTTGTGAAGTATACACCAAGAAATTACTATTTGTAAGACTAAGAGGCAGATAATTTATACTGTATTAAATTCTCAATTTTTGTTACCCGGAGAGGAAAACCTGTTAACAAATAATAATGACATTTATTATTATATTTTGCTGGCGTCCGATAGAAAGTATACAATAACCGTCATCTTTATTTTAATAGATCTATTATTTAGTAAAAAAGTTTCCCATTTTTACGGCAAAACCGAACCACAAGTCAGGTTGACAGTTATGTTTTCTTTATTTTACCTCTCATCTATTGGTCTTTTTCTTTTTCTTGAGTTTCCAGCTTGAGGTGAAAAGATGAAAGATTTGAATTTGTTTGTAAAGGAGTTAAACATTTCCAACAAACCGTAATTAAAAATCTTTGTTCATGCAGTGAAAATATAACTTGCGCCACGGAAGTTACATTATTATCGCCCTCTGGGTTGCTTAAGGGAGAAAACTCCACTCGGCACTTCAGACTATAAAGCTGTCGGCCCTCACTAGAGTCGACACCACCGACCACGCAAGACACTCACGGGTAGTCAAGGTCGTTAAAGACCACCCTCGTCGTCGAGTCGACACTCGCATCAGTTGTTCCAGACTATGTACAAGAGATGCGTAGCCTTGAAATTGATTTTCGTTGCATATTCTGTATACTATTGTTTCTTCCGTGAACCGGAGCCTAAACGTACAGATATAGATTAGAATCATTTGCCACAACAAATAGTTTCATGCAGTACAGTACAGGGATTAAAGAGTATGATCTCAGAATCTGCTCTCATCCCTATTTTCTACCCTTAACTATTATTGTTATCAAATGTATTTAAGGAATGACTGTAATATTTTTTCTGTCTATGAAGAAATAACATCAAAAATGTGGTGCACACTGAATAACCCGCGTAGCGGGTTATTTAAAAGTGTGCACCAAATTTTTTATGTTATTTCGAATAGACAGAAAAAATATTACAGTCATTTCTTATAATTTAATTCTAAATTCCATTTTAAACCGGAGTAAACCATGAAAAAACGTTGATGACGTCACGGTCACATGACAAAATTATGTCTATGAGCTGATAAACAAAACAACGTCAGCCAATCAGAAGACGCGTTACATCCAAAATTAAATTATATAGTTTTATCTAAATGTTATTTTTCAAATGTACAGATATTATCATGATTTTTGATTTTGTTTCTTTTTTTTTCTGGTTACAGTGTAAATTATAAATCAAAATTTATAGTCGACGCCCGGCGAATAATCTTCAATAAATGAAGGATCGCTAGAAACTTAAAGAAGAAGAAGAAACAATCAATCACGAAGCCTTATTCACTACCCCTTTCAAAACTTCTTCTTCTTCTTCTTCTTCTATTGAGAAACTACTGATATCCCATAAAGGAGATGAAGACAAGATACAGATACAATCAGTATCTTGAAAGCTTCCATAGTGCATGGGAGCTTTCACTGTTGAGTCCGGTAGTTTATTCCGGGCTATTATTGATCTTGGAAAAAATTAATACTTGAAATAGCTGTGTCTTGGGCTGAAGATGGTGTTAAGCCATGGAATTGTAGTGTCTTGATGATCCGTTTAGTGGGATCAAGTAGTTTTCTGTTGGAATTGCTACGAGTTCATTTATAATTTTGTATAGTAAGCATAATCTGATGTTAACTCTTCGTTGGTATAGAGATATCCAGTTAAGCCTGTTTATCATGCTGGTGACACTTGATTCGTTGCTGTAATCATTGTAGACGTATCGAGCTGCTCTTCTCTGTAATCGCTCTATTTTTTCGATATTATCCTGCGTGTAGGGATCCCATATTACAGCGCTATATTCCACTCTCGGTTTTACTAGTGCATTAACAGCATTTAAATTATCATTGTTTGCTGTGGAGCTATTTTAGATTTTTCTACTGTCTGAGCTGGGTTTGCACTGGCTACAATGTTGTTAATGTGTAAGTTCCAGCTGAGGTCATCTTTGATGGTAATTCCTAAGTATTTTGTGTCCGTTACTACCTCTAGTTGTTTAACATGCATGTAATAAGGTTCTTTAATCGGGTGTTTGGATCGTGTTAGGTGCATCACATTACATTTGCTGATGTTAAATTCCATTTTCCATTTCTGTTCCCATTTTTTAAGCTTTGTCAGATTGTTTTGCAGTACTTCTTGGTCATGTTTGGTCTTGATAGGTCGATAGATGGTACAATCATCAGCGAACAGACGGATTGTAGATTGGATGTTATCAGTGATGTCGTAGATGAAAATTAGAAAAAAACTTCGGGACAGGGCCGAGTACACTACCTTGAGGTACACCAGATGTAACGTCCACTTTACCTGAATACTTGTTTCTAATACAACTGCCTGTGTCCTGTTGTCTACAAAGGCTGAGATCAATTTGTGATTGTCCATTGTGAGTGTTAGATCATGTATCAGACCTGTAAGTCGTGTCTCACATAATTGCTTACCTCTAAAACCATGTTTGAATTCTGATAGTATTTTGTTTCTTTCTATATGTTTCATGCGGTTGGATTCTACAATGTGCTCCATTAGCTTGCAGAGGATGCAGTTTAGTGAGACAGGCCTGTAGTTTGCTGGTTCGTGTCGTGGTCCTTTCGTGTAGATTGTACTGATAAAAGCGTATTTCCAGTCTCTTGGTGATTGTCCTAGAAACAACGATTTATTGAACAGGAAAGTGACTGTTGATGCTAGTCCATGATGCAGTTCTTTCAGTATGCGTGTGTGGTTTTCATTTCACATTTCAGTTTTATTGTCTTCTGTAAACACAGATTTGAATTGGTGGTTCAATGTGTTTGCTTTGTCAACTGTGTCTTTTGATGTAACTCCTTGACGTTTTAAGGGTGGTACTCCAGCAGTTTATTTCCACATGCATTTTAAAAAAGAGAAAAAAATTCTTTGGGTTTGGTTTGTCGTCAGGAGCTACTACGTTTAATACTTGGTTCCAGTAGCATTTGCGGGTCTCTTTTTGAACAAGATGTTTTAGGATTTTATATGCGGTTCTCATTTTTTCCATTTTCTCCTGTATTTTTAATTTATTGTACAGTCTGTCTCTTTTTCTCATCATCCTACGCAGTTCTAGTGTTATCCAAGGGTATCCATGTTGATGTTTAATAGTTCTCTGTGGTATAAAAGAGGGACGAAAGATACCAGAGGGACAGTCAAACTAATAGATCGAAAACAAACTGACAACGCCATGGCCAAAAATAAAAAAAACAAACAGACAAACAATAGTACAGATGACACAACATAGAAAACTAGACTAAGCAACACAAACCCCACCAAAAACTGGGGGTGATCTCAGGTGCTCCGGAAGGGTAAGCAGATCCTGCTCCACATAGTATGTGTTTATCAGTAAGTTTATGTATATTATCTTTAAATTCCTACCACAATTTGTTTATATCTGAATTATTTTGATTTTTTTTTACTAAAGTCGTCTCCAAATTTTTTTTTTGCTACAGGTTTCATATCCTCAAAATTCGCTTTCTTATATTGGTACTCTTTTTTTTTTTTGGTGTCTGATTTTGTTTAACCGGTGTTGTTGTTGCTTCGGTGTAAACAATATCATGAACCGAAATCCCTGGGCAGACTTCAGTTCTGTATATTGTTGAAGGTTTGTTGGTAAGAAAGAGGTCCAGTGTGTTGTTTCCTCTAGTTGGTTGATTTACTAGTTGTTCCAGGCCTATATATGTTATGTGATCTATAAAGTCTTGGTGTATTTCGGTGGTTTTACCATTTTCTTTGACTTGAGCGTTTGATAGGTCTCTCCACTCTATGTCTGGCAAGTTAAAATCACCTCCGACCCAAACTGTCTGGTTTTCAAAACTAGCTGCTTTCTCTAGATTTTTTTTTTATTTCGTTCATTGAGTCTATATCTGATGTATGTGGGTGGTATATAGAACCTATATAGAGTTTATTACCTGAGGGCAATGTCAATTTTGCCCATGCTGTCTCAGCATTACTCTTAAGTGCACACCGCCGAAATTAATCGTGAACCAGATCATCATCCCACCGTTACAATCTCAACAGACTCAACCGATTGTGCTTCGTTCTACTCGAAATCGCAAACGTCCTGTACTTTTTCGAAGTTCATCTTTGGATACACACACTTCCGATGAAGTTACGACACAATCAGACGCTTATTGTAAAGTGAAGCGAATATTATATCAACGGAAAAGAAATGGAAAGACTGGATTTCGTGTGCAGTTTAATGGTGAACCGGCACAAAATGTCTTATGGATACAATATGAACGCATACACAAAAGATTGTACAGTCAACGCCATGTGCAGACTAGTGCTATTTTATTATGAAAATTATTGAATTGTTTTTTTACGGCAATGCTGATTTGTGTTTTATGACAATGTTGATTTTGTTTATCATGAATGCTTCATATGTGTATATCGTATTACATAGATGTTAATTTTGTGAAAGGTAGAACATTCAAGAAATATTTGAAGGACTAGATGTTAAATGTTAAACTATTCGGGAAATGATTGCATTTCCGTCTGTATTCTTAAAAGAGCAATGTTTTGGTTTATGTATAAAAGCAATAATATGAAGAAATGTGTATATATACGTCTATTATTTTTATAAATAGAAAGTGAAAACTTTGTGAGAAAAAAAAAGTACTTGACAATGCAATGGATGACATGGATGTCACTTTGGCGGAAAGATGTACATTTTGTACTAAATAGATTTGTGTTATCATTAATCTGCAATAAGTGTTTATTTCATACAAAATATCGAGTGAATATTTGCTTCAGTATTGTTATGATAGCAGTTTTCAAAGATTTTTTTTGCAAAATAACTGTTCTTGAATTTATTTTTATAAAAATATTAAAGAGGAAAATACTGCGTTTTCATGAGCAACAATGTTGTCATTTGTAATGACGGATTTGGTGAATAATACCAGAAATAAACCTATTTTTGATGGTAATATTTGAGGCAGTGTATCTGACCAATGTGTTGCTCTAATTGTATTTCCATTTAATAAGAGTTAAGGTCTCTGCTGGTGTCATTATATATAAACGTTTGCATTGTATAACCAATTTTATAATGGAATATGCAGTAGATATTGATTTTGAGTATAGCATGCATGCATGCATTTGATAGTTGATTGAATAATAGATTGAAGACGTAACTATTGGCATGCTTGTTTATGAAAGTATTGGATTTTTAAAGATTTTTAGAAAACGCCTTGACCATTGAAAACATATGGGTTTGTTAATTTGTTCGGGGGATGCTATATGTCAGTTTGGTATGGTCAAGCCGTTTGGTAAAGTTAGCATATTTTTAAGAGAATTATCTCTCCTTAACCAGTTATTGGGTTTTGCGTATTGCGGCATAAGTCCGTATTTGGTTTATATAATAGTTTGACAGTTTTGATTGTCCTCTTGATTTATTGTGACCATACATGTACATGTGTTTGTGAAATAGAACTTTATTAATTTGAACAGTAGTTGATTATGTATGCCAAAGTAAGGCATAAAACTCTACCGCTTCTTCACTTACAAAGGTGTTTTGAGTGGCTACAAGTACTCCGCCATGTTTATCTAATTGTCTATCCTTTCTGTATACATTTCTTTTAAATTCATCAGCGTATATGTCTCCGTATTTAATTGATGGATCGAGCCATGATTCAGCACCTATAACATATGTGCGGTTGTATTTTTCCTATAGCTGTTTGGAAGATGCCCTTACGTCTTCTTAATGATTGGCAGTTGATTATCATTATTCTAAATTTTCGCTTTTCTCATCACTTGGCGTCCGTCGTCCGTCGTCGTCCGTCGTCGTCGTTAACTTTTTACATTTTGAACTTCTTCTAGAGAACCACTGAATGGAATGAAACCAAACATGGCATGAATGTTCCTTATGAGGTGCTGACCAAGTGTTGTTTCTTTGTAGCCGATCCATCATCCAAGATGGCCGCCAGCGGGGGACTTAGTTTAACATAGGACCCTAAGGGAAATACATAGAAATGTCTTATTTTAGAGAACCAATAAATGGAATGGAACCAAACATGGCATGAATGTTCCTTATGATATGCTGACCAAGTGTTGTTACTTTGCAGTCGGTCCATCATCCAAGATGACCAACAGCGGGGGACTTAGTTTAACATAGGACCCTATGGGAAATACATACAAATGTCTTCTTTTAGAGAACCACTGATTGGAATGAAACCAAACATGGCATGAATGTTCCTTATGAGGTGCTGACCAAGTGTTGTTACTTTGTAGCCGATCCATCATCCAAGATGGCCGACAGCGGGGGACTTAGTTTAACATAGGACCCTATGGGAAATACATAAAAATGTCTTCTTTTAGAGAACCAATAAATGGAATGGAACCAAACATGGCATGAATGTTCCTTATGAGATGTTGACCAAGTGTTGTTACTTTGCAGTCGGTCCATCATCCAAGATGGCCGCCAGCGGGGGACTTAGTTTAACATAGGACCCTATGGGAAATACATACAAATGTCTTCTTTTAGAGAACCACTGAATGGAATGAAACAAAACATGGCATGAATGTTCCTTATAAGGTGCTGACCAAGTGTTGTAACTTTCCAGTAGGTCCATCATCCAAGATGGCCGACAGCGGGGGACTTAGTTTAACATAGGACCCTTGGGAAATACATACAAATGTCTTCTTTTAGAAAACCACTGAATGGAATGGAACCAAACATGGCATGAATGTTCCTTATGAGGTGCTGACCAAGTGTTGTTACTTTGCAGCCGATCCATCATCCAAGATGGCCGCTAGGGGGGGGGGGGCTTAGTTTAACATAGGACCCTATGGGAAATACATACAAATGTCTTCTTTTAGAGTACCACTGAATGGAATGAAACCAAACATGGCATGAATGTTCCTTATGAGGTGCTGACCAAGTGTTGCTACTTTGTTGCCGATTTACTGTTCAAGATGGCCACCAGGATATTTTATTAAATAACGGGACCAATATTAATCCAAATTTGGCCTCAATCATTTTTTGGGTATCTGTTATGATTTTTATCTATCTTTACATGATTTCTAAAACCAAAGTAGAGTCAGGTGAGCGACACAGGCTCTTGCGAGCCTCTAGTTTCTGTTTCTTATGGTAGTGGTCTTCTTTTGTGTTTTGTTGTTTTTCTGGTACTGCTTAATTTTGGCGAAGATGTCATCTGGTGAACCCGGGTTACTATAGTTCAAAAACTCATTACCTTCATCCAATGAATTATATGTGTTTATACTATCATTCAAATAAGCTAGTGGAAAAACTTGGTAGCCTACAATCGGTGCAATACCAATTCTCTGTACGACTTATATTTGGAAACCACTATTACAAACCCCATTCACATCCACCAATACAAACTTACAGCTATCATCTCGGATATTGACCTGCCACTGGACGTTAAGCAACCCAAAATCAACCAATCAATCGGATATTGACAGTCACAGACTTTTCAAACTAGATCGCTTTGAAAAAGATGAACAGGAGAAAAGACTCTTTCTAACACGTTCCTTTACCACCAAAGGTCTCGATGCCATCAACTTGGGCAATATCCTTCAAAATAAATCAGTTCACTCGAACTGAAAACCTCGGCCTATTTGAAGATCAGACTGTACCTCTCATTTCTTATTCCTATACCAAACCAATTGAAACTAAAGTTTTCAATTACAAACACGTTCAAGTCTAAACCTCCTGATTGCACCTGTGCTAGCTCCACATTCATATACTGTAAACCAACTTATTTTCGCGACTTTCGCGAGTAGAAAAATAACGCGAACATAAATCGTCGCAAATATGTGAAACTTGAATCTTTCCTTATTTAACTACATCAAGTAAATTAGAAATTCGCGAAAATAAATCGCTGCGATGTGGACTAGAAAGGGCTAAACGCGAAATAAAGTATCAGCGAAAATAAAGTTGGTTTACAGTACTAGTAATTGGACTGTCCACGTTATTACTGATGACTTAAACATTGTCAATAACACTTCTCTGCGAAATGTGTTATCCAAAGGCCCGAAATATCGTGAGCTTAAATCCATCAATTGGAAACACAACTTAAAAATACTGATGTATTCAGTCGAGGATTATATCTGGCAATGGGTTAAACGCGAGAAAGAAGACATAGATACTCTTTCCGTAAGGTCGTTGATACAAATCAGAATAAAAAAAAAAGACTGAATGAGCCTATGGATACACATGCTACATCAATCTTTAAAGACCCAAATGTTGCAAAACACCTGTATATGTTGTTGTCTCCGCAGATAAAGCCCCAAACAACATCGTTTTTGTGTGTAAATCGCATTACATAAACTATCTGATAAATGAATTAGGTATTTATAATTCACTTGGACACTCCACATATACCTTTGATAATCATATATAGATTTGTTCTATGTTCCTTTGGACTTTCAACCATAGATGAAGAACGGGACCTTCCTTCACTGTATTGGATACCTAAGTTACATAAGTGTCCTTACAAACAACGTTATATTGCCGAATCTTCCGAGTGCTCCACGAAATCTCTTTCTAAATTATTAACATCAGTTTTATCAGCAATCAAAGCCGGGCTTCAAAGTTATTGTGAAACTACTTATTCTAGGAGTGGCGTGAATCAGATGTGGGTACTAAAAAAATCCAAAGATCTTTTAGAGTATATACAATCTAAGACTCTTTCATCTTGGAACAGTATTAAAACATTTGACTTTTCTACACTTTACACAAGTATTCCTCATTCCAAAATAAAAGACAAATTAAAAGAGTTGGTCCTGCTTTGCTGCATACAAAAGAATGGCCAACGTAGTTACAAGTATCTTGTCTTAGGGAGGGACAAATCATACATTTTAAATATCACTCTAATTCAAACAAAATTTCTCTGAAACTGACATTATCAAGATACTTGATTTCTTGATTGACAACATATTTGTTATGTTTGGAGGACGTGTTTTTTAAGAAACAATCGGCATTCCCATGGAAACCAACTGTGCCCCTCTTCTTGTCGACTTGTTCCTTTGTTCATATGAGGCTGACTTCATACAAGCGCTTAAGAGGAAGAAAGAACAGAAGTTAGCATTTTCCTTTAAGCTCACTTTCCGCTATATATGTAGATGATGTTATCTCACTAAATAATTCAAAGTTTGGTGACTATGTGGAACGCATCTCTCCCACCGAAGAGATAAAAATACAACAGATACAATTAAGTCTGCCTCATATCTCGACTCACATCTAGAAATTGAAAATGAGGGTCGGTTGAAAATAAAACTTTACGACAAAAGAGTCATATGATTTCAGCTTCCCAATTGTGAACTTTCCCTTTCTATGAAGCAACATTCCAGCAGCGCCAGCATATGGAGTATATATCTCCCAGTTGATACGATATTCCAGGGCTTGTACTTCTTATCATGATTTCATTGATAGAAAGTTGCTACTCACAAGGAAGCTATTTAACCAAGAGTTCCAAATGGTGAAGTTGAAATCATTCATTCGTAAATTTGACCGCCGCCATCACGAATTGGTTGACCGTTATGGAATATCTGTTTCAGAGATGACGACGGATATGTTCAAATTGTCGTAACCACAATCCAGTACTCTTTTCCCCGAATTTGACATACCGGATTAGACGTTTCACCGGGTTTGTACTTACACGAACAACACGACGGGTGCCACATGTGGATCATGATCGGTTTACCCCTTCTGGAGCACCTGAGATCACCCCCGGTTTTTGGTGGGGTCCGTATTGCTCATTCTTTTGTTTTCTATGTTGTGTTTTGTGTACTGTTGGTTTTTTTTTACTTTTGGTCTTTTTCTTTTTTTTTTGCCATGGCGTTGTCGGCTTATTTTCGACTTGTAAGTTTGAACATTCCTTAAGTATCTTTCGCCTCTCTTTTCCGTGAACTGGACCATAAACAAGCAATGAATTGAGGAAGCCAGAGAGATGATAAGGTGATGCAACTGAGGGCTGTAAGAAAAATATATGATTAAAACATCTAAGGCCAAGGGTCACCGACTACGTTTTTAGGGTATTAACCAATCAGTTTTTAGTTGGTAGTGAAAAACGTCAAAAATTGACGTTTTACGGACCTAACGTTATGTACAACGCTTACGTAACGCTTATTTCGACGTTTTGTGGTATTTTTTCATTTAGAACACTACTTTGAATGATGTTTACCGTAAAAACGATGTCGGTGACCTCATGATTATTTTACATGTTACAACAACAACATAGTTTTTGAAGAAATTGGAGATTTTAGAATTTTAAGACAAATTAAAGAACGTTTTTCGCTTATTCTATGTGCTCTCTGTACAAATGTTCACCTATTTTGAAAGAATTCAATCAGTAATATTTCAGGCAATAAAAAGGATAAATGCATTATTTTTTCGATTTTCAGTTATAGTTCAACGAGCCAAAGTTGTATGCAAAAGTTTATCAAAATCTGTGACATAGCCAATTTACTGTAACTTTACATTGAAAAGTGGCTTACGAAAATTAGACAAAAAGGAAAGAAGTTGAGAAGGACTGTCCTTATGGGAATATAGGTATAAGCACGTACGTAAGACGGCCAATAACATGTATTTAAAGTCGGTATTCATATACACAAACAATAAAAAATATAACATGAGCTCTTAGTAACTGACTGACTTATACAGATAAAGATAGATATTAAATTTTCCAAATTAGGTCCCCCAAAAAAGGGGGACATAGTGTGCGTATACACATATAATAAATATGATCTTTCACAAAAAACAATATTTTTACATAACATTAATATAATAATATGCTGTGTAGCTTCAAAAGGGTAAAAAGACGATGATCTCGGATTGTAAACTTAAAACTTCTTAAAACCTCCGAATACCTGATGCAAAGGAACAAAGGTTCAATGTTATTGAAGTTACAGACTTTGAGAATAGTCCAGGTTTCCCTACTGCAACAGACACTATTTCAGTAATAAATTAACCAACAGCAGTGAGAATTGATTTATCTTCTGTGTTCATATCCCGTATTAGTTTACCCTTGAGTCTAGATTTAGAAAATTAGGGCAATTTTAATTATTTCTTCAAATAGATGAATGAGGTCATCATCAAATTTTTGGGGCCTCTGTGGCCGAGTGGTCTAAGTAGTCGAACAACTGTATCACTAGCCAGTCAACACTGAGGTTGTGAGTTCAAATCCCGCACGTGCCATGCAGGTGCGCTGACTCCAATCTTAATTGACTAGGATTGTCAGTTTTCCTACCGAAGGTCGGTGGTTCTCTCCAGGCACTCCGGCTTCCTCCACCAATAACAACTGACCGCCACGAAATAGCCCAATAGTGTTGAAAGTACCAATCAATCAATCAATCAATCAATCAATCAATCATCATCAAATTCAACACTTAGACATAGAAAATGATATAAACGGTAATAAAAATTTCAGCTAGTAAATTAACATTCTCACTGAAATTCAGCATTTTCCATACTTGCGAAAAAGGTTGCAATGCCCTTTCAGCCAGATTATCATTCAACAGTAATGAACGTGGATATCGGTAGGATTTCAAGTGCAATGCCAGAAAGTGACAAACATGTTCCATGTTAACTTCAAATAATGCGTGGTCAGGACAAACAAACACAAGAACATCTATACCGCTTCCACATACCTAAGAAATTCAAAAGTTTAAGGGTGCATGCATGGAGAGGAGGGGACTGGATCGTAACCCTTGGCTAGCGAAGATGAAACACAATATAAAATTTGTAAGCTGCATGTCATGGATTAGACAAAAACAGACAACATATTTTCTCGGTCTAAATGACAATATCATGGGACAGGGGAACATGCCTTAAACGTTCTCTATTGACATAATGCATGTTGTTGATAAAAGACAACGGTATCATAGGTCTCATAGCAAACATATCAATCGTAACAAATTCAACATTAAAATAATTTTATACTTGATGATCTCTTATCCATGTTTAAATTACAATGGTAGATATAATTTATTATGGAAAATGGATGAAATACTAATTAGAAATTACATAATATTTTTGATAATGTGTGTTACAATATCGTTGTACATTCAACTACATGTATATGAGGGTACGTATCATTATACTATTTGTCAACATAACATTTTTCATCGGATCGATAAGTCTACAGTTCATATAAGTTTTTTTTTATTACAATAAATACATTAATGATCATTGATAGATGTTTTGATTTTATTTACGTATCTAGTATATATTTAATGACTGTACTTTTCAAAACTGTATGCTCCCTTTCTTTGATAGCCGATAGAGCATCCTATTAATTCGTAAACATGTAACAGAAGACAGTGTCATTTTTAATTATACATCAGTATATAAATATGCCTACTTGAGCTGTGATGAGACGATTGAGGTTTTTAATTTTATCCTTGACAACACATATGTGCGCTTCAGTAATAAAATTAATCGACAGGTCCTTTTATAGCAGATGTGTTCCTGCATTGTGTTGAAACACTGTTTATATCTAAACTCTGTAAAGATCCGCCTAAATTCCACTTAGTAGGAAAAGAATCTTGAAAACATTTACCGTTACCTAGATGGTATGTTTGTTTTAAATAATCAAGAATTCTGTTATTATACTGCGAACATTTACCAAATGGAATCAAAATAAATCTAATATAGAAACAACAGTCAGTGGCGGGTCCAGAACTTTTTGTAAGGGGGGCCCGCTGACGATGATGTTGGTTATAGAGCTCGTATATTTAGATACAATCTACGAATTTGCTGATCCTTTGAAAAAAAATATTCGGGAAGGTTATAAATTTTACCAAGGTCTGGATGGGGAAAGGGCTGCGGGGCTTTATTGTTGTTGTCTTCAAATTTCTTTGTCGCTTTTCCATAGTTTTTATTTTTATTGACCATTGTTCTCCATTCTTTATTTTTTGGTCGTTTTCCTCTATTTCTTAATTTCTTAATATTCTGCCCCTTGTTATCTATTCTGTGAACCCCATCCAGACACTCTAATATATATGAGCTTTGAATATCATCTGGATTTTTTATGGGCATCGGTGGCCAAGAGCCTGTTAACACTGAAGAAGTGCGTTCGAACCCTGCTCGTGTCAGGTGCGTTCGACTCCTATCTTACTTGACAAGGATTGCGAGTTTTCCTGCCGATGGTCGTTTGATAAACCGTTCTCTCCGGCTGACCTCCACGATATAGCAAAGAGTACTAAAAGTGACATTAAACGCCAACAATCAATCAATCAATCTGGATTTTTACACTGATGTTGTTTTTAGGGCTCATAAATCTAAACACGTTAGTTTGTTATACGGTAAATCTAGATACGATCCATGTTCACTCGTAAATCCTTCGAATTAACTTATTCTCAAAGGTAATTAATTTAACAACCGTAGTAAGATCTTTGAATATTAATTCTATCAGTATTAACATTGATTTTGGTTGATAAATGCTTTTCTCATATGTCTTACAATGTTTTTACACTAAATCCGTCGAATATGTACTAATAAGTACTTTAGTCAGGGACAATATGATTTATTTATTAGTTGTAATGAGCTTTGATCTAGCTTTTAGTAACTGCATTTACTCTTGGATCACAAAATTGTGCTTTCTTTCTTCTTGTTATTTTTTTTTTTTGTGTGCTTAATGCCGATCTGATGAGTCAAACCTTTTCGAACTGATAGTTATAGTGTGTTCTTATGTTGTGCTGTTACATCAATGTCCCAGGTTATATGGAGTTTAAATCGTTTACAAATATGTTTCACACCGCCACATTATTTTAATATGCCTGTTCCAAGCCTGGAGCCTGTAATTCAGTGGTTTTCGTTGGTTGGTGTATTTCTTATTTGCTTTTCATTTGTAGTTTTTAACATTAACTCAGGCAGTTGTTTTTCTCTTTTGGACTGTTTCCAATTTTTGTTATGCCGTGGACTTTTATAGTTTGTTATACGGTATTGGTTTTGCTCCGATTGTTGAAGGGCGTACAGTGCCCTATAGTTTGTTATACGGTATTGGTTTTGCTCCGATTGTTGAAGGGCATACAGTGCCCTATAGTTTGTTATACGGTATTTGTTTTGCTCCGATTGTTGAAGGGCGTACAGTGCCCTATAGTTTGTTATACGGTATTGGTTTTGCTCCGATTGTTGAAGGGCGTACAGTGCTCTATATAGTTTTTCGTCTCCTATATATGGACAGTTTTCTCATTGGAAATCATATCACATCTCCATATTCATACCAATGGTAGTAAATGATAACACCTATAACAATAATATTAAAAACCAATTGCCGGTAGAACATAGCGATCACGGCAATCTGATTAAAATTCTGATCTATCGCTTACTCGTCGAAGAGGATAACGAAATCAGAGATCTATATTTTAATTAGATTGTGATCACGGCAAAATTTGCTTTTTGAGTACAATAAAAGAATTACTAGCAAATAAGGACACAGATGAAATGGTTAGTACATTTAATTTGTGGGTATAGGTTGCAAGATTCAATAAATAAATATATAAAATCTGGGAACAGTATATGTTCCTGATAAAATTAAGAAGATGTTTGCAAATGAGACAACTTTCGAACAGAAACCCAAAGGACGAAAATGTAGAATTACAGGTCACTATAAGGCCTTCCACAAAGAGAAAACCCTATACCGTCTAGTAAGCTATAAAATGTTCCGGCATGACAAAATGTGAAACAATTCAAATGAGAAAACCAACGGCCTGATTTATAAGTATATACATGGAAAGAATATATCCGAGAAAACATTAACTGCATTTGGTTATCTAGAAACAAAGCCAAATCAACATCACAAGAGAGCGTGAAATCGAGACAATGACCAAATCATGGCCATATGCAAAAATGTGTGGTCAAAGTTTTCGGAAGAAGATAAAAATTTGACACGTGAGTTACATGACAAAAGAGAAACTATTCTTGTAGCAATAAGTAATGACACAGATGTGAAGTTTTGGCACTATTCTTCACCAGTGAAACATCTAAGACACTGATTACGTTCTAGCAAATACAGAGACAAGATATATTACGTATTAAAACTGAGTCGAGTAATGTAATTAGATACTAGTAAGTATCCTTGGCCTCCGGCTCAGGGAATATAAATCCTGAGCCGGGAATGTCACATTATATACAATGTCTGAAACCTCAATAACATGTACTATTTTTACAAATACACATCTGTGTCCGGTCGGAATGGGGACATTACATCCGATATCTCGGATAGAAAGACTGCCATCACGGTCATCTGTACGTATAAGCACACTTTCAACATCTCCGTAGGGTTCGTTGGTGGCCGGTTACCTTTCCGACGTATTTTTCAGTGGTAGCTCAATTTTTCGGCCTTACATCCCGGTAGGCTAATATTGAAGAACCTAGCTATTGTATTGATTGTTAATTTGCTCTCGTCCCGAAGAAGCAATCGCCACTGGACGTTAAACAAGCAACATTAAATTAATCAGTTTTAAACTGACAGAGATCTGGAGCGTGCACTCTACTACATGCATGGAATTTAACGTCCCCATTTCCTACTAACCTAAGAGTAACTGGATATAGAAATATGGTAAATTCTTGGTCTTCTTCCGACCGACAGCAAAACCATTGCCAAAGATGCGTCCGTTTTGGTTGTACGGGATGTATAAATTTGCAGCCACGTCCTGTCAGAAAGGGGACGTTAAATCCGATGCATTGTGTAAAGAATATGCAACGCTCTATCCATGTTTTATAACCCTTGTAGCAACTCTGTGAGGGGTTCGTAGGTGGCCTGTTGCAAGGCTAAACGTATGTCCCTATCCAATGTGCCAGTGGCATTCCAAACTCACCGCTTATCATCCCTGTCTACCCCCTATGAGCCGTACAAGATGTCGATATATGACGGTTCAGAAAAAACACTAGAAACAGTGAGAGTCGATAACAATATAGGAACTAATATATAGACTCTAAGCATGAATTCGATAAACACATACGATCTCAGGTGAATAAAGCAAACGTATTAAGAATACGGCAAGATGTGTTGTCTGTCAGTATTCAAGGTACTGCATGCAAACCGGTTTATTTTCGATAATACCGTTTTTTTTGTAGGCGGTTCTTGTTGATGCAATTATACAAGGCACTGGCTACGATTACCCGCAAAAAGTAACAATACTGAGAAATAATTATTGTTACTTCCGAGACTAATTACCGAAATATATTTTCGGACAGGGACCCGATTTCATACGGAAATTGCAGGTAACCAGAATATTGTTTTTTTATTGGTACCTGCAAAATTTTACATAGAATTTGAAAATTATGCCTTTTTGTGTGTAGCATCGGGATACTTTGTATTGTCTTCGTGTCATTGTCCCGTATACATATTCAGGGATCGTCTATATTTAGTACAGACTGTCCCTGACATATTTGAACAAATACATATAAATAGAAAATTATTTATCAAACATAGCAATGATAAATTGAAAGCACATTTATACATATTTAAAATCTTTTAGCTATTTATTTTGGTGGCACTTCCTGCACACTCAGTATGACACCTTATGTAGCAGTAAGTTGAGGCCAACGGATTTCAGGTGATACCATTCCAGACACCCGTCGCAAACTATAGATCCATATATATGCACGTCTATACCGCACACTAAATAATTCCATTCTGCTATATTTTTCTTCAGCGATATCTATTTTTTTTACAAAAACTTCTATATAATTGTACAAAATTTGCATCTTGGAACCGTTATTTGAAGTACCAGTCACGCGCCATTTGAATGCAATCAGCGTCAGTTATTTTTTGCTGCTTGGATTACCTTTCATTAACTATCAAAGCAAAATGTCGACGGGACGAACACTGACATGAGCACCCTTTGATTTAAGACATTTAAGACTTCAACTTTATGATCGGAAGTAGCAAGTGTTATAAAACTGATGCTGATGAGCGGTTCATATTTTTGTGATTTTGGATACACTTGAAACTTTTAAATTGTGTTATAATTGTTATTTTAACTTTGTTTTATATTAAACAACTCTTTAACAGGGGCAGGGGCGGATTCAGGCGGGGCGTGGCGGGCGTGCGCCTCCCTTAAATTTGCAAAGCATGGGTTGTCCTCAGCTTAATTAAGAATATTTCGATAATTTTACCTCAAAAAAATTTTCGTCTCTCTCCGCTCGGCGAAAATTTAAATTTGCGCCCCCCCTAACCTTAAATCCTGGATCCGCCCCTGAGGGGGACCAGAGGCTATAAATGGTTTTACAAAAAAAAAGGATAACACGGAGGTTGTTTAAGGACAGTAGGAGGATAAAAAACCTAAAACCAGAGACATATATCACGAGGATACTTCGACACCAGTTTCTCCCTCTGATGGATACGGACATTCTTTAGGTTGTACAGGATGTCAAATGATAAACAGTCACGTCCGATCGGAATGGTTACGTTACATCCGTTGCCTCGTGTAGAGTTTCGATGTTCTTTTACAAGTTAAAGTACCATAGAAACAACTCTTCAAGGGTCTTGAAAGTGGACTTGTAATGCAAATCTTTCTTTCTCTATATCATGTCGCCATTTTGTTTTGAGTGGCAGCCCAAAACCGTTCTTCATACGAGTCAGAGACATATATACTTAGTATATATATCTGTACGAGTCAACCCACTTTGCCTAGCCTCCCTATTAAATTTATTATCAATTTGTTCTCGTCAAGGAATATTTGTCACTGGACGTTATAAGCAAAATGTAATGTCATGTAGGGCTTCAATTAAACTTTTACCTTGACTAGTGTCAACATTGAATTTCCAAGAGGCACCAAAGAAGCAACACTTGTTAAGGGCCTGAAAAGGAACACATCTGACATTTGGTTACAGTGGGTTAAGTCGTTCTTCAGAAATTTTCCACAAGTTCAACCATCAGAAGGTAGAAAAGGCGGCCATATTTGTTGATGAATCGGCACAAACGTAACACCATTCTGAAAAGCCCCTTGATGAGCTGCTGTGCCAAATTCTGAAAGTGGTTCTCAAAATTAAACTGTGAACAGTTAACCGACAGACAATGGATGCCCACAATAGCAAATGCTCACTTTCGTCCAGGTGAGAAAAAAATCTAAATGATTGGGACATACATTTTACCATAAGAGACATATAATACAATGTATTATGTCTTGACCTCTAGAATTTCTTTTAAAGTTTGAAAATTTTTGGTCCAGTAATTTTAGAGAAGTTTTTATAATTACCATCTAGAATTACTTCTGCCGGCCATATTTTTCACTGGAGCACAGTAATGTAGGTTACTCACGTATGATTTTCCATACATACATTATACTTCAGAGAATTAAAGGAAATAATATACAGTTTACTGGAGATGTTTGTACATCACCATATCTACTTTGGATACCATTACATCAGATCTGTGTAAAGAGTCTTCAAACCATCATTCTAATGAAGCTTAATCATATTATTACCCGGTGTCAAAAGAACAGAATTTTGAGAAAATAATTGAAAAGCTTACCAATCAGAATTAAGAATTTTCTTTTTGCCAGATTGAAATACATGTATTATAAAGTACATCATGCCTGCAAGATTTGTTCTGATTAATTATGTTGTAACAAGCGTTAGGACACTTGTTTTTCTTCCTTGAGGGTTTCAAGTTTCATTGCAGTTATGTATGCTACCAAACACATAAACTTGGGAATGTCTTATTTATGTTCTAACTGGCCTACGGTAAGCTTTTATAGCAATGAATATTCAATCAATGATGACTATTTTTCATAAATTTAAAGCAATATTTCTTGGCCTATGTTTGGTAGTTATTTCCACCATCAAAGAAAATGGTCTTTATTCATTTCTTGACAAATAATTGCTGTTAAGGTGGAAGCAGGTAGAAAACTTTCAGCAAAAACCAGTTAAGTAGCAGTAACTATGTGATTGGTGATGGAAAGAGGTTAGGCCAATTTCCCCTGTACTTGTTTCACACAGGGCATCAAAATCTAAAAGCTGTCAATTGAATATTATATCAAAGAGTCTATATTATATAATTTGGGCCAGGTGACCTAAAAAAAGTTAAACTAATTGTCATTATAGGGCAACAAGTCAGTTGATAGTACCTCAACTGTTTACCTTCGACTGCAAAAATCAATAAGGTCTTTGTATTCCTATGGCATAATATCAAACCAAGTTTAGTAAAACTATTATTTATGACTCCAAATTTTTTGTCCAGGACTAAATTGTTGACATCCAGACTCCTGGTCAGCATTCCTCAAACTATAACCTTTCCTTCCTGTTGTTATTGAAGACATTTCCTTTAAAGTATTATTTTCAACAATAAATAACTAGAGACTCTAAAGAGCCTGTGTCGCTCACCTAGGTCTATGTGCATGTTCAACAATCACACACTCCAACATTGTGGACTAGAATAGAATTCATGACAAAAATCTCTTTTTTGTTGATCTGTTATTGCTGATAATTTTGTTCTGTTAACAGGTTCTCTCCATCTTCTGTAGTTTTTGCCCAAAACACAAAAAAGGGTAAACAAATTGTCATTTAAAGGCAATCACTACTATAAAGAGTCGACTAATGATTTCAACAAAATTTGACTTATTTGTAGATCTTGTCTTGCTGATCATTTTTGCTTACTTAAGTTTCAATCTATCGATCTATTATAGTTTTTCAGATAATAGGCACAAAAGCAAAACAAGAGGCTCTCAAGAGCTTGAATCACTCACCTGTACTTCAGAGGAGAAGATTTTTAAATGTTAGCAAACTTGATGAACAAATTGTGTAAAATTGTCTTTAAAGGGCAATAACTCCTTAAGGGGTCAATTGACAATTTTGGTCATATTAATTTTTTTGTAGATTTTACTTTGCTGAACATTATTGCTGCTTACAGTTTATATATATCTATAATCATATTCAAAATAATAACAAAAAACTGCAAAATTTTGTTAAAACTACCAATTCGGTGGCAGCAACCCAACAATGGGTTGTTCGATTCGTCTGATAATTTCAGGGCCGATAGATCTTGACCAATTAAACAATTTTACCCCATGTCACTTTTGCTCTAAAAGATTAAGTTTTTGAGATATAAGCCAAAAACTGCATTTGATCCTTATGTTCTATTTTTAGCCATGGTGGCCATGTTTGTCGATGGATACAAACTTCTGATACAATTTATAAACAAGATACCCTAAGGAACATTTAGTTTAAGTTTGAAGGTAATTGGCCCAGTAGTTTCAGAGAAGATTTTTAAATGTTAGCAAACTTGATGAACAAATTGTGTAAAATTGTCTTTAAAGGGCAATAACTCCTTAAGGGGTCAATTGACAATTATGGTCATATTATCTTTTTTGTAGATCTTACTTTGCTGAACATTATTGCTGCTTACAGTTTATATATATATCTATAATAATATTCAAAATAATAACAAATAAAATGCTCCGCTGGGGCGCAGCTTGATACGACAGCAGAAGTCGAACCCTGAACAGTTGGGGCAAGTATGGACACAACATTCAAGCTTGATACAGCACTGAATTTGGATTGTAATTAAATATTTGACACAGCATAGGTTTCTGACACAGAATGAAAGTGGTCTAAGAACTTAAAATTTTTTAACTTACCTATTCAAACCATATCATTATTATTTGCTTTTTTATATAAATCAGAAATAACCAATTTAAAATGGAAAATTCTAAAGAAAAAAAAGGAAAAAAAATCCCCCCCCCAAATTTTTTGAACCCTCTTATGATTCATCACCCCCAAACTCAATCCCAGCCTTCCCTTTGTGGTATGGTACCTTGCAGTACAATTTCAGAGAGATCCATACACTTGAACACAAGTTATTGTCTGGAAACTAGAAAAATGCTTGTTTTTTGGCCCCAAATTCCTAAACGTTTAGGGCAATTACCCCAAACTCAAACCCAGCTTTCCCTTTGTGATATGGAACCTTGCAGTACAATTTCATAAAGATCCATACACTAACACACAAGTAATTGTCCTGAAACTAGAAAAATGCTTGTTTTTTTGCCCTTTTATGGCCCCTAATTCCTAAAATTTTGAGGGAATTACCCCCTAAATCAATCCAAGCATTCCCTTTGTGATATGGAACCTTGCAGTACAATATCAGAGAGATCCATGCACTTGAACACAAGTTATTGTCATGAAACTAGAAAAATGCTTGTTTTTTGCCCCTTTTTTGCCCCTAATTCCTAAAATTTGGAGTCAATTACCCCCAAAATCAATCCCAGCATTCCCTTTGTGATATGGAACCTTGTGATACAATGTCAGAGAGATCCATACACTAACACACAAGTTATTGTCATGAAACTAGAAAAATGCTTGTTTTTTGCCCCTTTTTGGCCCCTAATTCCTAAAATTTGGAGGCAATTACCCCCAAAATCAATCTCAGCATCCCCTTTGTGATATGGAACCTTGTGGTACAATGTCAGAGAGATCCATACACTTACACACAAGTTATGTCTGGAAGTTACAAAAATGCTTATTTTTGGCCCCCAATTCCTTAACTGTTGGTACCATAACCCCCAAAATCAATCCCCACCTTCCTTTTGTGGTATTGAACCTTATGGTAAAATTTCATTGAGATCCATTCACTTAAACTAAAGTTAAAGTGCGAAAACTAATGTGTCTTCGGACGACGACAATGACGACGACAATGCATACCAATATACGACCACAAAAATTTTTTTGCGGTCGTATAAAAACTGCAAAATTTTGTTAAAACTACCAATTCGGTGGCAGCAACCCAACAATGGGTTGTTCGATTCGTCTGAAAATTTCAGAGCTGATAGATCTTGACCAATTGAACAATTTTACCCGTGTCAGATTTGCTCTAAAAGCTTTAGTTTTTGAGATATAAGCCAAAAACTGCATTTGACCCCTATGTTCTATTTTTAGCCATGGCGGCCATGTTTGTCGATGGATCAAAACTTCGGATACAATTTATAAACTAGATACCCTAAGGAACATTTAGTTAAAGTTTGAAGGTATTTGGCCCAGTAGTTCAGAGGAGAAGATTTTTGAAATAGTTTCAAGATGACAGACGATGGACGACGACGGACGCCAAGTGATGGCATAAGCTCACATGGGGCCCGAAGGGCCCTGGTGAGCTAAAAATGGTAAAATTCATCATTAAAGGGTTTCAACTATAATAAGCGACCATCAGACGATTTCATTGACATGCTGATTTAGTTGTAGATCTTGTCTTGCTGATAATTTTTGCTTATTTAAGTTTCTATCTATCTATTACAGTTTTTCAGATACAAGGCAATAACAAAAATAAACTGTTATCACAGAGATATGTCTTGCCTTTTTGTTATTTGATAATGCAAATGTTGAAATTAAAATAGCAATACTTTAACATGTAAGTTACGCAAATATTCAAAGTCAATGAACCATGACTGAAGGTACTTGGCTAAACAATCTACATGATGTGCCAATGCTAATACAACTGCATACCAAATACCATTGACTTATTATAAGTCGTTCCCTTTAAACAAACCTAAACACAAACATTAACTTGTAAACTATGTAAAAGTTTCAAAGTCAATGAACCATGATGAGGGGGGGGGGGGGGGGGGGGGGGGCTATATAATCTCCATGGAAACGATACTTGCAAATGCCAATAAACTTGCATACCAAATATCATTGACTTAACATTAGCAGTTCATCTTAAACTGATTTAATCACAAACTAATCCATGTAAACTAAGCAAAAGTTTCAAAGTTAATAGACCATGACTGAGGGGGCGGGGCCAAATATTCTCCATGGAAATGAGATGTGCTAATGCTTATACAACTGAATACCAATTAACATTGGCCTATCACTAATGGTTCCCCTTGAACTGACCTATTCACAAACTAATCCATGTAAACTAAGCAAAAGTTTCAAAGTCAATAGACCATGACTGAGGGGGCAGGGCCAATTAATCTCCATGGAAATGAGATTTGCCAATGCTAATACAACTGCATACCAAATATCATTGACCTACCACTTGTGGTTCACCATAAACTAGACCTAATCACAAACTAATACATTCTTGTCACAGCCGCTGGAAACAGCATACCTATGTCTCGCTTTTTGACTCCATCAAGGAAAGACAAAAATTGGTAAAAATTGTCAGTAATGGGCAGTAACTCCAATAATGAGTAGTCTGACAGTTTCAACCATGTTGACTTATTTGTAGACCTTGTCATGCTGATCATTTTTGCTATTTTAAGTTTCTCTCTTTCTATTAAAATTTTAAGATAATAAGCAATAAACTGCTTCGCTGAGTGCAGCTGGATACTAGCGCAGAGGTCCAACCCTGAACAGTTGGGGCAAAAATGGACACAATATTCAAGCTTGATACAGGTCTGAATTTGGGCTATTAAATATTTGACACATTCAATACACTGTGATGTTGCGAAATGCTTAGTAAATCTGTTTTCAGACTATATACAAAGAATTAGCAAAATAAATTGTACCCCCAATTTTTCTTTGGAAAATTGACAATTTCTTAAATCTTGAGGAAAAAAAAATGTACCCCCCCCCCCCCCCCCCCCCCCCCCCTCCAAAAAAAAATATTTGAAGAAATTTTCTTTTTGTAAAATGTGGTACAATTTAAAAGACATCACACCCAAAAACAATCCCAACCTTCCTTTTGGTTAAATTTCATAGAGATCCATAAACTTAAACTAAAGTTATTGTCCGGAAACCAAATGTCTTCAGACGACGACGACGTGATGGCAATACATGACCGTGGTCGTATAAAAATAAAAAGGTAAAATTTGTCATTTAAGGGCAATTACTCCATAGGAAATAGTCTGGCCAAGTTTGGTTAAAGCTGACTCCGTAGTTTCAGAGAAGATTTTTGTAAAAGTTAACAACAACTCACGTCAAGTGAAGAGAAAAGCTCACTTGGCCCTTTGAGCAAGGTGTGCTAAAAATAAAAACAATTCTGTTTTTTTCACATTATTTTTAATTAACAATTCATTATTTTGTCATTGTTCCTACAAAACAGAAGTTTCTGAATAGTTATGATAAATCATATTATATACATATTACACGTATGTACAATATTCACAACAAGGTCATCAAATAAACATATTCTCCTGACCTCAAATTTTGTATTTTCATTTTTTTATTATAGCTTCTACAGTCAATAAATGCTTCCCCTGATATATCATTCAACCAATCTGTTCAAATTTAGAGTACTGGTACATCACTAAACGACCAGATACAGAAAAACTTTCCAACTCTGCATTTAAATTTTTTTAATACCTTTAAATTTTTATATTTCAATAAACTTTATAAAAGAACTGAAAGGTAATCAATGTGCATGCTAATGTGGAAAAATAACAAAAGCCACATATTATCTTTGATAATACTGATTAAAAAAAGGAGGGTGGCTTTTTTTATAACACGGTTATTTCATTGTTGATAGAAATAAATAACTATTTCTTTTAACATCACAAACAAATTCTCACATGAATGTCGCTGTGAAAGCTGCAAAAACAGAGAATCAGTATTACAAAAAACATTGTCTAACGATGTGAAACTAGTTTTGATTTTTTAAAATATAAAGACCTGGAAAAATTATTAAAAATGAATGCCATTTTTATTTTAAAAGTACTATATGTACCCTTAGTGAAACGGTCAGGCACCAGGACTAAACATCCCTAAATATAAATTGTGCATTTACAAAAATAATTCTTTGAAAGATAAGAACAGTATACTTGTTTTTCATTTATATATGATAAAATATCTTCTTAAACAAAGCAATTGCTTCAAATATCATAAAAAGTTATAATGTATGCTACAATCCTTTGTGATACTAATAATAGTATATAAATTCCACTTCCAACTTTATTGTATGAATTGCTATAAAGAAATTCTAGGCAACACGTATCTTAGTTGCCCGCAGTAATATCTGAAGATGAGCATTGATAATATATTTTTTGAAGTTCATGGAAAAAAAGGGGGCATCATTCCATAAAACCTGTAACTATTCTAAATGTGAATAACAGAGTACCACACTAAATCATTTTATATCATAAATTTGATAAACTTTGAGAAAAATGTGTAAAAACCATTTAATTTCTTTAAATTCAATACTAAAAGGCTGTAATTCTGTGAAAAGTAGATTAACCCATACTTTTCATATTGATGGTAATACCTGAACATTACAGGAAAAAAGTGCAGAAACCTGTTATTTTAAAAAATCAAAATCAAAATTGCATAATTCTGTGAAAAAAAAGAAAAGAATTCAGCACTATTGATAACTTGTTTTATACCAAATCTCATATTAATTTCTGTAGTAATTCAGAAAAAAAAGTAAAAAACTGTTAATCAAATTTTAAGTTCAAGGGTCCAGATGTAAAAAAGATTGTCCAAACTCAAATGAGTTCTCAACACCCACCCCTTCAAAACTGACATTATTTTAAAATATCTTGTCAAACATCTCAACCAGTTACTAAATAAAGTGTGGAAAACTAAAATGTGACAAAGAGAGGAAAGCTATCATCAAGGTTGCTGTAGAATGTAAATGCCTAAATCAGAGTTTTGCTGATCATGCTAGAGACTTGGATAAATTTGTGAACTCAAATGACAGCTAAAATACAATTACAAAATAGAATGCAGAAAGCATGAAAATCACATCTTACAATTATTGTGATACGCACAAGTTAATATGGATGTTCTGAATTACAAAAATAAAACATCTCATTACATAGACAAAATAAATAATCTAAATAAATTAAATAGTAAAATTTGACAATAGTGAGATTCATTATAAACAAATTACAGTCACAGTAAAACTCCTAGTTTGTCAATAAACAGACTGTGGAAATTAGAGTCACAGTAAAACTCCTAGTTTGTCCATAAACAGACTGTGGAAATTAGAGTCACAGTAAAACTCCTAGTTTGTCCATAAACAGACTGTGGAAGTTACAGTCACAGTAAAACTCCTAGTTTGTCCATAAACAGACTGGGGAATTTAAAGTCACAGTAAAACTCCTAGTTTGTCAATAAACAGACTGTGGAAATTACAGACCAGTAAAGCTCCTAGTTTGTCAATAAATTACAGTCACAGTAAAACTCCTCATTTGACCATAAACAGACCATGGAAATTAAAGTCACAGTAAAACACCTAGTTTGTTCATAAATTACAGTCACAGTAAACCTCCTAGTTTGTCAATAAATTACAGTCACAGTAAAAGTCTAAGTTTGTCCATAAACAGACTCTGGAAATATCAGACCTGAAACTCCTACTGTGTCACTAAAGACTGGGAATCATAGTCACAGTAAAACTCCTAGTCTGCCAATAAACAGACTGGAAATTACAGTCACAGTAAAACTCCTAGTTTGTCAATAAACAGACTGTGGGAGTCACAGTAAATCTCCTAGTCTGCCAATAAACAGACTGGAAATTATAGTCACAGTAAAACTCCTAGTCTGCCAATAAACAGACTGGAAATTATAGTCACAGTAAAATTCCTAGTCTGCCAATAAATAGACTCTGAAAATAATATACACTAAAACTCCTTATCTGCCAAAAAAACAGACTGTGGATATTACAGTCACAATAAAACTCCATAGTCTGTCCATAAACTTCATAAAAAAACTTCAACTGAAATAAGATTGATTAAACATTCTTAAACTATTCAAAGCAGTAGAAAATATAATATGTTGAGAAAACTGTGGGTATTTTCTATTAGTAATTTACTTATGCATATAATTTTTGTTATTTATGAATTTCATTCCAATATGATTAACAATGAATCCATGATGTATGTATTATAGTTTTAATTTCTTTTCAAAATTCTAATGATGAGAGTTATGTTAAAACTGATGCGCGACTAGAGAGAATTCAGTCCCACAAAAATTATTTGTAATATTTGTGAAACCATTTCCTTTCATATATGAATCCACTTTTGATTAAATATGATTGGAAGATAATATAAATCAAATAACGAAAAAAGTGAATTTAACTGTCCTAGATGTGAAATAAATCCATGATATTAGCACAATCAGCAATAATTTCATATTATAATTTTCTTTGCTGCAGATGAATATTCTATATTTTAGAATACAAAAATGACTGTTTATTTTCAGAAGTTAATGAAGAAAGAAGAGACACTATTATCTATTGAAGGAATGATCTGCTATTAGTACATAATCCTCAGAATTCATCTGACAGGTTTACTACTCCATAATGCCATGCATCGTGAAAGACAATATCATCAATGAAATGTCCTCTCAACTGAGACATCTTCAATAAATCACAATAATGGAACCCATTTTCTGCTGGATAGCTTTCCTCACTTGACCAATCACAGCAGTGATTACATTCTGTCCTTGACATAGGAAGGTAGTTATGTTGATGTTTTGAGATCTTATATTCACCAGCAGTTCCTTTAGTTTTATCACAGATATCAAGATTTTTTGTTGGGTTCATAACCTGAAAATAAAAACCAAGCTTTGAACACAAGCAAAAGTGAAGCTTATGATAACTAAAAATAAAAATTCGTAAGGGTTCCACGGAACCCAGTGTCTCGCCTACTTTTGCTGTTAGTCGCAGGCTCAACAAAAAAGGGGAAAAAATTATTAAAAATTTTTCCTCTAGATACTATCTTTTGATTGTAAGTAGCTTCTGTCCAAGTTTGGTACAAATCCAGGATAGTTTATGAATCTAATAAACGTTTTAAAAACTTAAACTGCAGACTGTATGTAATGTTAACTGGAAGAAAAACTAAGTCCATTTATAAGTAAAATACGGAAAAAATTGAACAAAATTTTAACAAAATTTCCTTCTAGATACTAGCTTTTAATCATAAACAAGCTTCTGTCCAAGTTTGGTACAAATCCAGGATAGTTTAAGAAAGTTGCTAAAATTTTAAAAACTTTAACCACAGAATGAATGTAATGTTAACTAGCAGAAAAACTAAGTCCATTTATAAGTAAAATACGGAAAAAATGGAATTTTTTTTTTACAAAATTTACTTCTGGATACTATCTTTTAATCATAAACAAGCTTCTTTCCAAGTTTGGTAGAAATCCAGGATAGTTTAAGAAAGTTATTAAAATTTCAAAAACTTTAACCACAGAGTGAATGTAATGTTTCTTGGCAGAAAAACTAAGTCCATTTATAAGTAAAATACAGAATAAATGGAATTTTTTTTTTACAAAATTTACTTTTGAATATTATCTTATGATCATAAACAAGCTTCTGTCCAAGTTTGGTAGAAATCCAGGATAGTTTAAGAAAGTTATTAAAATTTCAAAAACTTTAACCACAGAGTGAATATTTGTGGACGCCGCCGCCTACGGAATGTAGGATCGCTATGTCTCGCTTTTTCGACAAAAGTCGAAGGCTCGACAAAAATCAGAAACTGTGGACTATAATGAGTCGGGAACCTTGGTTCAGATCTTGTATCATGTATATTAATTTTTGATAAGATTAAAAAAAAATCAAACCTCAAACCATGAAACTTAGTACTCTTTCCAGAAGCAGCACCTTATACATACAGAAGTTGCTTAGATCTATGGTTTTTAATGTTGAATACCGGTAACTTAAAATGTGGATTGCACCAGTATAAAGTTTAAACTTTTTCTACAAATCTCTTTTTACAATAAACTGTTGACACAGAGATATGTCCTGCCTGTCTGCATAAAATTCAAAAAAAGACAATCTGACGGACAGCAACATTGCTTATTAATTCAGTCGCTGGACCATGATCTAGAGGACAGGGCCTGAAAATGGTTGATAAACTGAGATGTACAGACAGTAATGTAACTTTATACCAAAATAGTGGTGTCTTTTGTAAGTAGTTCCTATCAATCTTACTAAAGCAGAAAAACTTAACATTGAAAATTGCTTATTAATTGAAAGTGGCTGGACCATGACCTAGGGGTCAGGACCTCAAAATTGTCATCAAACTGATGTGAACTGATAGTAATGCAACTTCAAACAAAATATCATTGATCTATGACAAGTAGATCCTATCGAACTAACTTAAACAGAAAACTTAACATTAAAAATTGCTAATTAATTCAAAGTCACTAGACCATGTCCTAGAGGACAAGGCCTCAAAATAGTCGTCAAACTGATATGTACTGATAGTAATGAAACTTTCTATTAAATATCAATGATCTATCATAAGTAGTTCCTTTCAAACTAACTTGAGCAGTAAACTTAACAATTGTTGAGTCTGTCGCCGGAAAAGCAATCCCTATGTCTCGCTTTCTGTGACTTTCGTCGCAGGCGAGACAAAATTACATTCAATATATATGTTCATGATATATATTTCATATTTCTTTTAAAAAAGAAATTCAAATTGTATTGGTTAATTATAATAAGCAGTATTTTAATTATTTGAGGCTGGAATCCATACTTTGTAAACAAAATAACAAGAAAAAGCTGCATTAAATTTTTGACAACACAATCACACAAAAAAGTATTGTGCCAGCATACTGTATCTTACTCACCCATAGGCTTCAGGACTAAGAATGTAAGAATATCAGACAGTGATACAATGCCCTTTACATGTGTTTCAACATCAACTATTACCAAGCGATGAACCTGGAATAAGAATAAGAGAGAATAAATATCTCAGTATCATTACCACTACATGTACAATCAACTATATATTTCTGATTTAAAAAAAAAAAAGGATTAATATATATTTTAAATTATGTTGGAACATTTATGACCTTACTAAAAGAATTCCTCTAAAAGTCAATATGTTTAAAGAAAAAAGAAAATATCAGGAAATAAAATAGCTAATGCCAAGATTCTTGGATATATGTTCCAAATTTTGGTTGAGAAATAGCATATCATTATACAATTTCACAAGTTTGGTTAAGTTAGTACATATGTCATGGAACAGTTTGACAGCCAACAGGTAAGTTGACAGTGTTGTAATCATACTACTAACTCTTTACAATAATCTTGCACACAAGTAATATCAAATCTGGTACAATGAAAACTAAAAGCTTACAATTACAGTTACTCCCCTTAGACCATTATTATTCCATATTTTCATTCATAACCAAAAATGTCCCTCTCAGATAATATCATCAGATTATCACATTGTGATTTTACTCTATAATGAGATGTGTGTTATCTATAAATTCCTCTTTTTCTCTTGAAAATTTATTAGATGTATTTTTCCAAGAATAGCCAAGACAAGACTTTTAGAAGGGTACGAAGCAATTATGATTGCCATGCTTGTGTCATTATATGTATATCTGAAAGTCTGTTGACTTATCTTCTTAACCAGTCTTTTGACTGAACAGAAGGGTCATCGAACCTTTACTCCAAGGGAAACATCATATGACTGTTCAAACAAAGGGGGTACATAAAGGCTGTTTTGGGGTTAAAATTTTAGCATTGTGAAATCAGTTGATATTTGCATAAAGATAGTTGATAAGCATGTGCCAAGTCTTTGAAACATGAATGTTCAAAGAGATCTTATGGTTAAAAGATAGCATTATTCCAACGTTTCTACAAATAAACTGTTGATGCAGATAAATGTTTGGACTGTATGCAATTTTGATAGTATAATGCAAAGTTGAAATTGAATGGCAACATTTTTTTATAAACTAGGAATGGACTATGATTGAGGGGCATACCAAATAATCCCCATGTAAATGGATATAGTTGTCTTGTTGGCATTCATACCACACCTTCTTATTTTTATATAAACAGGAATTTTAAATCAGTTCAAATTTCAGTAAAAAAACTGACAAAGGGCCATATCACACAATATCATTTGGTTCCTTTTTATCTGTATTTGTACAGAAAAACATTCAATATTGATGTTTTTTAATATATTTTATCTAGAGTAACAGTGATCAATTAGCTTTGTCAGATATAATTCATTCATTTCCTGAATAAAAAAATAGCTATTCTCTTTTATTCAAAGGAAGTATATTTTTAGTATTTTATCAAATTACCTCAGCTTGTACTAATTTTACAATGACATCTTCTAACTTATCAGTCACCAGACAGTTTACCACACCTTCAAACCAACTCTCCTGAAAAATTCATTGTAGAAATTAATATACAATCTGACAAACCTGTTGTGTAATTAATTCATATATTTTATACTAGGTTTGTGACTTTGGCCCTCCTGATTATTGCTACACAAATCCTAAAGGAGGTACACACATCCTAAAGGAGCAATAATGTAGAGGATTCTTCTCATCACTTAGCTAAGGTTCATATCAAAACTGAACAGTGTCATATTGTTATTGTTGCATCTGAAATGTCTGGTTTTAGTTGTTTGCTTTCATGTTTTGTGCAATTGTTATACTAATTCAACTTACATTTTTTACAGCATATTCAAATTTGGAAAGCATTTGTTGAATCGTTAAGTTATTGAATAGAAACAGCTGGGGCTGCCCTCCCAACAATTTGATTAAATAATTTGCCTTTTAATGTCATATCTACAAATTGAAAATACCACAAACATGTAAGTATCCAAATATAATAACTTTTGCTCCTTCATGTTGATATGCCAGAAATGAGAAAAAAAATCCTACTTTTGTGATAGAATTTCTGAGGACATGCAATACATCATTTTTTCGTCACCAGTTTCATGTTAACAAGGAAATGCCTTCAATATTACATTGTCAAAACACCACAAAAATCTCATCATAAAAGTCATTCAAATTTGAATAAATTGTAACATATAAAAGTCCAAATTAATCTACCAACGGAACACTGGTAAAATAAAGTGCAACATAAGAGATAATTACACTGACACAGTTTAATGATTTTGTTGTCCACTGTAGTTCAACATTAATATCTTATGACTTTCTTTAGACTGGTATATTTATCAAGAACAACTATATATGTCTGCTACTTCCAGAGAAGAACAAGAGAAACCAAAGCAAGCAGAACTGCATTCCAATGACAGAATATGTCACATCTTCTAACAATGCCATATTTGTTATATACCAATTTTCAAATCTTTTGTTTGACCCAGTTAGGAATCAAACCCACCCATTATCTCCAACACTTGAGGCAAGCACGCTACCATGATTACCACGATACTAATGGCAGTTCAGTGGCAATCCAAAATACTCCCCTGCTTTGAAGCAGGGATATAAATCAAAGTACTGAACATCGGATGACTGCAAGTTCTTTTTCTGTACTTTGCATAGATATTAATTATTTTTTACTTATATATATATATATTTCTAACGACAAAACAGTTTCATATCATTAATTTATGTTCTAAACAAGCATTCTGTGAGTATTGCATGGCAATACATAGTCCCCTACCGGTTACAAATTCATTGTAATGGAATGAAATTCTAACTTGATCTATAACTTGTCATGGTGTAAACTACATAAAAATATCAAGTCAAAATTTTCAAGCATGACGAAAAAAACTGTTGAAAACTGATTATTTAAGTGAATTTTCTATGTCCAAAGACCATAACTCTGCACAAAATTATCAGACTGGAACAAAATTCCAACTTGATCTGTAACTTGTCATGATAAAACTATATACCAATTATCAAATCAATATCTTCAAGAATGACAAACAAACCTTCCATTAAATTCTTCAAACAATTTACCAAAGAAAAGGAAAAAATTCCAAAATGTCATTTTGTCTTTTAAAAGTCTTTTAAAAAATGAGTTATTTCCCTTTGAACAGAAATCTACTAATTAATAAGTATTTCATCAAAAATTTAATTCTAGGGAAAGGGCTTTAACTGAACAAAGAGAAAAGCTAAAATCGTGAAAATTGAACTTGACCTATAACTTGTCATGATAAATCAATAAACCAAATATCAAATAAATATCTTCAAGCACGAAGAAAAAAAGTCTGGAAAACTGATTTGCCGGACTGACAGATGGACAGACAGACAGACAGACAGACGGACAGACGGACAGACGGAGTGCAAACCTAAAGTCCCCTTCGACTTCGTCGGTAGGGGACTAAAAATATATTTTTATGGGTATTCATTGAAGAAATGAATTTATAACAAGTGATAAGGAATGTTGCACTCGATAATGTCCGTGTATTTATAGATCGGTTACCAGTCAAAAACGAAATTTACGTAAGTAGAAATCTATGTGGCAACAATACATCGGAATGCTCTCACGGTCAAAGCGATGTAAAAATTAAACCACTTACTTTATGTCTGTGCTTTAAAGCTTGGTCTATGGTAATATCTAAATTATTGTAGGTTTTCTCTGCTGCTAAATTCTGAAATCAAAACAAATTAATTCTTTAATCATAGTATTTATTTGACAAATATCAACAGTGACAAGATTTACACATAAAATGTTCACAACAAGCATAGATTGTCTAGTCCAATATCAAAAGAGAATGTTTTTTTGTTTGTTTCTGATATTAATAGTGATGAGATTTAAAATTTACATGTAAAATATCAATAGAGATTGTTACATGTAAAATATCAATAGAGGTGGTTAAAGTGTTGAATATCAATAGTGATGGTTAAGGTGTCAAATATCAATAGTGATATTCAGATATTTGTGTCAATTATCAATATTGATAATGATACTAGAACTTTTGTGTAAAATATAAACAATGAAAATATTTACATAGTTAGAATCATATTTTATCATTTTCTGCAGACATGCAACACGAGGTATGGTTGCTGACATAAACCAAAAGTTTGGCAATAAACACTCACTTCTTCCATATGATCTAGATGCACATCATAAAACTTCTTGATGGAAAATGTAAGCACAATTTTGTAACAATATGTATTTATTTGAAAGAAGAAATATTCAGAATTCAACTCTTAAGAATTTCTTTTTGTTGAAGGGATAACTCCATAATGATAAAACTATACTTATTTTGCTGCTAATTCATTTTCTATCTTACTTATATCTCACTCCAGTAGACTTAAAGTTCTCTAGACAATTTTATATTTCTTGTCTCTGATTAAATTCAGTAAACAATAGTCATTTTATTTATGATACTGGTCATAACTTAAACATAACTATCCAATATATCATGAAAACTTACAATAACATCAAACTTTGCATAAATATTAACAACTTTTCCTTGGTCATCTACTACAGGGACAGCTGATATTCTGTGGTTTACGAACATATTTAATGCTTCTATCACAGGTGTTGAAGTTTTGGCCTAAAAGAAAATCAAAACTGATCTGTAATTCTTTCATAACTACTATCACAAGTTATAGCTAGAACTAAACTTAACATATGTCTGAACTAGACAAGAACAGCTCAAATAATAAAAAAAAAAACTTTGTAAAGGGTTCCTTGCAACCATTTGTTTTGCCTGACGTTGCTGCTGTCAGTAAAAGTGTATAATTGATTGATTCATTTGTGTTTAAAACCACTTTCAACACTATTGTGCTATTTCATGGCGATCAGTTTTTATTGGTGGAGGAAGCCGAAGTGCCCAGGGAGAACCACCAACCTTCAGTAGGAAAACTGACAATCCTAATCAATTAAGATTGGAGTCAAGCGCAACTGACACTTGTGGGATTCTAACTCGCAACTTCAGTGTTGACAGGCTAGTGTTACAGTACCGTAGAAACTCGCCTAATAGTCGATCCTACTATAAGTCGGGTGCCCTTTTCAGCTCCAAATTCTAAGGATTTAGTCTTGACCCTCGTATAAGTCGGGCAAAATTTGGGCAATTTTTTTTTCAGCTGACAGTAACTGAACGCCGGTAAAACCAATGCAAATCCAGGAATAATATTCATTTCTGCATTAATGTTTGTTTGGTTTGAATTTAGTTGATGCTCATCATGATAATTTATATCGCTGTTAATAATAAAGATGTATTCATTTCTCTTGTTTTGTTCACTGTTCAAATGTTTGATTAGCCATGTGTTGTTTACGTAATGCATCAATGATTTTGTAGGGTATGACTAACAACCTATTGTTTGAGAAAAGCGAATATAAACCAATATGAACCTGAAAAATTTAAAGTCAATCAACACTTGATGAAAATATTTTTCACAGCATACATAACTCGGTGATAAATGAGCATGTACACTTCATAATTCTTATTATATTGTGATGATTAAAGGATTAAAAAAATTAAGTGAAGCTTATCAATATATTAAAATAACTAACTCCAACTCATTAGTGTCATCTGTTTACCTATCACTGATAGCTTTCACACCTTTAGTAAATACAACTCTTTGTCTCTTAATTGGGGTTATCAATGGATTATATTGGCTTGTCAATCAATTTTGTAATTTTTGTTTACCTGAGACACTTTAATGAATAATATTTTGATTTTGGGAATGAATCCTAAAATTATTTTTTGATTATTATATGATTTATAAGCATTGAATTGATATCATGATATCACAATAATGACACAATAACTCCGCTGAAAACATCCTTTCACATATTTGGTACATTGTTATCTCCTTTTCATTTTTGGTTCTTGGCTCTTCTTTTGGGTTTATAGGAAAACCATGTGACCATGAAAATCAATACACAAACCGGAAACAGTAGAATTTCAACACGAATTTGCAGAAAATGTTTACCAAAGAACAAATAAAACACAAAGACAGTATTGTAGTCATTTATTTTCAACAAAAACTTTTTTTTTATTGATTTATGTAGGTTTGGCAATCAAAAACGTAGTTTTGACCAGGAAATTCACTCCTGACCACTTTTCTCAAGCTTGGATTTTTCCTCTGGTCGCTAGATCTTGTCTATTAGTCGGTCCCCCTCTCTGGATTATGAATTTTACTCCCAATTTTCCGACTAATAAGCGAGTAGGAACGGTAGTTCAACTACTTACACCACTTGGCCACCAAGGCCCCTAATAGTGCATAATGTGACTGCCAAAAAAAATAAATGCGGAATGTGTCCACGAGACACAGATGATGCCCCAACTTGCATATAATATTATAAAGGGACATAACTCAAGAACGGTAAAAGTGAAGCTCCCAAATTTGTACTTGAGGCAATCTTAAATTAGAGAACAGGAAAAAAATTAAAGGGACGCCACCAAAATTCAAACTTGATCTGTTTGAGGACATGGGCAAAACTTAATGCCCCCTCCGCTATGGCGGATGCTCTCTTTTGATCCTAAAAAAGCACCTGTCGAAGTTCCATTAAATTCTATGACGATTTGATATTAAAAAAATTATGTATGTCAAAAAAAAAAATATAACCAGACAACCTACATGTTGGTGCCGCCAAAGACAATATGTGGGATTGCTATTTCTCACTTCCACAACAAAATGTGGCAGGCTCAACAACGAACAGTCTTCCAATGTCCTTACTGCAGTATATATAACAAGCATTCTGAGAGTATTGCATGGCAATACATAGTCCCCTACCGGTTAAAAATTCATTGTACTAAAACTAAATGCTAACTTGATCTATAACAAATATAACAAATATCAAGTCAATATCTTCAAGAATGACCAAAAAAAGTGTGGAAAACTGATTATCTAAGTGAATTTTCTAAGTCAAAGGACAATAACTCTGCACAAAATCATAAGACCGTAACAAAATTCGAACTTGATCTGTAACTTGTTATGATAAAACTATAAATCAATTATTAAATCAATATCTTCAAGCATGATGAAAAAAAGTGAGGAAAACTGATTATTTGTGTGAATTTTTTAAGTCCAAGGACCATACCTCTGCACAAAATCATCAGACCGGAACAAACTTTGAACTAGATCTGTAACTTGTCATGATAAAACAATACACCAAATGTCAAATCAATATCTTCAAGCATGAAGAAAAAAAGTGTAGAAACTGACGAAGTGCAAACTTAAAGTGCCCTTTTACCTCATCGGTAGGGGACTAATTAAGGAAACAAATTAGTAAGAGTTTTCACAAGTCAATTTTGCTTGTAATTTGTATTTCTATGGACCACAACCAGTAAAAATTATAATTTTTTTTATTAATATCAATCAAGAAATGTAGGCACAAAAGCTCAATGATGTTGATGAAACTATTTTGATATAATTTTGGTAAACAGAAAGTAGAACATGGAAGGACCTGTTATAACATAACTAGTCGATATAATTTTTCACACATTTTATATTTCTATGGTTGTTAAAAAAATTTGATCAGCACTCATTAGTGTACTTGGCTGAAAAACTGCCAATATAAACTTTTCAAAGGAACTTTTTAACAAGAGGCTGTCAGAGTGACAGCAAACCGGAATTACCTGCAGAGGTTGAACCCTGAACAGTTGAGCAAGTATGGACACAACATTTAAGCTTAAAACAGCTCTGAATTTGGATTGTGATTGAATATTTGACACAGCATAGGTTTGTGACACAAAATGAATGTGGTCAAAGAACTGAAATATTTGAAATCGGACATTTACCTATTATGGTCCAATATCCAAAATCTAAGTTCATTGTTAGAATCAGCATATCAAAGAACCCCAAAAATTAAATTTTTGATGAAATCAAACAAAAGTTTAATTTAGGACCCTTTGGACCTTAATGTGGTATTATCTAAATTAATAATGCAAATAAATACAGGTCTAGATTCAACATTTCAAAGAACCCTATATATATTCAATTTATGTTGAAATCAAACACAGTTTAATTTTAGACCCCTATTTGGACCATTTTGTAAACCAGGCTCAAAATCAGAAATCTAAATATATGTTTGTTAATCGACAATATAAGCTTAGTTTTTAGAGTTTGCTTCATCAAAAAAAAAAAAAAATATAAATATATATAGCATTCAGAAAATTAGTCTATACAGAATAACAAACAAACCTACCACAAAATTCTTCAAACAATTTACCAAAGAAAAGAAAAAAAAATCCAAATTGTCATTTATCATTAATACAATGTCTTTTAAAAATCTATAAAACTCATCTGTAATTATCATCAAAATGTCTTATAATGAACAGTAAATTTCAAACTATATTTATACCGTCCTACAGAGCTTATCATCATCAACACTTATGAAACAGAAAATTTTCAAATAAATCTGTCACTCCAATTATAATTGTGTGATTGATATTTACCACATGCTTTCTTATCTGATAACAGGTGAAAATCATTTAAAAACACTTAGTGTAATCAAACTTTATATATATAATTAATAGTTCCCAATATTTTTTCTTTCATTTGTCACTAACTAATATAGATCTGCAACTTATCTATCAATGTCAACAACTTTATCTACACAATGTAATGCAATGAAATTTATCCTTTAATAAAAATAATTATTATCTAATGAAAATGATATTTGCAAATCTGGACCCCCAAACAGGATCAAGTAAAAATTAAACATTAACACACACAACAAAAATAAAATACCACATAACAACTGTGACATCTACCTTCAAAACACACATGACTAAAAAAAAAAATAGTTATAAAGAAGATTTTGACAGCTCCCGACTAAAATCAATTGAACAGATACAATCATTGATAGACTATCTATACATAAACTTTTTAATTACACCATTTCTGTTCAAAGGGAAATAACTCAATCATATAATAAATATCACTATTGGCTACTGAAAGGTCTTAAACTCAACGAGAAAAGCTAAAATCTAGAAAATTGAACTTGACCTTCATTTAGTCACAGGAAACAACATATCTAAATTTGAAAAAATTTCGTCAAAGCATTTTCATGTAAATGAATGGACACGGTTTGGCAGCCGCCCGCCCGCCGTACATCCCAAAATAAATAACCCATTTTTCCTTCGAAAATCCGGTTAAAAATCCATTTGCTGTTTTATCATACCAAGAAGTTTGTATCTAAATACTACAGTTATCTACTATACAAGAGTAGTAAAATCAATAAACTTACTGTTACAACATTCTGAAATGTTCCTATATTAAGCTCATCTAATGTTTGGTGCATAAAACCTGGTTTTGGTAATTCATTTATCTACAAAATACATAATAAACTTAAACAATAGAAAGGTAGTATTGCAAATATTTTTAAAATGATTAAACTTATTTTTGTAATATTAATTGACAATTTCAGAAAATAATTGATAGCCCTGCCAATACAGACAGACCAGCATTAACTATATACTATTATAACAATGTGGAGGATTCCTTCACCACTCAGATTACATTCAATCAGAATCTGATATTATATTAGTTCTGACTATACTGTCAATTTTAGTTGTTTGCTTTAATGTTTTGGTTTCTAATCTTCTAGCAATGACACAAAATATAATAATAAAAAAAAAAAACAATGAAAAACACAGAAACAATCAAGCAAAACTTAAAAACACTTGAATTTGCAATCATAAGAACCTCCTTAGTATAAACATGGCAAGCACAAAGCATAGGTCTTTGCCAAATCTGTACAAATTGACATAGAATATTATGTCATTAGATGTAAACAATGTTAAGAATTTGCAATTCTAAATTTTTTAGTCACTAATAAAGAGTCTATCAATAACCCCTATCATAATCATGTAGGGTTGTAAACTGAATTATAACCAAAATATTAACAATGACCAGTATGATTCAATAGCATACATTTATACTTACACATAAGTATAAAAATCTAAGAATGCGTTTATGTGTCAGTATATACAGGGCATTGCCAGTCACCCGGTCTATCACAGGCAGTCTATGTACATGATTACTTATCAACGTTTTCACTGCATCATATAAGCTAGCATCTGGTTCTATATATACAAATGGTTTGATTTTCTCTGATAGGGCCTCTGAAAACAGAATCAAATACATGTATGATTACATGTGAAATACATCAGGGAACACACATTCCTGTCAGTGTACATGGTGTAATTCATACAGCAATTCAAAATTTAAATTGTGCATTCAGGCAACTTCTCCTAAATTATGTGAATTCAATTAATCGATGTAATTCCTTTGCATATGATACTGTTATATAATATTTCTAAAAAAAATTAAAATGTCAATCTTTCACAATGCACAATGATAAAACCATTGTATTCCTTATTATACTTGTAAGACACATTGACTATTCCTTATTATACTTGTAAGACACATTGAGTATTCCTTATTATACTTGTAAGACACATCGAGTATTCCTTATTATACTTGTAAGACACATTGACTATTCCTTATTATACTTGTAAGACACATTGAGTATTCCTTATTATACTTGTAAGACACATTGACTATTCCTTATTATACTTGTAAGACACATTGAGTATTCCTTATTATACTTGTAAGACACATTGAGTATTCCTTAATATACTTGTAAGACACATTGAGTATTCCTTAATATACTTGTAAGACACATTGAGTATTCCTTAATATACTTGTAAGACACATTGAGTATTCCTTATTATACTTGTAAGACACATTGAAGTTAAAAACTGGTCTTTTTTGTTGGTATAGAAAGGCCAAGTAAGCAAAATAATGTAAAGCAACTTATTTTTGTAAACTATTTTTTTTTCCTGGGTACAAAAATAACATGAATATAAATTCTTGCAAATATGTAAAACTTTCATCTTCCCTTATATAAATACATTTAGAAAATTATAAAATTGTATAAATAAATCGCCCCAAAGTCGGCTAGAAATGGCTAAAAGAGAAATAAAATAACTGCCAAAATATGTGGGTTTACAGTAAATACATTTATAAATAGCATCATGATACACACAATAATGTCATATAGACATGCTATCTTATACACATATATTTGTACTTCCAAGAAAGTTATTTTAAGATGTTCCCAGTGGTTTTTTTTTATATACATATTTGAGATCCAAAACTGATATGTTAAACCATTATATTTTATTCCCTGAACTGTGTTTCAATAGAAAAGGTTAATAAATAGTCAAGTATTGCATTCTCCCTTCCTGCATAAAGTTAAACACATCTTAGATATATATATAAACCCAGAGTAGATATTGTATCTTACCTCGCCAGGTAGCAATTTTGTGTTCTTCTAATTCATCCATTTTTACCTATAATATAAAATATTTTACATTAAAGGAGACATACCTTTATCTCATCATATTTCTAAATATAAGAGGGTCTGAAAGAGAAACAAGAAATCATAGAATACAAGTACAATTGTTTTTGCATTTTGACAGTTAATTTTGGTTTTACGTTAGAACATTATTTGATCAGACTTAGGAGGATCTTAAGTGCAATATATGTTTCACTTGTTGTAGCCACAATCCTGTCCTCTTTCCTTTATAATGATCATATTATCTGACTTTATCAAGGAATATTTACTTGCAATGAATTACAAGATGGTTGCCACTAGTAGAACAGGAATTGCTTACTCTTCCAGAGCACCAATGTCCCCCTCCCCTGGATTTGCAATCTTTACCCCAAGCATAACATGAGACAGCTATCCATCTAAGATCATTCTCATACTGTTTTTTAAGCTATTAAAGGCCTGACAAAATATGAAACAAGACAAAATCAACTGCCTTATTCATACTTAAGTACAAAAAAACCAACCTGATTTGTAATTGCTAGCAATAACGGATGGCACCCTCGTTCCCCCATTGCCAGGGTAACGGCAGCCATTTTGAAAATTCCAAAGTCAAAGAGGGCATCTACACATGCCAATTAACACTATTGTAAAGTTTCATGGAGTTTAGAGCATTTTGAAATTTTTGACATTTTTGCTGTTTCCATGGTAACGACAGCCATTTTTGAAATTCCAAAGTCAAATGGGATATCTGCATATGCCAGTCAATATTTGTGTGAAGTTTCATTAACTTTGGAGCATATTGATTTTTTGGACATTTTTGCTGTTTCCATGGAAATGGCGGCCATCTTGGAAATGCCATATCCCGATTGCAAATCTGCACATGCTGGTTAACATTATGGTTAAGTTCCATTAACATTGGTTCATACAATTCCGAGATATAAGCTGGACAAAACAAGTGGAAGAAAAATAAGAAAAAAAGAAACGTAGAATAACAATATGTCACCCCAACTCTGTTGAGGGTGCCATAATTATAGCAGACAGTAACCAAGGTCAACTGCTGGATTACAAGTTTCTGGCTAAGAACAGGCACATAAAGTGGTGGGATTAAGCATGTTCATGAGTTCTGCTATAAGACCAACCAGTAGGTCCTAGAACAGACAGTTATTTTGCAGTGCATTTCTTTATAACAATAAATGCAAATTAAAACAAGAGTGCACACACTGAAATGTCTCGTCAGCTTTTTACTTATGATTGAATTTATGTTGAAAGTCTGTAATATGAATGTTTTACTACAAGTATCACATAAACTTAAAATTCTCAATGTTGTATAAAAATTAGGTCTCAGTCAGATGAGCCTTGCCAGACAGACATGTACACCTCACAATCCTTCCATGCAACAAATATAGTGATCTTATTGCTGATAGAACCTGAGAAACAGATCAAACCACAAAATCTTAATATTGACCAATGAACCATAAAAATTAGGTTAAGGTCATATGAACTGTGCTAAACAGACATGTACACCTTATAATCATTCCATACACCAAATAAAGTTGACCTATTGCTTATAGTATCTGATAAACTGACAAAAAAAAAACTTTTCATTGACCAATGAACCATGAATATGAGGTCAAGGTCATATGAACCCTGCCAGACAAACATGTACACCTTACAATCATTCCATACACCAAATATAGTAATCCTTATTTCCTATAGCTTATAGTATCTGAGAAATAGATCAAACCACAAAAAACTAAACATTGTCCAATGAACCATGAAATGGAGGTCAAAGTCAGATGAAACATGCCAGTTGGACATGTATACCCTACGATCATTCCATACACCAAATAAAGTTGACCTAGTGCTTATAGTATCTGAGGTACACACTTGACTACATAACTTTAATCTTGATCACTGATCCATGAAATGAGGTCAAGGTCAGATGAACCCTACCTGAAGGACATGTAGACAATGCATGGAACCTATATACCAAATATAGTTATCATATATCTTTGTGAGTAGTGAGTATTTCACTTAACAAAAACACTTTGTTTTTTTAAGCAGTCACTGAACCATGAAAATGAGGTCAAGGACAATTGACATATGACAGACAGACACTTAGTAACATAAGGTATCTGCGCATCCAGGACTTCTACCTTCTGAAATATAAAGCTTTATACAAATAGGTTAAGCTGTCCATTGATTGTAATCCGTATGTCTCACATTCTGCGACTTTCAGCTCAGGCAAAACAAAAAATCGCACAAGTGCTTTCATAGATTAGATTTTTACAGTGACCAAAAAATCCATTAAAAAAAGTTCATTGTTGAAGGCCAAAGGTGACAATTAGTTGCTTACATACATGTCATTTGGACTCTGTTGGATAGTTCTCATTGGCACTTGTACCACATCTCCATTTTTAGAACACAAAATGTAATATAGAAGAATAACTTATATTTTAATGCATATACAATGTATGTCTACTGATTTCTTAATACTTACTAAAGGTGATTTGTAGTATTTATGTAAAATCAATATAAAGTCTGTTATTGTCAACATGCCTGAAATAAAACACAAATCTCTTTATAAAACAGACATTTGTTTGGTATCAAATACAAAGAAGTCAAGTATGAACTAATAAGAATCTATAAGTCTGGTAAAATTACGTAATAAATATACCATTCTGGGCTTAAATAAGTATAGACAATATAAAATCTTGTGTAATGTCTGGCTTATCTAAAAATATTTGGTCTAATAAGAAATGATTCTTATCAGTCCATAGTCCAACCAGGGCTAAATGCTGAGAACAAGTTTATCCTAAAGATACAGACAAATAATGACCAATAACCACCTTAATTCTTTTATCCAGCAGCTGAGAACAATTTTATCCTAAAGATACAGACAAATAATAACCAATAACCACCTTAATTCTTTTATCCAGCAGTATGACAAATACTTTACAATTACACAGCAATGTCTGGTCTTAGAATGTTTAGTTTTAGTTTTGTTTCACTGGAAGCCTTACAAGAACCACTAGACTTAACTTTAAATTATTTCCAACCTCCTGATGATCCATTTCTCTTGTGAAATAGATTAAAGTCGCAGCTGAAATCTCACCTATTCTGCAGGAATTAAACATGAAAGTGCATTGTGTATCCATTTAGGGGATTTTTTTTATCTACGACTGCATTAAGTAAACTATTTAGGTCATATGCAATGATGAGCTAAGCATTTTTTAGACTTAGAACTTGCTTTAGGGCAGTCATTACATAACATTATCACAATAAATCTCTTTATCATGTGACCTGCGTATCAAATCTGTACTCAACTATGAATGTAAAGTCTAAAAGTTAGCTTATAAAAATAAAAAGTGGTATGATTGCCAATGAGACAACTATCATGCACAGACTAACTGACATAGACAACTATAGGTCACCATTTAACAATGAGTCAAGCCCGTACTATATAGTCAGCTATAAAGGACCTAATCATGACAAAATGTGAAACAATCCAAACAAGAAAACCACGGCCTGATTTATGAAAATAATATATACAAAAAATATATCATTTTAACAAGCCATAAAACTGCCTAGGCTTTTAAGGATGTGAAATGTAATATTTAGGTGTTTGATCTATTGAAAACTATATTAAAATAAAATTCTCCGCTGGGCGCAGCTTGATACGAACGCAGAGGTCGAACCCTGAACAGTTGGGGCAATTATGGACACAACATTCAAGCTTGATACAGCACTGAATTTGGATTGTGATTAAATATTTGACACAGCATAGGTTTCTGACACAGAATGAATGTGGTCTAAGAACTTAAAATTTTTTAATTTACCTATTCAAACCATATCATTATTATTTGCTTTTATATATAAATCAGAAATAACCAATTCAAAATGGAAAATTTTAAAGAACAAAAAGGAAAAAAAAAATCCCCCCAATTTTTTTGAACTCCCTTATGATTCATCACCCCCAAACTCAATCCCAGCCTTCCCTTTGTGGTATGGTACCTTGCAGTACAATTTCAGAGAGATCCATACACTTGAACACAAGTTATTGTCTGGAAACTAGAAAAATGCTTGTTTTTTTGGCCCCTGTTGGCCCCAAATTCCTAAACATATATGGCAATTACCCCCAAACTCAAACCCAGCTTCTCTTTGTGATATGGAACCTTGTAGTACAATTTCAGAAAGATCCATACACTTACACACAAGTTATTGTCCTGAAACTAGAAAAATGCTTGTTTTTTGCCCCTTTTTGGACCCTTATTCCTACAATTTTGAGGCAATTACCCCCAAAATCAATCCCAGCCTTCCCTTTGTGGTATGGTACCTTGCAGTACAATTTCAGAGAGATCCATACACTTGAACACAAGTTATTGTCTGGAAACTAGAATAATGCTTATTTTTGGCCCCTTATTCCTAAACATTTTGAGCAATTACCCACAAACTCAATTCCAGCTTTCCCTTTGTGACATGGAACCTTGTAGTACAATTTTAGAATGATCCATACACTTACACACAAGTTATTGTCATGAAACTAGAAAAATGCTTGTTTTTTGCCCCTTTTTTGGCCCCTCATTCCTAAAATTTTGAGGCAATTACCCCCAAAATCAATCCCAGCATTCCGTTTGTGATATGGAACCTTGTGGTACAATGTCAGAGAGATCCATACACTAACACACAAGTTATGTCTGGAAGTTACAAAAATGCTTATTTTTGGCCCCTAATTCCTTTACTGTTGGTACCATAACCCATAAAATCAATCCCAACCTTCCTTTTGTGGTATTGAACTTTATGGTAAAATTTCATAGAGATCCATTCACTTAAACTAAAGTTAGAGTGCGAAAACCAATGTGTCTTTGGACGACGACGCCGCCGCCAACGTCATACCAATATACGAACGCACAATTTTTTTGCAGTCGTATAAAAAACAGACATGTGAGAGATACTTCATGAAAAATCAATTACTGCCTATATAAAATTCAGTTAAACTTTCTATAAACAAACACAAAATCTGTTAGATTATCTACAGAACTTAAGTACAAATTTTGTTGTCATGGTAATGAAATGTGACATGATATTAAACTGGAGGTACATGACCTAATTCAGGTAAAAATCAATAAATGATATTTTTAATGTGACCAGAAAACAATTTAATATCTATAGATGAAGGTTATGTTTCTCATTCTCAGCATCCACTTCCTTGATATAATTAGATGGTAAATCCTTATCCTGATACAGATTTAAATGACTCTGCAAGCCCAATCTAGACTTAGATGCTTTGTACCAAGATTTATGGTGAGTTTGTATTGTGGACTTGTACCCCTGAAATCCCAAAAGACTATATTTGGGTGATAATACATTAAATTAATGCACAAGTTGTAGCAGTTTTTATGCTTTATGTCTGAACATAATGTTCTATGCAAAGATTTGGCATAAATCTCCCTCATGAAGTTGGCATCAAATTTTGTCTTCATGCATAAGCTTTTTTTCAAATATACTTAAAAGTCTTCCTTCAAGGCCACATAAGCTTAAACATTCTGATTAAGTATAATCAAAAGTTAACATGTAAACTTAATGCAAAAAAAATGACTAAGAACAGCAGTTGGAAGTGGGACTAGAAGTAATGCAAGTATAAGCATAACAAATTCCCTTCCCAAAAGTGTCACATTCATTATGTACAAGATATTTATTACATTTATTAGACTAGCAATATGTATCAAATTCTGTCTTCATGTCTTAGCTTTTTTTCAAATATACTAAAGTCTTCATTCAAGGCCACACAAGCCTAAATAATCTGATTAAGTAACAGAACAGAAATTCCAATAGATCAAATCAGAGCAGAAATTCCAATAGATCAAATAGCAATAGAGAAGTCTTGTAAAATGTACCTTCAGAACATTATTCCTGCCATCTTTGGTTTAAATTAGCCCAGCAGTTAAAGAAAACACAATGAACTATAGTTAGTCGGACAAGCACAACATACTTTTGGCCAAGAGATCAACATCAAACTGATAAAAACAATATAAAGTTATGTCTCAAGTTATGTCTCAGAACCAAATGAATGTGATTTGTATATTCTGTAGTGAAAAGGAAAACATAGAATAAAATAGATGAAATTGATGTTTTTATATTTAATTAACAAGAAAACGCCCAAAGCATTATTCAAAGATTGACATAAGATATATATAATACATACAATGTACAAATAAGTATAATCAAAAGTTAGTTTTACATGTAAACTTACTGTAAAGAAAATGCACCATAACAGCAGTGGGAAGTGGGACTAGAAGTTATGCAAGTATAAGCATAACAAATTCCCTTCCCAAAAGTGTTACATTCATTATGTACAAGATATTTATTACATTTATTACGACTAGTATATGTATCTAAGAACAAAAGTGAAGGCACCTCAAATTTCCATCTGATGCTCATCAAGCTGCATATCTATTGGGATAAACATTTTTATTTCAAGGGTTCAAAATAATAGTATGGTTGAAAAGAACAAATAAACATGTAGATTTATTGCTAATTTTCATGTATAGAATGTGTTACAAAGTCATAGTAGGATAGCATCCCTGAAACCAACTTTAAAACTGTTTTTCCCTTTATTTTCAGAAACAGTGACCTTGACCTTTGACCTGTTAACTCCCAAAGTTAATAGGCTTCATCCCCATATCTCTATCTTCCATCTGTATTATTTTCATTTTAATCCAGCAAGTTATCATCTGAAAATCATTTGTCTTGGACACTGATTTTTATATGCTCCCAGATTTTTTTCAAGGAGCAAAAAAAGGAAATGTATGGGAAATGCCAATGAAATAACAACCCAATGACATTTAGAATACAACCTTAATAACTCAACTAATCAGGACACTGATTTCTTGTCTTAAAAGTTTAAAGAATCTTCCTACCCAGTCTTTAATAAATTTATGAACACATGTTATTTCAGTAATGAGTATTTTTTTCTTTATCCTTTAATGCTCAATAATAACTCCCATCATAACTTATATAACTCTGTTGTAGGAAAGCTGCTGTTTAAATCATGTTACATCTTACCTACATAATCTTGTTTTGAACTATCCCAGAGAGGTGCTGCCCTCACACCATTATATACAAGGGCAAAAAATGCTTTCTTCACCTGTAAAGATTGAAATATACATCAGAAAATAAAACTGTATTCAAGCAAACATAAAATACAACTTATCAATGGGTCAGACTTCTACTGCTTGTCCAGCCTTCACTGAAGCAGAGTCACTTGAACTTCATTGAGTGATCTTCACATATCATTTGAAGTATGGAATAGAAATCATATTTTTATCAACTTTTATATGTAAAAGGTACTAATCTTCAAGGTTTTAGAAAACTCTTTTAAACATTTTTAATTTTGTGGTGTTGCACTGCAAGCTAAGGTCATTTACATCTTTAGCATGTAAAATAGTTAAAAAAACGTTTTTTTTGGATACTGAAGTGAATGAATCTTAAAGATTAATTTCTTTTTTTTATTAATTAATGCTAACTTATTTATATCCAGAGAAATAAAACATAACATACACCTATCATAGATAGTAGTATTCCTTATATATATATGTATATATTGGGATAATAAAGAATGAGTCCATTCTGTTACTGGTTGACTTTATACATTACTAACATATTTTAATATCAAACAAGTTATCCCTCATTCAAAATTGCAGGTCAGACAAATTCATTCAAACCAGTTTTAAAGCAAAATAATACATGTACATGAAACAGCTGTATGTTAGTACAATCAACAGAGCAGTGACTCATATTCTAAATAAAAAGACTGTTGATTTACTAATATAAATCTGTCGTCCTTAAAAGTATCTTACAAAGGATAAATATAGCGTGCATCTTGAACTAGATCTGTGCCAAGGTTCATACTGCAGCTTGCTTTGGTTGGTTTGTACATATATATTGTAGTGACACATCATCATGTCAAGTCACAAACTGTATAGGAATGAGTTTGAGTTGAAAGTTGCATGTGAGAATCTTCCTTCCTCAGGAATATATTTGTTTACACCAAGATGTCGTTTAAATGAAATTGGATACCTGCTTTTATCATGCTTTTAATAACATATGGTCAAATCGCTGAAAAACCCCCTCTTAAATTATTGAAAACTATCATTCTCCATTGACAATAATATCTTGGTGTAAGTTAGATACACCCATTTGGGCGCATGCCCTCAAGGTGTATCTAATACAAACAAGAGATATTTAAAGTAAATGGTAAGGTTTACGCTAATCTTGTGGAAATGCATTCATTATCTCACTTTTTCTGATAAGTAATGGGTATTTGTGTAATGGTTTATAAATGGCACAGTTTTGAGTATGTAAAACATGTATAAGCATTTTCCTGTTTACATAGCAGTTTTTAGACAACATATATGGAGTAACCTCAATATATTAGTGTCACCAATTTATATTTGGGTCACCAGGGTCTATTCTCTATTTGTTGTTCCAACATAATTTGTAATGAAACTCATATAAAAATATCACCTTGAACCAATATTATTGTAAAAGATAAAACATGTTTGACCGCCACCCCACCTTGGCTTTTAACTGAACTTCAGACAAGAATATGCTTAAATTAAAGACAGTCCATATGAGAATAAACTGCTTCGCCGAGCGCAGCTGGATACGACTGCAGAGGTCCTAACCTGAACAGTTGGGGCAAAAATGGACACAATATTCAAGCTTGATACAGGTCTGAATTTGGATTGTAATTAAATATTTGACACATTATAGGTTTCTGACACAGAATAAATGTACCGGTAGTCAAAGAACTTGAAATTGGTTATATGACTTGAATTTATATTTAATTGAAGATTTCTTGCTGTTGTGCAATACACTGTGCTGTTGCGCAATACTTAGTAAATCTGTTTTCAGACTATATACAAAGAATTAGCAAAATAAATTGTGACCCCCATCCCCCCAAAAAAAACAAATATTTGAAGAAATTTTCTTTTTGTAAAATTAGGAACAATTTAAGAGACATCCATTAACTTAAACACAAGTAATTGTCTGAAAACAAGAAAATTGCTTGTTTTGGCCCCCAATTCCTGAACGGTTTGGGCAATTACCCCCAAAATGAATCCCAACCTTCTACTTGTGGTATTGAACCTTGTGGTACAATTTCAGAGCAATCAAATTACTTGTACACAAGTTATTGTCCTGAAACTAGAAAAATGCTTGTTTTGGGTCCCTTTTTGGCCCCCAATTCCTAAACGGTTGGGACCATCACCCCCAAAAACAATCCCAACCTTCCTTTTGTGGTATTGAACCTTTTGATTAAATTTCATAGAGATCCATACACTTAAACTAAAGTTATTGTCTGGAAACCAAATGTCTTCGGACGAGGACGACGTGATAGCATTATACGAACGCAAATTTTTTGCGGTCGAACGCAAATTTTTTGCGGTCGTATAAAAATTGCTGCAAGATACAAAATTTGAAGAGTACGAATAGGTCAGCTAGATTCAGGAGAATCGGAATATTTTCAAAGGTACAAATAGCTTTTTGATCACCTGGCAAAACCACAAAAAGAAAATGATGACTTCGGAGCAATTCTGGATCATGCAACTGGTGGGACTTTATCACTTGATAACAACAGATTACTTTGATTTTGTCAGTCGGCAGAAAATGTCACATATCAATATAGCAAATACATCACATTATACTCCACTTTTCTTTTCAGTTTCTTAATTTAACCTAATTTTTTCTAATGCAGGTTGAACCATGAGTAAAATGGAGTAGTGTAAACTGCATACTATACATGATCTGCTGATCTTTTACACAGCCACCAGTTAATGGAGGCTTTATAGACTTGCTGATATGTATTCTCATAGTCTCAAAGACTAAATTTCACTTGATGGTATTAAAATCATTTGATGCCAGACCCATTAAATTATTAATTAATCAATCTTTCAAGAAATGGAATTTTACAGCAATCATTTTATTAAAAGCAATTTTCTCTAACTCTCTCCTTGACTTTTATTTACCATTTGAGTGTTAATCAATAGTCTGTCTACATTGACTGAATATCCACTGTAGGACAACTATTAATTATTCAATAGTTTAAATGGGCACAGTTTAATAGTGAGACTTTGTCGATATAGGACTGAAAGTAAAGGTTTGAAACATTCACTATGCATTTAAAATCCCCAGGTGTTTATATAAATATTCATTAACAAAAATAAGCTGACACAATTAAAGTATTCATAGCATTCATAAACAGTCATTTTAAGGCAAATTTCTTTAGAACCTGATCCATGTTATGGTTTATATCATAATTGGGACTCCAGTACAATGCCCCACTTAGGTCACAATGTCACTTTTATGAAAACTGTATGATTCTGAACTGGTCTAATTCTCTGTTTTGAACATTTTTAAAGGTCACAGGTCCTTTTAAATGAAACATCAGTTCGCAAGCCAAATCCCCCAAGGTTGCAGGTCCGTCTCACCAGGATGAATCCACATAAGAGAAATGCAGCATATTGAAAACAGTTGTCTCATTGATTTGTTACTATTATTATATTATTATTGTTAACACTGATGATATATTGTTGAAATAACATAGTTAAACAGAACTGATTGCATAACTTTTTTCAATCCAATGAACAAATCATGTACAGCAAAGACATGTCAATTAGGGCAGTCAATACTGAAGAAATACCAATAACCTAATTCTCACTGGTCTGGTAAAACCCCCAAACAAATCAATTTTGATATCTACAATTAGCAGGGAAAGCATCTCACTGAATCAGCCTCCTTTTACTAAATACTACCTGATTGATTTATTGTCTAATATGGCCATGTGTTGCTATTTTTACATCTGATGTAATTGAAGTCAAGGTTGTCAAATATAATGTGCACAATGGTAACAGAGAGTAGAACAAACTTCTGAGTTAATCTTTCAGGATGAGTGGTTAACTGTCCAACTTAACAAACTTATACTCTTTAGAGGCAGCTGCCACTGGAAACAGTACACCTAAGTCTTGCTGTTTCGACTATCTTGATGTGAGACAAAAATCTGATTTGCCTTTACATTTTCATCGTAAATAAAATGATTGATGTCATTTTGAATATCTGATAGGGACCAAAAAAATGACTCTTGTCAAGACCTTAAAGGGAACAAGTACGTCAAGTTTGGTTCCTCTTAATTTGATTGTTCTTGAGAAGTTTTTCAAAGTCAAGCCTATCAAAACCTAGTAGAAGCCAATGCATCTAAGTATGTTGACGAGTCAGCAACATGTAACAACATTGAGTTAGGATATTGACTACCACACAGGATACCACATAACATAGTGTGGTACATCACAGAGTACACCAAGTTAAGAGAGACTGGTACACCAAGGAACTTGGAACTTTGTCAATGAAGGATAACTTACAGACAGCATGCTACTCTAGATAAATACTTTGTAACAACAATCAATATTCTTACAGACATATTTCAACATAATAATTGTATAAATCTTATTGGAGTGTTGCCATGACCTATCTACAAGGATAACAGTTTTTGTGATAACAACCTTGGCATTTAGTAACATTTCTTTTTTGTTTACAAGGTATTGGGCTATATAATTTCTTCCCATTTCAACCTCTCTATTTTGTCCACAGAGAATATACTTCTTTTTATTACAGAACATATTGGCTTAAACCACAACTGTATACGAGAACAGACTTGTATAATAAATATGGTCATTTAAAACCACAACTGTATACGAGAACAGACTTGTATAATAAATATGGTCATTTAAAACCACAATTGTATACGAGAACAGACTTGTATAATAAATATGGTCATTTATTTGCATGGCTAAAAAAAAAATTTGTTTTCATGTTTTGCCTAAGTCTGCATAGAAGTTTCAAGAAAATTTGTACTTTCATTGAACATTTGAATTCGTTGTTAACCTGTACAAATGAAATCCACGAAAATTGATATCCCACGAATAATAAGGATTCCAAAGTATGCCAAATTTGAGATAACATTATGAAGTGACAACCATCTAAGATAATCAAAGGTTGGAGTTGTGCAAGGAATTACACATTAGCCATGTCATAACTTGATCTTCAGTCTTTTAAATATATGCATTATGTTTTATGTAAATTTTTATTGTGTAACACTTTATCAATGAAGAAAAACTTGTTGCACCTGAGTCTGAAAACCTCACCTAACTATCAGTTTGCGCAAATTTTACAATTATTGGTGACTCTTGCATTTTGATAACTATAATATTTGTTCATCTGAACCAGTCACAAGGAGGACTTAACTCATAAAAGCTCATATCATAATCGATTTGATGCTGCTTCTGGCGCATGGTCAATGAACACTGGACAGTTATATTATAAACTCATGTTATATTCAGTTTATTTGGTTAATGAGTAATGAAAACAAGGATATCTTGTACGAAATGTGTGCTTTCATAAAACATAATGAAAAATTTTGTGTATTTTTTCTCAGAGCATTGGGACAAGTTGTTGGAGGCTGCATCCAAATCCTAATAATTTTTGCACAAACATTTTTACAGAACATGATACTATGTCCTATAAGCACCTGCCCTTGGTGACTCCTGCATTTGGATAACTGCATAATAATCTTGTCCAAGTGCATTAGCCACGAGGAGGACTATATAATAATCCTTTTTTTAGTATTAGTTTATGTTTAGTGTTGTAAAGTGTTTAAATATTCATATTTGTGTGTATTTGTTTGAGTGTCCTTTAAGCACCTGCCCTTGATGACGCCTGCATATGGACAACAATACTATTTGTTCATATGCATCAGCCAAGAGGAAGGACTTCTCATAAAAGCTATTTTTGTAATGGATGTGATGCTGCTTCTGGTGCATGGTCAATAAACACTAAACTTTATGGTTTATATGGCTATATATATTATTAACTCAATTTATATTTCATGTTTGAGTTGTTTTTCTTGTGTATTGTCTATATTGCAATTGTTTAATAATATAAACAAAATCACTGTACTGATCCTCTATTAGAAATAAAAATTTATCTTTATCTTTATATTCCATGTTTGAGCTGTTTTTCTTTTGTACTATCTATATTGTAAATGTTTAATGTGCTCATCATTGTACATGTACTGATTTTGTCCATAATGGGTCCTCTATTGGAAATAAAATTTATCTATCTCTCTATTTATATGTAAGAAAATGTCAGACACTTGCAAAAACTTCACTTAAAAAAATATTTATCCCTACAAAAATATTGGGCAATCATTTGAAGTTTACATTCAAAGTTAGTGTTTGCGTCATGTGAAGATAACATTTGAATTAAACATACAAATTGTAGAAGGTCATTAAAAGTTATCAGTAAGGACCAATGAATTACATCACAGTCATTATTTCCTAAACTTTCATATTTTATTTGAAGTGATATATATAATTTAATCTAAGAATCTATTTAAAGATTGTTTATCAAAAGTATTTCCATTTCTGATCATCAAGAGATGGTTTGCATTCTATTACAACCCCCAGAAAAAAAATCTGGAACTTGAAAACAAGTATTTTCCATCAAACATGTCAAATTAAAATTCAAAAATTTATACCAAAAGTTATGAGAGACAAATCAAAATTGGTTTTTAAGGTCTAAAATAGATTGGAATTAAATATTTTTAAGCTGACAACAAATAATATTTAAAGAGTCAGGGGTAAAAAGGGAATGTCAGTTGTCTTACCTAAAGCACACTATTTTTTCCTTAGGATCACATACTAAACCCTTGGGTTGAGTGAGACTGTTGAATAGACCAAGCATGCCTGCCATTTCAATACAGAGACATAGATCAAATACTTACATTTAATAATGTGTCGAATATAACAAGTTTGGCACTAGTGGGAATAAGGTCATAACACTTATGGGCTCGCATGAACTTTGCAAATGCTTGCTCCGTGTTTTCATCTGAAAACAGAAAGATCATATGTACTATAACAAACAAAAAGTCAATTGTTCTATAAAAGATCAGGCAATAAAAATCAAAATAGATAGTAAAATACTTAGGTAAGCCTTAAAAGCTTTGACACAATCAAGCAACATGTCATGTAACGCAGGAAATGTTTTACCACAAAAATGGCATTGTTGAAAAGATCTAATAATGTTTATAAATAAAATAACCTATTTGTTTTATAACTATTGATAAAGTACAACTAGTTTCTAAACTTATCACAGCTATATCTTTGTAAGAAATGTTTACTAAAATAAACCAATATGATGAATTTTTAAATGTAGATGTCACCACATTTGTATGTCAGATCTAGGATGTTTCTATTTCAAAAGAATAAAAAGAAATTAAAGCAGAAGAATCATTTGGTAAGGACTGTATTTGATGAAAGTAGCTTTTTTTAAATCCTCCTTTGAAATTTTAGCTAGAGAAAGTGTCCATATTTGGGGTCTTATCTAACCTTCAGCTTTGAATACATGTATCTGAATACAATCAGTTTATGAAATAACTATGATTTCTACTTAAAAAGTACAGTGACTGTCAAAAGCTATCATTTTCAATTAACCATACTATTAGGGTGTAAATTAGATACACCCCATCCGGCTAGCACTTTAATTGGTGTATATAATACATATAGCATATCAGACAACTTCCTATACTGTAAAGACAACAAAACTTTTGACTTTCATGATTGATCATGGGTTATTAATGATATTTTGAATAATCATATTCTAAGGTCAGTGGTTTTCACTGTCCCCTTGTACAATTCTGAGACTTTTAAGTATTGCATATTTGTAGATATTATATTTTCACTTTTAATGCATTTACAATTTGCCTAGACAACACAATTAAAAGCTTGTCATACTGGTATTGTCCATTGCTGAAGACCGTATAATGCCCTTAAAGTGTTTATTTTGCTTTATTTGTGTTGTCAGGTTTGTAAAAGCCCTATCTATTTGTTGTAATGGCTTTTTTTTTATTTTTAGTATTTCATTGCTGTCAATTAACTTTTTCCAGAAAGATGTTTATGTACTACACATATATTCTTACCTAAATCTTCTATATCTAATTTATCTAGATCTGAATCCAATGAAAACTGAAATAAAAACATCGCAATTTATTTAAATTGTTTAAAGCATGTAAAGAATAGGTAATCATTCTGATGTGATCAGGTTGTACATTATGTGATAATACTGCATAAGTGGATCTGATGAGCCTGTATGATATTGGTGTATGATCTTGGGAGCATTTGTTGATCTGAGGAGCCTGTATAATATTGGTGTATGATCTTGGGAGCATTTGTTGATCTGAGGAGCCTGTATAATATTGGTGTATGATCTTGGGAGCATTAATGGATCTGAGGAGCCTGTATAATATTGGTGTATGATCTTGGGAGCATTAATGGATCTGAGGAGCCTGTATAATATTGGTGTATGATCTTGGGGGCATTTGTTGATCTGAGGAGCCTGTATAATATTGGTGTATGATCTTGGGAGCATTTGTCGATCTGAGGAGCCTGTATAATATTGGTATATCATCTTGGGAGCATTAATGGATCTGAGGAGCCTGTATAATATTGGTGTATGATCTTGGGAGCATTTGTTGATCTGAGGAGCCTGTATAATATTGGTGTATGATCTTGGGAGCATTTGTTGATCTGAGGAGCCTGTATAATATTGGTATATCATCTTGGGAGCATTAATGGATCTGAGCAGCCTGTATAATATTGGTGTATGATCTTGGGAGCATTTGTTGATCTGAGGAGCCTGTATAATATTGGTATATCATCTTGGGAGCATTAATGGATCTGAAGAGCCTGTAATATATTGGTGTATGATCTTGGGAGCATTTGTTGATCTGAGGAGACTGTATAATATTGGTGTAGGATCTAGGGAGCATTTGTTGATCTGAGGAGCCTGTATAATATTGGTATATCATCTTGAAAGCATTTATGAATCTGAGGAGCCTGTATAATATTGTTGTGTGATCTTGGGAGCATTTGTTGATCTGAGGAGCCTGTATAATATTGGTGTATGATCTAGGGAGCATTTGTTGATCTGAGGAGCCTGTATAATATTGGTATATCATCTTGGGAGCATTAATGGATCTGAGGAGCCTGTATAAAATTGGTGAATGATCTTGGGAACATTTGTTGGTTTTAGGAGCCTGTATAATATTGGTGTATGATCTTGGGAGCATTTATGGATCTGAGGAGCCTATATAATATTGGTGTATGATCTTGGAGCATAAGTGGACCTGAGAGGCCTGTATAATATTGGTGTATGATCTTGCGAGTATTAATGGATCTGAGAGGCCTGTATAATATTGGTGTATGATCTTGGGAGCATTTGTTGATCTGAGGAGCCTGTATAATATTGGTGTATGATCTTGGGAGCATTTGTTGATCTGAGGCGCCTGTATAATATTGGTGTATGATCTTAGAAGCATTTGTTGATCTGAGGAGCCTGTATAATATTGGTGTATGATCTTGGAAGCATTTGTTGATCTGATGAGCCTGTATAATATTGGTGTATGATCTTGGAGTATAAATAGATCTGATGAGCCTGTATAATATTGGTGTATGATCTTGGAGCATAAGTAGATCTGAGAGGCCTGTATAATATTGGTGTATGATCTTGGAGCATTTGTTGATCTGAGGAGCCTGTATAATATTGGTGTATGATCTTGGAGCATTTGTTGATCTGAGGTGCCAGTATAATATTAGTGTATGGTCTTGGACCACTGGTGGATCTGAGGAGCCTGTATTGATTACCTGGTATCATAACATAAACAACTCAGTTTGACAACCAGTATATATATATATATATATATATATATATTATGTTAATAGCTTATCATATATGGTATCATTTTGAAACAAAACATCATTGAACAATAAAGAAAAACTGGGTTCAAACTGGCCTGATGGTTTCATAGGTGAATTTCTTTTTCAAGGTCCCTGTCAGTTATTGAGTAAAGGTGGCCATATTGGATGCTGGATTAGATTAAAAATCAACTAAGTAACATACTAGCATAATCTAGCTAAATTAATATCATTTAATATTTCATACAATTTTATGAAAATTTCAAAAGGCACTCACCAATTCATTCATTTAATTTCCATGACTTGACAATTATATGCATTTGACCCAATGTTCTATTTCTAGTATAGATAGACAATTATAACCATATAAGCAGGTCAGCTGGCACAATTACACAGTTATTAATGATGATTATGACTGTGGTCAAGTATGGTGTAATTAGCCCAGATGTATCAGAGGAGTGGATCTTGAAAAAGTTAACAACAGGCAAAGGATGATGTGATGGAAAATAGATCATATGATCTATATAAGCTGCAATATTCAGCTTAGCAGATAATATTGTTTTAACTTTTCCCAAGGCATGGCCATGAATATTTTTAATGCTGGTAAATATAAAATAAAAATATAGGTCAAATTATTTCCATTTATATATTAAATAGGGCAGTCTAATTGTCACCCTACCTACATATGCTATTTTTTTTAACTAGGCCACTCTCACAATCAGCTGTTACCTTTCTAAATACAGATATATACTGCTTTTAATCTAACCTGACCGACAAACCAAAGTTTTAATTTGAATTTGAGTAATCTGAATTTAAATACAATATTTAGTTTCAATAATTTCTATAAATAATTGTAACTGCAAATTATAATCATAAAACATTCTAAAATATTGACCCATGACATCCACAAAAAGCATCCCTAATTTTAGTCTACACAAACAGTTTATCAGAAATGAATATAATGTAGTCAATACAGTGATTTATATATTAATATTTCATGGTGTAAAGAAAACAGAAATGAAGCTGTTAAAAGTTCCTTTAGCTACCTCTTAGTAGTATTTCTATAATGTGAATACAGGAAAAAAATGATGTAACAACATATGCTAATTGTAAATGCCTGTCACAAGCTTTCTCTGTCAACTTCCGTTAACCAAGCATGTTACATGACAATAAATTCTCTTATTTTTCCTACTTGCAACTATAAATTACAGATTTACATAAATTTTATCCAGGTAAATGACAGAAAAATTATATAATGTCGTGCAACGTTTAATTACGTCTTGTGCAAAAGGTAAACAACCTATCAGCTTTGAACTGACAGAATAAAATCTTACGTTTTAATTTTTTTAAGAATGGATGAAAATTATTAGAATTTGTGAAATAAATCATGTAAAGTAAACTGGTTTTTTTCCCATTTTCCATTATGTTGGACATTTATGAGTTTCTGTTTACCCACATGAATGTCAATGTCCGTCAAATGGTTGGTTTGACCGGTTCATTACAGATTCCTTTGCCAAGCTAAGGAGCCACATCAAACTTGGACACATGGAGAAACTTGCAACATAAAGCCAGATATATCTATTATTTTACTTGTCAAGGACACAATATACTTCCTGAAAAGTCACACTGGCTGGTATAAACATCCCCTGGGAAAGACTAAATATGTGGGAACATTTATCTTTTATTCAATACAAATATACATAAATATATTTTCACTTAAAAAATATATTGTTACACATATTGATGGGAGGAACATAGTTGATGGAAATCTTATTGGCAAAAGGTCACAAAGGGGGAGGGGGGTTCTTCCCATCTTACTTAAGGTATATAAATGATGTGCCCCTGGAATGGGTCACTTTTTTGATATATCAAATTTATCAATGAGTTGTTATTTTATCAAGGTAATATGTCAATAATTTCATCTTTGGATTAGAAGGCTGTTCATTATATACTGTACACCACATCTTATATCTATTTCATTTGAGTGACCCCATGTCATGTAGTATACATCTCTATCTGCTAAAATTTAATTGACATACATTAAGTTATCCTTTTATATCAAATTAAGATGTCACAGTTTGTATATGTGGCAACTGAGAAATTCAAGAATAGGTTATGAATTCACCAAGTCTTTAATATATGAATGGGGACATTTTTGAAATCCCAGCTGCACGTCTGTACTTAAAATCCCAAGTTGAGACACCCCAAGTGAAAGGTACAAAAATTGTAAGAATTAAACCTAGCTAAGGAATAACATCAGAATATATCTCCATACTCAAAGACACAGGGATGAAAATTATTAGGACTTAGCTGCTGGCTACATTTAAAATAGATGGAGAATGTGTCCATAGGACACAGATGATGCTTGCATACAGCGTTATAAAGGGACATAACTCAAGAACGGTAAAAGTGACGCCACCCAAATTCGAATTTGATCTGAGTTTTGTGGCAATTAGCATTGTGTTTAAGTTTCATAACATTTGTTTGAGGCAAACTTAAGTTAGAGAACGGAAACGAATAATGTAAAGGGGCATAACTCTAAAATGATAAAAGTGATGCCACCCAAATTCAAACTTGATCTGAGTCTTATGGCAATAAGCATTGTGTATACTATATGTTTCATAACATTTGAATGAGGCAAACTTAAGTTGGAGAGCAGAAACGAAAAATGTAAAGGGGCATAACTCTAAAATGATAAAAGTGATGCCACCCACATTCAAACTTGATCTGAGTCTTGTGGTAATAAGCATTGTGTACAAGTTTCATAACATTTGGTAGAGGCAAACTCAAGTAAGAGAACGTTAACCAATTTCGGGACGTATGTGACGTATGTCCAGACAGACAAGGGTAACACTTAAGGCCTCCTACGCTACAGCCGGGGCATAAAAATTAGTATGCTAGTTGGGGTTCACAAAATACAAGCTACATAATTTCACTTGAAAAGCTACAAATGTTCACAGGAACAAACGTTGTTAGTTCCATGTTGGACAGATTTCTTGATAATATACCAGCCAGTGTATTGTGTATTGAGGTAAGCAGAGGTGCAAGGTTGTTAATAGCTACAGATGACCTTACCTCCTCGTGAATTGAACCTTGGTATGGCATCTACAATGGTCAGGCAATATATACATATTTAACTGTCAATGATTTTTAAGAACAGGTCAATCAGGCTCTTCACTTGCCAGAATGTACATTAACTGGTTCAAATTTTAATAGGTTACAAACAGGATGGGGTTTAAAATAAATGCATAAACAGTGTCCTGAATAAATATGGACGGCTTGATTATAAGTTGATATACAAAGAGAAAAATCTTCATAAAAAAGTCAATTGGATACAAATTTTCAGTAGCATCCTGCAATGAAATTAACAATCCATTTAATAAGGTGATATTGTCATTTATAATCATTTTCAGGCCAAAAAAAATCCAAAACATTTTTAATCTGAGCTTTGTCATAATTTCACCTGAATAAAAATTTGTGTATTTTCTACATATATTTTACATGCATGCCACAATGGTTAAGTTATTAGCATATGTACTCATTGACTTAATAACCATCAGAGCTAATGCACTATGGCAACCTGCATCCAGTACACAAGTCTGAAGCCATGTTAGTTCACTAAATTAGGCCTAATCATGGAAAAATTAAACATAAAGGAGGTTTTCTCTATTTTGCTTATTCTTTCCAGTGGAGACTATGATGAAATTATGTGTGTAAGTGGATAACAAATTTTGGATACCATTTCAAAGACATAACAAACAAGGGGTATTGACATACCAAGAAATATATTTATGCTGATTCAAATTTTCTAATCCAAATTTGTTTGTACAGATTTTGCATTAGAATGATAAATTTGAATACTTGGAGATGTCAGTCTTAAATCTTAATCTTAAAAATCTTAATTTCTATGCTGATCTCTACAAACTAAAAACTTGTAATGCATACAAACTTCACTAAATTGACCAAAGGACTGTTGGACATTTAGACAGACAAACTGCAATCATTAATTCTGATAGACCAAAAATCAGTTAGACAATAAGCTTTGATATTTTCAAAGAATCCCTTGATTTATAAAAGCATAAATCATGAATTTTCACGAAGAAAGTTAATGGAATGATACAATATTTAAGGTTTAAGTCAAAATAGTCAATTGTGGCAACAAAAACGATATGGAAACTTGTTTTATGTTGATTTTGGCACCTGAATATTGGATCAATCAATTTTGCTATCTGGAAATTTGGACGTGTGGACGACAGTGAATTATTAATGGCCAATATTTGTCTGAGTGAGTGACCCATATCAAATTTGTTGGATTTGTCCAACGGTCCAGCATATTTTGTGAAGTCTGTGCAAAATTTAAAATCCATCTCCTAGAATAATACTTGTCACATTAAGTGCTATATAAAAAGAAATGTGATTAACAAAATTGCTGAAAAACAAATATGTAAAGACTTTCTGGCATATATTCTTTATACAGTTGGAAAATATAGGATATTTTAGATGTAGCACGTAATATGGCAAATATGATATCTAGAAATAAACTAAAGGACTTAACATGCTTAGTATATACATCACTAACCCTAACAGAATCATCCCGTTTGAAAATGATGGCATGTGTATGTTCATGATTCCTGATAGGTGGTGCTGACTTTGGTTCATGACTATTTGCCAATGCCTTGAGTGGTGATACTGCAAGTAAAAACAAAACATTTTGAAATACTGAAAATATTGCTGAATATTTGGCACAAAAGCTAACGCTGCAGAAAATCTGTATCAGTGCTGTAGGTCTAAAGATATTTGCGAGAAAACAAATAAATAAGATATATAGCAAATACCTACTTGTAGCACAGAAGACAATCTATAACTACAGTGTCACTCACATAGGTCTATGTGCATCTTCAACAATGGACTCTCTCCAACAATATGGACTAGAATAGAATTAACGACAAAAATCTCATTTTTGTTGATCTTGTATTACTATCTTCTTTAGTTTTAACCCAAAACACAAAAAAAGGGTAAACAAATTCTTTTAAGGGCAATCACTCCTATATGGAGTCAACTAATGATGTCTGCAAAATTTGATTTATTTGTAGATCTTGTCTTGCTGATCAGTTTTGATATTTAAATTGTTTATCTATCTTTTATAGTTTTCAAGATATTAGGCAATAAAATGCTCCCAGCAGGGCACAGCTTGATATCCCCAGAGAGGACCAACCCTGAATAGTTATGGCAAGTATGGACACAACATTCATTCTTGATACAGCTCTGAATTTGGATAGAGATTAAATAATTAACACAGCATAGGTTTCTGACACAGAATGAATGTGGTCTAAGACCTTAAAAATTTGAATTTGGACATTTACCTTTTATGGTCCAATATCCAAAATCGAAATACATGGTTAGATTCTGCAAGCATATCAAAGAATCCCAAGAATTCATTTTTCATGAAATCAAACAAAGTTTAATTTTGGACCCTTTTGACTTCGATGTGGACCAATTTGATAACGAGCCCAAATTCCAAAATCTAAATAATTTTTTTAGATTCAGCATATCAAAGAACCCCAGGAATTTAATTTTTGTTAAAATCAAACTAAGTTTAATTTTGGACCAATTTGAAAACCGTGCCTAAAAGATTCAGCATATCAAAGAACCCAAATAATTAAATTTTAAAGTTTAATTTTGGACCCTTTGGACCTCAAAATTGACCAACTTAAAATTCGGGCCCAAAATCATAAATCTAAATACACGGTTAGATTCAGCAGTACAATGTCATCAAATGATTTATACTCAAGTTATTGTCTGGAAACCAGGAAATCCTTGTTTTTTGGCCCCTAATTCCAAAACGGTTTGGACCATAAGGGGACTAATAAACCACTAAAAATAATTTCTTTAGAGTGAGAACTAACATGTTTTTGAAGAGTTGACACCTAATTATTGTAGAAGAGTTGGTCAGTATGGGACTAATAAATGGGGAATGTGTCCATGGGACACAGATGATGCCCCCGCATGCATTTAACGTTATAAAGGGACATAACTCAAGAACAGTAAAAGTGATGCTAACTAAATTTGTACTTGATCTGAGTTTTGTGGTAATAAGCATTGTGTATAAGTTTCATAAAATTTGGTTGGGGCAAACTTAAGTTAGAGAACGAAGATGCAAAAAAATTCAGCAATTTTTCCATTTGTAAAGGGGCATAACTCTAGAACAGTAAAAGTGACGCCACCAAAATTCAAACTCGATCTGTGTTTTGTGGTAATAAGCATTGTGTATAAGTTTTATAACATTTGCTTGAGGCAAACCACAGTTAGAGAACGGAAACAAAAAATTCAGCAATTTTCCCATTTTTAAAGGGGCATAACTCTAGAACAGTAAAAGTGACGCCACCAAAATTCAAACTTGATCTGTGTTTTGTGGTAATAAGCATTGTGCATAAGTTTCATAACATTTGGTTGAGGCAAACTAAAGTTAGAGAACAGAAACCAATTTTGGGACGTACAGACAAGGGTAAAACTTAATGCCCCCTCCGCTACTGCGAGGGCATAAAAATAAATTGGGAATGTGTCCATGGGACACAGATGATGCCCCTGCTTGCATATCATATAAAGTTATAAAGGGGCATAACTCTAGAACAGTTAAAGTGACACCACCAAAATTCAAACTTGATCTGTGTTTTGTTGTTATAAGCATTGTGTATAAGTTTCATAACATTTGGTTGAGGCAACCTAAAGTTAGAGAACAGAAATGAAAAATTCAGCAATTTTTCCATTTGTAAAGGGGCATTACTCTAGAATGGTTAGAGTGACGGCACCAAAATTCAAACTTGATCGATGTTTTGTGGTAATAAGCATTATGTATAAGTTTCATAACATTTGGTTGAGGCAAACTAAAGTTAGAGAACGGAAACCAACTTTGGGACGTACGAAGGGATTGTACTTTCTCATACAGATGTACTCTTATTATATATAGTGTAAAGCAAGACAATTTATATATAATCTCCCAATACAATATACAGTAATGTAATTCACTCTCCATTACAGTGTATAGCAATACCGATGTATTATCCAAAAACAGTAATCTACTCTCCAATACAGTGTATAACAATAGTATTGTTATACACTGTATTGGATACAGATTACTTGACTGTTTTTGAAGAATGCACCAGGGAAGTAATCTGCTCTCCAATACAGTGTATAGCAAGAATAAAGTAATCTACTCTCCAATACAGTGTATAGCAATACCAGTGTATTCTCCAAAGCAGAGTTAAGTTATCTTCTCTCCAATACAGTGTATAGCAAGACCAGTGTATTCTAAAAAACAGAGTAAAGCAATCTACTCTCCAATACAGTGTATAGCAAGACCAGTGTATTCTCAAAACCAGGGTAAAGTAATCTTCTCTCCAATACAGTGTATAGCAACACCAGTGTATTCTCAGAAACAGAGTAAAGTAGTCTACTCTCCTATAAAGTGCAACAGATGTATTCTCCAATTCAGTACAATAATTCTAGTGTATTCTCAAAAACAGAGTAAAGTAACCTACTCTCCAATACAGTTTATAAGAACACCAGTGTATTCTCAAAATCAGAGTAATGTTATCTACTCTCCAATAGTGTATAGTAAGATCAGTGTATTTTCAAAAATAGAGTCAAGTTATCTACTCTCCAATACAGTTTATAAGACTCCTGTATTCTCAAAAATAGAGTAAAATTATCTACTTTCCAATACAGTGTATAGTAATTAGACCAGTGTATTCTCAAAAACACACACTAAGCTGCTCAATGAGACAGTTTCTATCACAGTAAAAATCTACAGTTAAGGGGTGAACAATTCAACATATCTAACACAACTTACACAATTTATTTTTACTGAATGTGAAAAATACTCATACTCATAAATTGTGTTTAATCAGCCTATTACACCACTATCAAACTGTGTTTTAAATTTCTATACTTAAGTTCAGTCACCCCTCTAAAGATATACAAATGTATTATGCTATTTCAGGACTATTTCAATGTTATCTCTGGGTAAAATGGTTGACAATATCAAGGTTATACTTTCTGACTGTTAGTTAACTCTTCCAAAGTCTCAAAGTTCTGTTAGCAAGTAAACATCTTAAAGCAAGTACTTGAAAATGTCATAGACAAAAAACTTGATTTTTCCACTAATAATCATAACATGAAAAATACTTTAATAAAAGTATATCCAAATTTGCATTTTGTTTACCTGATATTTGTTTATGTGATGAAAACATGTGTATTGACAAAAAGAGGAGAAAACTACACACACACTCAAAAGAAACTATACATTTTCGGGAGTGAAATATATTGGATAAATCTGTTCTTCTTTTTTTAACAAGATTTAATTGGCAAAATCAACTTTAAAGAAATCTATACTTGAATAGTGCTTGTCACTTATGGGACAGACAATTGAACTTTACATGCTGAATTTCTGTATTCACAAAATGTTTACAGTCCTTGACACAATTCCAAGAGAAACCATACATTTTTTTTTGTACTTACTGTTTAAACAAAATTAACTAATCATATACAAATAAATTCATGGGCAAACACCTTACCAGGTTAAGATAGAGAGACTACTTAATAAATTGTCAAGTACTACCCAACTTTAAATTGACCATGAACTTTTATCAAATATTTGGGGGATATAAAAGTCATTTGTACATATATTTCACAGTAAAAAGTATAAAAGTTTTTTACACATTATAAATTGAAAGGTTGTTCCATGTCTGAACATTTTGGTAATTGCCAACCATTTTCTAAATATACACATATATAATTAATAATATACATGTATAATAATGAAGCCTCAATTATGCTAAATGTATATATTAAAGTTTATTTTGGAATAAAATTAAATATATTTATATTGTCATACATGTACAAAAATGTAAATCCCGTTGCAGAAAGAGCTTGAAAATTAAAAGGGCAACTGCTTTCAGTATATATGTAACAAAGTGATTCAATCTTTTTATATGTATTTGTGTTTGTTTTTCCACTTTGCTTGACATTTATATACTGATTACTATGCCTCTTTGGAAAATGGGTCCAGGATCTAGAATGCACTTATAACTGACTTACAAAATATATGGAATAAGGATCAGTGATAACTGTTATATTGTTTAATGATAATTCCATACTGAAATATATATCAGTCAACAGCAGAGATTCATATCACAATCTTCTACAACATTAATCATAACCAGGCTGCCAACAATTTCCTCATATTTAATAACTACAAGGAATTTGATTCTTACAAATTGAACCACCTGAGATATTCATATGACTTGTCACAATATGCACCTGCTTTATCCATCTCAAAAAGTATGTCACCAATGCAGTTATAGTTCATATTAAATGTATAATGCAAATTCAGATTCTACAAGAGTTCATCAAATCACTTTAGAGACCACAATCAGAACAGGAGTTCAATATATGGATATGCAATAGATGAGAAGCTGAAGATGCTAAAATGTATGACAGAATTGAGTTAGCTTCTTCCTTTGGACAGCTTTAAAGGGGACAATTTGTGAGTGGACACCAAGCAGATTTTTAAGGCATTTAGAAATTTGGTGCTTCCTAATCTAATCAGCCTGTCCTATTTATTAATAGGTATACATGTATAAATTAACGGTCACAATATATACTTATTGATTATGTTCAGCTTTGTCAGCTAAACTATTAATCCTTTTACTTGATGGTAAAAGTGAAAAAAGAATCATAACAAAATTCCCATTTCATATCAAAACAGATTTCTTAAAAATAAGATTTATGTAAGACACAAATGATGCCCCTGCCTGACCAAACAAATGACTAAGTCCAACTTCCTGTCATTTTCAGAATATTTAAAAGAAATCAAAATCCTGTGGCCATGCACACCTCCATTATGTGTATGAACATCCTACAAAATATTAAAGCTGTATCTCCAAAACTATTGGAGGAGATAGCCGGACAAACCATGATCTCTTTATGCAGCTAGTACAAAAAAAATGACTAAGTCCAACTACCTGTCATTTTCAGAATATTTGAAAAAAAAAACAAAAAACCTGTGGCCATGCACACCTTCATTATGTGTATGAACATCCTACAAAATATTAAAGTTGTACCTCCAAAACTGTAGGAGGAGATAGCCGGACAAGCAATGTATCTTAATCCGGACGGACAGGGGTAAATTAATATGCCCCTAATCATTTTGTCACGGGGGCATAAAAATACATTAGTATTTAATTTTCAACCTAAATTGCATAAAACATTAACATCCAATCAATAATTTACATGTATCTTTACCTCTGCAGCAGATTCTGGGCTTCTTAATCTGGTTTTTCTAGACTTTTAGAAATCCGTTTTAATATGAAATAAATTGCTTCGCGGAGCACAGCTGGATACGACCGCAGTGGTCCAACCTTGAACAGTTGGGGCAATAATGGACGCAATATTCGCGCTTGATACAGGTCTGAATTTGGATTGTAATTAAATATTTGACACATAAAAGGTTTCTGACACAGAATAACTGTAGTCAAAGAACTTAGAATTGGTTATATGATTTGAATTTATATTCAATTTTTTGCTTCTGTGCAATACACTTTGCTGTTGCGAATTGATCCCCCCTCCCCCAACAAAAAAAAAAAAAAAAAAATTTACCCCCCCTTTTTTTTTTGCTTTTGTGCAATACACTATGCTGTTGCGTATTAACCCCTCCCCCCCTTTTCCCACACACTTTCTTTTTGCAAAAAAAATAATATTTGAAGAATTTTTATTTTTAATTTCTGAAATCTGAAATGAGAAAAAATTGCCCCCCCCACAATTTCTTTTTACTCCCCCCCCCCTTTTTCCCCCCAAAAAATTCTTTCCCTCAAGATATGGTCATAATCTCAATTCAAATTTCCAATGGAGTTTGCAACCATAATTACCCATTTAAATTTACCGTAGTGCTAACTTAATCTATTTTATAATTTAAAATAAGGTGTCAAATCCTTCATATGGATTTTTTTGTAAAAAAAAAAAAGATGCAACATTTGCAGATATTTTTACTGGTCTTCCTTCATAAATATGCATTTCTTTAAACATAATTTAAAAGCAGTGTAAGGGAGGTTATCAACACATTGTATTTGGATTACCTCCCTTACACTGCTTTTAAATTGTCTTAATTGTTCATTAACCATTACTTTATACATAATTTAAAAGCAGTGTAAGGGAGGTAATTCAAATGATGTATTTGAATTACCTCCCTTACACTGCTTTAAATTATAATTGTACTAAAGTATTTGTCCATTAACCAGGACACCCTTGTTTTCCCCCTTTTTTGCCCCTCATTCCTAAATGGTTTGAGCCATAACCCCCCGTAAGCAAATCCTAACCATCCCTTTGTGGTATGGAAACTTGTGGTACAATTTCAGAGATATCCATACACCGTTCCACAAGTTATTGTCTGGAAACTAGAAAAATGCTTATTTTTGGCCCCTAATTCCTCAACTGTGGTTCCACCATAACCCCCAAAATCAATCCCAACCTTCCATTTGTGGTATTGAACCTTCTGGTAAAATTTCATAGAGATCCATTCTCTTAAACTAAAGTTACATTGTGCGAAAACCAATGTGTCTTCAGACGAAGACGACGACGCCTACGACGTCATACCAATATACGACCGCAAGAATTTTTGTGGTCGTATAATAAAACAGAGCATGAAATTGTGTAAAAATCTTAATAGATTTTGTCATGTTAAATTATCATCCAGAACCTGAAAAAAAAATTCCCATTTTTCAGAAAACCAAGGGCACAACTCTTGAAAGGTAAATATCAAAACCTTCAATTTCAAACTTGACCTGTAAATTTTTATGGCTCATGAAAATGTGTACAGATTTAAAAAAATAAGGTCAAGCTGTACTTTAAAACCATCCAGAAAGCAGAAGTGTGATGGACGAAGGGACATAATGTACTGGAAACCACTTCATGTTCATATAGTTCAAAGATGATTTTAATAATGTCATTGGAGAAAAGAGGTGCATCTAAAAATATATTGCTGGAAATTAAGAAAAATTACTCCTTAAAGGAATCACAATGATGATGTAAAAGTAATAATATGTATGCACATACAACATTAACTGTTTTACGTAAATACACTCTTTATATGAAATGCTGACAAGAAAATGCACCATTCAGCAAGTAAATGTATCTAATCTATCAACTTGAACATTTGTATGAAAACCTTTAACTTATAACCAGTTCAATTTTTATGATTATTGGTCACAGATGACCTACTTCTGTTGCAAACTTTTATGGTCATATAAATTAAGCAAATGTTTTAAAACGTTATTTCACAAACTTGTCAATATAATTGATTCACAAATACATGTATACTCACTTATTTTTAGTCTTAAACTTAATTTCCTCTTCTTGCTCATTTTTGCAAGTAAACGTATTCAGGCAAAATTTAACCTTTAATAAAAAAAAATCCAGCAACTCCTTTCAAAGTGGAAACAAATTTATCAATACACAGCTTGTCAATAAGTCTTTCTGACACACTTCTGCAATCAGATAATTAATTTTTCGGAATCAATTAACGATGTAATAAATTGGTAAATAATCAAATTAAATCTTTAACCAAAAGTTCCAATGTTGTTGTTTTCATCTTGAGCACATGCTCCGGTTATCAACTGTTTTTAAATGTCCTTGACCTAAGCAATCTTATTTCTCGGTTAGCAAATCATGTGACCAACCAAGTATGTTCTAAAAGCCAACAAAGACCAAGATGTCTCACTTCTGCAAGCTCTTGTGCTCAAATTTTAATTCATCTTGTTACATTTAAACTGTAAAACCTATTTTTAAAATGACATACTGATTTCTAAATTTAGATCATAACAACACTGGAGAAAGAACTGAACGGTAATTTATTGAGGCTCTGGAAGGGGTTTCTTAACAGATCAGTGCAAAAAGATGCTTCATTTGTCAGGCAAAAATGAAAAGAATTGAGTTCAAAATCATCTGCAGCAACTAAATAGACTACAATATTCCAGCCCTGGTTTTATTGACCTATTTTTCCAATATAGTTTTCCTATTTCATGTTGCCACTGAAAAAAGGTATAATTTAAAAAAAAATTTCAATGCATTGCAACAAATGCTGAACAATATTGTAATTTGGGGGCTTCCAACAGACAATCTGACATTTTCACTCTTTCAGCATGTTCAGTTGAAAAAGATAATGAATTTGGTTATGTGAAGTTTGAGATTACTCAATCCCGAGATGACAATTCTCCTTGAGAAGAATAAAATCTGAATCATATTCAGTTGTTCTCCCTCCTTTTAAGGAAAAAGGGGAGATATGAAAAAATATTTTTTCATTTATATGTTTAAATATTAAAAAAAAATCGTCTGAAAAGACCTTTTTTTACATAGTAATTCCTACATGAAACCACTGTTTTTAAGCTGTAGAAAGAAAAAGTCATCTCTTTTCATTGTGTACCAATGTACATACCATAAGTCTGGCGACTTAGCAACAGAAATCACTTCTATTGGTCATGTTTATGGGCTTGTTACTGTTTTTAATCAAAGTTGTAAATTCTTAAGGTCAAGGTAAGCCACGAAAAAATACATTGTTGACTAAAAACAAAAATTGACAGACAAATGTAGATATGATAAATTGAAATAACATGCTCATGTGATGCATCAAATTAAATTCGGTCTATACTGCTACTGGTAAACTGTAATTACAAATTACAATCTAAGAAGTCTGTGCTTTTGTGCCTTCTAATTTTGTTTCAAAGGGATTCATATTTCTTTTGCTATAGTGCTTAGTATTTTTCGGTGTCTGAGGTATCTATACTGTTAACAGGCAAGACTGAACCTATTATCATTTCAGACTAAACATTATGTCAAGTCTAAGGGTTAGAGAATAAACATGTACCAATATTTGATGAACTTGGTGATGTCTCAAGGTCAGACATGAAGCATTTACCAATCCTTTATTGTATGATGCCTTAAAACACTGGATATGACTCAATAAAAAAAATAAAAGGAAAAACACGGAAGGGTCACTTGTGTTTGGAACTGCTGACTCTTTCAGTGACCCATTTTGTTTAAGTTTTATTTTGGTCACTCTTTAGTGTTTTGTTGACCATTGTCTTTTTCTTTTGCCACAGTGATCTTTGTTTTCCAAGTTATGGAATGATTGCCTATATGGTACAGTCTCATTCATTTATTTTAGTAGAATAATGATGAAAATAAACTTACAACAAAATAATAAATGAATGAAGACAGAAGTTGTAAAAGTACTTGTCATATTACATGTAGTAGTAATAAATAAGGAAGATATTTAATAAGTAATTATATCTACATAAAACTGACAATGAAGGTGACCCCATGACATATGTCTTCATTATGTTTAACCTAAAGAGGGTAACCAAAACTAGAGGACATATCTCCTGGAAAGAATTTCAAAAACATTATTTGAGAAGGAATAAGCAAAAATGGACATTTATTACCTGGCAAGTAAAGCCAAGACATGGTAGGAGCAGAAAGGAAAGCCAAGACATGACAGGAGCAGTGAGGAAAGCAAAGAAGACATGGCAGGAGCAGTGAGGAAAGCCAAGAAATTACAGGAGCAGGAAAGATGTAAGAGATATTACCTGGCGAGGAAAGCCAAGACATGACAGGAGCAGGAAAGAACTAATAGATATTACTTGGTGATAAAGCCAAGACATAACAGGAGCAGGAAAGAACTAAGAGACATTACATGGCAAGAAAAGTCAAGACAAGACAGGAGCAGGAAAGAACTAAGAGATATTACCTGGCTAGGAAAGCCAAGCAATTTTGACAGAAGCAGGAAAAACTGAAAGATATTACCTGGTGCAGAAAGCCAAGCAATTTTGACAGGAGCAGGAAAAAAGTGAGAGATATTACCTGGCAAGGAAAGCCAAGACATTACAGGAGCAGGAAAGAAGTAAGAGATATTACCTGGTGTAGATAGCCAAGACATTACAGGAGCAGGAAAGAAGTCAGAGATATTACCTGGTGTAGATAGCCAAGACATTACAGGAGCAGGAAAGAAGTAAGAGATATTACCTAGTGTAGATTAGCCAAGACATTACAGGAGCAGGAAAGAAGTAAGAGATATTACCTAGTGTAGATTAGCCAAGACATTATAGGAGCAGGAAAGAAGTAAGAGATATTACCTGGTGTAGATAGTTAAGACATTACAGGAGCAGGAAAGAAGTCAGAGATATTACCTAGTGTAGATAGCCAAGACATTACAGGAGCAGGAAAGAAGTAAGAGATATTACCTAGTGTAGATTAGCCAAGACATTACAGGAGCAGGAAAGAAGTAAGAGATATTACCTAGTGTAGATTAGCCAAGACATTATAGGAGCAGGAAAGAAGTAAGAGCTATTACCTGGTGTAGATAGTTAAGACATTACAGGAGCAGGAAAGAAGTAAGAGATATTACCTGGTGTACCGGTAGATAGTTAAGACATTACAGGAGCAGGAAAGAAGTAAGAGATATTACCTAGTGTAGATTAGCCAATAATCACCTTGAATTACCTAAAATTAGGTATATAATTAACTGGTAAAGTATCCAAACAACACTGGAGGAGGATTGTTCTAAGAAGGGTAAATATTACCAGGTGAGCGTAACAAAACATCACTGAGGAGATATGAACAATAATTGAACATGTTAGTTAGTGAAAGTCTCCAAACATCCCTGTAAGGTGGATAAACTAACAAGGAATATATTACTTGATGAGAGTAACCAAACATCACTGAGGCAAGGATGAACTAAGATATTGAGCTCCATCAGGACTAAAAATGGACATATTATGTATCATTGATTCCATATAGCCTTGCTATTTCAGATACCAAAATGAAAATGTAAAGCATCAATAGACAGATAGATGATAGTTGCCAACAGCTCACTATGGCTCTCTGGGCCAGGTGAGCTAAAATATCATGGGATGTGGGATATTTAGAAAGGTTTATTCTTTCCTTAAATGCACCTTAATCATTACAAAAGTCAAAGGCTTTCAATCAGATTGATATTATTTATCATAAGCATTAATTTGAATAATTTTTAGTCCTTGTTTTTCTGCTATGATCTTCAAACCTCTTGAAGGAATAGCTATTCTTAAATTCTGTTTTCATTTTTTTCTAATCCAATCTTCGAAAAAAGCATATTCAGAAAATAATTTTTTGAAACAGAAGCCAATCAATTTCAAATGATCTGTCATTTGAAAATTGTGCAGTTGGTTGTCCTCAGGAGACCTCCACAGCTACTGATGATATACCATGACAGCAAACATACAGAATTAATGACATGTCATGTACTTCCTAATCACATCAAAAAAATTTACAAGCTAAAGGGAGACAATTCAATTTATGTATTTAGATACAATGCCTTGCAGTCTGATTGGTATCAAACACAACAGTCATTGGACCTTAAGAAATGAATGAATGATTCTATAATTACCTGCTCAAATAATAAAAGAATGCCTCCTTGATTTTCTGTGTAAGTCATGTTAATCAATGCTTATATATTTTGTCATTTTGGTTTCCCATTGCCACTTCAGTTTAAATCTTTAACTAAAGAAATCCACTTTTGCAGTGATTTCCATATATTAAAAAGAAATCATATATCACCCAAACAAGCATTTTTTGTCGATTACTTTTGTCCGGTTCCTCCGACTTCGACATAACGAGATTCGACTTTATTAGAGAAATTCTCAAATTGATCATCCTTTTACAATTTCATTAGAAAAGTAGTGAAATAAAGAAGTCACCTGTTTCAGCAGTTCTCCTGATTGCCCTTAGAGTACACTATGCGTGATGCTTTCCTCCACCACTGCATTGTACTTTTAAGTAAGAGTTCAGGAAAGAAGTGTTATTTGTCAGATGCCCAAGAATACTATACATATAAGACCCAACTTCGTCAATGACATGTTTAGTAGATTTCATACCTTGTTATCCAGTGATGATACCAGTTGGGAATATAACATAAGATGATGTGGAATAATTGCCAATGAGACAACTATCCACCAGAGACCAAATGCATAGATGCTAGCAACTATAGTTTGCCTTACAGCCTTCAACAATGAGCAAATCCAATACTGTGGATTCATTATTATGTATTGGATACCAATTTTCATGGATTTCATTGGTAAACCACAAATTCAATTTTTTCATACACTTTTATGCAAACTTTGGCATAAACTGTTAACACAGAGATATATGTCTCGCCTATTTGTTATTTTGATAATGCAAATGTTGAAATTAAAAAAGCAATACTTTAACATGTAAGTTATGCAAATATTCAACGTCAATGAATCATGACTGAAGGTACAGGGCTAAACAATGATGTGCCAATGCTAATACAACTGCAAACCAAATACCATTGACTTTTCATAAGTCGTTTCCTTTAAATAAACCTTAACACAAACATTAACTTGTCAACTATGTAAAAGTTTCAAAGTCAATGAATCATAATTAGGGGGTGGGGTTATATAATCTCCATGGAAATGAAACTTGCAAATGCCACTACATTTGCATACCGAATATCATTGACTTAACATAAGTGGTTCATCTTAAACTGACCTATCACAAACTAATACATGTAAACTAAGCAAAAGTTTCAAAGTCATTAGACCATGACTGAGGGGTAAGGACCAAATATTCTCCATGGAAATGAGATGTGCTAATGCTTATACAACTGCATACCAATTATCATTGACCTACCACTAACGGTTCCCCTTAAACTGACCTAATCACAAACTAATACATGAAAACTAAGCAAAATTTTCAAAGTCAATAGACCATGAATGAAGGGGCAGGGCCAAATAATCTCCATGGAAATGAGATATGCCAATGCTTATACAACTGCATACCAAATATCATTGACCTACCACTTGTGGTTCCCCATAAACTGACCTAATCACAAACTAATACATGTAAACAAAGCAAAGTTTCAAAGTCAATAGACCTTGACTGAGGGGGCGGGGCCAAATAATCTCCATGGTAATGAGATGTGCCTAATCACAAACTAATACATTGTTGACGCCGCCGCCGTCGCTGCCGGAAACAGCATTCCTATGTCTCGCTTTTTGACTCCGTCAAGTCGAGACAAAAACCACAAAATCAAACATCAATGTAAATACAATTTCTCCTCATTCAATGAAATTTGATATCAATGAAAATAGACCAACCCTTAGAACCTCAAATCAAGCTATAAAAGCCCTGTTTTGTTACATACTCTTATTACTAAAAAAAATATACAGTTGACTGAAATTTGTTTTCATTTAATGAAGGTGGTGATCCTCCAAAAGTCTTCAGCTAAACAATGATAAACCCATTTAGCCAATCATGCTACGACATCTAGATATTTTATGAGATACTGAACCAACTTCTTGTAAGACAAATGAGGTTCAAGACTTTGGACAAGAAGAATTACATGTGACAGAACAAACTTTTTCTGGACCAAAAACAGTGAACCATCTTCTAATAAGACCAAAAACCCTGAACCATCTTCTTGTAAGACCAAAAACACTGAACCATCTTCTTGTAAGACCAAAAACACAGAACCATCTTCTTGTAAGACCAAAAACACTGAACCATCTTCTTTTAAGACCAAAAACACTGAACCATCTTCTTATAAGACCAAAAACACTGAACCAACTTCTTGTAAGACCACAAACACTGAACCAACTTCTTGTAAGACAAATGAGGTTCAAGACTTTGGACAAGAAGAATTACATGTGACAGAACAAACTTTTTCTGGACCAAAATCACTGAACCACCTTCTTGTAAGACCAAAAACACTGAACCAACTTCTTATAAGGCCAAAAACACTGAACCATCTTCTTATAAGACCAAAAACACTGAACCATCTTCTTGTAAGACCACAAACACTGAACCAACTTCTTATAAGACCAAAAACATTGAACCAACTTCTTATAAGACCAAAAACACGGAACCATCTTCTTGTAAGACCAAAAACACTGAACCAACTTCTTATAGACCAAAAACACTGAACTATCTTCTTGTAAGACCAGAAAAACTGCACCAACTTCTTGTAAGACCAAAAACACTGAACCAACTTCTTACAAGACCAAAACACTGAACCAACTTCTTATAATATAAAAATAAGAAGATGTGGTATAATTGCCAATGAGACAACTCTCCACCAGAGACCAAATGACATAAGTTAACAGCTATTGGTCAGTGGCACCACTGTACGGTTTTCAACAATGAGCAAAACCCATATCGCATAGTCAGCTATAAAAGGCCTTGAAATGACAAATGTTAAACAATTCAAATGAGAAACCTAACAGACTGATCTATGTACTAAATAATGAACGAAAAACAAACATGATAAACAGCAACAAACAACAATCACTGAATTACAGGCTCCTGACTCGGGACAGGCACATACAGAATGTGGCGGGGTTTGAAAAGACCACAAACACTGAACCAACTTCTTATAAGACCAAAAGCCCTAAAATATAACTGAAGACTGATGAAGTTCCAGACTAAGAACAAGCTCAATTACATGTGATAGATATAAATAAGGATAGAACCAATTTGTTACTACATGTTTACCAAAAGCACAACCAACTTCTTATAAGACCAAAAACACTGAACCATCTTCTGACAAGACCAAAAACTCTGAACCATCTTCTGACAAGACCAAAAACTCTAAAATATGACTGTGGATAACCACTGTTGTTCCAGACTTTGGACAAGCATAATTACACATGTTTATTTGTGAAATCAAGACACCATGGTTTTGTCATGATGTATTATAGAATAAGTCATTATAGGATGTGAAATCCTGGATCACAAGTCAACATATTATTGAAGTCAGCAAGAAACAACTAATTAAGTGTATGTGGTGAGTATACTGACAGGTTACAACAAAAATGTCCATCATTCATTAGATAATGTAGTAAATTCCTAAGACATTATCAACCACTGAAATCCTGACACAGTATGGTAAGTTACAGAATTTCACAAAAATAATGACTAACCTTGTTCTGTTGCCATGACACACTAATGGACAGGTGTTTCTGACCATTAGGTAATCGGCAATAACTAAATTCTCATTACTTGGATCAATAACCCACAACTCAAATTGACCAGTATTACTACTGTTTCATACAGCTATATTACAACATAATATAATAATAAAATAGACAATTAAAAATAATAAAATAAATGATAAGAAATACTTGCTATAGACAAGCTTTGTTAATGAAGCACTTGAATTTCACTTTCACAGAACTATTCTTAAAAAGAAATTAATTTCTAAACTGTCATACAATCACTGTCACCTAATTCAACACTTCTTAAATGGTGGTCCTGATCCTGTATTGATCTAAAAATCCCTCTAGATATTAACTATCAACCAAATCCAATCCAATTATGTTTTTAAATAATTGCAGAATAAACACTTGAACACCAATGCAGCATACGGATTACTCTCTATGTCCATTACATATACTAGAACACACCCGCGAAATAGCGGGCATTAGAGCGTAATTGAAAGTATGTAAACTGTTGTAGGATGAATTTTTGTAAAAGATTTTTGGCTGGAGAATTTCAGGAAAGGTATCAAAAGTCATCGATACTTGGGGACAGGACAATTTTTTTTAGCCCTCCCCCTTTTTTTCAAAGTCCGTTATTTTTTGTTTTCTGTTTTTCTGTATACTATGAACATACATATACTTTAAATAAAGTGTATTTGCTATTTACTATCAATTCCAAGTTTACTATCCACGGCGGCCACTGATATATTATATAGAGACTCTCTATATAATATATCAGTGATTTGATTTGATTTTTGGTCTTTTAAGCACCGCTTTTGGGCTATTTCGTGGCGGCCAGTTTTTATTGGTAGAGGAAGCCGGAGTGCCCGGAGAAAACAACCTACCTTCGATAGGAAAACTGACAATCCTAGTCAATTAAGATTGGAGTCGAGTGCACCTGCACGAGCAGGGTTCGAACTCACAACCTCAGTGTTGACTGGCTAGTATTACAGTAGTAACTACTTAGACCACTCGGCCACCGAGGCCCCTAATATATCAGTGACCGCCGTGGATAATCTTGGAATTGATAGTAAATAGCAAATACACTTTTTTATAGTATATGTATGATCATAGTATACAGAAAAACTCGAAAAAATTGTCCTGTCCCCAAGTACCTATGAAAATTATGTGTAATTTTAAAACAGCCCTAAACGGAAGTCTATGACTTAAAAGTCCATCCGATGACGGAAACAATATCCGGACACCTTTATTTTTGTTTTCCTCCCAAATAACCTAAACTAAATAATCATAAGCGAGGATGACAAATGCGACTATGCATGGTACCTATAGGACACAGAGGCATGATGATTAATTTATTGTGGAAGGAAGAGAAGCGACGCACAAAATGAGGTCTTCTCGTTTAATAGTATAGATAACTACAAACTAATTAAATACATTGGAATTAACCCAAGTTCTAACGCAAGTTCTAAGTTTGAAAGACTTGCTGCTTCATTCTAGGAACAAGTCTTTAAAAATATATTTTTTTAAAATTATGTTGAGACTAGTATACTTCCAAGAATTGTTAGACTTTGCCTCATTTGTCATAAAATTGCATTTTTTGACACCATCTATCAGCCGCTTGACACAATGTAAAGCTTTTTTGTTTGTTCTCCTGGCTCACTCGCCAAAAAGATTCACATTGTGGCTTGTGGCTGATATTTTAGGATATCAATGTGTACAAAACAAAATATTCTATACTCCCTGGCCTTCCTTCTATCAGTCCTGACAAATCAACTTTTCTGGACTGACATAACAAAAAGTTAGTGTCAAAAATGCAAATCTTTTGACATTCGTGACAAAGTCTAAAAATTCTTAGCTTGCTATAGACCCAATGTCAGACACAATAACTATCCACCTCTGCTTCTTTCCTATCCATTAGAGGAATACATAGTTCAGGTGCTAATTAAATGAAAAGATCAGTAAATCACACAAACAGTATCCCCTTTTAAAGGATTAAAAAAAAAACATTTCTGAGACTTACATAACAGTCAAAGGGAAGTAACTCAATTACAAATTATAAACATGTACAGAAATGCATTGTGCAGTCAGAATGAGATTACATGTATTAACATATAAAGCTTAAACTTTCTTATTAACTGCAATTATATACTGAAAATCCCAAATTATTGGACATGCACCAGACATTTTGTTCTATTAACAAGAATTTTCTTGGATGCATAACAAACATCTTAAGAATATTTGCCTAATGTATAAAAGATTCTAAGTTATCTAATTTGGATATTTCTTGAACTAAAATATAGGCAAAAACATATCTCTCTAACCTGGGAAAGCTATATGCTACCTAACCACTGGCTTACAGCTGTATCATAAAGTAAAAGTTTGGAGCATCAACACCAAGAAGAAAGTAAAAATATAAATTCACCTAAATGTTAAATCTGAATATGTTCCATGTCACCAAGGAGGGGAAAGCATGTACAACAACAATTAAACCTCATTTGTGGTAGATCTATGGTTGTTTCTCTCAAGTGTTTGTCAGATATCAATGATTCATAATATACACCATAGGAATGGAAGAACAGTGCTTCTTGTACCTATTTGTATTAATAACTATGTAACTGAAGGGACCATCTTTTTACAAAAAATCCCTACTTGTAATTGTTATGTGACATTTTGTATGGTATGGTAATATAAATCAGGAGTTTAGGAATCAGGTCTTTCTACTTACCATTTTTGACTCGAGTATTTTTAAATTATGTTACAGGAGAAATTAATGGAGAAATTACATCAAAGCCTACCGTGAATGTTTTATATGATATTGACTATGGAGGTTATCAGAAAATGTCATGGAGGTTAAGGTCACTGGACGTACATGTGTCAATAAATTGTCATCTGAGTACTGGAAGATGGAAGTAATGAGGTTTAGTTGTATGCACTACCTAGTCAGCTACATGTCCATGTTAGGATTGGCCTGCAGCAGAACATATAAAATCTCTATATAGTTCAATTATATGGATGGGGTAATCATGCAAATGTCAAACTGTATCTAGGAACAATCAAATGCTTGACAAATAACAGAACATGTACACCATTCAAGAAGAAAAATAATTAAAAAGCTGTTTATTTTACAAATTTTCCTGCTTTTGAACCCCTTGATACAGTCCAACAAAACAAAGTAAATATATGAATGAACATGTGTATATACCTCCTATTGTAAGCCTGAGAACGTTACCTGTAAACATCACAAGATTACATCAATTTTACATAAAATAAAAATATACTTCAATTCTGAATGGTTATAAAATAAAGAGTAATTATACAATTTTATGTGAATATGGTCCAAGATTTTATCAGTACTTTTCTCAACAAACTATATACATGTAGAACTATAACAAATTAAGACGAATTCCCCTTACTATTTAAACGTAATAGATTCAAGATGGATGATAGGAACATTCTTCAGTGAACCCTCGCATTAAATTGAAATAGTTTCAAACTATCAGTGAAAAGAATATTTGTGGCAATAGAAACTTTAAATGGTATCCCGTCGTAATGAGCTTTATACAGCATCCTATCGATCTCTGACTACTGTCATTATATTTATATAGCTATGATTGAGGGGTTAAAGGCGGGAGTTTCATTTATGTAACAATGCAAAAGGATTTGTACAAGATGTCTATAAAGTAAGAGAAAAGGGGCATATAAGCTTAAGATTTGCAGTTTCAAAAAACAATTGCTAGAGATAGTAACACTTGATCTTTTTGAAATGATGCACTTTTGATTCCAAATTCATTTAAAAAACTGACCAAATCTCAGAGGAAATAAAACATTGAGTGAATCTCAGAGGAAATAAAATAAAACATTGAGTGAATCTCAGAGGAAATAAAACATTGAGTGAATCTCAGAGGAAATGATTTCCTTCATTTGATACCATCTGTTCTAGTCAAAGAGTCCAAATTGAATTTCAACTGAATAAAATTCGCATTCCAAGAATCAATGTGAAGTCCTGTAGATTCAAAGTAGAGTCACTTCCTTGGGTAATACATTGCAGCCTAGTGTATGTGCTGCTAATATAATTTTGCAGCAAAATGGTTTGTTTATATTCATGTATGGATAAACGAATAAAAATTTCATTTAAGTTTGATGCAGCCTCAAAATTAAAAAAACAAAAGACCTATACTAAGCAGCCATATTTTTCTTATTACCAAAACAAAATGAGAAAGGAGTAGGACTGGTAAGGGCCGATTTTGGCCTCAAAATTCAGGTTGGTCTGATGAAAAATTTTGGACACTTTTTAAACACTTAAGTGTCTACTTCAGTTGATTCAATAAGTTTATATGAAAGATTTGAACTGATTTAGTCATTAAAGACGCTCAAATTCAAGCCTAAATATGAAAAATTTATCAAATATGCCATAATATGTCACTTTTCAGATGGTTTTTGTCAAAAATGAAAGTGGCCGCATCCGTGTTCATTCTCAACCTTTATATATGTTATGCATTATCATCAAATACAACTTACATTTAAATATTAAGAATGAACACAAATGCGGCCACTTCCATTTCAGATGGAAACCGTCTAAAAATTAACCAAAATGCTAAAATTTCGAAGATTTCAGTAATTTAGCATGACTTAATGATGCTAGTACCCGATACATGTGCATTGTATTGTCAAAAACAGCCCATATTTATATAACAGAAGTATTCTTCTTTCCAATAAATAGCTAAAAATTTACATTATAACAATTTTGTAAAACTGCTATATTTTGGGGCCAAAAAGGGGTCTTACTGGGTCTACTCCTTTCATCCAAGACCTTACAGACATTCCTTTTGCCAAGTTTCTTTCAAAATAGAAACAATACAATGTACTTTCCTAGAAACCAATAAAAAATTATTACCCACATGATGCAATAAGACCAATATGACACATCACCCACCATGTACCCCAAGCAGACTAAGGATTCTTCATAGAAGGTTTCCAAGTGATTTTTCTCTTAACAAATTGAAGAGATATGGAAATACAGACTCAGGAGCGACATGAAAATGTACAAAGTTTGTAAAATGATGATACAGTAATGACCACAATGTTTTCCTTTCAGATCTATTGATAACCTGTATCAAACAACTCAATGGTTATGAAACATTCATTTATCAACCATTCTTTTTATGTTCAGTTGATTTCACATTATTAAAAAAAATTCATTCTTCGATTTCCTCTTATTCATGATTTACTAGTTTCAATACTCTTAAGACAGGAAGTTTTTTTCTGAAAACATCCCTGTTGGGACACTCCTTGTAAGAAAAGCTTTCAAACTGTTTATATATTATTATTGATTGCTTCATACATAAATTCTATTTATAGACAGAATTTCCAGTGATAGAAGAGGATAACAAATTTGCTATTATATCATGCCTTAAAAAAAAATAAAAGCAAAGAAAATTTAAGCCAAGAAGTATCAAAAATTTTAATGATGTTTGATACATTCAGAGGTCTGATACAGGTGCAATGATTCTGAAACATTTTAGTACTACTTCTATTTACATGCCAGAACAAGAAGGTAAACTAGTAACTTTCATTATGTTGTTTACAAGTTTTACTTCCTTGAAATGATGAAAAATAGTATGTTATAATTAAGTCAGGTGGCAAATGATCATAATATTTAATTGTGTCAGACATAATCTTTTTCATTCTAACCTGCATTGCTACTTGACTCTCCTTCTAAACTCTTTCCAGAACTTCTTCTACGCCTCATTCTCACAGATTTGAGAGCACCCAGGATTAATCCTAATATATTTTGTTTATTCCAAAGAAATTGTATTGCTGCACTATTAACCCTACAAGGTCAGCTTCAATTTTACCCACAATTCACTTTGTTTACTGATGTCATTTCAATGTTATTTATAGAAATGGGATTTTCCTTTACATATGACTATAATCACTATATACAAATGTTGATTTTGCTCTTTATGAGAGTCTACTATAACAATCGTGATTTTAGAAGAATTGATATCTATTAAAATGTAATCTAGCACAATAATTATTCTATATTCTTTTCACTGACATATTGATAAGTATATTATATACCCTCTCTCAAAAAAATGTATCCAAAAGTACTTCAAAACGACAATTAAAACCCAGTGTAATCCTCTAAGGCAACCATTGCATAACATCACACCCTTTTTTTTTTAATCTGCCAGAAATCTATGGTTAAAGAAATTATGTGGAATCATATGCTTCCATGGCCTCAGTTGAGAAGCATCACTGTAAGAAATATTAACAGGTAAATATAGACATCTGGTATACTTACGAGGACTGCCTGGTGGTGTGGCGCTGTCTGTACTGTTCTGAAATACAAATCCATCAACTTTTAATTTCATCTTAATTTAACATCCTCAACTAAATATAATTTGAATTTGTCCATTACAAAGAAGGACACTGAATCATATGTGTTTGATTAATATAATTTCTAAAAATAAATATCATGGGACAGCAAAAATTCATATTTCTTTAATTTTTAAAATTGTGAAGTCTGTATAAATATATCTGAAACATAGTTTTTAGGTTAGAGGAGGTTAATACATAAAGTCTAGCCTGTGAAGTTACAATATATGTAGTCTATCTGTGTGAGATTATAAAGGAGGTTGGGGGAAAATATCACATTGTTTTGCTCACCTTGACCATGAAAGGTGTATATTACTTAATTGTACAATTTAGAATCATTTTGTTATCAATGATTTTGAAACGGGTCTAAATATAAGTTGCAATTCAGATGAAAGTTCAACTTTTAGTGAACAAGTTCACATACCCCATGCCCCCAAACACGATCAATATGGGTAATTTTCACAAATCCCCTCCCCAATAAAAATGGTGCCTTATTTCAGATTTTGCTTATTAAACTCAACAAAATGATGATGGGCAGGTCAAAAACATTATACCCTTGCAACTTTGTTCATCATAGAAGTCACTGAAATATTGGTTATATTATTATATCTCTATTGGAGACTAATACTTCATTACGAAATAACACATATAGTAGGCAGTGCTACCTCATTAATGGGCAATAATTTTTTTCCCTGAATTCTGACCCTTCCTTAATTTCCTATTGGGGCCATCAGCCCCCCTCCTCTTTGAAAATCCTAGATCCACCTCTGTACAGGGACTATGTCTTTTTCAATATAGTTAAGTGCAAATGACTATTGTAGGTGCTCTTTTGTTAATAATGTGTTCTCACATATATACAATCAAAGCAAAGTTTGTATGTTAGGTCAAATTTTGGGAAAATGCACTCTTTAAAAGTGAATGTGTGCAAATTCATAACTGATGGCTGATCTTAATCACAAGGTGTATCAGGGACAACGTTTACCTGAATAAGTGATGCAAACTGAAAAATGATCAAAGTTAAAATCATAATACGGACTTATGTAATAAAGTATTATTTGGTTATTTCTAATATATTGTAGTTATTGGTACATGAACTCCCATGTATGCAACTAATACTGTGCTCATTCAAAAGTCCAAGTTTAGAAAAATGATAAAATATCCTTATGACAGACTTTTAAAGGCTTTCATATTTACGGTAGTGTGCTTGCTAATTAGATATTTTATTTTCCAAATCTTCATATCTTCATATTAAACAGACATAATCATAATATTCACCTACAGGCATTGATGAAGAAAATTTAAAAAAATTTGTAAGGGTTCCGCGGAACCCAGTGTCTCGCCTACTTTTGCTGTTAGTCAGTCGCAGGCTCAACAAAAATGGGGAAAAAATTATTTTAAATTTTACCCTAGATACTATCTTTTGATCGTAAGAAGTTCTGTTCAAGTTTGGTAAAAATCCAAGAAGGTTTATGAATCTAATAAATGTTTTAAAAACTTTAACTGCAGACTGTACGTAATGTTTACTGAAATAAAACTAAGTCCATTTATAAGTAATATACAGATAAACCTGAAATAAATTTTTACCAAATTTCCCTCTAGATACTAGCTTTTGATCATAAACAAGCTTCTGTCCAAGTTTGGTACAAATCCAGGATAGTTTAAGAAAGTTATTAAAATTTTGAAAGCTTTAACCACAGAGTGAATGTAATGTTAACTGGCAGAAAAACTAAGTCCATTTATAAGTAAAATACGGATAAACAGGATTTTTTTTTTAACAAAATTTACTTTTGAATACTATCTTATGATCACAAACAAGCTTCTGTCCAAGTTTGGTACAAATCTAGGATAGTTTAAGAAAGTTATTAAAATTTGAAAAACTTTAACCACAGAGTGAATGTAATATTAACTGGCAGAAAAACTAAGTCCATTTATGAGTAAAATACAGATAAACAGGATTTTTTTTTTTACAAAATTTACTTCTGGATACTATCTTATGATCACAAACAAGCTTCTGTCCAAGTTTGGTTGAAATGCAGGATAGTTTTTAGAAAATTTGAAAAGCTTTAACAACAGAGTGAATATTTGTGGACGCTGCCGCCGCTGACACCAACGGAATGTAGGATCGCTATGTCTCGCTTTTGCGACAAAGGTCGCAGGCTCAACAAAAATGAATGGAGAATGTGTCGATGGGACACAGATTATGCCCCCGCTTACATACAACATTATAAAGGACATAACTCGAGAACGGTAAAAGCGATGCCACTCAAATTCGAACTTGATCTGTGTTTTGTGGCAATAAGCATTTAAGTATAAGTTTCATAACATTTGGTTGAGGCAAATTAAGTTAGAGAACAGATACAATTTTGGGACATACATACAGACAAGGGTAACACTTAATGCCCCCTCCAGTGACAGTGGGGTATAAAAAACACATTTACTGTCCTTTTTAAGTTAATTTGAACTAAAACGATGATTTGTGAGGCCTTCACTTGAAATGGGAAGAGCTAAAATGTATGTCAAATAAATAGATTCTCATCCATCTTCAGAGTATTTGAGCTGAAAGTAAGATTTTATTTTTACTCAGATCATGACTATCATGAAATTAAATAATTTGTAAAATCCTCTCCCAACCAAAAAATTAAATGTATTGGCCTTATATCCTTAATTGCTTATCAGATTTGTTTATCATTTTGTCCAAGCTAAGTAATCATTCAAATGTCAACCTTATATTGATTAATCCACCATGTACACACTGATATGTAACACCATAATATTTACTTTTTGATAAAGTCATCACATTGAATTAGTTCGGTTGTTGTAATGAAATACTTCATTATATTCATCCAAAATACATATGCCTTTAAAACACAGAAGCAGGTATGTTGAACGAAAATAAATTGTTTACATATCAACCCAATCATCAGTGGCCTTGAAAATAAAAACTACTGTACAAACATGGATGGATTTTTTTTACCGATTTAAACATTTCCATGCACAGTTTTAGTTTTTGATCAAAATTTTGGTTGATTTAGTATTGGTTCATATCAGGGGAAGTTTCACAATGTACAAATTCTAACTTAAATCGATGGTTTAATAAAAGTCAAATCTGCTACTTGCAACTATGCCACACCAAATTATAGATTTGTTTTTTAATTCAACTGGCTTTTTTGGTTTTCTGCCAATCTGACATTTTATTACATGTCTTTATATTTGTATTTGAATCTGACTATTTCCATACTCCATCCACCACCTAAAAATCTCTCAAAAATAATAAAAATATCTGTTCTTGTTAATGGGACCACTCTTCCAACATTCTTTCTGTAATATATTCACAATACAACTTCCAAAACATGACTCCCTTTCCTCTGACATATTGAAAAATAATTCCTTACCTGTTTTGTAAGCATCTTCCTTGGGGACTTGGCTTTGGAATCAGAATTTGACCTCGGTCTAAACCGTGACATAAAACTATCACGAGGCTCATTCCCTGAGAGATGACGTTGTTTAACATTATTTGTAGGTGATAGTAATTGTTTTTCTAAAATTTGTCCCATAGGAGTATTTGGTGCTGTTTTATCCGTTTGCATATTAGTCAAAGCATCACGTAAAGTTGATTCATCCATAGACTCGTCCATTTTTACTGTTGGAATCACCTTTTTCCCTGGTTTTTTAATTCCTGAAAGATCAGATTTTGCACGAGGTCTGAATGAATCTAAAAAATTTTGCACTTTTGATGTACTTGGTGCAGTTTCTTTAGCATTTGAATCACCTGAATGTTTTCGCTGTCTATTTTTTCTAGAAAACAGTCCTCGTAATCCTGTTGACCCTGACCGTGGTCTAAAATCTCCATCTGCCAAGTCATTGCTTGGTGTCATTTCTTTCACACCTGTATCCATCAAAGGTACAGCAAACGCACTGAGGTCCTGCAAGTAAAAATGATTCAATGGTCAGTCTTGTCATGTATATAATAAATATTAAGTGTTGTACATTTTTTCCCAAGTGTTCCCCCTTTTGTTTCATTAATTCAAACTGAATATATTACGAAATCATTCTACATTATGGTAAGGTATGTGTTATAAATGTCTCATTGACATGACAATTATGAGCAGCAAAACATTAAATTATAAACCACTGTTAATTAATACCATAAAGAAAACCTAACAGCAAAAGGTCTTGACTATGAACATTCATCAGTGATTAAAATTCAAAAAGTTTAAAGACCGCAAATAAGTCACAATGAAGCTAAGCAGGATTTAGGTAAATCTATGATAGAAATCTCCTTAACCAAAGCAATTTCAAATTAACTTTCCAACTAATCCTTTGATACAAAACTATCATACTTCTAAAAACTGTCAAATGACAATGATTTGTTCTAAAAAAACTATTATTAATTTTCTGGCATATAAGTTTGTTGGACTACTAGGGTGCATGATTTTAATTTTTATTGTGTGGTTATTGCAGTTTTGTGTTTCTATTGGAGTACCACAGATTTTTCAAAGACTGTTTGTGCAAAAGGAACATATTATTGTTTCATTGTTAATTGTCTTTATATATGATTCTAAGATTAATTAAACTGTGGTTATTTTGCCCAAACCTGTATTATGCTTTTCTCAACAGATTCTTGTGTGGCTTATACATGGTAGTGTATGAGACTCTAATCAGCATGTTTCCTATAGTGGCTCTTTATGATCTGATCTTACTTCCAACCATGTGATATAGTACATAAAGAATTATGACCTTCACATAAGATGTCACGAATACCCAGGAAACTTTTTATGAGGCATAAGGATTGTATAGGAAAAGGGGGAAAGGGGTCTTTCCATAGTGTACTTGGATTAATATGACTTAATTACTGATGAAATCATATGAAGAAAAAATTGCAGCAAGAGAGAGAACAGAACTAATATCCTATTTAAGGTCCATTTTCCAGATCAAAGAGAGGCGACAGATACCGAAGGGACATTCAAAATCGTTACATTACATGAATAATTCTTCCTTGACAAGAAAATTCTTTCAATTATAATTTCTATATGTTATTTCTCTAATTATACGTCTATGGTGATATTAATCATTATAAATATGTTTGTATGTGTTTATAGCCTATCAGACGATTTTTCTCCGCCCTCCTTTTAATGAGGTTAATTATTTTTGGGAGCTATAGAGTTCCTATCAGTACACCTAGCTATGATATTTTCAAAATTTTAATTATAAGTAACATTTTAAAATCTATCTGTTATGAGTAAAATAAATATTTATTCCCTACATATCAGCTAAACATCGAAATAATTTATGAAGAGTTTTTTCAATAGTCTATTTTCAGCAATATTTTATAATACAAATCATTCATCAACTGCGTTATTTTTCATCAAGCAAAGTTGTTACTATCAATCAATGTTATTGCATTTTTCTTATTTTTTTTTAGAAAAAATAACATAAGAAACTTCAGTATCAAATATTTCTCACCTCATTTTGTGATAGTCTAAATGGAAAACATTTTCCAAAACAATATTTACAAATATTCTTCATTATTATTATTACACATTTCATGTAAATGTTGGAATATCAAAATAACAACTTCCCAGAGCTATGGGCCATTTGTAGTATTACACAGAATTAAAGATATGAGTTGTGTACTGCAACTAACTGACGCCAAATAAATATATAAATATACCTGTCAGTCTTATATGTACATATAATGTTTATCTAAACCATACTTCATGACCTCATTCAACCTTTAATTTGTGTACAAGTAATTGATGGATGCACAACAAATATTTAGAATGGACACAGTTTAGAATGGACACAGTTTAGAATGGACACAATAATAGAAATAAAACAGAATGACCAATCCAAATGAGTCTCCTCTCTTAAAGATGTTAAGCTGAGATAATACTAAAGTTGTCTCCCTTATAACGGTATAAAACCAGCACAATTTTTTATGACAATCCCTAATTCAAACAAAACAAGAGTTTTTTTTATAGGTAACAGATAAGGTAATCAAACAATCAAATTATGTCTGTGTCTGTGGCATGGTGATAATTCAAATTATTTTATAGCAACTTAATATTTCAAACAGAATGGAGCAAACAGTAAGCTGTGCAAACAAAGCATCAAATTATCAATGTCATCAGTGTCAAAAATATGTTATAAACAGTTTTTCAAGCTTTGCTGTACAATAAAAGGGCATGAATATTGGTGAACATTATCCCTTGAAGAATATACATTGCACGAGCTTGACAATATTCACCAATACTCAAAAAGCAACCTTCTATTTGGTACACTGACTCAGCCTTTTTTCTCTCTCTCATTTTGATGCTTAAAAGTTTGATAGAAATTTTCCACTTCCACAAAACAATTGCTATTTGCAAGCATACCAGTATTCAAATTTCCACCAACATGTAAATCATGAAGTTAAAATAGCAAGTTATAAGGGGACAACAGGGCAACAATATAATTGTTGATACACCACAGCTGTCACTAGAAACAGCAGCTTAAGTCTTGATTTTTTTTGGCAAAACAAAGACCATGCCAAAGTGTTTCATTTATAATGCAATATAAACTGCTTGTTGCATTTATCTTTATAGCCAGTTAAAAAGATCTAAGACTGGTATGATAAAGTGAGAAAACTGCTAAGTATAGCTGTCAAAACATATCAATTATAATGTAATTATACTTGTAACAACAACATTTATTCACAAGTTGTAATTGGCTTTAACCTAGTTTTCAGTAACTGCAAGTACTCTTATATCAGTGCTTTGTGTCTATTGTTTTAACATTAGTTGTGCTTTTTGTGCTCCATTCTGATCAATTGAGTTAAGCGATTTGCTACTGATTTTTACAGTTTGTTTTTATGTTGTGTGTAACACCACTGTCCAAGGTTAGGAGAGGGGGTTAATAAGCATTCACAAACATGTTTAACACAGCCACATTCCTAATGTGTCTGTCCCAATTCAGAAGCCTGTCATTCAGTGGTTATCTTGAACTTCATGTCTGTCATATTTGTTTTTCATAAATTGAATTGTTATTGCTTATCATCAACTGTTTGAACTCTGATGGATATCAAATTTTTATATTGTCACTAAATAAGAGATACTTATAAATAAGACATGCTTCTAAATTTTTCAAAGCTTCATCATTTTTTGGAGAAAGGCTCTCAACACATCACCCACACTGACATCTTTCTTTCCCTCATAAAATTTAAATTTTTTACTTTACCTTCCCCTCCTCAATAGGATCTCTTTCATTTACATCAGACATCCAGATTTTTTCTTGCTGTGCTTTGAGGCAATACACATACAATCCAGACATTTCACACCTCACAGCAACTTGAAACCTTCATGGAACTCCATGCTAATCTAGTTTTCATACTACATGTATTTATTTAAATGATCTCCATCAGTTATTAGCAATAAAGTTAATCCAGGTAACATTTTCCACTAATTATATTTTTACAAGCACTTCCCTTAGGATGTCAATAAAGGTATGCAATTTTCATGCTAATTAACTTATGCTTTTCACCTTTACTTAATTTTACCTACAAAGTAGTTCAAATGACATTGTCATAAGACATCTGTCATCAAACAGTTTTTGTCTGTGAAAAGTAGTCACACCTACACTATAAAAAATACCAAAAAAAGGTTTTATCTGATTCTGCCCAAATCTAAATATCATAATAAAGTTACCATTGTAAAACATAAATCCATATGATTATGGTCACAATTCTAATGCATGAATGTTTTATCACTGTCTATAATAACTGTTTGATAAGCTAGCATTATATTCTGTTTCTGTTTTTGTTTTTATCCAATAAGACTTTGTATAACAAAAAAGCACAATAACAATTGTTATTCCATCACAAAAGACATCATTATCCTGTACGCAATGTATACTTCATACTAAAACATTTATCACACAAAAACTAAACTTTCCTTAAAATTCCTCAATTACAAGTAATTGTGCTGTCCATTAGCTGACTTTTTATCTTAACAATACATGTATGACACCAAAAAGGTGTATGACCAGTTACAGGTGATAGGTAATAAAACATAGGTAAGGATTTATTACCTTAATTATCCATATAGGTAAATAAACTCAACATTGACAATTCATAGAAAGTTGCTGATATTTCAGTATCTTTGTATACAGAAAGTTCAGACGTTACTGGTTATGTATATAAAGATTCAGATATCACAATGCATTTAAAAAAGTTACTACTGCTTATGAAATTTGTAGGTGTGTCTTGGCCAATGAGAATTACTTGCCAATATGAGAAAATACATGATACTGTATATTCACTTACATTTGTATCAATTCAAGTAGAATATAAAGCTATAGTTCACTGATGTTTCAGAGAATATCTCAGAACAACTTATACAAGAGTTTTATGCAAATGTTTAAAACAAAATGTTCACTTGAAATCTGGTAAATATCCCTTCTCCTGTGTAATCAGTCAGTCATTAAGGAATTAACACACATCAAATATTATATTCATTGTTTTCTGTCTTCCGAATAAAACTGAGTCATTAAACTTAATGAATAATACACAGATATTATTGTCAACAAAGCTGGCTTAGTCATTTGTCAACCACTAAAGAAATACTTCCAAAGAGCTTCCATAACCTTGGTCTTCTGACATGTTCTATCTATATGGATTCCAGGAATTTGAACTCATCTTGTAGCTATTGCCATAAGGGAACCTTAGCAGATATTTTTGTTTGGAAAGTCTTCATTGTAACAATACGAAGGTTATTCCTTGTAATGTAATTGAAAGATTTGTTATAATCACATATTATTTATGAAAATCAAGTGTACATGCAGTAGCCACTAAAATAATGTGGTGTTTTTCTGTCTCATATCTGATTTTGATACATGAATCTATACAAAATGGTATGTGCATTACTTTTTAAAGTTGTCATCAATTGATTTTGCCAATACATAAGATCCTCCAGATTGTCCATGTTGTTAAGAATATTTCATCACCAGGCACTTAAGTCAACAGTATAATTATCCATACAATTACCAAGAAATATAAACCAGATGAAACAGGTCTATTTGTAACTCCATTTATTTGCTACAAAGCCATGAAAAAATAAACTCGTCAGCAAAACATTCAGATAAAGTAAGAATCTTATCTTAAAAATGTCCACAGCATCCTATCAGTATGCCATAGAATAACTGTTAAGATGACCAGCTAGGGGAGGTTAATTAACCTGTTACAATTGTTCTGACTAATTTATAAATACTAAAGTAAACATATCTCATGACAGTAATCTAAGAATGTGAACAGTACATTTTAGAATCTTATAAAATTTTTATCTGCTTATTATCACCTAATGCTCACAAAGAGTGAGTCTGATAGAACCAGTTACTACATAAACAGAAGGAGAACCTCATTATTTATATCTCTGAACAGTTTCACAATGACCAGGCTTCAGAAAGATGTAGGTTGGAACAGCATGATAAACTAATATCTATATGGTTGGATCAGACAAGGAAAGACTGCTACTGTGATTTGTTTTTTGTCTAATATCAGTTCAAGGCTGATATAGCATAATGTTGGCAAACATATTAGATAGTGTCAAATACAAAATCTAAATTCTTGTATTTTACAGTAATATTGCAATTCTTAGAAAACAACCAGTAATAACAAAGGTGCCAGCACCCAATAGTTTTCAGTTCACCTGAGAGGCAGACAAAATCTCTCACTTTGAAGAAAAATAATGTAAATTCAAATTTTCCCTCTTTGACAATTATATTTTACAAAGTAAAAAGCTAAATAAAATATCAAAGAAAACCATATGAAATAATTTCTAAGTAAAATAAAATTAGATATGATGTAATACTGTGTATATCTGTTTTCAAATTATAATCAAGTATAATTAATAGTTCCAAATATTTTTTCTTTAATTTGTCACAAACTAATATAGATTTGTAACTTATCCATAAAATGTCAACAACTTTTATCTACACAATGTAATGTACTGAAATATATGTATTAATAAAAATAGATTATTATCTAATTAAAGGATTTCTCTTTATATTTTTTTTTTATATATATAGCATTCAGAAAATTAGTTTATAATAAATAACACACAAACCTGCCAAAAAATTCTTCAAATATATTTACAAAGAATGTCTTTTAAAAAATTAGTTATCTCCCTTTGTACAGAATTATGGTTTAACATAGTACTCTAACATAAGATATGGTCCAGAGTTATGGTCCATAACTCTGGACTTAATCATCAGACCGGAACAAAATTCGAACTTGATCTATAACTTCTCATGATAAAACTATATACCAAATATCAAATCAATATCTTCAAGAACAAAGAAAAAAAGTGTGGAAAGCTGATTTGCCGGACTGACGGATGGACAGATGGACAGATGGACAGATGGACAGACGGACAAACGGACGGAGTGCAAACCTAAAGTCCCCTTCGACTTCGTCGGTAGGGGACTAATAAAAATGAACAAGCATTTTGAGAGTATTGCATGGCAACACATAGTCCCTCAAAAATGACGCATAAGTGTGGAAAACTGATTATTTAAGTGAAAAGGACCATAACTCTGCACAAAATCATCAGACCGGAACAAAATTTGAAACTGATCTGTAACTTGTCATGATAAAACTATATACCAATTATTAAATCAATATCTTCATTCATGACAAAAAAAATTCAGAAAACTGATTATTGGAGTGAATTTTCTAAGTCCAAGGACCATAACTCTGCACAAAATCATCAGACCGGAATATAATTCGAACTTGTTCTGTAACTTGTCATGATAACTCTATATACCAAATTTCAAATCAATATCTTCAAGCACGAAGAACTAGAGGCTCTAAAGAGCCTGTGTCGCTCACCTTGGTCTATGTGCATATTAAACAAAGGACACAGATGGATTCATGACAAAATTGTGTTTTGGTGATGGTGATGTGTTTGTAGATCTTACTTTACTGAACATTCTTGCTCCTTACTATTATATCTATCTATAATGAACTTGGCCCGGTAGTTACAGTGGAAAATACTTTGTAAAAATTTACAAAAATTTACAAAATTTATGAAAATTGTAAAAAATTGACTATAAAGGGCAATAACTCCTTAAGGGGTCAATTGACAATTTTGGTCATGTTGCCTTATTTGTAGATCTAACTTTGCTGTACATTATTGCTGTTAACAGTTTATCTCTATCTATAACAATATTCAAGATAATAACCAAAAGCTGCAAAATTTTCTTAAAATTACCAATTCAGGGGCAGCAACCCAACAAGTGGTTGCCTGATTGGTCTGAAAATTTCAGGGCAGATAGATCTTGACCTAATGAACAATTTTATCCCATCAGATTTGCTCTTAATGCTTTGGTTTCAGAGATATGAGCCAAAAACTGCATTTTACCCTATGTACTATTTTTTAGCCATGTCGGCCATCTTGGTTAGCGGGCGGGGTCATCGGACACATTTTTTAAACTAGATACCCTAATGATGATTGTGGACAAGTTTGGTTAAATTTGTCTTAGTAGTTTCAGAGGAGAAGATTTTTGTAAAAGATTACAAAAATTTACGAAAAATGGTTAAAAATTGACTATAAAGGGCAATAACTCCTTAAGGGGTCAAATGACCATTTTGGTCAAGTTGACTTATTTGTAGATCTTACTTTGCTGAACATTATTGCTGTTTACAGTTTATCTCTATCTATAATAATGTTCAAGATAATAACCAAAAACGGCAAAATTTCCTTAAAATTACCAATTCAGGGGCAGCAACCCAACAACGGGTTGTCCGATTCATCTGAAAATTTCAGGGCAGATAGATCTTGACCTGATAAACAATTTTACCCATGTCAGATTTGCTCTAAATGCTTTGGTTACAGAGATATAAGCAAAAATCTACATTTTACCCCTATGTTCTATTTTTAGCCATGGCGGCCATCTTGGTTGGTTGGCCGGGTCACCGGACACATTTTTTAAACTAGATACCCCAATGATGATTGTGGCCAAGTTTGGTCAAATTTGGCCCAGTAGTTTCAGAGGAGAAGATTTTTGTAAAAGTTTACGGACGACGGACGACGGACGCCAAGTGATGAGAAAAGCTCACTTGACCTTTCAGGTCAGGTGAGCTAAAAAAAGTGTGGAAAACTGATTTGCCGGACTGACGGATGGATGGACAGACGGACGAACAGAGTGTAAACCTAAAGTCCCCTTCCGTAGGCAACTAATAAACCACTAAAAATCATTTCTTTAGAGTAAGAACTAACATTTCAGAGGTTTTTGAAGAGTTGACACCTAATTATTGTAGAAGAATTGGTCAGTAGAGGACTAATAAATGGGGAATGTGTCCATGGGACACAGATGATGCCCCCGCATGCATTTAACGTTTTATAAAGGGACATAACTCAAGAACAGTAAAATTGACGCTAACTATATTTGTACTTGATCTGAGTTTTGTGGTAATAAGCATTGTGTATAAGTTTCATAAAATTTGGTTGGGGCAAACTTGTGTTAGAGAAAGAAGATGCTAAAAATTCAGCAATTTTTCCATTTGTAAAGAGGCATAACTCTAGAACGGTAAAAGTGACACCACCAAAATTCAAACTTGATCTGTGTTATGTGGTAATAAGAATTGTGTATAAGTTTCATAACATTTGGTTGAAGCAAACTAAAGTTAGAGAACAGAAACGGAAAATTCAGCAATTTTTCCATTTGTAAAGGGGCATTACTCTAGAACTGTAAAAGTGACGACACCAAAATTCAAACCTGATCTGAGTTTTGTGATAATAAGCATTGTGTTTAAGATTAATAACATTTGGTTGAGGCAAACTTAAGTTGCAGAACGGAAACTAAAAATTCAGCAATTTTTTTCCATTTGTAAAGGGGCATAACTCTAGAACGGTAAAAGTGACACCACCAATACTCAAACTTGATCTGTGTTATGTGGTAATTAGCATTGTGTATAAGTTTCATAACATTTGGTTGAGGCAAACTAAAGTAAGAGAACAGAAACGAAAAATTCAGCAATTTTTCCATTTGTAAAGGGGCATAACTCTAGAACATTAAAAGTGACACCACCAAAATTCAAACTTGATCTGAGCTTTGTGGTAATAAGCATTGTGTATAAGTTTCATAACATTTGGTTGAGGTAATTCAAAGTAAGAGAACGGATGCTAAAAATTCAGCAATGTGTCCATTTGCAAAGGGGCATAACCCTAGAACGGTAAAAGTGACGCCACCAAAATTCAAACTTGATTTGTGTTATGTGGTAATAAGCATTGTGTATAAGTTTCATAACATTTGGTTGAGGCAAACTAAAGTTAGAGAACGGAAACGAAAAATTCAGCAATTTTTCCATTTGTAAAGGGGAATAACTCTAGAACAGTAAAAGTGACGCCACCAAAATTCAAACTTGATCTGTGTTATGTGTTAATAAGCATTGTGTATAAGTTTCATAACATTTGGTTGAGGCAAACTAAAGTTAGAGAACGGAAACAGCAAAAATTCAGCAATTTTTCCATTTGCAAAGGGGCATAACTCTATAACTGTAAAAGTGATGCCACCAAAATTCAAACTTGATCTGAGATTTGTGGTAATAAGCATTGTGTTTAAGATTAATAACATTTGGTTGAGGCAAACTAAAGTTAGAGAACGGAAACCAATTTTGGGACGTATGGACAGACATACAGATGGACAAGGGTAAAACTTAATGCCCCCTCTGCTACGGTGGGGGAATAAAAATGACCATTCCTATGTCAGAGGTTCCTACAATAACATTTTGTCAAAGAACCATATCTCTTGAATTGACAGATCAAAACATTTTTGTAAGGAAACAACTGATAGAAGTTATTTCTATGAACTAATTTGTAACTCCAGTAAATATCATTAATGTTCACAAAAATTTCAAGAAAGGGAATGTATGCAGATTTTAATGTTGGTCATTACAAATGTCAATTGGACAGTGACTATGACAGGGTAAGAGATGCACCAGTTAATCTTGTGTCATATTAGTAAAAACAGAAATTTTATTTAACTGGCCTAAAATTAATTTCAATTGAAACGAGTAGAAATCAATATCAATCAGTAGCCTGAGTAATAAACACATTAATTAATCATAATTTTTCTAACATGCCATCTACAAAGATATTAATGACAAACATTATGTTTGTCCCAAATATTTGTAATGATTCCAAAATTTATAAACAGATTGGGTCATGTTATGAAAATTTACTTTTATATATAAACTAATTGGAAGATTTGCAGCAAACATATAAGATGGACAGATAAATTTGCTAGAAAACAGTTTTTTTTTCATGTTCAATATTTACAACATAATAAAATAAAAAATATTTGTAAATTTACTGAGAGTATGTACAAAATATCTTTTATTCTCTCCCTTTGACCAAATGTGTCCCCAAGAAATCATATGTACTATGTAAATAAATAGGGTTCGAGTCAAACTACATTAGTATCACCTCAATGAAATGGTATATGTATCTAGAAAATTTGAAGTTAATAAGTGATCTGAAAATGTGTTACCTGGTATAGCTTATAAATATAAAGCTTGGAACCAAATATCAAGAAGTTCTGATTGCATTGCAGTTGAAAAAAATTAAAATGTGAGACATATGATACAGACAAGAGAACAGACAGACAGGTAAACCAATATACCACCTATATCTCCCCTTATAATTACAAAGCCCTGAATCATACTGTGCAACATATTTTTTTCACCAATCTGCAAAGAATTAATTCTTTCTCATTGGAATTTAGAGGACTATAAATTTTTGACTACAAACCATCTATACCACTTGGGAATCTTGGCACTGTTTCACAAAGTACCTAACTTGTCAGACACAAGTGTGTAAAAATTTGCAGTGTGCATATGTCTGTTAATAAAGGTGGGTGCATGCACGTCATAAGTTTACTTTATAAAATCTACATGGAATATAAATCTATATCATCTTGGAATATACTAAATATTACTTGAACCATTGGAATCTTTATCATCATACAGAATCATCATTTTTTCTTTATTTTGTCAGAAATAGCTCTAAGGATACAAAAAAAATGCCTCAAGCTACTTAATGTATTCATATTCAAATAGACCAATTGCTGAACTGGAAAATTTCAAATCTGTTTGCCATTACAATTCATGGTGTTTGCTCTATGTAGACTAAAGGTAAGGGGCTTTATCACAGCAAGCCCAACACTACAATGATGGATTGGTGTTTGCTCTATGTAGACTAAGGGTAGGTGCTTTATCACAGCAAACCCAACACTACAATGATGGATTGGTGTTTGCTCTATGTAGACTAAGGGTAAGATGTTATATCACAGCAAGCCCAACACTACAATGATGGATTGGTGTTTGCTCTATGTAGACTAAGGGTAAGAGGTTATATCACAGCAAGCCCAACACTACAATGATGGATTGGTGTTTGCTCTATGTAGACTAAGGGTAAGATGTTATATCACAGCAAGCCCAACACTACAATGATGGATTGGTGTTTGCTCTATGTAGACTAAGGGTAAGATGTTATATCACAGCAAGCCCAACACTACAATGATGGATTGGTGTTTGCTCTATGTAGACTAAGGGTAAGAGGTTATATCACAGCAAGCCCAACACTACAATGATGGATTGGTGTTTGCTCTATGTAGACTAAGGGTAAGATGCTTTATCACAGCAAGCCCAACACTACAATGATGGATTGGTGTTTGCTCTATGTAGACTAAGGGTAAGATGCTATATCACAGCAAGCCCAACACTACAATGATGGATTGGTGTTTGCTCTATGTAGACTAAGGGTAGGTGCTTTATCACAGCAAACCCAACACTACAATGATGGATTGGTGATTGCTCTATGTAGACTAAGGGTAAGATGTTATATCACAGCAAGCCCAACACTACAATGATGGATTGGTGTTTGCTCTATGTAGACTAAGGGTAAGAGGTTATATCACAGCAAGCCCAACACTACAATGATGGATTGGTGATTGCTCTATGTAGACTAAGGGTAAGAGGTTATATCACAGCAAGCCCAACACTACAATGATGGATTGGTGTTTGCTCTATGTAGACTAAGGGTAAGATGCTTTATCACAGCAAACCCAACACTACAATGATGGATTGGTGTTTGCTCTATGTAGACTAAGGGTAAGAGGTTATATCACAGCAAGCCCAACACTACAATGATGGATTGGTGTTTGCTCTATGTAGACTAAGGGTAAGATGTTATATCACAGCAAGCCCAACACTACAATGATGGATTGATGATTGCTCTATGTAGACTAAGGGTAAGATGTTATATCACAGCAAGCCCAACACTACAATGATGGATTGGTGATTGCTCTATGTAGACTAAGGGTAAGATGTTATATCACAGCAAGCCCAACACTACAATGATGGATTTGAGTTTGCTCTATGTAGACTAAGGGTAAGAGGCTATATCACAGCAAGCCCAACACTACAATGATGGATTGGTGTTTGCTCTATGTAGACTAAGGGTAAGATGCTTTATCACAGCAAACCCAAAACTACAATGATGGATTGGTGTTTGCTCTATGTAGACTAAGGGTAAGATGCTTTATCACAGCAAACCCAACACTACAATGATGGATTGGTGTTTGCTCTATGTAGACTAAGGGTAAGATGCTTTATCACAGCAAACCCAAAACTACAATGATGGATTGGTGTTTGCTCTATGTAGACTAAGGGTAAGATGCTTTATCACAGCAAACCCAACACTACAATGATGGATTGGTGTTTGCTCTATGTAGACTAAGGGTAAGAGGTTATATCACAGCAAACCAAACACCACAATGATGGATTGGTGATTGCTCTATGTAGACTAAGGGTAAGAGGTTATATCACAGCAAGCCCAACACTACAATGATGGATTTGTGATTGCTCTATGTAGACTAAGGGTAAGATGTTATATCACAGCAAGCCCAACACTACAATGATGGATTGGTGTTTGCTCTATGTAGACTAAGGGTAAGAGGTTATATCACAGCAAGCCCAACACTACAATGATGGATTGGTGTTTGCTCTATGTAGACTAAGGGTAAGATGCTTTATCACAGCAAACCCAACACTACAATGATGGATTGGTGTTTGCTCTATGTAGACTAAGGGTAAGAGGTTATATCACAGCAAACCAAACACCACAATGATGGATTGGTGATTGCTCTATGTAGACTAAGGGTAAGAGGTTATATCACAGCAAGCCCAACACTACAATGATGGATTTGTGATTGCTCTATGTAGACTAAGGGTAAGATGTTATATCACAGCAAGCCCAACACTACAATGATGGATTGGTGATTGCTCTATGTAGACTAAGGGTAAGATGTTATATCACAGCAAGCCCAACACTACAATGATGGATTTGAGTTTGCTCTATGTAGACTAAGGGTAAGAGGCTATATCACAGCAAGCCCAACACTACAATGATGGATTGGTGTTTGCTCTATGTAGACTAAGGGTAAGATGTTATATCACAGCAAGCCCAACACTACAATGATGGATTGGTGATTGCTCTATGTAGACTAAGGGTAAGATGCTTTATCACAGCAAGCCCAACACTACAATGATGGATTGGTGATTGCTCTATGTAGACTAAGGGTAAGATGTTATATCACAGCAAGCCCAACACTACAATGATGGATTGGTGATTGCTCTATGTAGACTAAGGGTAAGAGGCTATATCACAGCAAGCCCAACACTACAATGATGGATTGGTGTTTGCTCTATGTAGACTAAGGGTAAGATGCTATATCACAGCAAGCCAAACACTACAATGATGGATTGGTGTTTGCTCTATGTAGACTAAGGGTAAGATGTTATATCACAGCAAACCAAACACTACAATGATGGATTGGTGTTTGCTCTATGTAGACTAAGGGTAAGAGGTTATATCACAGCAAGCCCAACACTACAATGATGGATTGGTGTTTGCTCTATGTAGACTAAGGGTAAGAGGTTATATCACAGCAAACCCATAACTACAATGATGGATTGATGATTGCTCTATGTAGACTAAGGGTAAGATGCTTTATCACAGCAAACCCAACACTACAATGATGGATTGGTGTTTGCTCTATGTAGACTAAGGGTAAGATGCTTTATCACAGCAAACCCAAAACTACAATGATGGATTGGTGTTTGCTCTATGTAGACTAAGGGTAAGATGCTTTATCACAGCAAACCCAACACTACAATGATGGATTGGTGTTTGCTCTATGTAGACTAAGGGTAAGAGGTTATATCACAGCAAACCAAACACCACAATGATGGATTGGTGATTGCTCTATGTAGACTAAGGGTAAGAGGTTATATCACAGCAAGCCCAACACTACAATGATGGATTTGTGATTGCTCTATGTAGACTAAGGGTAAGATGTTATATCACAGCAAGCCCAACACTACAATGATGGATTGGTGTTTGCTCTATGTAGACTAAGGGTAAGAGGTTATATCACAGCAAGCCCAACACTACAATGATGGATTGGTGTTTGCTCTATGTAGACTAAGGGTAAGATGCTTTATCACAGCAAACCCAACACTACAATGATGGATTGGTGTTTGCTCTATGTAGACTAAGGGTAAGAGGTTATATCACAGCAAACCAAACACCACAATGATGGATTGGTGATTGCTCTATGTAGACTAAGGGTAAGAGGTTATATCACAGCAAGCCCAACACTACAATGATGGATTTGTGATTGCTCTATGTAGACTAAGGGTAAGATGTTATATCACAGCAAGCCCAACACTACAATGATGGATTGGTGATTGCTCTATGTAGACTAAGGGTAAGATGTTATATCACAGCAAGCCCAACACTACAATGATGGATTTGAGTTTGCTCTATGTAGACTAAGGGTAAGAGGCTATATCACAGCAAGCCCAACACTACAATGATGGATTGGTGTTTGCTCTATGTAGACTAAGGGTAAGATGTTATATCACAGCAAGCCCAACACTACAATGATGGATTGGTGATTGCTCTATGTAGACTAAGGGTAAGATGCTTTATCACAGCAAGCCCAACACTACAATGATGGATTGGTGATTGCTCTATGTAGACTAAGGGTAAGATGTTATATCACAGCAAGCCCAACACTACAATGATGGATTGGTGATTGCTCTATGTAGACTAAGGGTAAGAGGCTATATCACAGCAAGCCCAACACTACAATGATGGATTGGTGTTTGCTCTATGTAGACTAAGGGTAAGATGCTATATCACAGCAAGCCAAACACTACAATGATGGATTGGTGTTTGCTCTATGTAGACTAAGGGTAAGATGTTATATCACAGCAAACCAAACACTACAATGATGGATTGGTGTTTGCTCTATGTAGACTAAGGGTAAGAGGTTATATCACAGCAAGCCCAACACTACAATGATGGATTGGTGTTTGCTCTATGTAGACTAAGGGTAAGAGGTTATATCACAGCAAACCCATAACTACAATGATGGATTGATGATTGCTCTATGTAGACTAAGGGTAAGAGGTTATATCACAGCAAACCAAACACTACAATGATGGATTGGTGATTGCTCTATGTAGACTAAGGGTAAGATGCTATATCACAGCAAGCCCAACACTACAATGATGGATTGGTGATTGCTCTATGTAGACTAAGGGTAAGATGCTATATCACAGCAAGCCCAACACTACAATGATGGATTGGTGTTTGCTCTATGTAGACTAAGGGTAAGAGGTTATATCACAGCAAGCCCAACACTACAATGATGGATTGGTGTTTGCTCTATGTAGACTAAGGGTAAGATGTTATATCACAGCAAACCCATAACTACAATGATGGATTGGTGTTTGCTCTATGTAGACTAAGGGTAAGATGTTATATCACAGCAAGCCCAACACTACAATGATGGATTGGTGATTGCTCTATGTAGACTAAGGGTAAGATGCTTTATCACAGCAAGCCCAACACCACAATGATGGATTGGTGATTGCTATATGTAGACTAAGGGTAAGAGGTTATATCACAGCAAACCAAACACTACAATGATGGATTGGTGTTTGCTCTATGTAGACTAAGGGTAAGATGCTTTATCACAGCAAGCCCAACACTACAATGATGGATTTGTGATTGCTCTATGTAGACTAAGGGTAAGAGGTTATATCACAGCAAACCAAACACTACAATGATGGATTGGTGTTTGCTCTATGTAGACTAAGGTTAAAGCTTTATCACAGCAAACCCAACAACACAAAAGATGATATGTTGTAGATGAGATGAGACAGCAACCCAACAACATAAAAAAAGACGTTGAGAGGAAAATAAGACAGACAGAAACCAAAACAGGACAAGTTTACCAAAATAACAAGTATTTAAAATTGTGCACAAGATTTGTGTATATACACTGTGGAAGCAATATTCAACAGTCTAGACACAATAAATTTCTATAAAAAAGATAGTTTGCTCTATAAATGATATAACTTTTAAGCACTCACAAATATGATATTTGGGATTACTAGGTTTTCTACAAAGAATACAAACAAAACAATTGTAAAAGGGTAGCAAAATAATTATTTCAAAGAATTCAAGAACCTATTTTTTTCCCTTTCTCACTGAAAAGTAGCATATGCACAATATCTGCCATTTCTATACAAGTTACAACCCAATCAACACCAATCTCATTCAGGATGGTATATCTCAATAGCCACAGCAAGAGGCTCAACATCATAATTACTAACTGTTTTGTTATTCTTCTAGCACCAATTTTATGGAAAGAAACATTTTCTCTAGCTACAATATAATTCAACCTTGACTTCTACAGTAAACATGTTTTCCTTTGGCAAAGTAAACTAAGGAAGGAACTTTATGCATTCTATATTAAGTAAATTAAAACTTCAACTTTAGAAGAAAATCATTGACTTATTTACACCAAAGCAGAACAAAAATAAGGAAGGTTAAATTGATCATTAAATGTAAACAAAATCCAATGAATTCTATTTGTTGGGTTATATATATGTCTGACAAAAGTACATTTCTGTTACTATTTTTGGCATCTTACCTTATGACCCAAGCAATATTGGTAATCTACAAAAACATTTAAATACAAAAACAGAAAGGATTGTCAACAGATCAACATTTTTTTCTAACTGACCAAAAGGATTTCCAACATCATTGACAAAGGAATCATAAACAATTTTTTCGATCATTGTTCTGATTGCACAGTGGGAATCCAACTGAGTTTAAAATAGTTCAGGAAAGGACACATGACTCAGAATACTATAAAATCAGAATCAAACAAGTAAAACTGTGAGCTACTGCTCACTGATGATACCCCCCGCCGAAATATTTCCATAAACAGGAAGTTGTTGAGTGATGAATCTGAAAACGCATCACATGGTGTAACTTACTTATATAAACCCTGAAACCAAATTTCAGAAATCCTTGTCAAGTAGTTCCTGAGAAAAATGCAATGAAAATATTCATGGGACGGACGGACTGACGGAAGGACAGACAGAGGTAAACCAGTATACCCCCACTTTTTTAAAGCGGGGGTATAATAATAACGTTGATTTATGGAACTGTAGTTCAGCCTTAAGCCTTCAAAAATAAGCAAAACCCAGACAGTAAAGTCAGCTATAAAAGGCACTGACATGACAAAATATGAAACAATTCAAATGAAAAATTCAAACGGCCTGTTGTATAACAAAACAATAAACAAAAAACTAATATGACAGACTCAACCACTGAATTACAGGCTCCTAACTTAGGACTGGCATATATAGAATGTGGCAGGGTTTAACATGTTTGTGAATGCACAACTGTATCCCTAACCTGGGACAGGGGTGTAACATTACAACTTCAGAAATCAAAGCCAGAGAGGAGCTACAAAAGCTGCCAAGTCAATGTTTTTATACTAGTTTTCATCCTAATATAAAAGAATTACACCATGCACAGCAGACAGAAGACTATATTGATCAAATACAGAAAAGACTTTTGACAATTGAAGCACAAAAACAACTAACATAAAGACAAAAGACAACAAAGTACTGATATAAGAGTACTTTCATGCAGCTACTGAAAGTTAGGTCAACAGTAATTACAACTAATAAATAAATCATGCTCTCCGCAGATTAAAGTAATTCAGAACACATCCAACCCTGAAAAGGCATAACCTTGTGCAATGCCATAATATCAGTACATAATATTGACAGGATGTAGGACTATAAGTTTTCATAAATGTATAGTAATACATATTTAGTTATGTTTTAATTTCTTAAAAACAAAATCAATGTTTGAACCGATAAAAGCAATATTCAAAGATCTTACTACAGTATTAAATTGACATCTTTTAAAGATTTTTCAAAGAATCAATGAAATTATAAGAATCATATCTAAATTTAAAGACTTGATTAACATCATTACTGCAAAATCAGCAACATAGCAAACTAGATTTGAAATATACACACTGTAAGAAGGGGCCAGAGAAACATCACCGTCGAAAAAAAGAGAAATTAACAATAGAGAACAAAAAATCGTCTCTTTTGTTGTAAAATATTTTCTGTTTGATTTTCCTGTGTGAAACTGATATATCCAAGTCTAGAAAATGATAATTTTTGCTGTTAATATTAGATTTATTCAAGTAAGTTTCCTGGAGTAAATATCGGCAGTATAATAAGAGAATTCTTGATTATTTAAAACAAAAAATATCATCAAAGTAATGGTAAGTGTTATTAAATTTATCTATTAATATAATCAACATGTATATATAACAATGTGTGCTGTCTTCAGGATTAAGTGAACCAAGCAAAAATTACAAGAAATCCATGAATGCTCTCTTGTTCTAAAATCACTATAGGTCTCTATTAAACATGTGCAATGGGAAGGAAAAAGTTTCTTTCAAAAAATTGTACATGTCTGTCCTGGAATCCTGATGTCAAAGAGGTTTTTTCCTTCATGTCTCACCTGATAGCAGCATTTGCAGGATGAGCACCCTTTCCTGTACTTTTCACAAAGACAATCATAAAGATATCCACCCTTGTTACTGACTTATATTTCCCCACTTTAACTCCTGAATGTCAGTTAATACTTACAACAAATTAAGACTGCATATATTAATTTGGCAGTCAAAAAAAATGCTGTATTTTTATTCATGGAATGATTAAAGTAATGTTTATTTATATGTTTCACAAAAGAATGCTTATTTAATAAAGTGTGTAGAAAAATGTGCTGATATACTTTAACAATTGGCAAAGTCATGTTGACATTCAATCCTCTTTTATTTGGCTTCTATACTGGCAGCCAGTCCAAAAACAGGTCGAAGAATCCTATACCCACTCCCAAAACAGACTGTGATATTGCAGTGAATTCTCAATTAATAACTTTCTTTGTTTTGTTAATTACTGTATAGAGAAAAATCACTGTTTTAAAATAAAATGGATAAAACAAAGACTTTTAGCATAAATCAGGCCTTTGGTTTTCTATTTTGATTTAGGTTTTGTCATACTACAGACTTTTAAAGTTTACTATACGGTATGGGTTTTGTTCATACTACAGACTTATAAAGTTTACTATACGGTATGGGTTTTGTTCATACTACAGACTTATAAAGTTTACTATACGGTATGGGTTTTGTCATACTACAGACTTTTAAAGTTTACTATACGGTATGGGTTTTGTTCATCTTTGAATGCTTTACAGTGACCTATAGTTGTTTACATTCTCCTCCTTTGCCTATTCGCAGAGTTTTGGAAAAGTTATGGTCAGAAGGCTAATTGAACACCAAAATTTTGCAAAGGACCTATACAATTTTGGTATTTTGCAATAGAAATCATAGTGAGGACCAGCAGATTTTCTTTACAGACCACAAGGGAAAAAAGATTTCAAGAACACTCTCTGATGAATAGTTGTCTTATTGGCAATCATACCACATCTCCTAATTTTTATATTGGAGTATGCAAATATTCTTAATTGGTGCCAGTTCAGCCCATTCCCAGTGAACTTAGTCTTTAAAATAAAAACTGCAAAAGTAATGTGTGATTTAGAAAACATTAAAAGGGGAAAAGTCAAAGGTAGTAGATTGAGTAACAAAGTTGTAGAGAATTTCACTGCCAGACAGAAAGCTTGTTTACCCATTCATCACACATTTTAACAAAATTATAAAGGTGTCTTCCAACATAATTCTACAGAAAAAAAAATCATATTTAAAAAAGTCATTATTCTAAAATGATAACAATGAAAAGTGACAAAAGTGAAAAAAAATATGTTATGACAATTCTTGATTGAAAAAGACCTCCTGCCAAAGATTTGGACTTTCAGTAATTTTGTGCTTCTAGTATTAATTTAAAAAAAATTTGAAAGTAAGGCACACACTAGATTCCTGCTGGTTCAAGTGGTTCAAGTGGTTTCAGAGGCTAAAACTGACTAGATTCTAGATAGACAAAGAGTGATGGAAAATAAGAAAAAAAAAACAGTTCCTTTGGAACAGATAATTTAAAAAAAAAAACATAAGAGTTTCAAACCTATAAAACACAAGAGTGCAGTATTACAAGGAAAGAAAACTTATTGAACTTAAATTCCTCTGTACTTTGTTTGATTTCAAATGTTTAGCACCGAAAAAACCCTGAAGGATTCAAATCAATAAAAAGCTTTTAGTTTATCCATAATATAGTGAAAGCAAGTTTACAAACTATCCTGATAATTGGAGAAAACCTGAGCCATCATAAATAGTCTCTAAAACAACAATGCATTCCTGGTAAATTGCTTTCTGTAAAAACAAAGCTGAAAATAGCTAATAAAAAGCCATCTTCATAAATCAGACATTATTCTTTATATGCTATACTGTAAATTCAGAAATTATTGTGTGCATTTATTATTGCGAATTTATCATTTTAGACTGAAATGCGATTTTAATTTTTACGATTTTGAGAAAAATCCTGTTTAATTCAAATAAAATATTTCAAAATGCGAGTTTAAATTATTGCGTTTACAACTCTGTCGCATTTTTCGCAATAATAAAAACCTCGCAATAATTTCTGAATTTACAATACTCATAAATTACCCAAAGAAAACTGGTACAATTTTGAGTATTGCTTTGCCAAACTTTTGGGGAAAATCAAAACAGTCAACCAGGACTTTTGCAGAGTCTGTAAGTCTCTGCCTATAAGAAAATTCTGGTGTCCCAACATTTGTACTACAAAGCTTAATTTGAAGTACCTACTTTCAGGTTTGTGCTGTGTTGTGTTTGATTATAATCGTATGATAAACTTTTAAATGATTTTTTTTTTAATTTGTAGTTTGAAACTTTGCAGATAAAAATTTGTAAGGGTTCCGCGGAACCCAGTGTCTCGCCTACTTTTGCTGTTGTCTATGTTTTCAGTGTGATACTAGATACTATCTTTTGATTGTAAGAAGCTTCTGTCCAAGTTTGGTAGAAATCTAGGATATTTTAAGAAAGTTATCAAAATTTAAAAAACTTTAACCACAGAGTGAATGTAATGTTAACTGGCAGAAAAACTAAGTCAATTTATAAGTAAAATACGGATAAACAGGATTTTTTTTTTTACAAATAACATTGAGAATGGAAATGGGGAATATGTCAAAGTGACAACAAAACGACCAAACAGCAGAAAACAGCCGACGGCCACCAATGGGTCTTCAACACAGCGAGAAAATTTACTTCTGGATACTATCTAATGATCTTAAACAAGCTTCTGTCCAAGTTTGGCAGAAATCCAGGATAGTTTAAGAAAGTGATTAAAATATCAAAAACTTTAACCACAGAGTGAATATTTGTGGACGCCGCCGCCGCCGACAGAATGTAGGATCGCTATGTCTCACTTTTGCGACAAAGTCACAGGCTCAACAATAAATCAATAGAAAACCAAGTCTTGGGTATTAAATTTCAAGGCTAACAGTTAACCAGAAATAACAGAAAATGTACCCTAAAGGTAATAATACTTTCAAAGAAAAAACATATTGAGCTTATATTTTGGTAGTTGTGCTTAAAAAGTACCCTGAAATATCCAATAGGTCAAAGGAGGAAGCACATTAAGGGTCCTTTTTGGCATTCAAAAATCAATTATTACAAAGCTAGTTGAATTTAGCTTAAGAATAGTCAATAAATATGTGCAAACTGAAATATCTTTGAAGTATCATGAATATTTACATAGATTTTATAGTTGAAAAATATCAAAAATCCTATTTTTCTACTCATATTTGATAGTGGGAAATATTGAGCACATGTAAGTACCATCAAAAATTAACACAAAAGGTGTTGTTCATATAGACAAATATTGCAGTAAATTAATTATTTGGTTCTTGCATGCACTCTATATTTGGGGATAAAAAAACTATGTAAAAATGACATTGACTTATCATAAGTCGTTTCCTTTAAACAAACCTAAACACAAACATTAACTTGTAAACTATGAAAAAGTTTCAAAATCAATGAACCATGATGAGGGCGTGAGGCTATATAATCTCCATGGAAACGATACTTGCAAATGCCAATACATTTGCATACCAAATATCATTGACTTAACATTAGCGGTTTATCTTAAACTGATCTAATCACAAACTAATACATGTAAACTAAGCCAAAGTATTAAAGTCAATAGACCATGACTGAGGGGGCGAGGCCAAATATTCTCCATGGAAATGAGATGTCGCTAATCCTTATACAACTGCATACCAATAAACATTGGCCTACCACTAATGGTTCCCCTTGAACTGACCTAATCACAAACTAATACATGTAAACTAAGCAAAATTTTAAAAATCAATAGACCTTGATAAAGGGGGCAGAGCTAAATAATCTCCATGGAAATGAGATATGCCAATGCTCATACAACTGCATACCAAATATCATTGACCTACCACTAGTGGTTTCCCATAAACTGACCTAATCACAAACTAATACATGTGAACTAAGCAAAAGTTTCAAAGTCAATAGACCATGACTGAGGGGGCAGGGCCAAATAATCTCTGTGAAAATAAGATGTGCCAATGCTTATACAACCACATACCAATTATCATTGACCTACCACAAGTTGTTCACTATAAACTAGACCTAATCACAAACTAATACAATTGTTGACACCGCCACCGCCACCGACGCTGCAAACAGCATACCTATGTCTCGCTTTTTGACTCCGTCAAGGCGAGACAAAACTACTCCTGGAGTTTTTATTACCCATAATGTCAGAATATATACAATTTAGTCCTTACTTTTTACTACCAACTTTAAAATAGACATAAAATTGAAGTCTTAAATTATAAGTTCAGATTTCAGTAAAAAGTTAGGCCAAATAAGGCCCTTATTGCACCTTGTCCTTTGATAAAATCTATTTATTGCAGCTCATGATAGTGACCATGTCAGTGTGGCCATGGGACATACATAGCCTGTTCAACAATTACCTGTAGTCAATTTTTTTGGTTCAGGATTTCAAGGATCTATTTCAACATTCTACAAACTTAGTAGAACTTTTATAATGTCCCATGTGGCAGGCAAATCTGCACAAGAGAATCAAAATGTGGTAAATGTCACACAAAGCAAATGGAAAATTATAGCCCTCAACATAAAAAGGATAAGAAGAAAATATGTGAACCTATTCACCAAATAATCACCTATTTCAATGTACAACACAAGTATTTTAACACCATATAACTAGGCCATAACTTTTCTAATTCTAAAATAAGAAAATAAATCCTATAAAAATTTACAAAAGACCTACCTGTCCAATAAATGTTTAATGAATGCTCCAATTTACGTAGTTCACATGGAAGATTAAATCCTTGAAAAATTATATATACACAATGTATATAGAAAGTTATGTGAATACTGGTGGTACAAGTATGATGTAATCAGATTTTACCTACTGATATTTGACAGCATGTATTACACTCTAATCATTTGCTTATGATCAACTTTTCATTGAGCTTTACAACTTGACAGATGTTTAAACATAGTACAAAACCTCTGCAGTAATCATACACAGTAAAACTTTAACAGATATTTAACTGAAATGATTTCCAATATAACAGTTTAAACAAGAGAAAGGAATTATCTATTGTCCAAATTTTGTACTGGATCTGATATTGACACAGTCCACAAAATGTTTACTCATAGTGGACCTTGAACTTGGTTATAATAAGGTTCATGAAATCATTGTACAAATTTGGAGAGCTGATTTCAATAAAATTTGTTCACATAAAACCAAAATACATCATATATTTTGTACAATTCTCATGACTGAAAGATTGAAAGATTAAATGGTCACTTCCTATCTTAATCTTATTATTTAATAAACAGATTTAGAAAAAAATAAATACATTGATTGATTGATTGATTGATGTTAAATGCCACTTTCAGGACTCTTTGTGACAAGGTTTTATTTGTGGCAGAAGCCAAAGTGCCTGATGAGAAGTGCAACCTCCAGCAGGAAAACTTAAGATGGCAGTTGAATATATACCCTGGGAACAGTATATCTATATATATATATATGTTCCTGATATACCTTAACATTTGGGTGGGGCTCAAACTTTATATTGGCCCCTAAAAAATTATGGGTACAGTCTTAATTTTTACATCAATTATATATTTTCTCAATACAGTCCTTTAAAGATTTAAAACATTTATAGAATTAGAAAATTCTGAGGATTAACTTAAACAAGTTGTAATCAAATAATATCCATGCTTTGTCATGATTCCTTCATTAGAAGCTTTAATACAAATGAGATTTCAACAGGGACGATCTCAAAGATTAGTATTGAGATATATCAGTGTCAGGTTGTTAAGAAACCATTATTTGATACTTTGGTACTTTATGATAGAAATTAGAACAAAAAAAGAAACATGCATAAATTCTTTAACTTAAGGTTAAGCTTCCTCCCTCTTGGATTGTAAAAAAGCAGAAACAAATTGGTCTAGATCTTTAATGAAATGTGCCAATTTCGAGAGTAGAATGTAATTCATTAGTACAGGTATGACTTTTCATCTTAATACAGAAAATTATGTATTTTATCATCATGATCATATTTTTACGGCCGTATTTTACAAAATCTTGATAAATTTTGTTTTGATTCATTTTTTTCAACTTTGCCATATAAGAGGAGGTAACTCAGATAAAGTAATTTTTATAAAGGAATATGTTATGAAGTATTATATCAAGTAGCAAGAAAATGAGTCCAGTGACCACAATTTTTCTTTATATTTTCTGAAAGCATATTATAGGAGCTATCTTCTCATGTTTTATCTAAAAAAATTATCGTTAGTTTTACACACAAAATTGGGTTTACCATGCATAATCTATACCTAATCTGACAATTTGGCACATGAAAAAAAGCATGGTGACCCAATCCTTTTATCATATTTTTCAAAAAGCATCATATAAACAAAATTTTGGTAAATTATTAAACAATTATTTCTATTTTAATCTAGACCCCCTCCATCCACTTTAAAAACAAACAAGAAATGATTGTAACAGGATGCTGTTACGAAGTCTCCCAAACGAAGCTCCCATAATTCGTAATTCCCAGGGTCGCCTGACATTGGGCAACGTCCAGTAAAGTTATATGCATTAGTGATGCCTGGGGACTAACCTTGTATATCATTCAAATCATCTTGGCATGACAAACCAGAATATATATGGTTTAAGGGTGGGGATCTCGACCATTTACAAGATACTAGAACATTGGGGGTGGGGAGGAACCCCTGGGGACTGGCCCTATACGTCATTCAAATGTTCATTACATGACGAACAGGAATATATATGGTTTAGGGGTGGGGATCTCAACCATTTACAAGATATTAGAACATTGGGGGTGGGGGGAACCCCTGGGGACTGACCGTATACGTCATTCAAATGTTCGAGACATGACAAATAGGAGTATATATGGTTTAGGGGTGGGGATCTCAACCATTTACAAGATATTAGAACTTTCTCAAATGGCAGGGGGTCGGGATGACCCCTGGGGACTAACCCTGTTTATCATTCAAACCATCTTCGTATGACAAATCAGAATATATATGGTTTAAGGGTGGGGATCTTGACCACTTAGAAGATATTAGAACTTTCCTAAATGGCAGGGGGTGGGGGTGACCCCTGGGGACTAACCCTGTTTTTCATTTGATGTGCTTTATCATGGCAAACCGGAATATATATGGTTTAGGGGTGGGGATCTTGACCACTTACAAGATATTAGAACTTTCTCAAATGGCAGGGGGTCGGGATGACCCCTGGGGACTAACCCTGTATATCATTCAAACCATCTTAGCATGAAAAACCAGAATATATATGGTTTAGGGGTGGGGATCTTGACCACTTACAAGATATTAGAACTTTCTTAAATGGCAGGGGGTGGGGGTGACCCGTGGGGACTAACACTGTATTTCATTTGATGTGCTTTAACATGACAAACCAGAATATATATGGTTTAGTGGTGGGGATCTCGACCATTCACAAGATATTAGAACTTTCTCAAATGGCAGGGGGTAGGGATGACCCCTGGGGACTAACCCTGTATATCATTAAAACCATCTTAGCATGACAAACCAGAATATATATGGTTTAGGGGTGGGGATCTTGACCACTTACAAGATATTAGAACTTTCTTAAATGGCAGGGGGTGGGGGTGACCCGTGGGGACTAACCCTGTATTTCATTTGATGTGCTTTATCATGGCAAACCAGAATATATATGGTTTAGGGGTGGGGATCTCAACCATTCACAAGATATTAGAACTTTCTCAAATGGCAGGGGGTAGGGATGACCCCTGGGGTCTAACCCTGTATTTCATTCAAACCATCTTAGCATGACAAACCAGAATATATATGGTTTAGGGGTGGGGATCTTGACCACTTACAAGTAAGATATTAGAACTTTCTTAAATGGCAGGAGGTGGGGGTGACCCCTGGGGACTAACCCTGTATTACATTTGATGTGCTTTATCATGGCAAACCAGAATATATATGGTTTAGGGGTGGGGATCTCAACCATTTACAAGATATTAGAACTTTCTCAAATGGCAGGGGGTCGGGATGACCTCTGGGGACTAATCCTGTATATCATTCAAACCATCTTAGCATAACAATCCAGAATATATATGGTTTAGGGGTGGGGATCTTGACCACTTAGAAGGTATTAGAACTTTCTTAAATGGCAGGGGGTGGGGGTGACCCCTGGGGACTAACCCTGTATTTCATTTAATGGGCTTTATCATTTAGAACATTTTCAATTAAAAAGATTGTGTCTATCACAAACGGTTTTCAATTTATAATCATTTGAAAATTTTAAAAAATAAAATCCCATAGGGTTCTATAGTAAAACCCTCTTTTCTTTTTGCCCCTCAAAGTACCCCTTTATAAACCCCATTGCACAAACAAAACCCTGATTGCACCACTAGATATGTTAGTCTAACATATTGTGAAACCCTAAGTTAATCTGACAAGCGGTTTTGGAGAACGGGTGCGGACAAGTTCAAATTTAAAAGCGGCGGAAGAAGAAGAAGAAGAAGAAGAAGAAGAATAATAATAAGAACTGAGCAAAAACAATAAGTCTTCCCAAACTTCGTTTGGGAGACTTAATAAATGGGAAATGTGTCCATGGGACACAGACGATGCCTCCACTAGCACATCATATAAAGTTAGAAAGGGACATAACTGAAGAACGGTAAAAGTAACCCTACCCAAATTTATACTTGATCTGAGTTTTGTGGTAATAAATATTGTGTATAAGTTTCATAACATTTGGTTGGGGCAAACTTAAGTTAGAGAACGGAAACTAAAAATTCAGCAATTTTTCCATTGTAAAGGGGCATAACTCTAGAACAGTAAAAATGACACCACCAAAATTCCAACTTGATCTGTGTTTTGTGGTAATAAGCATTGTGTACAAGTTTCATAACATTTGGTTGAGGCAAACTAAAGTTAGAGAACGTCACCAACTTTGGGACGTACGTACGGATGTACAGACGGACATACAGACAGACAAGGGTAAATCTTAATGCCCCTTCTGCTACGGTGGGGGCATAAAAAAATAATAATGATAACAAAGGTATAATCTGAAGATGCCCTCACACATACACACACATTTCTATTTGTCATTCAATTAAAAATATTCTTGTAAAGAATAACATAATCAAAGTCCACTTAAGAGAGTAGAACTTGAAAGCCTTTTTAAGTTATTATAAAGGTTTCTACAACACGCCATTCAAAACAAACTCTGAAATATGCAGTAATAAGTGAATATGCTGGGGAAAAACCAACAAAACTTCTCTGTAGATTTGACAGACATACTGCATTGCAGCAGAGACAAGATAATAAATTCAATAAAGAGAAGACACTTCCATCAATAACAGTTACCCTACTACAGACTATTCATGGTAAAGAAATTTACTTAATGAAGAATGAAAAAACAGCACTTATGATTCAATTACCATTATCTTGGGTTCATGCTGTAAATAAAACTGACATCCATTCTCACAATAAAGCCATAACATGATATATTCAATAATGTTTTAGCTTGGTATCTATTTTGATGTATCAGATGTACATGTCTGCAAAAAATATCTCCTATGGATGTATGGGGATTCAAAAACATATAACAGAGCAAAACAACTAAAAAGACAAAGGTAGCAACCTAACAAGCCTTAAAGAGTAACTATGGATGAAGAGGTGTTCCTTAATTCCAAATTAAATTCTCAATTATGTCACTGCACATTTGTATGTACTGTATCGGTAGTTTCATGCCAGTTCCAAACACCACCATAATACAACTCTCTCTGGTTTTATGTAGTTTGAAGTTAAACAAGTCAAGACCATTCTGCCAGGAATAAACTTAAACATTATCAGGTAACAGAAAGAATTAATTGATGTTTATTAAGAATGAAATGAATAGATAAACATGTTTTTTCCTTCAGAAAATGAACACCTGACAAAATATTCTGATATAGAACAGTATTGATTTTACACAATATGTTACTAAAAATATTATTTCTTATACATGTTTACACCAACTTTATGGAAACAGATTGTCAAAATGTACTTGGTAAGATTACAAACATTTTAAGTGGATAAACAACTCATCTAAGATACACTGGTTATTATTCAGTATGCCATACACAAGACTCATCTACACAAGACTCACCTACACAAGACTCACCTACACAAGACTCATCTACACAAGACTCACCTACACAAGACTGACACCTACACAAGACTCATCTACATAAGACTCACCTACACAAGACTCACCTACACAAGACTCACCTACACAAGACTCATCTACACAAGACTCATCTACACAAGACTCACCTACACAAGACTCACCTACACAAGACTCACCTACACAAGACTCACCTACACAAGACTCACCTACACAAGACTCATCTACACAAGACTCACCTACACAAGACTGACACCTACACAAGACTCATCTACATAAGACTCACCTACACAAGACTCACCTACACAACTCAACTACACAAGACTCACCTACACAAGACTCATCTACACAAGACTCACCTACACAAGACTCACCTACACAAGACTGACACCTACACAAGACTCACCTACACAAGACTCACCTACACAAGACTCACCTACACAAGACTCATCTACACAAGACTCACCTACACAAGACTGACACCTACACAAGACTCATCTACATAAGACTCACCTACACAAGACTCACCTACACAACTCAACTACACAAGACTCACCTACACAAGACTCATCTACACAAGACTCACCTACACAAGACTCACCTACACAAGACTGACACCTACACAAGACTCACCTACACAAGACTCACCTACACAAGACTCACCTACACAAGACTGACACCTACACAAGACTGACACCTACACAAGACTCATCTACATAAGACTCACCTACACAAGACTGACACCTACACAAGACTCATCTACACAAGACTCACCTACACAAGACTCATCTACACAAGACTCACCTACACAAGACTCACCTACACAAGACTCATCTACACAAGACTCACCTACACAAGACTCACCTACACAAGACTCACCTACACAAGACTCACCTACACAAGACTCACCTACACAGGACTCACCTACACAAGACTCATCAGTGGAGCTAAAATCAAAACAAGTTCAACAAAAGAGTTCTTATTTGTAAAAGAAAAAATAGGATTAAACTGGTATACTTGGAGTGTTGAGATGTTTTCATGGTCATCAATTATCTACTAGTTAAAAAAGTCACAATAATAGAGTGGTTCCTTTGGATTTTGTGTTTTTTGCTGTGCATTTTTTTTGGAGTTTAGTGTGATGTCCATTTTCACTGAACTAGCACACAATTTTATTTAGGGGCCAGCTGAGGACCACCTTCGGGAGCGGGATTTTCTTGCTGCATTGAAGACCCATTGGTGGCCTTCGGCAGTTGTCTGCTCTTTGGTCGGGTTGTTGTCTCTTTGACATATTCCCCATTTCCATTCTCAATTTATATACTGATTTTGTGTCATGGATGGATACCCATATCCTTCATGTTCTATTACATTAAAACTAATGGGAAGGTAGGAAAAAAATCCTCAAAAATCTCCATAATATCAAGTGTACAACCTCAATATTGTGTGCAATCTTTCTGTGAAGTTTCAATGATCTGGGTTTTAAAACTGTAAGAGGAATTGGTTACATTTCCAAGACATCATTTTAAGTGATTAGCCAGTTTTTCACTTTGTTCAACTCAGCTAAAAAGATGAACAGACAAACAGTAGTTCACAAAATATCTCAGAGAAAATCAAAGATTGAGCAACATAAATCCCAATTAAAAATAGGGGTGGGAGAACTTGGGTACAGAATGGTAAGTAATCCAATACTGCTCCTCTAGACACAACTGTCATTATATTCTTGTAAATCTGTTGACAAAACGTGCCGATATTATAAAGGTGTCACACAATAGTGAATAGGTAAATATCTTGTCAAAACACCTTAAGATATTACAAATTTTATATACCATACATATATGTAAATTATATAAGCTTAATACATGATCAAATATAAAAGTTGTGAAACTAATAAAAATAAATGTGGATAGTGTCCACATGTGGACACAGATGATGCCCCCACTTGCATATCATATAGTTATAAAGGGACATAACTGAAGAACGGTAAAAGTGACGCTACCCTAATTTGAACTTCATCTGAGTTTTGTGGTAATAAGCATTGTGTGTAAGTCTCATAACATTTGGTTGAGGCTAACTTAAGTAGAGAACAAAAACTAAAAATTCAGCAATTTTTCTATTTGTAAACACGCATAACTCTAGAACGGTTGTGTATAAGTTTTATAACATTTGGTTGAGACAAACTAAAGTTAAAAACGGAAACTAAAAATTCAGCAATTTTTATGTTTATAAAGGGACATAACTCAAGAATGGTAAAAGTGTCGCCACCAAATTTCGTACTTAATCTGCATTATGTAGTAATAAGTATTGTGTATAAGTTTCATAACATTTGGTTGAGGCAAACTTAAGTTACAGAATGGAAACTAAAAATTTTGCAATCTTTCTATTTATAAAGGGGCATAACTCAATAATGGTTAAAGTTACACTATCCAAAATCAACTTGATCTGTGTTTTATCAGTGGAAGTCAAAATTAAACATTGCATTGTATAAAGCATTGATTGTAGTTGATTCAACTATAATCATGGACAAAGGAAGATAACTCCAGTTTTAATAAAATGCTTCGCTGAGTGCAGCTGGATACGCCCGCAGAGGTCCAACCCTGAACAGTTGGGGCAAAAATGGACACAATATTCAAGCTTGATAGAGGTCTGAATTTGGATTGTAATTTAATATTTGACATATTATAGGATTCTGAATAAATGTAGTCAAAGAACTTGAAATTGGTTATATGAATTGAATTTATATTCAATTAAAGATTTCTTGCTGTTGTGCAATACACTGTGCTGTTGCGCAATACTTAGTAAATCTGTTGTCAAGACTATAAACAAATAAAGTTCAATTTCTTCTCAATGTAATATTTGAAATTTATGAAAATCAATAGGGAGATTACATCAATAGCTATAAGTAATTCACCAAAGTTTCATGAGAACTGCTGAAAGCATTTTTGAGTTATTGTCCAAAAACTGGAAAATCCCCTTTTTTTAATGAATAAAACCCCATAACTCAGAAATGTAAAATCTAAAATTTATAAAATTCTAAAGGGAGCTTACATCAACAGATATAAACAATTCACCAAAGTTTCATGAGAACTGCTAAAAGCATTTTTTAGTTATTGTCCAAAGATGGACAAGGGTAAAACTTAATGCCCCCTGACCGCTACGGCGGAGCATAATAACACAGATACAACACAGAAAACTAAGTAAAAGAATCATCAATCTTTTAAAGAATATCAGGCTTCGCTGAGCGCAGCCTGATACGACCGCAGAGGTCGAACCTGAACAGTTGGGGCAAGTTTGGACACAATATTCAAGCTTGATAATGTCTGAATTTGGATTGTGATAAAATTTTTGACATAATATAGGTTTCTGACATAACATAAATGTGGTCAAAGATCTTAAAAATTTGAAGTGATCCATTTAATTTACCTAGAACTTTTGAAGAAAAAAAATATGAACCCCCAAAAAAATTGGAAAAAAAAATTGCCCCAAACTTTTTGACCTCCCCCCCTTGGAGTAATTACCCCCAAACGTTATCCCAGCCTTCCCTTTGTGGTATGGAACCTTGTAGTACAATTTTAGAGAGATCCATACACTTAAACACAAGTCATTGTCTGGAAACTAGAAAATGCTTGTTTTTGGCCCCTTTTTTGCCCCTAATTCCTGAACGTTTGGGGCAAATACGCCCAAACTCAATCCCAGCCTTCACTTTGTGATATGGAACCTTGTGGTACAATTTCAGAGAGACCCATACACTTACACACAAGTAATTGTCCCGAAACTACAAAAATGCTTGTTTTTGGCCCCTAATTCCTACACTGTTGGTACCCTAACCCCCAAAATCAATCCCAACCTTCCTTTAGAGGTAAAAATTTTTACAGTTGTATAAAAAGCAAGTGAAACCATTTCCATGACATACAAATGGCCAGATGGTTTGATATACAGCCAGACAAAGGTAAAACATAGTAAAATCTTATGTTCAATAATGAACAAAACCCTTACTGTAGTCAGCTGTAAAAGGCCCCAATATAACAAAATGTGAAACAATTCAAAAGAAATATAATGATACGTTGGGCGCAGCTTAATATGACAACAGAGATCGAAAACTGAACAGTCGGGGTAAGTATGGACACTACATTTAAGCTTGATACATCTCTGAATTTGTATTGTGATTAAATATTAGACATAGCATAGGTTTCTGACACAGAATGAATGTGGTTTAACTTAAAAATTTGAAACTGGACATTTACCTATTATGGTCCAACATCAAAAATCTAAATACATGGTTAGATTCAGCATATCAAAGAACCCCATATATTCAAGTTTTGTAGAAATCAAACAAGGTTTAATTTTGAACCCCAATTTGAACCAAATTGAAAACTGGGCCCAAAATCGAAAATCTAAATACATGTTTAGGTTCATCATATCAAAGAAACCCTTAAATTCAATTTTTGTTAATATCAAACTAAGTTTAATTTTGGACCCTTTGGACCTTAATGTGGACTAATTTGAAAACAGGTCCCAAAATTAAAAATCTAAATACAAGGTTAGATTAAGTATATTAAAGAACCCCAAGAATTCAAGACTTTGAATTAAACCCCATTTAAATTGCTCAAGAAATAAGCAAGTTATACAAAGTATCAGAAAAGTGTTGATTTTGGCTCCTTTTTCCTTACCGGTTAGAGCCATAACCCATAAAATCAATCCCAACCTCCCTTTTTTGGTATGGAACCATGTGGTACAATTTTATAGAGATCCATAGACCTAATACTCAAGTTATTGTCCAGTAACATGAAAATCCTACTTTTTGAGCCCTTATAAGCCCCTAATTAGAAAACAGATTGGGCCATTACCCCCAAAATCAATTTGAACCTTTCTTTTGAGGTATTGAACGGTCCTTGTGGTTCAATTTCAAAGAGATCTCAAGTTATTGTCTGGAAACCAAATGTCTTTGGTCAACAACAGTATAAAAACAAACGGTCGAATTTATGACAAAACAATGAATGAAAAACAAATATACAAGACCAATAACCAGCTTACCAAAAGTTTAAATCTATTATGTCTCAAGCATAAAATGGTTCTAAAACATTGTCACAAGCATATGTTTAAAAGAAATAATTTACTAGTCAAGGAAGTGTACTTCATTGAAGCATTAAATTGGTGATTGCATGACTGATGCTGTTAGTAAATTGATATTGAAATGAATAGAAATAAACATGATGTATTTGCCTTGGTTTTCTATGTTACTTAAGAGCTTCCTTTTTTCATACATTTATTAACAATGCTTTTCTTATAAAAAGTTGATAAGCATAAACAGCCAAGATAAATAATCTTTTAACTACATTTGTCACATCAGCTGCTTGAACAAATTAGAAGAAAACTTCATAATTGACCAAATAGCAAAACAGGTTATATGGTATGTTTCAGATAAGGGTGAAGGTTTGGTACCATTAAAACGTTTAAACCTGCTGTAATTGTTTGCACCTGTCCTAAGTCAGGAATCTGATGTTCAGTAGTTGTCATTTGTTGATGTGGTTCATAAGTGTTTCTCGTTTCTCATATAGATTAGACCATTGGCTTTCCTGTTTGAATGGTTTTATACTAGTAATTTTTTGGGGCCCTTTATAGCTTGCTGTTCAGTGTGAGCCAAGGCTTCGTGTTGAAGGCCGTACTTTGACCTATAATGGTTTAATTTTATAAATTGTGACTTGGATGGAGAGTTGTCTCATTGGCACTCATACCTCATCTTCTTATATCTATATAATAAAATACATTTCAGCAATAAAAGATTAAAACCATGATGAGATCACTATGCCTGTAAAGACAAACAAACAGCAACCTCATGCAACTCAATTTAGTTGAAGATATGTACCAGTCAATTCTTTATTATGATGTATATCTGTTATTGCTAATGTCACCAAGTAACAACAAATTGGGGATTATAAGAAGTTAATTTACTTCTGACAACTTCTGACAAACCCAGAATGTCATAACTTCTTGTCCAAGATCAATTCTGGTCATTGTTGTGCCATATTAATATCACTAATGTTATCTTATTGTTATAAAGCTTTGTTTACAGAAAATATGATAGTATTAGAGATTTTTATGATTATTGGCTTTCCAAAGTATTGAACATCCACTATTATTAGGTTCTAATGTTTATAAACCACTTGGTGACACTATTATTCATCTAGATATCCAAGTTTCTTTGTTGCATTCAGTCAATCAGCTTATTATAAGAGAGCACAAATGTATATAAATTCTCCAATAATCTTCTAATGTAAACTGTATGTGACAAATATTGATGTTTTACTAGACAAAGTTCACAAACAGGGAAATAACCAAACAATACAATCACAGGATTAAACATCAACGGCCAGAAATAGTCTAATAAAATGCTTCGCTGGGCGCAGCTTGATACGACCGCAGAGGTCGAACCCTGAACAGTTGGGGCAAGTATGGACACAACATTCAAGCTTGATACAGCTCTGAATTTGGATTGTGATTAAATATTTGACACAGCATAGGTTTCTGACACAGAAAGAATGTGGTCTAAGAACTTCAATTTTTTTAATTTACCTATTATGGTCCAATGTCCAAAATCAAAATACATGGTTAGATTCAGCATATCAAAGAACCCCATATATTCAATTTTTGTTGAAATCAAACAAAGTTTAATTTTGGACCCCAACTTGGACAAACTTGAAAAATGGTCCCATAATCAAAAATCTAAACACATGTTTAGATTCAGCATATCAAAGTACCCCAAGAATTCAATTTTTGTTAAAATCAAACTAAGTTTAATTTTGGACACTTTGGACCTTAATGTAGACCAATTTAAAAAACGGGACCCAAAATTAAAAATCTAAAAACACGGTTAGATTTGGCATATCAAAGAACCCCAAAAATTCAATTTTTGATGAAATCAAACAAAGTTTAATTTTGGACCCTTTTGACCTCAATATGAACCAATTTGATAGCAGGCCCACAAAATAAAAAATCTAAATACATGGTAAGATTCAGCATATCAAAGAACCCCATATATTCAATTTTTGTTGAAATCAAATAAAGTTTAATTTTGGACCCCAATTTGGACCAACTTGAAAACTGGGCCAAAAATCTAAAATCTAAATACATGTTTAGATTCAGCATATAAAAGAACCCCATATATTCAATTTTTGTTGAAATCAAACAAAGTTTAATTTTGGACCCCAACTTGGACCAACTTGAAAACTGGTCCCATAATCAAAAATCTAAACACATGTTTAGATTCAGCATATCAAAGAACCCCAAAAATTCAATTTTTGCTAAAATCAAACTAAGTTTAATTTTGGACCCTTTGGACCTTAATGTAGACCAATTTAAAAAACGGGACCCAAAATTAAAAATCTAAATACACGGTTAGATTTGGCATATCAAAGAACCCCAATAATTCAATTTTTGATGAAATCAAACAAAGTTTAATTTTGGACCCTTTTGACCTCAATATGAACCAATTTGATAGCGGGTCCACAAATAAAAAATCTAAATACATGATTAGATTCAGCATATCAAAGAACCCCAAGTATTCAATTTTTTATGAAATCAAACAAAGTTTAATTTTGGACCCTTTTGACCTCAATGTGGACAAAGTTGATAACGGGGCCCAAAAATCAAAAATCTAAATACATGGTTAGATTTAGCATATCAAAGAACCCCATATATTCAATTTTTGTTGAAATCAAACAAAGTTTAATATTGGACCCTGATTTGGACCAACTTGAAAACTGGGCCCATAATCAAAAATCTAAATACATGTTTAGATTCAGCATATCAAAGTACCCTAAAAATTCAATTTTTGTTAAAATCAAACAAAGTTTAATTTTGGACCCCAATTTGGACCAACTTGAAAACTGGGCCAAAAATCTAAAATCTAAATACATGGTTAGATTCAGCATATCAAAGAACCCCATATATTCAATTTTTGTTGAAATCAAACAAAGTTTAATTTTGGACCCCAATTTGGACCATCTTGAAAACTGGGCCCATAATCAAAAATCTAAACACATGTTTAGATTCAGCATATCAAAGAACCCCAAGAATTCAATTTTTGTTAAAATCAAACTAAGTTTAATTTTGGACCCTTTGGACCTTAATGTAGACCAATTTAAAAACGGGACCCAAAATTAAAAATCTAAATACACGGTTAGATTTGGCATATCAAAGAACCCCAATAATTCAATTTTTGATGAAATCAAACAAAGTTAAATTTTGGACCCTTTTGACCTCAATATGAACCAATTTGATAGCGGGTCCACAAATAAAAAATCTAAATACATGGTTAGATTCAGCATATCAAAGAACCCCAAGAATTCAATTTTTGATGAAATCAAACAAAGTTTAATTTTGGACCCTTTTGACCTCAATGTGGACAAGGTTGATAACGGGGCCCAAAAATCAAAAATCTAAATACATGGTTAGATTCAGCATATCAAAGAACCCCATATATTCAATTTTTGTTGAAATCAAACAAAGTTTAATTTTGGACCCCGATTTGGACCAACTTGAAAACTGGGCCCATAATCAAAAATCTAAATACATGTTTAGATTCAGCATATCAAAGTACCCTAAAAATTCAATTTTTGTTAAAATCAAACTAAGTTTAATTTTGGACCCTTTTGACCTTAATGTAGACCAATTTGAAAACGGAACCAAAAATTAAAAATCTAAATACACGGTTAGATTTGGCATATCAAAGAACCCCAATAATTCAATTTTTGATGAAATCAAACAAAGTTTAATTTTGGACCCTTTTGACCTCAATATGAACCAATTTGATAGCAGGTCCACAAATAAAAAATCTAAATACATGGTTAGATTCAGCATATCAAAGAACCCCAAGAATTCACAATTTTTGATGAAATCAAACAAAGTTTAATTTTGGACCCTTTTGACCTCAATGTGGACAAAGTTGATAATGGGGCCCAAAAATCAAAAATCTAAATACATGGTTAGATTCAGCATATCAAAGAAACCCATATATTCAATTTTTGTTGAAATCAAACAAAGTTTAATTTTGGACCCCGATTTGGACCAACTTGAAAACTGGGCCCATAATCAAAAATCTTAATACATGTTTAGATTCAGCATATCAAAGTACCCTAAAAATTCAATTTTTGTTAAAATCAAACTAAGTTTAATTTTGGACCCTTTTGACCTTAATGTAGACCAATTTGAAAACGGAACCAAAAATTAAGAATCTAAATACACGGTTAGATTCGGCATATCAAAGAACCCCAATAATTCAATTTTTGATGAAATCAAACAAAGTTAAATTTTGGACCCTTTGGACCTCAATGGGGACCAATTTAAAAACGGGACCCAAAATCCAAAAACTTAATACACGGTTAGATTCAGCATATTAAAGAACCCCAAGAATTCAAGAATAAAACCCCATTGAAATTGATCAAGAAATAAGCAATTTATACGAAGTATCTTCTTTTGCACAATACTGTGCAATTGAATATTTCTTGCTATTGTGCAATACTGTACAATTGACAATTTCTTGCTATTGCCCAATATTGTGCTATTGGATATTTCTTGCTATTGCGCAATACTGTGCAATTGAAGATTTCTTGCTATTGCGCAATACTGTGCAATTGTGCAATACTGTGCAATTGAAAATTTCTTGCTATTGCACAATACTTATTATATAATAATTTACACATCCTGTTTGGTGTGTATCTCCTACCATATCATTATTATTTGCTTTTAAATATTAATCAGAAATAACCAACTTAAAATGGAAAATTTTAAAAGAAAAAAAAAAGGAAAAAAAGAAAAAAAAGAAAAAAAAAAATCCCCCCCCCCAAATTTTTTGAACCCCCTTATGATTCATCACCCCCAAACTCAATCCCAGCCTTTCCTTTGTGGTATGGTACCTTGCAGTACAATTTCAGAGAGATCCATACACTTGAACACAAGTTATTGTCTGGAAACTAGAAAAATGCTTATTTTTGGCCCCTTTTTGGCCCCCAATTCCTAAACGTTTCGGGCAATTACCCCCAAACTCAATTCCAGCTTTCCCTTTGTGATATGGAACCTTGTAGTACAATTTCAGAAATATCCAAACACTTACACACAAGTTATTGTCATGAAACTAGAAAAATGCTTGTTTTTTGCCCCTTTTTTTAGCCCCTAATTCCTAAAATTTTGAGGCAATTACCCCCAAAATCAATTACAGCCTTCCCTTTGTGATATGGAACCTTGTGGTACAATGTCAGAGAGATCCATACACTTACACACAAGTTATTGTCTGGAAGTTACAAAAATGCTTATTTTTGGCCCCTTTTAGGCCCCTAATTCCTTAACTGTTGGTACCATAACCCCCAAAATCAATCCCCACCTTCCTTTCGTGGTATTGAACCTTATGGTAAAATTTCATGGAGATCCATTCACTTAAACTAAAGTTAGAGTGCGAAAACCAATGTGTCTTCGGACGACGCCGGACGACGCCAGACGACGACGACGACGACGACGACGACGCCAACGTCATACCAATATACGACCAAAAAATTTTCAATTTTTGCGGTCGTATAAAAAATTAGCAGTACATTTGTAGTCCAGATGTACGAACTTTCATTTTCTATTGTCCCCCTAAAAAGCCAGTAGTCTTCCTCTCAATATCAATTACCATATTTCTCAGTTTAGTTCTAACATCCAGAGGTTCTAGAGTTTTCATCAAGAGTCCCTTTACTGTACAAATTTCTGTCTATTTTGAGTATCTGTGACCTTGATCTTAGAGGTTTCAACCCCAAATAAAATTCTTAAGTCATTATAAAAAAATCTTTACTGCTCTAATTTTTGTCTATTTTCAGTACCTGTGACCTTGAACTTGGACCAAATTACTTAAAGCAGAATTCTGAGCCTCATTAAATGTGAACATATTATCCAACTTTGGTTCCATCCCCAAATAAAGTTCCTGAATTGTCATTCAGAAACCAATTTCATGCATTATTTGAGTTCTATTTCAGTGTCTGTGACCTTGAACTTGGGACTAGTTGATCTCAAACACAATCTTTCTTGCATCATATTTTAGTATAAATCAGTCTGGTTCAGATCCTAAATAGTGTTTCAGATTTATCACCTAGAAACTTAGAACCCTGGTAGAAATAGTCTATTATAGAGCTATTTGGAACCCTGATAGAAACACTCAATTGTAGAGTTGTTTGAAACCCTTAAGTAGAAACAGTTCATTGTAGAACTTCTTGGCACGGTAGTATAAATTGTTGAGTGTATAGCTAAGAACTACTGGGAACCTTGGAAGAAACAGTTAATTTTAGAGCTACTTGGAATCTTGGAAGAAACAGTCAATAGTAAATCTACATGTACTTAGAACATTGATTTAATCAGTTTGTAGAGCTGTTTTGAACCTTCAAGTAAATAGAAATATTCTGTAGATCTCCATATGTTGAGAATTTTGGTTACAAATCTAAATCTGTAAATATCTTGAAGTTGAGGAACATTGGTAGGAGTAATAAATTTGTAAAACTGCTTAGAACCATGATTTATTAATAATACCAGACAATAGTATATCCACAACTTGTAAGAAACAATAACTGATTAAACTGCTGAGATCCTTTGTCTTGACAAAGACTGAAGTTAAATTCCAGTTTATTAAGCAGCAAAGGTTATAAAATATCAATTAACGGTACACTAAGTGATATTCACCATAACCATGATGTTTGCACAGAAGAAAGAATTGTCACATACAACAATGAATACTAAAAGTTGCTTCCATTTAACAAACCACTGACAAAAAGAAAAATCTGAAGAGGAGGATTACAGCATCAATATTATTGAAAGAGTTAAATTTTATCTAATTCTATCTATAAGTTGTCTGTAAAGAGTTTTGACAATGTTCTTGACTATTATTCCTAAACTCATTGTAGCTCTATTATTCATCAACAGATTCTATCTGAGCAATAAAAATACTGTTACATGTACTGTCAATTCAGACTTCGTTGTATGCTTTATTATTGAATTCTAATATGACCTGCTTCTTTCGCTTTGTAAACAACACATGATAAAATTCTCGATATATCTATACTTAGGGCAGACTCAGAGATATACATAATAATGGATGTTACAATATACCTCCCTCGTAAATCCACATGTATTGGAACCTATTTGCAAACGCTATGCCGATTTTATTGTTTTAAAAATTGCAATTTAAAAAAGATTACAGAACTTTTATTCTTATTTGGATGCATAACAAAAAGAATTAATGCACAAGAGCTCGGAGAAATCTACAAAATCAAAATAAAATAAAGTTCTGTGAAAGTCCATTAATGCTTTTGGCGCATTTAAGTCATTTCAAAACATGAAGTCATACAAATGAAAACGCTAAAGCTGAAGGTTTTTTTCCGTTACGTGAACCATCGAAATTCGTATAATATTACATTAAAATGGATTTTTGAGGTAGGTGTTTTTTTTTCTATTTTATTGCATTATTCGCATATTTAGGATTTGACAGTAGCTTACGAGAAAAACATGTAAATTAAAAATGGCAAATGTTGGGTTTGAGAATTAAAAGAATTAAGCACATTTTTTCTAGCGGTTGTTTACGAAATAATTCATGCAAGCTACAGATTTATTAGAATGTTTTAGCTTTACCTAAAAGGGAGTAAAAAAGAACAGCCACACACACGGCATACCCACCCTCGCTTCAGTTTTTTAATGACCGTATTTGTCCTATTAGAATTGAAATAATTCATGGAAGCCATAGATTTGTTGTAAATTTACACATGGCCTGGGTCGTGTGTAATTTTCCAACAAATCTATGGCTTCATGAATTATTTCTTAATTGTTCATCAACAAAATGTGAGATTATGAAATGTGATATCAGGCTGAATAGAAACAATGCAATCATAATACAAAATACATTTCTTAATTTAATACTGTGATGGCTTAATGCATCCGGTTAATGTAATTGGATTTCCTGCATTTCTCATGCTTTACCATGAAACAAAGTTAAATTGCTGAAATATCATTCCTGAATTATTACAATGTATCATTTTGGATTAACCATAAGAACATCGTATACATTAGATACATCCAATAAAGCTAACCCTCATACTTATAATGAATAACTATTATACTTGCTACAATTTTTTTAGCTAAAAAATCTTGTATTACAAAATTAATGAAATCAGTAAATTTTACAGCTAGATAAAAAGAACTTTTTAAGATGAAAAATCCTTGTCTCTCTTATTTTAAAACCAACACTTATATTGTGCTATATTCCGGAGAATCCATAATCCACTATAAAGGTTGGTCACTTGATATAGACTCAGATAAGAAATGCTTGAGACAATAAACACCATATGCTTCTTACTTAACTCAATATTATCCACTTACACTTTATTTACTTATGCTGACCTTCACACAGTATAAGTTTATTATGAGGAGGATACTAATCATCATGTTTTCTGAGGCTGATTACAGGGGGGGAGGGAGACATCCTGGGGAGCTACACACATGGTAAATGCATAGAATTTGAATATGTCCAATTATTAACGTTGCCTAGTTTGGGCCAGATAAAAGTGGTAATGACATGATAAAGCATGGACATCATATTGGTTATCATCTTCGCTAGCCAAGGGTTACGATCCACTTCCCTCCTCTCCACCCTTGGCGGATTGAGATAGAATTTCGGAGACACAAGGTAATGATTTTCATTGGTTGCAGTCGAAACTCGCTGCATCCATTCAAAAAGCGCCTATAACATGATCACGTGTAAATGTAGAAAGTGTATGCAAACAATTGCCACGTGCTTATTGTGCAACAAGTCTTTACATCCCTAAAAATACGACTATATTTAGTGACAATTTCAATGTTTTTAATCAACTAATAGAAGTTCCTGTGTATGTTTTCTTGCAAAAATGCATGAATGCCAACGTATATTTTCGTTTCCTGCTTTACCAAGTTTGTAGAATCTAGATGCTACCGTGTTTTTACCTCCAAATTGAAGAGTTCAAGTGCTACCATTGGTCAAGAATAATGTATTCGGAATGGGCTTGACTTTAATCTACCGATAGATGGCGCAACATTGTTATCACAAATGTTGGCTTAATCTTCCAAGGGTGGAGAGGAGGGAAGTGGATCGTAACCCTTGGCTAGGGAAGATGATTGGTTATTGATTGCCATGATCTGTACAGGAAAAATATAATGTAGTTGAAGAAAACTCCAATGGTCTATTCAGAAAGATCATAATGGTACTGAACTGCAGTGGTCTACACTGATAGCTCATAGTAGTACTGAGCTGCAGTGATCTGTACAGATATCTCATAGTAGTACTGAACTGCAGTAATCTTGTTGAACACTTTCACCTATGTCAGTTTTGCTCTTACTGATTTAGTTTTTCCGTATTTTACTTATAAATGGACTTAGTTTTTCTGCCAGTTAACATTACATTCACTCTGTGGTTAAAGTTTTTAAAATTTTAATAACTTTCTTAAAATATCCTGGATTTCTACCAAACTTGGACAGAAGCTTGTTTATGATCATAAGATAGTATCCAGAAGTAAATTTTGTTAAAAAACTTTTTTTTTCACTTTGAAATTTTGAAAGTGACGCTACCCAAATTTGTACTTGATCTGAGTTTTAAGGTAATAAGTATTGTGTATAGGTTTCATAATGTTTGGTTGGGGCAAACTTAAGTTACAGAAAGGAAACTAAAAATTTTTGCAATTTATCGATTTATAAAGGGGCATAACTCGATAATGATTAAAGTGATGCTATCAAAATTCAACTTGATCTGTGTTTTGTGGTAAAAAGCATTGTGTATAAGTTTCATAACATTTGGTTGAGGCAACTTAAGTTAGAGAACGGAAACTAAAAAAGAGTGAATGTAATGTTAACTGGCAGAAAAATTAAGTCCATTTATAAGTAAAATAAGGATAAACAGGATTTTTTTTTTACAAAATTTACTTCTGGATACTATCTTATGATTATAAACAAGCTTCTGTCCAAGTTTGGTAGAAATCCAGGATAGTTTAAGAAAGTAATTAAAATTTCATAAACTTTAACCACAGTGAATATTTGTGGACGCTGCCGACAACGACGACGGAATGTAGGATTGCTATGTCTGGCCATGTTTGTTAATGGATCAATAGTTCGGATATATTTATAAACCAGTTACCCTAAGGATCATTCAGTTAAAGTTTAAAAGTATTGGGCCCAGTAGTTTCAGAGAAGATTATTAAATGTTAGCAAACATGATGAACAAATTGTGTAAAATTGTCCTTAAAGGGCAATAACTCCTTAAAAGGTCAATTGACAATTTTAGTCATCAAACTTTTTTTTTTTGTAGATCTTACTTTGCTGAACATTTTTGCTGTTTACAGTTTATCTTTATCTTCAATAATATTCAAGATAATAACCAAAAACTGCAAAATTTCCTTAAAATTACCAATTTAGTGGCAGCAACCCAACAATGGGTTGTTCGATTCGTCTGAAAATTTCAGGGCTGATAGTTCTTGACCTATTGAACATTTTTACCCCGTGTCAGATTTGCTCTAAATGCTTTAGTTTTTGTTGAGATATAAGCCAAAAACTGCATTTGACCCCTATGTTCTAATTTTAGCCATGGCAGCCAGGTTAGTTGATGGATCAAAACTTCGGATACAATTTATAAACTAGATACACTAAGGAACATTCAGTTAAAGTTTGAAGGTATTTGGCCCAGTAATTTCAGAGGAGAAGATTCTTGAAAAAGTTTACGACGACAGACGACGGACGACAACAATGCCAAGTGATGGCATAAGCTCACATGGAGCACTTTGGGCCACAGTGAGCTAACAACAATGATTTTCAGTTAAACTTCAATGTTAAAATGAATTATTGATCATTTAAAGATTCCTAGAGATACAGAACAGCTGTTGTTCAGTTTATTCTGCATACCAGTTTCAATTTGTTATTTTTAAAATTCAGAACATTATTAAACATTGTTGTCTTTATCAGTTATTGCCAGTTAAAACACCCTCAATGTGAAAAAGGAATATGGGAATTATCAAATACAAGACACTTTTTAAGTTGCTTTTTTATCTTGATCATTGATAAAAGTTCTTCAACACTGAAATGAACCAAAGTCGTTTTATAATATTAAACAATTTGTGTAATCAATACCCCTAACCTAAAGGTTGTATTTCAGATAAAAATCACAATAAAAACGTTGATATTCACTGAACTATATGGTCCTTGAAACATAAGGAATTCAAAAATAGAATATATATAGGCCATAGTCAGTACAGAAAGTATGCTGTTTGCTTACCTCCGGTTAACAACCTTTATTAAAGAATTTATTCATTGTGTTGTCTCTGGTAGATAAAAATATAAAACAAGAACTCAATCTTGCTATTCTAAATAAGACACTAAGAGAAATATTGTTCGTTTTTATTGTCTTATCAAACGCCAGTAGGAGGCATACAAAGCTGACATGTCATAATAAGTTACTACCTGTATATACACAATACAGTATATATTATGTCTGCCAACCTATCCCATTATTGATTGATTGTTCATTGGTTGCCTTAAATGTCCAGCAGCAAACTTAACATGCATATTCAGGACAATAACATGCTTATGAGAAATGAAAATTGTGACTCTGAGTCAAGCAATCTACATATTCTTATATATATATACATGTGGCTACCATAACATTTTGCTGGTTTTTCTACACGGTTTAATGATCAGTGTAATCACTTCATTGATTCATTGATATATAGCAAGAGGAGGGATAGCTTTACAGAAAAAGGAGGAATAACTATCCAGAAAACAAGTTTAACAATAAAACATGATAATCATTTGCATAAATGAAGCTGTCCAATGTTAGAATCATGGTTATCATCTTATTTCTTTTATTTCCATTGAAGAATGGTATGGACACTTGACATATTGGTATGGACACTTGACATATAGGTATGGAAAATTGACATTGGTATGGACACTTGACATATTGATATGGACACTTGCATATTGGTATGGACACTTGACATATTGGTATGGACACTTGACATATTGGTATGGAAAATTGACATATTGGTATGGACACTTGACATATTGGTATGGAAAATCAGCATTGGTATGGACACTTGACATATTGGTATGGACAATTGACATATTGGTATGGACACTTGACATATTGGTATGGACACTTGACATATTGGTATGGAAAATCGGCATTGGTATGGACACTTGACATATTGGTATGGAAAATTGACATTGGTATGGACACTTGATATATTGGTATGGATAACTGACATATTGGTATGGACACTTGCCTATTACTAAATACTATAAGTTGATATCTATTTGTCCCATTGATATTATAATCCAGATCTCCTTTAATAGCAAATGTTAGTTTCTTAGTACAGAAAGAATTAGGTATGAAAAAGTATGAATTACTGAATAAAGTGCCTTTTGACAAGGTTTCCCTTGTGTTATGGACATGATCTCTAAGTGACACATTCCTGTAGAGTTTATTCCAGTTGAGTCAACATAATTACCATAACAATATCACAGTATTGAACATATTAAACAGTGTAATATTAATCATACATATCCCTTTCCTAATGACTATCCAATAAACAGATGTTTTCTTAATTCATGTCTATGTACTTATGTACTGAATGTCAGCAAAACTAAATCAATGGAAAATGAAAAGTAGAAAACAACCATATTTCAGGATTTACAATATTAGAGCTCATTAAAGCAGTGGAAGATCACCCACTAAACATTGAAAATCATGTGCTATTTCATGGCAATGGAAACCCTTTAGAAATTATGTTATGTCAATCCTTACATATATGTCTTCTATATAAAATAACATTGGAAATCAGTGGCAACTGATGAGGATAAATTGTATAGTAATAACAGAGACAATAGACACCATGGATCTTGTTACTGAAATCCAATTTATCTACTACAATGTTTTCAATAATAAATGTGGATTGTGTCCACATGTGGACACAGATGATTCCCCCGCTTGCATATCATATAGTTATAAAGGGACATAACTGAAGAACGGTAAAAGTTACGCTACAGTACCCAAATTTGAACTTGATCTGAGTTTTGTGGTAATAAGCATTGTGTGCAAGTCTCATAACATTTGGTTGAGGCTAACTTAAGTAGAGAACAGAAACTAAAAATTCAGCAACTTTTCTATTTGTAAACACACATAACTCTAGAATGGTTGTGTATAAGTTTTATAACATTTCGTTGAGACAAACTAAAGTTAGAGAACGGAAACAAAAAATTCAGCAATTTTTATGTTTATAAAGGGACATAACTCAAGAATGGTAAAAGTGACGCCATCGAATTTCGTTTTAAATCTGTTTTATGTAGTAATAAGCATTGTGTATAAGTTTCATAACATTTGGTTGAGGCAAACTAAAGTTAGAGAACGGTAACAATATTTGTACTTGATCTTAGTTTTGTGGTAATGAGTATTATCTATAGGTTTCATAATGTTTGGTTGGAGCAAACTTAAGTTACAGAATGGAAACTAAAAATTTTGCAATTTTTCGATTTATAAAGGAGCATAACTCAATAATGGTGAAAGTGACACTACCCAAATTCAACTTGATCTGTGTTTTATCAGTGGAAGGCAAAATTAAATATTACATTGTATAAAGCATTAATTGTAGTTGATTTAACTATAATCATGGACAAAGGAAGATAACTCCAATTTTAAAAATTACTTGATAATGACATGGATATTTTTGGGAAAAAAATGAAAAATTTAGCAATTTTTAATTTAGCAATTTTTCCTTTTGTAAAAGGGCATAACTCTAGAACAGTAAAAGTGACGCCCCCAAAATTCAACACTGATCTGTGTATTGTGGTTATAAGCATTGTGTATAAGTTTCATAACATTTAGATGAGGCAAACTTAAGTTAGAGAACAGAAATGAAAATTTTTGCAATTTTTCCATTTATAAAGGGGCATAACTCAAGAACAGTTAAAGTGATGCCACCAAAATTCAAACTTGATCTTTGTTTTGTGGTAATAAACATTGTGTATAAGTTTGATAACATTTGGTTGAGGTAAACTTAAGTTAGAGAACGGAAACCAATTTTGGGACATACCGACAAACGGACAAGGGTAAAACTTAATGCCCCCTCCGCTATGGCGGGGGCATAAAAAAGGAATAAAATCATTGAATGAAATCATGTTCCAGATTTGTATATAATCAAACATCTGATCTAATGGTCGACAAACACTGAACATGCTTATATTCTATATTATATTTGTACTATCTATATTGTAAATGTTTAATGTACTTATCATTGTACTGATTTTGCCCATAATGGGTCCTCTATTAAACATAAAATTTATCTATCTATCTATCTATCCATGTATCTGTGATAATGAAAGCAGACAGGAAATCATATGTTTATAAAACTGAAAACTGTCCTTTGTCTGCTTGCAATAAATGATCATTGTATAACTCTCAAGTCACCGATCAACTCTTCATTTTTTTGAACATTTTTTTAACACATCCTTAAATATAACTTTTGTTAAATGATCCAAAGGAAGGTTATTTTGCTGTATAATTTTTACATTTTTGTTCTTTTAAAAGTACATGTTGGTTGAAGTGTAAAATTGTATTCGGCACTTGAACATCAAGGAACAAATGGAATATGATTACATCCAGTTTAGTCATCCATTATCAAATGTGATTATAGTGTTTACCCCTAACATCAGGATTACATGTGACATATGTGTGTCCCTTGTTGGCTCTCAATATATGTTAAGCAATCATGGCTGTAAGTTTTCTTTTTTGAATTGTATTACATTTATCATTTCATGGCCTTTAATAGCTTACTTATAATGTGGTATGGGTTTTGCTCATTGATGAAGGCTTAACAGTGACCTATAGTTGTTAACTTCTGGTCATTTGGTCTCTGGTGGAGAGCTGTCTCAGTGGCAATCATACCACATCTTCATATTTTTATAAAGTCTAATTGTATCTGTATTATTTTCATGAATTTGAGTGTGGTGTATTCTGAGATACATGAGAAAGGAGATTCAAGTGATAAATTGCTTGGCTTAACACCTTTAAGTAATAATATGTTGTATTTTGGAACTTCTATAAACAAACAGTTACTGTTCAACATAGCTGAAAGCATTCTCTATTCTAAATTATACAGACCATGTCTTTTTGTTTCTCAAAATCCTTGGACTTTTCTATAATAAAACACTTACCTACAATAAAAAAATATTTATGTTTATTTAAATCTGAATAAGCATCAAATTCTAGCTATCAATGGTTATAATCATATGCAGAGCACAGATAAACAATTGGCACTATAAAATAACATTTGAATCCCTGTAACATTGACCCCTTAGATCACAATACAATCTTTTGGTCACAGTGACTTAAATGTTGATGTTCAGTATTTAACCCTACAAAATGACTGTTGAGAGATCTGATGACATGTAAATTTTGTATGACCTTAATGAAAAATAAACCCCCGACATACATGTTGTTTGCCATCTGATGACATACATGTTGTTTGCCATCTGATGACATACATGTTGTTTGCCATCTGATGACATACATTTAATATATAAGGTAAACTTTATCAATTGAAACAACAAACACTTTTATCCATTAAAGGTTTTTTTCAGGGATAAATTTATTTGGGGAAGGCCATTTTTACTCAACCATGATCAAAGTTTTATGTAAATTTGTATTTTCATTCTTGTTTCAGATTTTGATGAAAACTTTATATAACTGTAAGGCATTCCAACAAGCACAATGAGAGATGAAAATCTAATGGGAGAAAAATATTTTCACCTAAAAGGGTCGAATGAAAATGAAACATACAACTACCTTATACTGTTCATTATCATGGAATGGAAACCTGATTACTATACATTCTACTTCTAAACAAAACATTCTTTTTTTTTTTTAAACAAATAACAAAATACGTATTCTCCCCATACTGTTGATTATCATGGAAACCTGCCTACCATGCATTCTAAAAAAATCTTCTTTAAACAAGATTCAGTAGACAATAGTTAATTTATTTCCACTATTTCATACAAACAGTTCAATAGCTATGGCATTAGATTTAGTGTTATTGAAATTAGAGAAGACTTGCTAATTTTTATAAATGAGTTTGCTGATGGGATAGTTATAATGTGATTGTATTCTGGCATTAAATCTTTAAGACCAGTTTTCCTAAACTGCATTAAAACGCTTTTACAAAAAAAATAGAATATTCCTAGAAATTTAGCATTCAAAAGTTCTAAACACAATACTGAGATAATTCAATAACATAAATCATCTATGGAAATTAATAAAATAAATTAATAATATAAGGTTATAAGGTTGGATAGAGTTCAGTTATATAAATGATCTCAATAACTACAAAATTACATATTTATCCAATAATAGAAACAGAATACTCAATGGATATGCTAACAGGTTGTATTTGGTACTCTGAGATCTAGACTACCAAGGCGTAATATGAAATCTTTAGACAAATCCCAAGGTCCACTAGAAATGTCTTGTCATGGCCACAAGAATATATACCAGCATATGGTTTAGGGTGGATATCAAAATGTCACTAAAAACCTTAAAGTCAAAGGCCAGAGGCTTAATACAGATCTAATGATGTTTGACATTCTAACCATTTATCCAAGTCTTTATAACAAATTACTGTCTTCGACTACTGAGAGATGCTAACAGTGTCTTTGAAATGAAAAGCAGGATTATTGCTCACCAATAAATCTGCTATAACTCCTGGTTTATATGGGAGTTTGGCAGAACTAATAGTAAATTGTCCTATAGATTTTTAACAGACTGATTTTCTGTTTAACACAGTCCTTTCAATTCTCTCCCACATTTAAATGTTTAGTCTGCTAAATGGGAAAATTACACTGGAAAATGATGTTTATGTTTCTTCAATATAGATTCCTCAGATCCCATTCCAGTCCTATCTGATTAAGAGATATATGATAACAGTAAATAAACTTGAGAAATACCTAGTAATGGAGATATTTGTCCTTTGATTTGACACAATTTTGTAACATCTAACTGATTTAACCAAGGACATGTATAATACATGGAACGAATGTGTACAGGTTGAAGACACAATTCCAGGTATTGTATCTCATGTGAGGGAAAAACAATTCCAGGGATAACATCTTATATATAAGGAGAAAACATATCTCCAACAAAGAATTAGCTTTGACAACAAAGTTATTTATCAACCATATTGAGGAACCCTCTACCTGTACATGTTCTTCAGAAAACTGTTTTTTGTCAACTTGTATGTCCCTTTTTAGCTCAGAGCATATTGTAATACATATCTAACATGTTTTCTGTAAGTTAACTTGATCATTCTATGGGTGCAAAGTAAAGTGGATTTGTTGACCTTCAGAACTGACCTTTTTAGACATCAATGTACAGTACAGAAACTTAATCTTTAAGTGTGAAAACTAAAGGTATACCAGTAGGTTTATATTATAATCTTTTACAACACCCTAAGGCAATTGTACTAATAGATCTTACAACAAAGTAATGAGAGGTGATTTGTCTTACCTTAAGAAATATTTTCCCTGTCAGGTAAAATGTCCACCTAGCTTATCACCTTTTGATAAAGAAATATATAGTGTAATATTATCTGATAGCTGATTAACAAAAAAATGATGAACAATAAGTGGGAACTCAGTGATTTTCATGGCCAATCTAAAAACCACAACCTCCTCAAATAACTATTACAATGTACTAAGTCTCTCTAGCAATGAAGAGAGGGATTCCACAGATCCTCAAATGGCTATCATCACTTTATGCAATGTTCACGATCCCTGTAGCAATGAAGAGGGGGACTCCACAGATCCTCAAATGGCTATCATCACTTTATGCAATGTATTTGATCCCTGTAGCAATGAAGAGGGGGGTTCCACAGATCCTCAAATGGCTATCACTTTAAGCAATGTACTCGATCCCTGTAGCAATGAAGAGGGGAATTCCACAAAACCTCAAATAACTATTACTTTGTGCAAGGAACTCGATCCCTGTAGCAATAAAGAGGAGGATTCCACAGATCCCAAATGAACATGATATCTGATAACACATTAGATAAAAAGGCAAATAAGCTGAAAACTATTTTCAGTTACTTTATTGCAAATATCTGTAATACAGAAAACAATAAAAGGAGGATCCATGCCCCCACATGAGGAGGGGTTCAGGTTCATCAGAAGAAGAAGTCAACATGGTAAAATCGAAAAGAAAATAAATGGGGAATGTGTCCATGGGACACAGATGATGCCCTAGCTTGCATATAACATCATAAAGGGACATAACTCAAGAATGATAAAATTGACGCTACCCAAATTCATACATGATCTGAGTTTTGTGGTAATAAGCATTGTGTACAAGTTTCATAACATTTGGTTGAGGCAAACTAAAGTTAGAGACAGAAACCAAAAATTCAGCAATTGTTCCATTTGAAAAGGGGGATAACTCTAGAATGATAAAAGTGACGCCACCAAAATTCAAACTTGATCTGTGTTGTGTGGTAATAAGCATTGTGTATAAGTTTCATAACATTTGAATGAGGCAAACTTAAGTTAGAGAACAGAAACGAAAAATTCAGCAATTTTTTCATTTGTAAAGGGGCATTACTCTTGAAAGGTAAAAGTGACACCACCCAAATTCAAACTTGATCTGTGTTTTGTGCTAATAATCATTGTGTAAGTTTCATAACATTTGGTTGAGGCAAACTTAAGTTAGAGAACGGAAACCAATTTCGGGACGGACGGACAAGGGTAAAACTTAATGCCCCCTCCGCTACGGCTGGGGCATAAAAATCATTTCCAAAAATAGGTAGGATAAGGATAAGTGGACTATTGTTTGAATTGAAACATTATGTTAGTCATACTGTTTTGTTTGATGGCTTTGCAATCAAAGGTCCTTCAAAGAATACAACATCATCTGTATGCTCCTGAATTTGTTCAGGGAGCATAATAAAATGGTATCAACTGGACATTGAAAATAAACTTTGACATGGTCCTTTACAATAATGACTGATGATAAATCAACACTTACTGCTACTATAACATCAATATATTATCAAACTTGACTACTGGTATCAAATCTAGGTGAATAGAAAACAATGAATCTTATCATTAACAAATCATGTAAACAAGTCTGTCCTTGGTAATAATATAAACATGTTGATGTTTACTCCACAAGTGGTCATTTGTGTTTTTCTGTCACAAGTCTGTAACTTGTCAAAAAAACCTATCATATCAACTATGTTACAAACACAGAGAGAACAAAAATATAAAGGTTCCATAGCCTGAATCATTTATCACCATATTGATTTTTTGAAAAATCAGAAAAAATAAATATTTATTCATTAACTCTTGCCATATTGCCAATGTTTAGATCTTTTATGGCTGATTTTTACTATTTAAGTTTCTAACAATTCTCAACATAACTGGCAAAAATGTTAAAATTGGTATAAAAAAAATATCATCTAAGGGTGATAACTCCTTTGTGGTGTTAATTGATGGTTTCATTGATATTGCCATGTTTTATAATAAATAGATCTTGCATTGATAATCATTTAGCAGTTTTCAGTTTTTGTTAATCATTTCTATTTAAACATGTTAAATATAGTCTTAAGTTAATATGTTGAACACTTAATTTGGTAAAATAAATTGTTGACACAGAGATATGTCTCGCGTTTTGTAATTTTGATGGTATAAAGCAAATGTAGAAATTAAAATGGCAATATTTAAACATGTAAACTTTGCAAATCATACACAGTCAATGAACCATGACTGAACCAGGGCCAAAACAATCTCCATGGAAATAAGATGTGCCAATGCCAAAACAACTACATATCAAATATCATTGACCTACCACTAGTGGTTCCCCATAAACTTGACCTAATCACATGCTTATATATTGTTGACCCTTAAGCCTAAGCGCCAGAAATGCAAAACAAAAATTATGATTGAATGATTGATTGTTGTTATACAGTAATGCTACTTTCATCACACTTGGCTGTAACTTGTCATGATAAAACTATATACCAATTATCAAATTAATATCTTCAAGCATGAAGAAAAAAAGAGAGGAAAACTGATTATTTGAGTGAATTTTTTAAGTTCCAGAACAATAACTCTGCACAAAATCATCAGACTGGAACAAAATTTCGAACTTGACCTGTAACTTGTCATGATAAAACTATATACCAATTATCAAATCAATATCTTCAAGCATGACGAAAAAAAGTGTGGAAAACTGATTTGCCGGACTGACGGATGGATGGACAGACAGACAGACGGACGGAGTACAAACCTAAAGGCCCCTTCGACTTTGTTGGTAGGGGACTAAAAAGGAGAATGTGTCCATGGGATACAGTTCCCCACTTGTAAATATATGGCAAATTCAGCATTTTTTCCATTTATAAAGGGACATAACAGAAACCAATTTACGGACGTACATTTCGAAGGACAATGGTAAAACTTTATGTCTCCCTTCCCCTAGGAGGAGAAAAAAGAGGGAGGGGCATACAAAAATACTGTATGTTAACTATTAATAGTTTATATTATGAATCATCTTTTATTTGTAAACTGTATGCTCCATGAGGACCATAAATCAATACAACTATATGTATTTGCCTATTAATACTCAACTCACACAATTTTCTGTTTGAATTTCAGACATTTCTACCTCAAAACCTTTGTCATATTTCAATATTCCTCTGTAAAAGTCATCAAATCTATAACATATTCACCACCAATCTTAAAGAATGTAGACATTATTTTAAGTTATGGTAAAATAATTGTAGTCTGTGATGAGACCTGTTACAGACTCAGTCATTGTCATACCATATCATGCATTGGAAAACCTACTGTTGTACATGTATCCATAAAAATTATGTCCTGGGGAACTTAATGCATATCAGGTGCACTGTGACCTGCTGTGAGATTGGGTTTATGTGTCAGTCATCTAAAACACTATGAACTTGTTCAGTGAAAATTCTAGAGTTATTCTAATGATAGAAAACAGATGATTACAAATGATTGTGAATCAAACAGTATAATCAATCTGCTGTTTAGATGTCTTCCTTGTTGTGATTTATACCCCACCTTATAAAACATTCTCTTAATGAAAATGAGATACTATTTCTTTATGCATTGGTTGAATGTAGTATTGATTCTTTCAAACAGAGGAAAGTTATGGGACACCAACAGATTATGGTCATGCTCAGAACATTTGGTATCCTAAGTGCATATGTACTGAATGATGATTGTGACATGATAAATACCAGGGAAATATGCATTAGTTTCAGCTGATGTATCACAAATCATTTATTTTTGGCACCAATAGGAGGAGTAACAATCATAAATAGTATTACTAGAGACACAACATCCAAAACACTTAAAAAATTATCAAATGTCTTTGAAGAAAGAACACTGATAGTCATCATACAGTACATCCACTCTACATTAACATATTATCATTCAGGTCAAGATCTTGCCCCCCATAAAAGATGAATAGTCCATGTATTACTTTAAATTGACTAAATGATAGGCCAATGTCGGGCAATAACATGTTTACATATGATTATAAGAGTGTCCATTGCATTTTACTAATTTGATTATGGTCCCACAGTCCCATTATAAATCCAAAATTTGGTACATTTCAAGATATTGCAAATGTAAGTTTTGTCTACTGCTTTGACACTGCATATTCCACAAGAAATAGGCTGTCAAAGCTTTATAACACTAGGAAGCTATAGGTCTTTAGAGTTCATTGGAAATATCAGATAATGTTTGGATCTTATCCAACACTTGAATAATTTTATCTGAAACATCTGCCTTAAACCTGTTGAGTAAAATTAAAACTATTAGAGGGAAGTCTGCAGATAAGCAGATAAAAACAGAATATGAGCTGAAGAATTACTTTCATACTGTTTTAAACTTTTTACACCAGTCTCTTGGAACAGCTGGATACAGTCTATAAAAAGTTTCCAATATCAGTCTCTTTAATAGAATAGAGAATGGAAAAGGGCAATGTGTCAAAGAGATAACAACCTGACCAAAGAGGAGAAAACAGCCAAGGCCACTAATGGGTCTTCAACGCAGCAAGAAAACCCTGCATCCAAAGGCGGGCTTCAGCTGACATCTTAACAATAATGTATACTTGTTCAGTGAAATGGATGCCACACTAAACTCTGAAACATACAAATGAACCAAAATTAAAAAACACACAAGACAAACAAAGGCTAGAGGTTCCCGACTTGGAACAGGTGCAATAATGCGGCAGTGTTAAACATGTTTTAGGAGATCTCAACCCTCATCTAGCCAATGTGGAATAAAACAAACACTCAGCAAAAGACACAGTAGAACTCAGTCCGAAAGAAGTCCGGGTCCGATGTTAGAGTAGGTAACAGAAAAAACAAAGAAAAATGACAATAATCAACATAAATTAACAAATGACTACATAAGCAGCTACTGACATGCAAGCTCCAGTCTTCAATTAAACTAATTGAAAGATTATGTCATCATCATATGAAAATCAACCACAATCCCTCCTGTTAGGGGTTTAGTATCATGTCATCATAAATTATACCAGAAAAACATAATGACAACTGGTTTTAGAATAAATGTGTTTATTTCCTCTAATGCAAAGACAATGAAGAAGATGTTTTATTTCCATTAAAATTTCCATTAAATGGGCTCACAAAGAGCATAGTACAATATAAGACATTAATAAGACAATAACAAAAAGAAACAACAATAGTCTAGTATACATACAAAGAAAAGAAAAATTCGTAAGGGTTCCGCGGGACCCAGTGTCTCGCCTACTTTTTGCTGTTAATCACAGGCTCAACAAAAATGAGGAAAAAAATTAATAAAAATATTCTTCTCTATACTATCTTTTGATTGTAAGTAGCTTCTGTCCAAGTTTGGTAAAAATCCAGGAAAGTTTATGAATCTAATAAATGTTTTAAAAACTTAAACTGCAGACTGTATGTAATGTTAACTGGAAGAAAAACTAAGTCCATTTATAAGTAAAATACGGAAAAAATGGAACAAAATTTCCTTCTAGATACTAGCTTTTAATCATAAACAAGCTTCTGTCCAAGTTTGGTACAAATCCAGGACAGTTTAAGAAAGTTATTAAAATTTCAAAAACTTTAACCACAGAGTGAATGTAATGTTTCCTGACAGAAAAACTAAGTCCATTTATAAGTAAAATACGGAAAAATGGATTTTTTTTTTAACAAAATTTACTTTTGAATATTATCTCATGATCATAAACAAGCTTCTGTCCAAGTTTGGTACAAATCCAGGATAGTTAAAGAAAGTTATTAAAATTTCAAAAACTTTAACCACAGAGTGAATGTAATGTTTCCTGGCAGAAAAACTAAGTCCATTTATAACTAAAATACTGAAAAAATGGAATTTTTTTTTTACAAAATTTACTTTTGAATATTATCTTATGATCATAAACAAGCTTCTGTCCAAGTTTGGTAGAAATCCAGGATAGTTTAAAAAAGTTATTAAAATTTCAAAAACTTTAACCACAGAGTGAATATTTGTGGACGCCGCCGCCGACGCTGACAGAATGTAGGATCGCTATGTCTCGCTTTTTCGACAAAAGTCGAAGGCTCGACAAAAAGCAGTTTGAACATCATAAACTACACACATATATAAATATATATAAATATACGTTCAACAGTGTTTCCCTCCTCCTCAGGTACACCCCAACATGAAAAAGTTCCTAAAATAAATTGGCAATGTATTGGATATTTAACTTAACTGCAAAAGCCACCAAGGGACGGTGCTGCATGGCAAGGTGGTCGATAGACTCACATGGTATTACTATGAGTGAATCAATATTACTTCCAAAAACTTCCATCTTTAATTACTTAACTATATCACCTGTGAATAAGTCTGTTTAATTTAAGTTTGGTTAGCTTTTGAGGTGAATGACATCATCTTTGTGCTTTGTATAAAATATGTATAAGATGTCTGCTTGCTGATTTATATTTACGAATGATGTCCTTGTAGCGATGATGAAATTTAGTTAAAGTTTTGACAAGTTTGCGATATCAAAAAACCCTCAGTTTAATAATTTTTCAATAATACAGAGATTTCTTTTTTTTAAATCAAATAATTTGTTACATACACAACACCATATGATGCTGCCAAGGGAATGTCACCATCTAAAAACAGATATTATTAACAATAGGAAATTATTGGATTTGAAAACCATAACAACTAAACAATTATTTTTTAAATTTTCTGATTTGACTGCTATTAAAGAAAAGTAAATACATTTTACCTTGTGATATTTCTGGACAAACCTTTTCGCATGAACTTATGTATTTTACATTAAAAATTATTTCATCTGTATGTAGACTGTGAATATTTCATGTATACTAGCAGCAAAAGTTTGAAAAATAAATGTCAAAGTTTGTATAAATTCTAAAAATCTATCACAATGAGTAATAAAATTTAATTTATGTTTGAAATGTTTCCTTAATAATATTTTGATTACTTATTGTTTAAAATAAACTCTGCTAGGTCAACACTTGCTTTCTCATGTAGATAAACTGATGACAGAAAAGATTTTTTTTACTAATTCTTCTACATCTCTCTTGTAAGTCAATTACCATTGAATCTGTTGATGTATGGTCATTTTATTGCAGGATTGCTGACTGTTCAGCACTGAGGAAAGAAGATTAGTGATTTTTTAATTAAACAACAAACTTGGGTATCCGTGACACAGTTTAAATTTTTTACACAAGGCAGAGTTCATTCAGCTGTATACACTGATGTGATAAAATATTGAAAATTGTTTTGTAAATCTTTTTATCAAAGAACATATATAACAAACAAATCACAAGCATTCGATGAAAGTTAAAAACAAATGATATTTTCAAGAAATTTTCAATGTCCATTTAGGAAACACCTTGAGCAAAAATTAACCAACCAGAATAAAACTTGAATTTGATCTGTAGCCTCATATAATATGACTATATACCAAATGTCTAATCAGTTGATTCAACCATTACAGAAAAAATGGGTAACACAGAGATTTTAAAGTAATTTTCTATTTCCTAAAGGCCACAACTTTGGGAAAAATATCTCAACTGGAAAGAAACTCAAACTAGACATGCTAGATCTGTAACTTCTTATCATATTACTGTATACCAAACATTTGGACATTTCAGAAATAAGTCCCCTTTGGCCTCAGCTGTAGGGAACTTAAATAAACGTGTATCTAAAAGATAATTCATAGATTAACATCCCATAGAATTTGGGGTTTTATTTAAAAAGTCCTTCTTATTCATTTTGTTGTTGTTGGATAAATATTCACAAGGTTAAGGTATCATAAGAGCCAATATTTGGCCCCCAGAATTGCTAAAATAGTACTTTCAAAATTATGTCACTTCAATCGATAAATAAATAAGATGAAATAATTTGCAATATCCAAGATATTTGATTCACACCAACATCTTCATATCAGATATTTTGTAGCAAAATAACTTTTGGGGTATAAGCTGTGGTTTCAAGATCTAAAAATGATTCTATTTTTGGCAGTTTTTGCAGTTTTCATTATTCAGTGAATGATGTTTGAAGCCCTAAAGCAGAAATGTACAAAGTTAAAAAATATTTAAAATCTGGCTTCTGACAGACTTATGTCATGTGAGCATCTGAAGGATTTTATTTGTAAGATTTATAATAATTTATGAATTTTAATTCAACATGTTCAAGGGGCTAAATAAGACTTATATTTGAGGTTATTGTGAAAATGGGTAGAATTTATTTCTTGTTCATCTTGACCTGAATACTTTTAAATTTCTTCTGTGCACATAATTATATCCTACCTTTACAACCCTCATTAAAATAAGACCTGAAAAGTCCTCAGTTTTAGACAATATCACTTCACATCAATGTTGTAAAATGTTAATCAGTTTGAAATATTGCTTAGGTAATATTTTGGTTGCTAAATTAGCTAGGAGGTACTTATATTAAATAAACATGTTGCAAAATTGTAATGATTTTATGGTTCTGGTCCTGCCTGGAATTAAATGTATGTGACTTATATAGAATGGAGATAATAACATGTCTGAACGTTTTAATGTTTCATTTCAATGTATAAAAAAAAATGTTTTTCTGTTACAAATCATGATGTGTACATGTCATGCTGCCCACCAAGGGCCCTTGATTGGAATAATAAATATTCTTATTCTTGTTGCAAATGCTAATTAGTGTCAGACAGTTGAACATAATAAAAAGATAATTTTTACCACAAAAAACATGTTTGAAGTTCAAATAAATTTACAATAATCTATTTTTGTTAGCTCACTGAAGTTAGTTTTATACTGTTGCTTCTAACATGTCCAAATGAAATAAGGCTCAATTAAGTGATATTTAGAGAACTACATGTTATCACCTTTGAAGAAAAGTGCTCAAACATAAAAAAAAGTATAAGCTGATAGCTATCAGTAACATTATAGGGAAAACATTTGATCAAATACACAGATCTATACAAAGGAAACAGGAAGAATAACATGACAAACAAAGGATCTTCAGTCAAAAGTTCATGTTATTTATAAACTTACCACTTCCATATTAGACATACTGGAGGTCATATAAAATAATGATCTGTTCTAGTCAAGAGTCAAAAATATCCAAAAACACCACCAAAATTCAAACAAAGCTGATCATGTGTGTGCATCAAGGCTGATCACTGGAAGCACATGTTTACTTTCAATGGTTCACTGCTCACAGGGAATATCTCAAAGTTCTATCTGAACAATGTGAGAAATCATGTATACATATTTCTTTTGTCCCAATATAGATTAATATCCCCACTGGAGTTAATAATTACTTAAGGGTGAAATAATTTCCTGTTGTCAAAAACTTATTTACCAAAAGTTAAAAAACATTAGCCCACATTGTCCCATGAGATTAAGTGGCTATGACATTTTATTGTAGATGCTTATTACTGTGAAAATCAATATTTCACCATTCTACCAGTATTATTTACATAAATGATTAAAGACTGAATGTTTATTGCTCTATTATATCAATTCATGTAATAAGAAAACTAGCATTCATTTTCATGGTTGTTATGTATTCTTGGCATCCTGTATTATATAGATGTGGTATGCAATCATTGCAAAAGATACAACTGTTAATTAAATCTAGACCAGAGGACAAAGTTGTGAACAAATACTTGCCTTTAACAATGAGCAAAATCCATACTTCAAAGTAAGCTATAAAAGGTCGTCATTTGACAAAATTTAAAACAATCCAAAAGAGGAAAGTGATGGCCTTATTCATACTAAATATGGAAGAAAACATGCAGGAACCAAATGTACTTTTTTTATTGAGTTTTATCACAAGTTAGAAGTAGAACATACATAGTAGTATAAAGTCTGCATCTTTTTTAATTATATTAATTTGAAATTCAACATCTATACGTCTGTTCAGCATACTGTGATGACTGTCCAAATTTTTGATGTCTTTCATAAATAAAATCATTTTGCAGTAATGCAGAACAATTCTTTACCAGAAAGATCTAACAGGGTTTATATTTTATGGAATCCTCCTTTACAAATAACATAAATGATGGTATGATGTCCATTATTTTTCAGGCATGACTTGATGAGTACTTGCCAACTCATTCATGCATGTTTTACTAATCAAAAAGCATAAAGGATAGAATCTGTAACATATTTGTATACATGGTATAATCAGACAAAAGAATAAAACATTCTTTGCCCTTCTTCCATTATGCAGAAAAGTCCTGCTCATCTTTACAAATGAATTGTGACAACCATCAATTTATTGCCTGTAGAATACAATTAAATGCATAGATAAAGTTGCCAATTTTGAAAGATTTACACCATATGTTCAAGTAAATATGAACTGTATATAATGTCTGCAGACCTTTACAACTATTATCCCTTTTTCTTCCCTTTCACTGACTTCAAAGTTGATTTTTTCACTGGTAAACAATCCCATTGAAGTACAGATCATGTGTCCATGCTTGGCTTACAAGAATCTGACAACGCTCCGTTCTACTTTCTGTTCTGATAATTGTTAGATTAACCATGAAATTTTTTAAGTAGGTATCATTACAACATGACCTGATGATCCAAAAAACTCTTCAAAATAGAAATTAGAACATATCGTTGCCAAAGCCTGGTTTGTACTCTAATCTGATTAACTGGCAAAAAATATGCCAACACTGAACATACTTTTGAAAACAACAATAAATATATCAAAGTAATAAAATTTCCTATTTTTTAACACAACAATCACTTATCACTACACCAGAACTAACTTAAAAATTATCAGTCTTTTATTAACTGTTGTTTAGCAAATATGAATACAGATCAGGCAAATTTCTCCTGTTTGTACTTAAAAAAAAGTATGTTGTCAATGTTTATGGTATAAATCCACCTATTTAAAATGCCCGTCAGAAAAAAATTACAAGAAATGTGGAGTTATCTCCCATAAACTAAGACATCTATAATGTTTAAGTAAAACAGAGTTACCCCCCATCTATAATGCAATTTAATTTTTCAAGCAATAAAAGTACATTTTTTCTTTCAAACCTTTTTAAGGTATCAAAGTAAATCTACACAATAAAAAATCAATAATATGATGACATGGCAAGGTCCAAGTTATCAAACAATATATGTTTAATCAAAACAGTAATATAAAACACTTGTCATTATGTTTATGAAAACAACAGTCTGTTGTTAGTCTGTTGTTAATATTTCTCATCACTGGGTACATAGGAAATCAGTTTGTTGACCAATAATAATAATCAGTTATTGTGTAGAAGAAAATTTTAATAAAATGAAAATGAAATCATAACAGGGTAATTTTGTTTATTCAATTAAAGGAATTATGACTATAGATTAAGCCTTAAATGTTTTGAATTAAAGAAGTTTTACTTAGGACAAAAGAGAGTAAACACATTCTGAAATGTCATTCTTTTTTAATGTTCTAAAATTGATCAAGAAAAATACTGATTTTCTATGTTGCATTTGATCTGTTGTAAAAATTACTATTTTGCTATCAAAATGAATGAAAAATAATAATAAATATCGTTAAAATCATCACGATACCAAATTTCAGGAAGCTCCGTTGTTACTGAGAAAAGTGCAACAAAAATTGTATAGGAATGACAGACATACTAAGGAAGGATAAGACAGATAGTGTATCTCTATACAGACTAGACAAAGTGATGCCCCCACACTCCTCTCTGAAGTTACTGTATTATAACAAAGTAAATGTAAGACTTTCTTTGAAATATTATTGTGTCTGGGAGACACAAATGATGCCCCGGCAGATGCAAAGTGTTATTTCAAAATACACAAAGTTGATCAACGTATGGGAGCACATAGGTCTTATGATTCACTGTAGGAGGAGTTATCCGAAAACCCTATGCACCTCTTATGCAAGTATACACTCCAAAAATGACAAAGTTCAACTATCTCCCAAAAGAGCAAATATTAATAAAAATCAAAACCCTTACCACACCTGCACACCTTCAACATAATGGGCCATAATGGGCCGGACGGACAGGGGTAAAATAATATGCCCCCCAACTTTTAGTTGCAGGGCATAAAAAACACTTATCCAAATTTTAAGTGCATTTGTATGTCTACAGTGAGGCAAAATTGAAAGCAACACAAAGTGAAAATTATATATATATACTTCATTATCAGCATACAAACTGTCAATAAGCATTAGTTTTCTACATACAGGAAAGGTGTTGAATAATAAAATCTGTGTTAATTTAAGGCTACAATAACTGACTAGTAATCAAACATTTTACCTTGCTTGACTCACTTATCATCTGAAACTGAATGTGGTTTTAAAAATTAGTATTGCTGACTCAATTTAAGTTGGAGTTATCTCTCTTACTCCCAGAATAATTTTCTCCTAACTGACCTCAAGTAATAATTATTTTTAAAGCCTGTAGTTGATATATCCCAATAACTTTGTCATAATTTATTGTGTTCATTACCACATTTATTAGACAAGACCTTTTTTACTTATGTTTGCAATTTGAAAACTGATATTTTTTTTATCTTGATTTTGTTTATCTAATAAGGGAATGTGTGCTATTTACTTCAAAATTCAATTCTGATTAAAAGATACAAGTTGTTCTAAGAAGTTAATACTAGATATGAGAAAACTTCATTGTCTACTTAAAAGTAAAAAGAAAGCATCAATCAATTATAGATACAAGTTTCTACTGTATTTATATTCCATAGCTAGACTGTATTAGTTACAAGTGACATTACTGACAAGTTTCTACTGTATTTATGATTCTAGAACATATCAGTCACAAGAGACCATACTGACCCTTTCTATTTAGAAATGTTTCTACTGAATTCAGTAACCAACACTAATATAAGAGAAGATTCTACTTTACTCAGAAGTTAATAGCCACCTCTAACGGACACACAAGAAGATTAAAATGAACTCCCATATTGACTAAAACAAGTTATGTTGAACTTTGTTGACAGATGCTTCAATTGGACTCCATTCATTTGTAAGACATGGTTTAACTGTACTTTGTTCAAGAGATACACTGACATAAATCAAGTTTTTAATGCATTTAGTACTGACATAATGAACTTTGAACTCAAGACATACTGACACAAATCAGTATTCTTATGTATTTAGCACTGACATGCTGTATTTTGTACTCAAGACATATACTGACATAAATCAATATTCTTATGTATTAAGCACTGACAAACTGTATTTTGTACAAGACATACTGACATAAATCAATATTATTATGTATTAAGCACTGACAAACTGTATTTTGTACAAGACATACTGACATAAATCAATATTTTTATGTTTTTAGCACTGACATACTTGTTAACTATTGTGTTTTCTATTATTTTGTTTATATTATTTTCAGGTACATGTTACTTGGTGGGTTTTGTTTATAGATTAGTAAAGACATTAGATTAGACAATAGATTTTATATTGAAGCCATAATTAATCAACTAACAGTGGTAGCAGAGCTAATAAAGATGGCAACAGCACCTAGTTACAAGAACCCACCAGGTTTGACCAAAGATAAGAGTTATCAACAATGGAAAAATGAGGTAAAAATGTGGCAACTCGTGACTGATCTGGACAAGAAGAAGAGAGGTTTGGCTTAAGCTTTGTCGTTACAAGGAAAACCAAGGGAAGTAGCCCTAGAAGTAGATCCCAGTGATTCAAATGTTGATGAAGGAGTAGATAAGCTAATAACTGAGTTGGACAAGCTTTTTGAGAAGGATAAAATAGATCAGGCTTATGCTGCTTATACTGTATTTGATCAGTTCCACAGAGGAGAGGATGTAAGCATGTCTGATTATATCATTGAATTTGAGCAGAGATATAATAAATGTAAGAAATATGATATGGGACTTCCAGACGCAATTCTAGCTTTTAAACTTCTGGACAATGCTAGATTAAGTCAAAGTTATCGTCAGCTGGCATTAACTGCATGTTCTGACCTTAAATTCGACACAATGAAATCTGCTTTGAATAGGATATTTGCATCAAAATCTCAAAATGTTCCTGGAGAACGAGACTCTGTTGTAACTGTTAAAGAAGAATCAGCTTTTGTCAGTGATGGCTATTATCAGAGAGGTCGAAGTTCATGAAGAAATTTTCCTCGTAAACAAGCTGATAGATCTACCAACTTTAGTAGACTTAAGACTAAAATGAATCCAGTCTTTAATGGTAATGTCTCAAGATGTAAAATATGTGATTCCAAATTTCATTGGGTCAAGGATTGTCCTCACAAGCAGCTTGATGTAAATTTAACAGAACATGAGAGTGATGAATTAAATGAAACTGTAAATATAACATTATTTACCTCAGCACAAGAATTTAAGCCTCTAACAGTGTTTGTCTCAGAAGCCTACAATGCCGCAGTTATTGATACTGCATGTTCTAAGACAGTATGTGGTTCTAAATGGTTGTATGAATTTGTAGAATCACTTGATCCAGGGCTTGATCAAATTACTTGTTTTGAAAGTCATGTACCATTCAAGTTTGGGGATGGACAAACAGTATACTCATATCAGAAAGTGAAAATCCCAGCACTAATTGGGTCAGTTAAGTGCTCAATTGAAACAGAAGTAGTGGATTGTGAAATACCGTTATTGTTAAGTAAAACCTCTCTGAAGCGAGCAAGCACTATCCTTGATCTCAGCAATGACCAGGCTACCATGTTTGGACAGTTAGTGGATGTGAACCTAACTTCAAGTGGTCATTACTGTATCAACATTAAAGACAAGCAATATACAAACAGAAACAAAAATGAGAGTGAGGAGGTTTTGTGCATTGATACAAAATTATCTTTTAAGAAGAAAAAGGAGATTCTATTGAAGTTGCACAAGCAGTTTGGACATGCATCATCAGATAAACTTTTATCCCTTTTGCAAAGTGCTGGTGATGTTGATTCTGAATCAAAGACAATTCTTAAAGATATCTGCTCAAAGTGTTTAATTTGCCACAAGTTCAAACATCCAAAAGCCAAACCAGTGGTTGCCTTTTCACATGCAAATGATTTCAATCAAATTGTGGCAATGGAACTTCATGAAATTGACCATAACTTTTATTATCTACATATTATTGACTTATTCAGCAGATTGAGTGCAGCTGCTATCATCAGATGAAAAGATTCTAAAGTTATTGAAGACAAGTTCATGCAGATATGGGTTGGTGTTTATGGTGCACCTGAAGTTGGTGTTTATACAGATAATGAAGGAGAATTTAATTCTCAGATATTTAGAGACATGGCAGAAAATTTGAATATGTCAGTAAAAACAACAGCAGGATACAGTCCATGGTCCAATGGAGTAGTTGAAAGACACAATGCAACTCTAACAGAAACCATCAATAAAATGAGAGAGAGCTCTAATCTTTCATGGGAGACTGCCGTCAGTTGGGCAGTTCATGCTAAGAACAGTTTGTTGAACGTGTATGGCTATAGTCCATATCAAATAGTTTTTGGAAGGAACCCAAACATGCCATCATCTATAGTTAACAAGCCTCCTGCATTAGAAGGTACAACCATTAGTAACATTATGGGAAAACATCTAGTTGGCTTACACGAAGCTAGAAAAGCATTTATTGCGGCAGAATCCTCTGAGAAAGTTAGAAGGGCACTTCGCAAGCAAATCCGGCCTTCAGGAGAAAAATTCAAAAATGGTGACAAAGTTTTCTTCCTTCGAGACAATCAGTGGAAAGGACCTGGCTGGGTAATAGGTCAAGATAATGTAGTTGTTTTTGTAAGATATGGAGGTACATATGTGCGCGTACATGAAAGTAGAATAAAAAGAGACATTGATGTTGAAAGAAAACAAAAGATTACTCATAAGCATACAGCAAAGTCAACTCATGTGCGTAAGTCGCAAGCTGCAACCTATAACAACAACAACAACACTGAACCAGATCATGACCTAGTATACTATGAGAGTGATGATGAAGAGCCTCTTCACAATGATACTGACAATGATGAAAACCAAGAAAATGTTGAAGGATCTACAGACGAGAGTGCTGCTGATAGTGCTGATCAAGATGATAGTCATGCTGGTAGCCAGAATGGTAGTTTGAATGGTGAAGATAGTCCTGAATCTGATGAGAGAGACAGCCTTGATTTAAATCAGGCAGAGAATGATATACATGAGGAAAGTATGGAACATAATGCTGAGTCACAGGCAAATGATTGTATGAAATTAAAGAAGGATCAGATGGTGAATTTTAAAATTACTGGTGAAAATGACACAAGAGAAGCAATAATTTTAGGCAGGGCAGGAAAGGCTACAACTGATAAGAAGAGCTGGTACAATATAGAATACAATCAGCCAGAAAATATTAGGGGTGAACAGATTTCAATTGATCTAAGAACTGTCAATGATTTAAAAGTTGTAAACCAGTCAGATGACGAGAATGAAGATGTACTTTTAAGTGATATTGATTTTACCGAGGCTAAAGAGGCAGAACTGGATAACTGGAGAAAGCACAATGTGTATGAAGAAGTTAAAGACAATGGTCAAAACTGTATCTCCACAAGGTGGGTTTACACTATGAAAGAATTGGAAAACGAATTTCATAGAAAAGCTAGATTGGTAGCAAAAGGTTTTGAAGAAGACAGCCTAGATGAGATACCAAAGAATTCTCCAACATGTGAAAAGCAAGTCTCTACGACTGATTTTATCAATTATTGCTAATAAAAGATGGTCAATTAATTCAGTGGATATTAAAACTGCTTTCCTGCAAGGAGAGAAAATGCAAAGAGAAGTCTACTTGAGACCTCCTAAAGAAGCTAAAGTAAATGGTAAAGTCTGGCGCCTAAACAAATGTGTATATGGTCTTGCTGATGCATTCTTAAAGTGGTACGAAAAAGTTAAAACAACATTGCTAGATTGTGGAGGAACAGTGTCAAAGATTGATTCAGCAGTATTTTATTGGTATAATGAAAAAGGTTTGACTGGTGTCCTAGCAGTTCATGTAGATGACTTTCTTTGGGCAGGATCCAGTTCCTTTGAGGAAAGTGTTGTATCCAGAATTAGGGATATGTTCAAGGTAGGGAAAGAATCCTGTGAGTCTTTCAAATATTTGGGTCTTGATCTCAGCCAAGAAAATGAAACTATTGTTCTCAGCCAGAAAGACTATGTCAAAATGTTGAAGACTGTTTTAATAGATAAAGACAGAGTTAAAACGTCTCCTCTTTCATCATCAGAGCAGACTCTATTGAGGTCAAAAATAGGACAATTATTATGGTTAGCAAGACAAACACGTCCAGACATTGCATTTGATGTTGCTGCCATTTCATCAAAAATTAAGACTAGCACTATTGAAGATCTAAAGAAAGTCAATAAGATAATAAGGAAGGTGCAAAATGATCATGTTTCACTGCAATTCCAGAATCTTGGACATAATGTGAAATTTATGTTGTTCAGTGATGCTTCATTTGGAAATCTTCCAGATGGTGGAAGTCTAGGTGGTTATGTTGTCTTTTTGATGGGCGATGATGGTAAAGTGAACCCCATCACTTGGCAGTCTAAGAAATCGAGAAGGGTTGTTCGTATTGCTTTGGCAAGTGAAGCCTTGGCCTTAGCTGATGGTGTGGATTGTGTAATATCTTTAGCAGCTCTGTTTAAGGAATTAATGCATAATGAGCACGAATTGAAGCATACTCCAGTAACTTGTTTTGTTGACAACAAAGACCTTTATCATGCAATATACTCTGATAAACCTGTTGGAGAGAAGAGATTGAGGGTGGAGATCAATGCAATAAAGCAATTGCTTCAAGATGGAGAGCTTAAAGAAATTAAATGGATTCAGACTAATGAACAAATCGCCAATGTTCTTACAAAGCATGGTGCTTCTGGACAAGACATCTTACGTTGTTTTGAAAAAGGACATTTGAATTCAAGCCTTTTGTAATTGGTGTAACTGACAATAAAAAAAGGAGCAGAAAGATCAGATAAATACTACTTGATATTATGACATTTCAATTGCCTTTATTTTCGTTATTATTTGGACATTAACATTTCTAATGAAAAGAGAAAAGGATTAGATTGTTAACTATTGTGTTTTCAATTATTTTGTTTATATTATTTTCAGGTACATGTTACTTGGTGGGTTTTGTTTATAGATTAGTAAAGACATTAGATTAGACAATAGATTTTATATTGAAGCCATAATTAATCAACTAACAGACTAACAATACTGTATTTTGTACTCTTAGACATATACTGACATATTTCAATATTCTTATGTATTTAGCACTGACATACTGTGCTTTGCACTCAAGACATATACTGACATAAATCAATATTCTTATGTATTTAGAACTGACATACTGTACCTTGTACTCAAGACATATACTGACATAAATCAATATTCTTATGTAGTAAGCACGTACATACTGCATTTTGTACTCTTAGACATGTAGACATAAATCAACTATCTTATGTATTTAGCACTGACATACTATATTTTGTACAAGACATATACTGACATAAATCAATTTTCTTATGTATTTAGCACTGACATATTGTATTTTGTACTCAAGACATATACTGACATAAACCAATATTCTATTGTACTTTTTCCTCCTTCATGAATATTATACATAAGACGCAATAAAATACTGTTTTATTTGTCAAGTACACACTTTTGGAGTGTAGACAAACATAAAGCTTCCACAACATCATGAAAATAATCTTGTAACTAACATACTTAGAAATTTAGTATGTAAAACAGCTACAAATAGTTTTTGTATTATGTTATATTGTCTACGATGATTTTCAGTTCAGCCAAATAATGGGTTACATGATTATAAATATAAAACTAAGGAGATGATGTGTGATTGTCCATAAAACAAGTATCCATCAAAGACAAAAGGTCAGAATGAGGTCAACTTAAACCCTGCAATATAATCAATGAATGACCTTGGGGATCACCAATATGACCACAAATCTTTGAATACAAGTCCCAAGCTATTTGAATATAAGATGTTCACTTAAGTAATTTTAAATTTTTTTTAAATATTTCAAAATTCTTTAAAATTTATTATTAACATGATAATTAGTGCATTCCAGCAAAGTAAATACTGATTACATCATGTGTATTTATCTATGAAGTAAAAAAGTGACTTTAATGACTTGCACATTCTAAAAATACATGTAGGGATGGTAATTAGGAATAACAAAGGTAATAAACTTCATGGTATATACTGAAAAATCAATCTTTATATAAAGTGGGTAATTTTGGAAAAAATCTTAACAAATGAAACTTCAGGGAAGAATTGGCTACTGATGGTAAAAGTCCTGGCTTAGTAAAGACACTTTCAAATGCAGGTGGTAGGTTGAACCAGGCTTTACAGTGTAGGTAACAATGTGCCAAACCTCCCACTTCTATGACATTGTATCTTGGAGTCCTTAAGATTTGTGGCTGTGTATTGCATAGCATCATTCATAATTCATTAACCAAGATAAAAATGCATTTTACATCATGAAACAGCATGCAAATTACATTCCATCCTCATTACATAGTACTGGTAATTGGCCAGGTTTCATAATATACAACTAGCTCTCTGATGGTAGACCTTTCTGTGGTTCTAAAGAAAATGGTTTTCAGAACAAGTTTTTTTTAAATAGACATAAATGCTTAAAAACTGCAACCTGACTAATCCTGGTGAAAAAACTTGGAACTTTGAGTTCCATTAGGAATGCACAAATGTCAATTTGCCACCAACTCATATCTTCTCCTTTGGTATTTTTATGTTACATAACAATTTTGATTTCTGCTAATTGAAGAAATTTTGAAATATATCAGATTTAATGGTCAATTTGGCACCAAACCATACATTCTCCTTTGGTATTTTTTGTTACATAACAATTTGGCAAATAAATACATAAAAATGCTATAGATGTTCTCTTATCTGATGGTTTGTTTTATATAACATAATCAGCAATATCTTATGTACATTTTATTATTTTAGTAAAACATGCTTTGAACAGATGTTTTATAAGTTGCTATTTTTTTTCTTGGGTATGTTGCTTTAAAGTTTCAATTAGCACAATTTTGAACATTTTATTAGACTACATGTATTTGAAAAGGAGCATATAAAACACAAAAAAAAACATATCGATATAACTTGTTGAAGAGTCATATCATATAAGGCTGCATTCATTACTGGAACATGTTTCACAGAAGACTACTGTAAATTCAGAAATTATTGCGATGTTTTATTATTGTGAAAAATGTGACAGGGTTGTAATCGCAATAATATAAATTCCCATTTTGGATTTTTTTTAACCTGTATATCGGTAAATTTGATTATTTGAAAATGTCCAATCAAATTTAAATATAATAGATATAAGAAGATGTGGTATGAGTGCCAATGAGACAACTCTCCATCCAAGTCAATGTATACAAGTTTAACTCTGCCTATTTATATTGTTTGCAGATGTCAATCTTAATTACAATGCTTGAGAAAACATTAATACAAACAAAGCAAGCAAGGCAAGCAAGCCAACCAAACTCTTACTCTGCATGCATAAGGAAACTGACTCTAAATCATAACACAATTTTTTTTCAGAATTTTTTTGTTTCATTAAATCAAAGTGGATTTGAAGGTGTCTTATAGGTCCACTTCAAATGATACAAAATAATTCATGGCAGTCATGGTTTATTTTATATTTGAACACGTGTAATGAACATAATTTGCAAAAATCAAGCCCTCAAGCTTGGGGTTATCATTTTACACAAACAATTCAATCTGTGAAATTTAAAAAAAAAATCAGGGCTGCCATGAATTATTTCTTACCTAAAGGATACAAACATATCCTGACAACTCTCACGAATAACAGAATAACTGAAAGAGGGAAATGGCCAAAATGCCAATTGTTTTATATAGTTCAACAGTATTAAATTATGTTCTAATTTGACCGTATTAAACCAAACTATCTTGATTTAGACCATCCTAATAATACATGACAAAAAAGACATCTTGTAACATAATAACCAATTAACAGTTTTATATGTATTTTATATAAAGCATGATCTATTAGAGGACTTATGATATTACAGTTCTATTCTTTCATTGTTGTGCCAAATTTCCTACGGTCTTACAGGCAAAACAATCATACATTACAGTTCAATACTTTCATTGCTGTGCCAAATTTCCTACAGTCTTACAGACAAAACAATCATTCATACATTACAGTTCAATACTTTCATTGCTGTGCCAAATTTCCTACAGTCTTACAGACAAAACAATCATACATTACAGTTCAATACTTTCATTGCTGTGCCAAATTTCCTACAGTCTTACAGACAAAACAATCATACATTACAGTTCAATACTTTCATTGCTGTGCCAAATTTCCTACAGTCTTACAGACAAAACAATCATACATTACAGTTCAATACTTTCATTGCTGTGCCAAATGTCCTACAGTCTTACAGACAAAACAATCATATGTTGGAATCTACAATATGTTACAAGATAAATCGCTGTCTGCTAAGTTAAAGTTCATTCAGGTATATATGTATACTACTGATTCTGAAGTCAGCTCAGCTCAACTCTAACTTTTTACCTCTTGAACTGAAATGTGATATTTTTTTCTGCTGTATATAATGTTAAATTAATACACAACATGCTCTTTGTCTTCATCTTGTTAAGCTTGAATACATGGCATCATTCTATATATATGGAGATATCTTCCTTTATACATAACTTTTATAGGAAGTGTTTTGATTGTTTTCATTATGACTCTACTAGTATTAGTACTAGTTGGCCAGCCTCAGCTTACCAGTTGTGTTCATGAGTAAGTTCCTGGTTTACATTTTGTTAATAGGCAATGGTTTGTTACCTCTTCCTGTTTCTTACATATTTTCTAATGTACATCATGTCTTTCCATAAACAAGAGTGCACATCCTAAAATGTCTAGCCTACTTTACAGACCATTATTGATTTTATATTGAAAGTCTTAAAGATAAAAGGTACACTGGTATCACACCAAGTTAACATTTTCAAAGATCTACAAAGATGTCAAGGACAGATAAACCCTGTCAGACAGACATTGTTCACCTAACAATTATTCCATCAACCAAATATAGTCGACCTAAAATAATTGCTATAGTATCCAAGAAACAAATCAAACCATGAACACTAAACATTAACCATTGACTTCATAAAGTATGTTTAAAGTGTGTCTTATCCATTTGTGTTTAATAAAATAAAATATGTTTAAACTACTGTAAAACTGCTATAACAAACATATTGAATTATATGAGGTTTGTCTAAGCCAGTATTATCCTGCCCTTTCTTGGTTTAGAAAACCATACTAAAACATGTTATACAAAGATCATAACATGTTCTAAGTTTATTTCAATACCTTCAGCTCACTCATGTTTGATTTTCATACGCTCTATTTCTGATAATTTTGTCATTAGAAGGTTTTTGTCCCACTGATATCATATTGTTTTTCTTCCTTATAAAATCATTATAATCGTACAATGGTTGTTATGTTTTTTTTACAATACAAAAATTACAACTCCAGTATTGACATTAGTAACATACCAATATTATAGTGATCTATTCTAACTATCAGTAAGTGATTTGAAGGTTTAAGGGTGACATTAAAGATTCACTGATACATATTTCAGTTCAAGATAATGTTTTAAGTAGATTTGCAAGTAATTTGAGCAGTCAAAATATGACACTTACAATGATACAAGGCATTTTGTGGCTTTCAAAAGAAAATATAAGTAAAATAGAGGCAGAAGATGCCAAATGCAGAATCAAAACTCATAAGTCAAAGAAAGATGGCAAACAAAAAATCCGAGGAAAAGAAGAACAACATCCTACAAAACACACATAAAACACTAAAGGCTGAGCAACACCTACCCCACGTAAAACTGGGGATGTTAATACTAAGGAAGTAAGGAATCGACAATCAGATCAAAATGTGCAAACAATTAAAACAATTTAAAACCGATGTGAATACAAATAAGTACTGTGCATGGACAAAGGGGAAGAGGGTGGAGAATAGCCATTTCACAATAAATGAAGAAAAAAAATAATAGCTTGCACATTGCTTTTTCACCTCACTCAGCATAATTAGCATCAAGCACAAACTAGATATGAAGATGCCCCCTCTGCTCTGCCATATGTATGAGTATAGTTCCGCATACTTTATATTTGAAAAAACAGTGATGTTGAAGGTAACAACTTGAAATTGTCGAGCTGTTTGTAAGACACAAATGATGCCCCCTGCCTGACCATAAAAAGTTTAGTTATAAATTAAACACTATGAAAGATGATCTATCTTTTATTTTTATTCTGAATGTCTACACTTGGAGGACTGAATGTCCAGCCAAAAGGCTTCAACTTTCCAGTTTTAGTAGTCACAAAGTTCAACTTCCCGGTATTGATTAAATATTTGACAACATTAAAAAATCTTATTTATTGCATTAGGGACACTAAACTGCAGTAGTACAAACCATGTGTTAAATTATATAGCAAGTGAGAAGGAAATGAAGTTCAACTACCGGTTTTTGTGAATATCTAACATCCCCCCTTTCTGACTTTTAGTACAAAAAAATGACTAAGTCCAAATACCTGGCATTTTGAGAATATTTGAATAAAAATCAAAATTCTGGGGACATGCACATTTCCATTATGTGTGCAAACAACCTACAAAATATTAAAGTTGTAGCTCAAATACTGTAGGAGGAGATACCCGAACAAACTATGAACTCTTAATGCAGCTAGTACAAAAAAATTAATAAGTCCAAATACCTGGCATTTTGAGAATATTTGAAAAAAAAATCAAAATTCTGTGGACATGCATACCTCTATTATGTGTAGAAAAATCCTACAAAATATCAAAGCTGTAGCTCAAAACTGTGGGAGGAGATAGCCGAACAAACCATGACCTCTTTATGCAGATTAAGTACCAAAAAATTACTTAAGTCCAAATACCTGGCATTTTGAGAATATTTGAAAAAAAATCAAAATCCTGTGAACATGCACACCTCTATTATGTGTAAAAACATCCTACAAAATATTAAAGGTGTAGCTCAAAAACTGTAGGAGATAGCCGGACAAACCATTATCTCTATCTGGACGGATGGACGGACGGACAGGGGTAAATTAATATGCCCCTCGACATTTTGTCGCGGGAGCATAAAAAAAGTGAAATAAAAATTGCAAACCAAATGCATGAAAGTAACCCTTTACAACCCTCATGTAAGGTTAGTTTAAATTCTTGACTGAATAAATTACAAAATTTGATCTGCCATTGCTGAATATAGATTTGTTAATAATTATATCAAATGTGCCTATTCATTAAAAAATTATTCTTTTTACTTCAAAATAGTATTTCTATAACAGATCATAAAAGTTCTATTTTCATTCAATACAATAATTAGGCTTTTCATTTTAGGTCAAACAGATAGCAAATGATGAAAATTGCTGTCAAAATTTATAAATAGTCAACAATTCCAGTCCATTAAAATAAAATAAGAATGAGGACATAGTATGATTAAGGTGATGACAGTGTTTGGAATGATGGAAGTTCTCTGTTTAAGTGTCCTTTCAGGTCCAGTTTTCTACCAGCCTGAACAAAGTATTTTTTCTTCACCGAGAGACTAAAATAAAGCACTATCACATGGAAGGGAGAGTTTCTTCCTATGACCAATGATGTTACATGTACCACCTTGCCACGACCAACTTCAGGGCCATTTTTTTTTTTAAATTGCCAAAATTCTAAATTTACACAATTTCTGGTAATAATTGTCCATTTATAAAATAGAAGGAGCTGTTCATCATTACCACCCAAAAGAGGAATGGACCCTCATGGTTATGTTTAGAAATAGACTCTTAGCCAAAGTCTGTATCATGTATAACATCTCTTTTTCATCTTTTTAAAAGTTGTTAGTGATAATTTCTCATATATCAAATTTTTATCATCAGCTTTCATATTTTAATGTAAATACTTGATAATATGTTTTAACATGCTTAGGGCTATTTTTATATATTATATAATGCGCTGTTAAAAATACTGTACAATAAATAATATAAACTAAATGTAAATTACAGTAATGGTAAATCAATGCACTTATATTGGTTCAGTATTACATATGTTGAATGTATTTATGCAATATCATTGTTCTACATGACATGCAGTTTATCAGAAAGGTTTCTTCAAGTTACTGATGTAAACAAACCTTTTCACACATGGCTTCTGTAGTGCAATGTTCCTATATATATACTTTCAAACTTATTCAGAAGGGATATAGTTATGATACTGTTGTCAGGTCATTAAAGATGGCATATTTTGGTATTAATATTGATTCACTCATAGGGTCTTTGCATCGGAAATAAACACATTTATTCTAAAACCAGTTGTTGGCATGATATGTGTTATGTTCTTCTCATATATTTTATGATGGTATGATACTAAACCCCTAATGGGAGGGATTGTGCTTAATTTTCATATGAGGAAGACATAATCTTTCAATCAGTTTAATTGAGGTCTGGAGATGGCATGTCAGTAACTGCTAGAAGTCCTTTGTTAATTTATATATCATTGTGATTTTGCTTAGTTTCTTCTGTTACCTATTTTGACATCGGACTCAGGCTTCTTTTAAACTAAGTTTTACTGTGCGTATTATTGTGTGTGTTTATTCTACATTGGCTAGAGGTATACGGGGACGGTTGAGACCTCACAAAACATGTTTAACCCCGCCACATTTTTGCGCCTGTCCAAAGTCAGAAGCCTCTGGCCTTTGTTAGTCTTGTATGTTTTTTTAATCTTAGTTCATTTATATGTTTCTGAGTTTAGTGTGACGTCCATTTTCACTGAACTAGTTCACATTTTTGTTAAGGGGCCAGCTGAAGCCCGCCTCCTGGTGCAGGATTTTCTCGCTGAGCAATGTTCCTATAAACATACTGCAGTGCAATGTTCCTATAAACATACTGCAGTGCAATGTTCCTATAAACATACTGCAGTGCAATGTTCCTATAAACATACTGCAGTGCAATGTTCCTATAAACTAACTGCAGTACAATGTTCCTATAAACATACTACTGCAGTGCGATGTTCCTATAAACATACTGCAGTGTAATGTTCCTATAAACATACTGCAGTGTGATGTTCCTATAAACATACTGCAGTGCAATGTTCCTATAAACATACTGCAGTCAGTACAATGTTTCTATAAACATACTACTGCAGTGCAATGTTCCTAACATACTGCAGTGCAATGTTCCTATAAACATATTACTGCAGTACAATGTTCCTATAAACATACTACTGCAGTGCAATGTTCCTAACATACTGCAGTGCAATGTTCCTATAAACATATTACTGCAGTACAATGTTCCTAAAACCATATTACTGTAGTGCAATGTTCCTATAACCATATTACTGCAGTGCACTGTTCCTATAAACATATTACTGCAGTACAATGTTCCTATAAACATACTACTGCAGTGCAATGTTCCTATAACCATATTACTGCAGTGCACTGTTCCTATAAACATATTACTGCAGTGCAATGTTCCTATAAACATACTTCTGCAGTGCAATGTTCCTAACATGCTGCAGTGCAATGTTCCTATAAACATATTACTGCAGTACAATGTTCCTATAAACATACTACTGCAGTGCAATGTTCCTATAACCATATTACTGCAGTGCACTGTTCCTATAAACATATTACTGCAGTACAATGTTCCTATAAACATATTACTGCAGTGCACTGTTCCTATAAACATATTACTGCAGTACAATGTTCCTATAAACATATTACTGCAGTACAATGTTCCTATAAACATATTACTGCAGTGCAATGTTCCTATAACCATATTACTGCAGTGCAATGTTCCTATAAACATATTACTGCAGTACAATGTTCCTATAAACATACTACTGCAGTGCAATGTTCCTATAACCATATTACTGCAGTGCAATGTTCCTAACATACTGCAGTGCAATGTTCCTATAAACATATTACTGCAGTACAATGTTCCTATAAACATACTACTGCAGTGCAATGTTCCTATAACCATATTACTGCAGTGCAATGTTCATATAACCATATTACTGCAGTGCAATGTTCCTATAACCATATTACTGCAGTGCAATGTTCCTATAACCATATTACTGCAGTGCAATGTTCCTGTACAAATACTGCAGTGCACTGTTCCTGCAATGTTTATAAGTACATGTATAACCAATAGTTATCATCCTTAATTTATAAAAGAACATAGCATTTTTCACTACCATAGTGTTTTAAACACATTTCTTTTAAACATAATGCAATTATTTCAGCTATATCAACTTGATAGGACCTTACCATTCAAATTCTTTGTTTTCAGAAGGTTACACAGTTAACAAAACATTTTGTTTTGTAAGAACACTTCTATTGAGGACAAATATAACATTTCCATAAGTTTTAATACTAAATGAACTAACAATGTCTAAGAAATAATGATAAAAAACAATAATTATTTTAATTATTGAATATAGATCTGGTTGAACCTGGCTGCACCTTTTTGAATATTTTTCAATATAAAACATTGTGCTATTTTATTACATTTTGTACATCCAAAGTGAGATAATGTTTGACCTGAGAGCACTATTTTACCCAAATGAAACCAGATTGGAAACAAATCCAATTCATCCAACAGATACAAAATCAATAAAAACCATATAAATCTTTTCGAAGTAAATATAACATTATGACCCTTATTGAATGATTGATAAATTTTGTGAGTGCTTTATTTTATTTTATATAAAAACAAAAACATGACAAACTATTTTTCATGAGTCTCTTATTCAGTGGTTGCCTATCATATTTGTTTTTTGTTGTTTAACATGTTGTCATGGTGGGGCCTTTTATAAGTTTGACTTATTATATAATATGGTATAGGTGTTGCTCGTTGTTGAAGGCCATACAATGACCTTAAGCTGCTAATACAGCATTTTTACTTTGGTGGATAGAAATATCTCATTAACAATCATACCATTGTAACCACATTTACTTATTTTTATATTTCCCCTTTTGTATAAAGGACTTTGGTATCACATTTATCCCTTAAATCTAAAGAAAAACTTTCTATTCAAACAGTAATGTGAGTGTTAAACTGATTGTACAAAGTCCTTACTTAAAGCAATGCCCACCAGAAAATTAAATCTAATTTGGACAAAAATCGTGTTCTTAACAGCAGAATTATACACCAATGATGATATTTAATAATGTACGTATATTTAGATACATTTATTTATTGTTTTCCAGACTTAGTATTAAAGATGACACAGTATTCACTTCTTCCTTAGACATCATCTTATAATCTCCAGAGTGTTTCAATAAAATATCTCAGTACTAAATTGGTTTTCCATTATTAAAGTAGCTATTTAGGTCAGAATGTTCAGAATAAAAAAAATAGCTGTAATTACACTTTTAAAAACTACTTCTGATAAGAAAGCCATAAAAAATCTCAGAAAATACTAGGTTTCTGTAGAAAGGAATAAGTAAGACATTAATTCAAGGTCTAAAAAACTTCACTGGGAAAAAACAGGAAGAGTATTAAGACATTCAATACATGAATTAATGGAGCAAACGGATGATAATTTGTCATATTTATGACTTTGGTACAAACAAAGTGATCAAATGTTTAATAGAAAATGTTTCACAGTGTGCAATTGTATGTTAGTGTAGAATATTTTTCACCATCTTCGCTAGCCAAGGGTTACGATTCACTTCCCTCCTCTCCACCCTTGGCGGATTGAGATAGAATTTCGGAGACACAAGGTAATGATTTTCATTGGTTGCAGTCGGAACTCGCTGCATCCAATCAAAAAGCGCCTATAACATGATCACGTGTAAATGTAGAAAGTGTATGTAAACAATTGCCTTATTGTGCAACAAGTCTTTACATCCCTACACATACGACTATATTTAGTGACAATTTCAATGTTTTTAATCAACTAATAGAAGTTCCTGTGTATGTTTCTTGCACAAATGCATGAATGTCAACGTATATTTTCGTTTCCTGCTTTACCAAGTGTGTAGAATCTAGACGCTACCATGTTTTACCTCCAAATTGAAGAGTTCAAGTGCTACCATTGGTCAAGAATAATGTATTCGGAATGGGCGTGACTTTAATCTACCGATAGATGGCGCAACATTGTTATCGCAAATGTTGGCTTAATCTGCCAAGGGTGGAGAGGAGGGAAGTGGATTGTAACCCTTGGCTAGCGAAGATGATTTTTCACTGAAGCCCATGGATGTTATATCTGTTGCCAGAACAAATATTGAGGAATACTCTGATTGAAAGACCACATTTTTTGGGGTACATGTATTTCATTATTCCAAGTAATATTACATTATATATATCAATTTTGCCTTAACACAATTCTTATTTATCACTCTATCAAGTTCAATGTTTTCTACACTACATCATTTTACTTTTCTGTAATGAATGACATCACCTGATTTTATAAAAATATATTTTGCTTATTCACCAGTTTGGTCTGACTTGGGTGATTTTTTGGATTATGAGATGTCAACAGTTGTCATACAATGACATAGTATAAGGTTACGGTCAAGTTACAGTAAATGGGCTATGTCACAGATTTTCTTAAAATTTTGGTTACAACTTTGGCTTGTTGAACTTCAAACTGAAAATAATGCATTTATCACTTTTATTTTCTAAAATATTACTGATTGAATTCTTTCAAAAAAGGTGAACATTTGTATAGAAAACACATAAAATCGGTGGAAAAAACCCTTAAATTTGTCTTAAAATCATTGAATCTCAAATTTCGAATACATAGATTTTTCTTAAAAAACTATATGTTGTAGGTACACAAATTTCTGTTTTGATGATGTAAAATAATAATAGGGTCACCAACTTTGTTTTAACGGTATACATCAGAGGAGTTCTATGTGAAAATATTTCATAAAACGTCGTCGTAATAATCATAACGTCATAAATTTTTGACGTTTTTCACTACCAACAAGGTAACAGATTGATTTATACACCAAAAACAAAGTTGGTGACCCTATCATTATTTTTCATCACTAAAACAGAAAATTATGTATCAACAACATATAGTTGTCATGTCATTGGGCATATAGTTGGGCATGTCATTTAGCATCGTCCCTTGGTGCCTCTTGCAGTCGGGTCATCTTACAATATGTATCAACCCCTTCTGCATCAGGCACGAGGATGACACACCAGGTTTGTGCATCTGCTCATAATATCATAACCAAATTATCTATTTTACATTCATGTATACCATGTGAGTCTATCTCCCACCTTGCCATGCAGCACCCTCCCTTGGTGGCTTTTGCAGTTAAGTTAAATATCCAATACATTGTCAATTTATTTAAGGTACTTTTTCATGTTGGGATGCACCTGAGAAGGAGGGAAACACTGTTGAACGTATATTTATTTATATCTATATATGTGTGTAGTTTATGATGTTCAAACTGCCTTTTCTTTTCTTTGTATGTATACTAGACTATTGTTGTTTCTTTTTGTTATTGTCTTATTAATGTCTTATATTGTATTATGCTCCTTGTGAGCCCATTTAATGGAAATAAAACATCTTCTTCTATAGTTTTTTTAAGAAAAATTTTACAAAACATAAAATTGAAGTGATACAAACTGTATAATGACACACACACATAACTGCAATTTGTCAAAATTTGTTATCAATTTTTTTGGCCAATTTTCTATTTTTAGTAAGGCAAAGCTTTTTAGATTTTTTTGTCCTACTTTTCTCATAATTTTTAGCATGACAGAAGCTGATTCTAAGGAGTCCAGAAATTGGCCTGCTGACTTGGTGTGAAACATCTTTTCAATTATTAATGTGCATACCTGTTATAAGTTTAGCACTGCCATGTTATTGGTTATCTCTTGAAATGTTAAATGGCAGAAAATTGGGAAACTGAGCTATATAATAATTACCTAATCCTTCCTAATAACAAACTACTTAAAAAACTTCCCAGAATATTACAACACAATTAGTCTTTTAAAAGATACTAAAAGCTATATAATCAATAATTCACAGGAAAAGACCCCCACTTCTCTGAGGTACACAGATATGAGATAAAAGCAAATCTGTGGTTCTCAGGTAACTAACTTTTATGACAAAAATGAGGTAATTTGTTCCCATGCCAGCTTTTATGGTCATAGTTTCTAAGGAGAATTGATTTCGGAAATATACTTTGAGCAGATTTTCCCATCAGTTTAATGGGGTTTTCTTCCATAATAGGATATTAACATGAAAAAATTGCTGAAGTTAAATATTAGAATCCATTTATTCCAAGGAAAGGCCACAGAGACAAAATGTCTTTCATTTAAAAAAACAAACTTTTAAAACAGAGGTAACAATGTGGTGTTGAAAAGACTTAAAGTCAACCAGTCACTTGTAATTAGTATCGCCTGATTCCCCCCGTTTGCACAATTTCAAAGCCTCAATATATTGAATTTGTTAATTTCTGACTTCTATAGCACATACATATTTGAAAAGGGTAATACCCTAATTGTTTTGGAATGCATAATTTTCATACCACATACATTTCAATGTATAGAGTGTACAAAACAATGTAAATTTGGTAATTTTTTGTCTAATTGAAACATGACAGAATTATCCAAATCCAACTTTCTTCAACATAAACTATAATATTCCTCACACACATCTGATGAGTCCAATTTAAGAATTCATCAAAGATATTCATTATTGCAGCTTTCATACAAAAACTATAGGAACCTGGAAATTTTTACTTAAGTCATAGCATATACTATTGCTCTAATATACCAGACATGGATTAAGGATTTTAGGTTAGGGGCGCTCCTGAGAATGAGGAGTTATAGGACTATTTTTAGGGGGCGCCAGGTGTGCCCCGTCTGAATCTGCCTCTATCTAAATATATCCCCTAATCATAATGGCTAATAAAGACTGTGCTGTGGGATAACAAGTATAACATATAAATCTCTGTAAATATTTAAAATGAATTCGCATGTACTTTCACCCCTTTTTTTCATTTCATTTAAAGTTAACACAAACTAAGTATAAACTTTAACATAAACCTTAATCAAATAACCAAGTCAGTATAAAATTACCCATAAACCATAGCCCCTCAATACTTAACAAAAACCTACCAAACAAATGACTATCAAAATGGAATACATTGAGAAATTATGACTTTTCCCAAATTGAGTTCAAGAGATGTAATTAAAATGTAATACATTCTGATCTTAAATTTGGATAAGTGCTCTTTTGTTAAGGAACATATTCACAGAAAACTATTAACAAGAAGAATGCAGAGATGTTGTGCTAAGCATACCCCCACTAGTAATTCACAGCATTGGATAGCAGGAATTAGGTGTCTGATAGATTGTCTGATCATACATTTCAACTCATCACTAATTAGCTGATGTCTAAATATGAAGTCATTCTGTTTGACAGTCTAATTGAGAAAAGTAAGATCAAAAATTATAAGTTTATTTAACATATTGAAAAAAAAAAGTATTGGCAAACAGCAAGCAGGTGTCCAACAGATCTGAAATGTGCACAACTCATCATTATCAAACTGCTGACCAAATATAAAGTCACTCTGTTAAGCAGTACCCAAGGAGAAAAGTGTGATGGAAATATTTGTTGGATGGACAGAACAAGGTGAATGTAATGTAGCCCTACTTTTAAAGTGGGGGTATAAATATTGAGATTTTATACTTTGTACTTTAATTAGAATATTGTTATTATTATTTGGCATTGTTTACAAATTGATTGTTATCATCATTCATCAAAATTGTTATTGTTAATTAAATTATGAAAACCTTCATAGCGTTTTAGCTATGGCTATCAGAACATTAAGTCTAGCGATAGACTGACCCCCTGTCCCTTGGTTTGAGTACATACAAGTTAGCTCCCCTTTATATAACAGTGCTCTGGACCTTGGTGACAGTATAAGCAATACAATAGGTAAGTGGGAAGACAATCAAGGATGAAGTTGGACTGCCACTAAAAAACATGGATGTTGGATAGGGGCAGAAATATTGCATTGCAACAGGCCACCTTTAGGTCTCTCAAAGATTCATTGCAAGGGTTCTTTATCGAGCAGAGAACATGGGACTTTTACCAATTAAGAAATGACCCTAAAAAAATAACCAACATAAGAAGACCAATGTATTCTATACATAAACAAAAAGGAAAAAATACAGAAACAAAATATCAGCAGATATCAGTTGTTGAAAGTAAATAGAAATACAATGTAAAGCTGATTAGTCTTAGATTATGGATCATATAAAGGTGGTTGTTAATAATGATGTAATACAAACATAGCAATTCACATTTTATTGGAATGACCAGGGGAAATGACTGTAATAGACCATTCCTACAATTGTACAATACCTGCCAATATTTGATCATTCAACTAATCAAATCAGATGAAATGAATAAATGATAAAGTAATTATGATTTAACTTATAAATTGATTATCAATACATAGTTACAAAGGATAATCTACAGTATTCAACAGTTAAAGTGAAGGCTTACAACCACCATAAAAGTTCTGTTCATAATCAACAAATCTTCCGGAATACCAAATTGGGTTATATAGAACATATATTCCAGTATTTTTTCACTAACTGATTACGGTTAAAAAATTTCAGAAAATCTACAATTGTATTTACAATTGAAAAGAAAGAATATGGTGTATCAATTAGTTGCTACATGCACAGGAAAAACAAAACAAAGGAACATTACTTTTATTGCTGTTATTCATATCAAAGTCATAGTGGGTTTTCAACAGCACGGAGCAAAAACACCCACCTCACTGCATTTTTAAGATGGCCCCTATAAGTTGAACAGATTTGTTTGCTAGATGTTGAACTACATCTGTGCTTTGAAGAACACAGCTGTGGGCCGTTATCAACAAATTGTGAATTATATCTGGTAAAGAATCTAATTTGTACTGTCATAAATTGCCTTACATTATCTCTCTGTAAAATACAGAAACAAAACAAACTTTCAGACAAACACGGGGAACATCAAGATATATGTTAAATAACTTGGCAGGAAATTATACATGAAAAGGGCAAATAAATTTGGGTAGACTGCATAACAATTTAAAAAAACAAGAGACGTTCATCTGAACAGTAAATATAACTGTAATAACATAAGAACATTTGACCTCAAGCATGAGGGAACTTTCGATATCGCCCCCACACAGCACAAAGTACAAACTCTGTTTGCTACTGTCAGTGAATATCTAAGTATCTTCTTTTCCAGTGGGCATCTATTTTACAGTATCACTAGAACAGACAAACTGTCAACCAATCTCTTTATGAAAATACCATTAGAAATTTTCCCCAAAGCAAATCCTATCCTTTATATTCTCACTGCCCTTTGACATTCTATACTTGGTTTAAAACACAAATCAAAGTACAGGGTAACATCAAAGTCTTATCTAAATTCACAGAAATCAAAGTACAGGGTAATATCAAAGTCTTATCTAAATTTCCAGAAATCAAAGTGGAACTTGTAACCAAATCTTTAAATGGATTTTTTTCTAAAAGTAATATGAATTTCAAGTGTTTCAAATGTAATCAAGACAAATCTATAGAAATATATTCATCTACTAGGAAGATAACTGCAAATGATAGTTACAGGGAGTCTGTAAAACAGAGAATTATAGGTTTCACAAGGAGTGAGAATTGGATAATCGCTTGATATCAACTTGAGTTATTTAATTTCAATATAGTAATAAATGAAAAGTGCAAGTGTTATGTATATTATTGAAGAAAGCTTATATGTCCGTTTCCATAAATGAAAGGAACATCGTCTTTACCTTTGAAAGTCATCAATGACCTTATGAATAGCCAATGGAAATGTCGTTACATCATGTCTCATTTGGATAAGCCAATCAAATTAAAGCATTCTTCATATCACTTTCTCGTATCACAGTCCCTGCAGTGTGATACAAGAAATATATCTTCATGCAAGAAATAGATAACAGGCCACAACCATAAGAGAAATACAGGTTTTATGATATGTTAACTAAATCCATTGGCTGGGTGCTGATTGACATTTTAGTATGGGAAAACATCTTTTTTTCAGTAACTGCAAGTTCTCTAAGATTGGTACTAAGTGTCTGTTGTCTTTTTGTAAGCTGTTTTTTGTGCTTTTTTTGTACCAATCTGAGGTGTCATTAGTCCTTCCCAACTGGTTTTAGTTTGTTTTTATGTTGTGCTGTTACACCACTGTCCAAATTTAGGGGAGGGTTGAAAGCTAAAAAACATGTTTAATCCAACCACATTTTTAATGTGCTTATTGTTTTTGGTTGCTGTCTGTCATATTTAGTTTGGGTTTTTTTTACTGTTTTTAGCATAAATCAGGTCATTGGTTTTCTCTTTTCAATTGTTTCACATTTTGTCAAGCAGGACCTTTTATAGCTGGGTTTTGCTCATTGATGAGACTCAGCTATGGTGACCTGAAGTTGTTTGTGTTTTTTTTCATTGGTCACTGTAGTGGATAGTTGTCTTATTGGCAATCATACCACATCTCCAATTTTAAAGTAATAACATTTAAACCACTACTTCTAAATAATCTATGTCAGAAACCATTAATGTCTACCAGACCCAAACAAAACCTGATGTTGGCAGAATTTTCATTTTGTCTACCTTTCCTATAATGGTGAATAAAATGAATATTTGATCTGTTTCACTACATTTAACAATACATAACAAGTGGGAATTCTTGTTATCTAATTTCAAAAATAATAATAAACTCCCTAAAGGCTTGTTTATTACCGTATTGAAATTAAATAACACAAGTTGATACCTATATCTCTTATGGTAAAAATTATGTTAATCGTGATGAAATATTAACAATTTTGCAAGCTTCATGTCTTTCAAATACATTTACACCAAAACTGGTTAAAAGAAATTGGATACCCTGCATTTACTATGATCTATCATGCTTTTCAATAACATATGGTAAAATCGCTAATAGACCCCCCTCCTAGATTATTGAAAACTATTATTCTGCATTGACAATAATATCTTGGTGTAAATAAGATACACCAATTCGGGCTAACCACCTTAGGGTGTATCTAATACATACGTCCACTTTAGATTTTGATAATATATTGTGTCCATAACCAATACTCACTGTTTACATCAGATGTTTTTAAAGCTTCTTGTATATATATGCTTCTGAATGGAATTGAATTTTACAATAGAATATTTTCAGTTGAAACAAGTGAGTGTTTTGTATATCATTGAAGAAATCAAAAATCTAGGTTACCAAGGGGGAAATGTGACCTTTGAAAGTCATCATTGACCTAATGAATAGTCAATGGAAATGTCACAATTTCGTAACACATTGCCTGATAGGCCAACCAAATAAACACATTTTTGTATCCACTTATTCATATTACTCACTGCTCAGTGTGATATGAGAAATATTTCTTTATATGGGAGATAGATATCAGGCCATAACCATAAGAGAAGTGGGATTAAACCTATTTAATATTATATATCACTAATTTAAAAGCATTTTCTTTTTCTTTTACTCAATGTTCAATTCTAAATAAGAATGAAACCGACGAAAAGACAATTCAAACAGCAAATCCTTGTTCATTTAGAAATGTCAAATTCAAAGAATATTACTGAAAAGTTTACTAATTGCGCAGCTACAAACATAAAACACAACATTGACATTTTCAAGAATAGTTGAAATTCAAGATTCTTGACAGTAAAATGTCACCCTTGTGATACTAAATTGGATTTTATTAAGATGTGAATGATTACTTACTAATTAATAGCTACATTTACAAATTGATTCTCGGAAAATATCAGTGATGAATCTCCAGTTAACTAAAATATCAGCAACATCTGAAGCTCATATTTAATTTACCATTAATTACCATGTTTGTGATTGGTGTTCATAGTGCCAAATACATAGTTTTCTATTCCATACAACAATTATAATGTACTTCCAAGAATTAGATGCATCTATTTATAGTTTCAAAGAGAAGACTAATGTGCAACTCAAGAAATATAATATGTTAACACAAATGAAACATAAACAGAAATGGTTTTGGAATAACTTTTATCAACTACACTTGAGTTAGCAAAAGCTTGATTTGTTAAAAATCACTGGAAGAATCAAAACCAAAAACAGGCTTTAATTTGAAAGACAATCATCTCTAAGGACATCTACATTCAGGAAATGAAATGAGCGCTTTATTTTATCAGATAAATTCTATCAATGTTAACTTGATTGTCTGATTGATTAGTGTTTAATGCCACTTTCAGCACTATTATGCTATTTTGTGGCGGTCAGTTTTTATTGGTGGAGGAGGCCAGAGAGAACCTGACTGACCTTCGGTAGGAAAACCGACAATACTAGTCAATTAAGATTGGAGTCAAATGTACCTGCATCGTGTGGGATTTGAACTTACAACCTCAGTGTTTATATGCTTGTGATACAGTAGTTCGACTATTTAGACCACTTGGCCACCGAGGCCCCCCTGTGAAATTTGAGGTAAAGGTCATGTAAATCCTATCAGTAAGAAAGTCAAACAGACCTTACAATCATTTGAATATGATTAGATGTGGCAGCATCACAAACATCAATGTTCTATCACAAGTTATAATCTCAGAAGAAAATGATTTTTATTGTTTATGAAGACGTAACTGTGTGAATGTTGAAGTCTATGATGATGACCCATGATCCACAAGTCCTGCTCTTTATTTTTAATTTTCATATTGTTAAAAATCAATAGTCACTGACATATATCTGAAAGGGCAGTATTTGTATATACATGGCCCATGTACTAAAAGTAGGTATCCCTCCTTCATCATTTACACCATAACATCATGAAATATTACTGGATACTGTAAATTCAGAAATTATTGCAAAGTTTTTATTAATGGGAATAATGTGACTAGGTAAGTATCCCATTAATAAGAACCCACATTCTAATATCTGATACACATATATCTGAATGCAGCTTTTCCTGAAATTGTAATAATCAATCTCCCATTTTTGATAATTCACAATAATATATGCACGCAATAATTTCTTAATTTACAGTATCTTGCATTTATCATGCTTTATCCAAAAGTATGGTTAAATTCCTAAAAGACCCCTCCCCAAGCCTTCTTAGTTATTAAAAGCTATTAGTTTGCATTTAAACCATTTATATATTTTAAAATATCACCATGAATATAAGATATACTTTATTGAGCTAACACCCTCAGGGTAATATATAATATGTGTACATGTATGGGCCAGAATGAGATACAATCTACTTTAAAACTACTAGATAATACCAAAAGAATCCTAATCTTTATAACATAGACAGTCAAACTACTCAGGTATCACAGCTGTATTTTCTGTGTTGTTGTTGGCCAGTAATAAACAACTAATGATTCTAATTATTGTAGCATAACAGCTCAACAGTTCACTGACATATGCTTGACACAATAATATATCAAAGAAACAACTTTTTTCATGCACAGTGGTTTTTATATTCAGTGGTGCCAAATTCCACAATCAGTAAAACATGTATGTAATAACACTGATAATTAAAATTAATTCCAAAGTACAGTCACTACCATTAGAGTAAAGGAAGGCATGATTTCATCTCAGCAGGTTAGGAACTTTGAGCTTGCTTTCAGTAAATGCGAGCATTCTTTGATACAGTATTATTTAATAATAGTTTATTGCTGTTTTGCTTGTATTAAATGTTTTTGTTTTATCTATTATACCAGTTTTAAAGAGTTGTAATTTTTATAAAAAAAAACATAATGTAATCAGCAACTTTTTTTTAAAATAATGATTTTACAGCTGAGGTGACATGAGAACTGAACCATTTGGGAACATATAGCTGTGTACAGTGTAATTTATAGTTTCTAATGTATGATGTAAAAAAAAAACTCATTTGAATAAAATTTTGTAAACCTAAATCTTGTCGACCTACTTTTGATATGGATGAAGTTCAGTATAAGACACAAAAACATTCAAAATACAATCTCATTTGTTTTGGGTCATGAAATACTGATGTTCAAATAACCATTATATAACTATTGATGATATAAAGAGAACTCAAATAGTCCCCTTCAACTTTGTTGAATGTAAGATAATCTATGTGTACTCAATCTTCAGGCATGTTCCTGATGTAAAAATTTTTAATTTAAAGCTGACCTTATATATTTTTTGTTGCTCTATTTAGTTTTAAAAAAAGAAGTTTTGATATGATTGCCTATGTTGAATTCATTCTGGTGTCTTATTATTAAAACAATTCATTCTGCGGTTTCCTTTTAACTACACCATGTATTCTGGTTTCCTTTTGGCTATACCATGCATTATGGTTGTCTTTTGACTATACCATGCATTATGGTTGTCTTTTGACTATACCATGCATTATGGTTGTCTTTTGGCTATACCATGCATTATGGTTGTCTTTTGACTATACCATGCATAATGGTTGTCTTTTATTTATACCAAGCATTATGGTTGTCTTTTGACTATACCATGCATAATGGCTGTCTTTTGATTATACCATGCATTATGGTTGTCTTTTGACTATACCATGCATTATGGTTGTCTTTTGGCTATACCATGCATTATGGTTGTCTTTTGACTATACCATGCATAATGGTTGTCTTTCGGCTATACCATGCATTATGGTTGTCTTTTGACTATACCATGCATAATGGTTGTCTTTTGGCTATTCCATGCATTATGGTTGTCTAATGACTATACCATGCATTATGGTTGTCTAATGACTATACCATGCATAATGGTTGTATTTCGGCTGTACCATGCATTATGGTTGTCTTTTGACTATACCATGCATAATGGTTGTCTTTTGATTATACCACGCATTATGGTTGTCTTTTGGCTATACCATGCATTATGGTTGTCTTTTGACTATACCATGCATTATGGTTGTCTTTTGGCTATACCATGCATTATGGTTGTCTAATGACTATACCATGCATAATGGTTGTCTTTCGGCTATATCATGCATTATGGTTGTCTTTTGACTATACCATGCATAATGGTTGTCTTTTGGCTATACCATGCATTATGGTTGTCTTTTGACTATACCATGCATAATGGTTGTCTTTTGGCTATACCATGCATTATAGTTGTCTTTTGATTATACCATGCATTATGGTTGTCTTTTGACTATACCATGCATTATGGTTGTCTTTTGACTATACCATGCATTATGGTTGTCTTTTGACTATACCATGCATAATGGTTGTCTTTTGACTATACCATGCATAATGGTTGTCTTTTGACTATACCATGCATTATGGTTGTCTAATGACTATACCATGCATAATGGTTGTCTTTCGGCTATACCATGCTTTATGGTTGTCTTTTGACTATACCATGCATAATGGCTGTCTTTTGACTATACCATGCATAATGGTTGTCTTTTGACTATACCATGCATTATGGTTGTCATTTTACTATACCATGCATCATGGTTGTCTTTAGTTTACACCAGGATTTCTTGTTTCTTAAGCAATAAAATAATGGCCAATATGAGATTGTAAAAATGTATTTCACAAAAATCAGTATGCTTTATATTTTATTTTTGCTTCCATGTTAAAGCAAACAAGAGTGCACACACTGAAATGTCTCGCCTTCTTTACTAACCATTGATATTATGTTGATAGTCCTAAATGAAAGCTTTACTACAACTATTACATAAACTTAACATGATCCAAGAAAATGAAGTCAAGGTCATATAAACCAAACGAGAAATACATGTACACCTTACAATCATTCAATACACTAAATATAGTTGACCTATTGCTAATAGTTTCTAAGAAACAGACTTAACCAAGAAAACTAAACATTGACCAATGAATCGTGAAAATGAGGTCAAGGTCAGATGTACCATGCCAGACAGACATGAACAGCTTACAATCCTTCCATACAACAAATATAGCTGACCTATTGCTTATAGTTTAAGAATAAAAACAGACTGAAACACATAAACTTAACACTGAGCAATGAACCGTGCAAATGAGGTCAAGGTCAAATAAAACATGCGAGACTGACATGTACATCATAGAATATTTCCATACACCAAATATAGTTGACTTATTGCATATAGTATAAGAAAAAAGACCAAAACTCAAAAACTTAACTTTGACCACTGAACCATGAAAATAAAGTCAAAGTCAGATGACACCTGCCAGTTGGACATGTACACCTTACAATCATTCCATACACCAAATATAGTAGACCTATTGCATAAAGTATAAGAAAAACGGACCAAAACACAAAAACTTAACTATAACCACTGAACCATGAAAATGAGGTCAAGGTCAGATGACACCTGCCAGTTGGACATGTACACCTTAGAATCATTCCATACACCAAATATAGTAGACCTATTGCATAAAGTATAAGAAAAACGGACCAAAACACAAAAACTTAACTATAACCACTGAACCATGAAAATGAGGTCAAGGTCAGATGACACCTGCCAGCTAGACATGTACACCTTACAATCATTCCATACACCAAAAATAGTAGACCTATTGCATACAGTATAAGAAAAACAGACCAAAACACAAAAACTTAACTATAACCACTGAACCATGAAAATGAGGTCAAGGTCAGATGACACCTGCCAGTTGGACATGTACACCTTACAGTCCTTCCATACACCGAATATACTAGACCTATTGCTTATAGTATCTGAGATATGGACTTGACCACCAAAACTTAACCTTGTTCACTGATCCATGAAATGAGGTCGAGGTCAGATGAAAACTGTCTGACGGGCATGAGGACCTTGCAAGGTACGCACATATTGAATATAGTTATCCTATTACTTATAATAAGAGAGAATTTAACATTACAAAAAATATTAACTTTTTTTCAAGTAGTCACTGAACCATGAAAATGAGGTCAAGGACATTGGACATGTGACTGACGGAAACTTCGTAACATGAGACATCCATATACAAAGTATGAAGCATCCAGGTCTTCCACCTTCTAAAATATAAAGCTTTTAAGAAGTTAGCTAACACCGCCGCCGGATCACTATCCCTATGTCGAGCTTTCTGCGACAAAAGTCGCAGGCTCGACAACAACAACCAATCATTAAACTTATCATCAGTAAGTCAACTTTCATGACAATTATTATTTATAATGTTAAATAAAACTTAAAAACTTTTATTTTGTAAGGCAAAGTAATAACTCCTGAACAATAAACAATTAAGTCAGTTTTATAACTTATACTTATAGTAGATATAAATCTGGTTAGTTATCAGAACTTTAAACACATAGCCATTCAGTACTATTGCCCAAAGTCATATAAAATAGTTAGCCTCAATAGACCTTTTGCTTGTAACCTCTTCCAATTAATATAGTAATATAGAGTTTTCATTTTATTTTGAAGTAATAGTAATTGCACTTCTACATTTTACTTAAGTGTTGGTTCAAGAAACTACTACATTACAATAGAAATGTATGGTTGCAGATCTTAATTATAGTGGTATATGTATTATCAAAACTCTTTACATCAAACCCTTTTATATAAGTTCTCTATAAACCATAGGCCAAGTAGGCAAAGAACCCTAATTACTTACAGATTATATACATCAGATAAAAATCTTCATCTATTTCCTTACAACTAGAAGTAAATATATAGGTATTATAAAATATTTATAAATCATAATCCCTACATCTTAGATAGGATTTGACTCAGTTGAACTGTTACAAAAACTATAAATTTGACGAGTTTTTGAACTTTTAGGCTGGAATGTTTCAATAAAAACATTACAAAAAGATAGCTATTTATTTGGCTCTGAATGCATTTTGAAAAATAAAGTATTCTTTTTTAATCTATTCATACTGATAATTCTTCATTTTGTATCTGGTTTAGACTTATTGTATTTATAATCCTTTAAATAAAAGACCTTCTTTATTAAGAGATGAATGTTTAACTACACTGACATATCCATATCATGCAGTTACTTTAAGAACAACAATGATTTTAATACTTCCCGTTTGACCTTATTTTGAAATATTTGGTCAACATATTCATATTATCTTTCATTAGTATGTGTAAATTTTCTTATCTTCAAATCAAATATATCCTAGGTCAAGAGAACTTTCCAATTGTTACTAAATGTAGTATTCAAAAAGAGATATAAATGTTATAAATATTTTGTCAACAAACCTATCAGAATTGAAAATAAATATAAGCTGAGTCTAAACTAACATTATTCCATTAAAAATGTGTTAGATTAGAGCTTAAACTATCTACCGGTACATGACAAATGTAGAAGAAAGAAGATTGTGTCTACAGACACAAACACATATGCCTATGCTCCCAATAAAATGTGCTGAGTTCAGCAAACCAAACCATTTATGTAACATTGAAAAAATATGGCATTACCTGGGACTTAAACTTAGAAAAATGATATAATGTTTATAATTGAGAACTTTAATCCTAATTCTAAGTACCCAACATTATTTGAGAATTTACTCCGATATAGCATGCAGTACTAATTTGTGGCTCAGCAGTAATGGACCACAGATATTTCATCCTCGAGATTCAGTGGCTGAAGAAAGATATAAGATGAGAGTTAGATCACCCAATGCGCCATGCAGTACTAACTATAGATACTAGTTGATACCAGAACTGACTTGAGTTGAACCATAGTACATGTGCTAGACCAAATCAGTACTAAACTTAAAGTATAGTAGTTGGAGCTCCATGCATATAGAACTAACTTGTGGCCTACAGTAATTATTTCACATGAATACATCAGATCAGTCAAACATATTTTTTCTTCTGACAAATGGTACAGGCAAATATAAACTCAGATGGACTTTTATCAAGAAAACCTACCGAAAAATGGTACTGGGAAATATTTTAGTTAACTGACATACATGTATCATTTCCTATTTCAACTAAAATATAGTAAATTTTAATGTCATGTCACACAATATAACAACTCACTGTCATCATACATGTATCTATCAAGAATGTGTCCCATAAGTCATAATGTATGGCAGCACTGGCACAGACTGAACAAAATACAGCACCAGGCACCAAGAATCTAAACCAACAAGACATTTATACACAGACTTAGTCTAAACATAAATATCACAAGATGTTTCACTAACCAGAAAACATCCTATTTAATTGAAAGACTGAAAGAGAGCTAATTAAACAACTTTAATATACAACTTTAAAAAAAAGTAAAGCTAAATTACTTCCTTTTGTGTTGTTTACATTTAAAACAAACATTAATAGCTTACTATATATACTTCTATACATTAGTACTACTTTTCATGAATAAACAATAACAATAAATTCAATGAAACCATTTGAACTGCATTCATTGAAACTTTTTATTACTCTCTGGTATAATTTCACATCAGAAATCTTCTTTAAGCGTAACACATGTTATATAAAATTGATTTATACCTCTTTATTTAAGATTCTTTTATATCAAAGTCAATGTTGATGAAATGCAAGTCAAACATGGTTTTATATAATTTATTGTGTTCTCATATAAAGAGATCATCATGAAAAGTATTACAAGAGAGATCTGGGGCATGTCTCTCATCCCAGCTGCCATACATTCCCATGATAAATGTTTTATAAGGTATACATAGAAATGAACAAAATCAGGAAAAGTCTAGTTAGAACAAGGAAGAACAATGATGATGTTCTCTTAAAATCTAAGAACTCAACAATCTATATAATATGATGAACTACACAGATATCTTCTGTTGAAGGGTAAATAAGGGTTTACGTATCATCTATCCCCTCCCGTGTGTCCCTTACCCTCACTATAGTAGCTATATATGTAGTATTTTGAGTCTACAGAACACAGGCACTTGTCTTGGAAAAAAATTACCTGTGTACCTTTATATATGTAAACTAATAATCAGAGACAATGCTCTATAGAAGCAGTATTTAGCAGATCTTACCTGAGGATTTATAGGACAGGACCCTCGTCTCTTATTCTGCTTTTGTATCATTTTCCTTAATGCTGCATCATCAAAATTTTCATCATTAAAATCCACAGGTTCATCATTATCCGGGATAGTAATGAGAGCACCCGGGGTGGCTAAAGACCTTCTCCTTTGTTTCATCCTGCTGGGTTCCGGCACATTCAAATAATTGCTCATTTTGATATTAAAACACTATAATTCCTCCACAGTCAGAAATCAAATTTCATTTAAGATCCAAAAACAAATCACAGATAAAGATGGCATGAATTTTGTCATGTTCTATAATCTTCTATTTGATCCATGAAGAAGGTATTAAGAAGTCATTTTTCAAGTATGATATAGTAAATAGTTATGGCATCATCAGCAAGAACAAGAGTGATATGGCTTTAACCAATATATCCTATGATCAAAATTATTACTGACAGATAATCCCAGTTCTATAAATGATCCCACGTGAGATGATTTACCTTTGCCTGTAAGCTTTTATAATCTATATCTTATGCTCAATAGAAATGCACAGCAAATAAAATTTTATTATTGATTAAAGTGAAGTTTATTATTGCAATGGGTCTCTTCAATGTCATATTTAAATGCTATTTTGTCGGTCAAATAAGTAAATTGTACAATGTACATTTAATATTTTTGAAGAAATCAATACATACTCACTTCCTTAGATATTTCCCTGTGTAAAGAAATCACAGTGAGTATATATACAGAAATGTGGAAAAATAAAAATTCTTATCCTCTAAAATTTCAAATGAATACAAAATACACTTGACAAAGCTGTTTTTTCGTTCACTTTGTTAAGCAGTTGAATAACATTTGTTCTAAACAAAGGTATATAAATATCTTGTAATCATTTGCCAAGTAGATTTTAATAGATCTTTGTATACGTAAAATTACTGCAAGCAAATCGGTCTATTTTTTTCCCAGTCATCCATACAATATAGAATTAAATATCTTACAATGGATTAAATTTTCAATATTTAACCATTAACTCCTAACTGTAAATTGTGCAGGTACCAATCTTCTGATTTGATCACAATGTATGCTTTAAATCAATATGAAAGAAGGAATACACTGATAATCCATAGTAATATATAAGTAATTCTTCCATATCCCTAGGTACAACTTTCGATCAATTAAAAAGTTTATGTGAAAATGTTACAAGAAAGTAACGCTGGGATGAAAAAATATAATTCATCGATCAACTAAATAATTGGTTTACTTTATATATAACACAAGTTAGCTTTAACCACATTAAATCCTGTTTCAGTTAGTTAGGTTTAGTATTTTCTTATTACTGGATTTCAGTAGTGCAGCTAGTTCAATCATTATTGCATATACAATCCAAAATCAATGTAAACAAAAAAATTTACTTCAGAACTTAAATGGCAATCTGCATGTAACACTCATTGTACAAGAAAATGTCCCAAAAAAGTGGATTTAAATCAGCACAAAAATGTCATATCTGTAGAAAAAGTTCATGGTGATTCTTCACCACCTTATGTTTACATCAACAATCTATCAACCATGCAGATAATGCAATCAATTCCAGCTGGCAACCTTGAATGACCTTTTAACAACAATATCATATTTCCAGGTGATTTCTATAGATGATTATATAATAATGCTGCTGTTCCTTTAGGAATTCACTTTAATATGTTTGGTGAATATATTTAACTGTAACTAATCAAATTACATGCATGTTTAAGCTGATTTATACATGTAAAATGCACATGGTTTTATTCCCATTCTGAATTATTTTTTATAGAAAATTTTTGAAAACAACTTGAAAAACATAAACTTCAACAAAACTAGATGACCTAGAAACAGAATAACTTTCTGAAAACAAATTAGACACATACTTTAAGTTTTTAACAATGCATCTATTTCCAGATGAATAGTTATTCCAGTAGTCAATTCGGTCAATATGCTGAAAATAAACTACATAAATGCTGTTTATGTTTGTTTTTATACATCATAGGTTCAAGTATGACTTCCTCAAGTATATGAGTCTTAGTTTCCTGCTAAAATTTATATTACTAAGTCCTATAAATATCTACTTATTTCCAAATTTTTAACTGTAAATCCAGCATATAGGAATTTAAACCATACTTAGTAATTAGATATTTTCTGTTAAGTTTAGAATACTTCCAGTTTAAAAGGTCAATAGATTTAATTCAAATTTAATTTCATTTTTATTTAATTCAATGAAATGATTTTTTGTTGTTGTTGTTATTCAATTTGATAATGAAATTTTAAATGGAAGCTGAAACATGTAATGATCCAATCAAATTCAACAAGTGTCAAAATGTTTGATATAAATACTTGGCTCTGAGGTGAACTACTAATGATGCCTTCAAACAGCAGTAAATATATAATCTTATTAAATAAGAAATTGGATAGAAATCTTATCTTGTATATGAGAGTGTAATATACAATCACTTTGGTAAAAAAAACAAGTCTATTAGATCTACTTTGACTCAGAATAGGTTAAATATCTTGGTAATAATATTAAATGGGCAAAAACAGCCCTATCATACATGCCTGCTTTGGACATGATTTAACTAATACAACATAAATCTTTTTTGACCTGGTAAATCCTGCCATAGACAGAATCATATTAGAAACATAAATCTACTTTATTTTGTTCTGGTAAATGTACAGACTGAGTCTAAAACAAAATGTAAAAGGTACAATGTTCTGCAACTCATTCATCATTTGTTCTTCATGTGATCATCATTTTATATTGTTTATGTTTCATTGCGTACATCACTTTATATGCTCCAGTTTTAGGAGTTTTATACAGGACAGTGTAGGAACCCATGTTACTTTCCCCTCTCCTCTGAGTGACAAAAACTGCTCAGCAAGCCGTGTGCACAACTGCTAGGAACATTCAGCGGACACGTTTTCCAAAGGAACAATTCGTGGCTAACCACAGCGTGAGTTACCTTTAAAACATTACAAATTATGTCTTTACATCAGCGATGAACTGTTTTAATATGTTTTCCTATGTTATAAAGAAACTATAAACATTTAACCGTTCAAACTGTTCGTATCTGCGAATACACAATTTAATTCAGACAGAACCCGACGTGTGCAAGAATATTCATCTATTTATCATTATAAAGAACATTAACAGCTTTATAAATCTACGAACTGTTTATCCGTATTTTTAATGGACTTTAATTATCATTGAACACATTGTAAAATTGTATTTATATTTGTATTTTCAGTTTTTCACCATTTGGATTGGTAGTGAAATAAAAGTCAGCTCCTGATTGTTTTATCTTTACATAAACCCAGTCATCTTGGTTAAACTCGCTGGTCCGGCCAGTACAGTGAAAAAGCTACAACTTGCCTGTTGTTTTTCTTGGATAACGTACACCACTTCACGACAGTCAGCAGACCCATAACGTAGTTTCAACGACAACGTTTCGTGCTAGTAAATTGACGACTACCTGTCTTTACATATCCAGACAAGGAACAACTACGTAGCAACGTAAATACCTTTACACTGACAGTGGACTACATAACTTGTGTGTACTAGGCAGCAACAAACAACGTTGAGCCATCATGGATCCCAGTCAAGCGGAACAGCAAGAAGAGGTTCAGCCCCCAGAGGGAGATGTCCCTGAAGAACTTATAGAGAATCCGTCTAATACCACACATTTAGATGAAAATCCCGAGACGAGGCGAGTACGAGACCTCACGGAAAAAGGTAAAGGAGCTTTCACAGAAAAACGTGACAAGTTCTGTCAGGAACTAGAGGCCCTCTGGTCAGATGTAGAGTCCCAGTTATCGGAAGTCACCACGCCTCCTAACAAGATCCAGCAAATCTTGACAGCCCAGGATAACCTTGTTAAAGCCTGCACAAATTATCGTAGGCTCACAGATGAGTACCTGGACTTTCTGAAAAGGACCAGAACATTGGACAGTCAAAAAGACATAGACGCATGCAATCTCACATTGGATATTCGTCTGTCCAAAGTGGACCATGCCCTAGAAACATTGCACGAACATCGGCTCGACCTGACAAAGTCTAAATCTACTAAAACAAAGACCTCAAAAAGTAAGAAAACCTCACATAGTGGTAGCTCTAACGTGTCTGACATGTCAAGCCTAGCACGGAGGAAGCGTGCCAAAGCAGAGGCCGCTAAATCAAAAATAGCCTTTGTCGAACAACATGCACTTATCCTACAACAGGAGGCAATGTTAGAGAAACAAGCCCTGTTCAGACAAACTGAAATGGAACAGGGAGCAGCACGCAAAAAGGCTGAAATGGAACAGGAAGCCACACGCAAAAAGGCTGAAATGGAGCATGAAGCAGAGCAAGAGGCCATACGCAGGAAAGCACAAATTAAACAGGAGGCCGCACGTGTCAGCCGGGAAAAAACCGAGCTGAAAGCCAAGTTAAACCTTCTAGAAGCACAGAAAGAAGCTGCAGCCGCAGAAGCCGAGGCTCGTATCCTAGAGTACGATGACAGCCAAGCGCTAGACGATCTCCCTAAAGAGACGGAAGACCCGCTCCAACGTGTGCAAGACTTTGTTAATAAACATCCTGAACCAACCGCCATACAGGAAGCGACAGCCCCTCAACAGAAAAAACAAACGTCTGTTAAGATTGAGCTAAGTCATGAAGCGCCAGTCTTCGTGCCCTCCGTGGCATTGAACCTGCCATCACAGACACCTGCGGTCTTGCCTACACATGCTAAGTCACCAGAAGTTAATGTATTCCCAGATCTGGGAACAATAACTGGCATAGGAAAACAAGGCGTTATAGAAGAGATCCCTGTCTTACAACAAAAACAAGGCGTTATAGAAGAGATCCCTGTTTCACACCAAAAACAAGGCGTAATAGAAGAGAACCCTGTTGCATACCAGCAACAAATCAATCCTACGTCGGAGATAACCAGATTTCTCCTACGCAAGGACCTGTTGTTCTCCCGGCTAACAAGCTTTAACGACCGGGCAGAATCCTTCCATACATGGAAAGCCAGCTTTAAAAACGTCATAGACGAATTACAAGTTTCGGACTCGGAACAGATAGACCTACTTATTAAATGGCTTGGACCAGATTCTGCCAAACATGCCATGAGTATAAGGGCCAACAACCCAACAAGAGGCCTACAGAGACTATGGGAGAGACTTGACGACCGATATGGTGCTCCAGAAATGTTGGAGGCGTCTCTCGTTAACAAACTTGTCAACTTCCCAACACTGACGAATAAGGACAACTCACTCCTTTACGATTTGTCAGATATTATCTCAGAAATAGAATATCACAAGGAAAATCCCAAGCTGGGATGTTTGCTTGCGTATTTCGACTCTTCATCCGGGATAAATCCTATTGTGGAAAAACTGCCATACGGACTCCAAGAAAAGTGGATAACAAGGGCTTCAAGATACAAGTCTAAATATGAAGTTGCTTTTCCACCTTTCACAGAATTCTCTGCCTTCATCAGGGAAATTAGCAAAATAAAGAACGATCCTGGGTTCATTTTTGGGTCAAGAGTCACACCAAGTACAAAAGGTGCTGCACCAAAGTTCACACCTCAAACATATTCTAAAGTCAATGTTTATAAGGCAGCAATTGAACAGCAACCTGGAGACAGCAGTGAACAACAAAGTCTTTGCATTTTGCATAATACAAAGCATACCTTAAACGAATGCCGAGCGTTCCGTGCCAAATCAATAGAGGAACGCAAGGAACTGTTGAGGCAAAACCATCTTTGTTACAAATGCTGTGATTCGACTTTGCACAGAAGTCGTGATTGCAAGGCAAGTATCAGTTGCAATGAATGCGGAAGTAAACAACACACCACCGCATTACACACAAATCGAGTGTACCAACCCAAAGGTGCACCGCCTTCACCGCCTAGATCAGTCGACGGCGGGGAGCTAATTGATACAGCCTACGGCGGGGAGCAACTTGAGTTAGCTGAAACCAAGCTAACGTCTGTTAGTTCAACTTGCACAGATATCTGTAAAGATGGCAACAGTAGTAAATCTTGTGCCAAGATACTCCCTGTGAATGTCTTTCACAAAAATAATCAGGACAAAGTAATTCGCATGTATGCAATTATTGACGACCAAAGCAACCGGTCTCTCGCCGCTCCTGAATTCTTCAGCCTATTCAACGTACAGGAAGAAACAAAAGACTATATGTTATCCACATGCTCCGGCAGCAAGGTTACTTCCGGAAAACGAGGAAACGGCTTTGTCGTAAAGTCTGTACAAGACAATACTAGATTCAATCTGCCTGAACTGATTGAATGCGATAACATTCCCAATAATCGGAACGAAATTGCTACAACTGAGGATATATTGCAATATCAACACTTGCAAGAACTACAAAAAAATATTCTCCCGATTGATGGAAAATGCAAAATCCTATTGCTCATTGGAAGAGACCTTATAGAGGCACATCACGTCCTTGATCAACGTCTAGGACCACCAAAAGCTCCATTTGCGCAAAAGTTAAACCTGGGTTGGATTATCGTTGGTGAAATACGCTCCGATAAGCAACATGTTCACCTTGAATTCACTACAAAGGAAACAAATCCAACTTGCAGTGTTGTGAAACCACATACAAAGAAATTACCCGAGTGTAATAAAACCAACACCCAGTCAAATGGAATTCAAACTGATTCGTTTAAACATTATCCCCGTTTACATGGGCAGCCGAAAACGAAATCAGCGACTTCGATCGTCAGATTTGCAGAATCCGAAAAGTTCATTTCGGAAGCAACACCACCAAAAGTGAATGCCGACAAAGAAAAGTACATCCGAAAACATTTTATTCCCAAGGAAAGCTTCAATTCGCCTTTGGATACGCAAGGACAAGAGGGAAGTAGAATAGACAATTCGGACTTAAGTCACAGAGAAAAGGAACATGGCACCGGCTGGTCTACTGTATGCCGTAAACGTAAAGGAAAGCGTCCGTTTCGCAAGACGTCTTCGTTGGATCGCATATCTGTGTCGAAAGGAGATTCTTCCATCAGAACCACAGCAATGGAATTGGATCTTAGATCGCCGCGATCTTGTCGGAAACACCGCCTTGTCTAGGATAGAGGTTGTGAAATACCCAGCCTCCCGTTGGATTACTTCCAAGTTCATATAAGTGGAACTTTGGACTGTTGTTATATATTTAACATTTTATTTGTTTTAATAATGGAATAGTGATGTCAGATAGACCTCAGACGGGGAGTGTTCTGCAACTCATTCATCATTTGTTCTTCATGTGATCATCATTTTATATTGTTTATGTTTCATTGCGTACATCACTTTATATGCTCCAGTTTTAGGAGTTTTATACAGGACAGTGTAGGAACCCATGTTACTTTCCCCTCTCCTCTGAGTGACAAAAACTGCTCAGCAAGCCGTGTGCACAACTGCTAGGAACATTCAGCGGACACGTTTTCCAAAGGAACAATTCGTGGCTAACCACAGCGTGAGTTACCTTTAAAACATTACAAATTATGTCTTTACATCAGCGATGAACTGTTTTAATATGTTTTCCTATGTTATAAAGAAACTATAAACATTTAACCGTTCAAACTGTTCGTATCTGCGAATACACAATTTAATTCAGACAGAACCCGACGTGTGCAAGAATATTCATCTATTTATCATTATAAAGAACATTAACAGCTTTATAAATCTACGAACTGTTTATCCGTATTTTTAATGGACTTTAATTATCATTGAACACATTGTAAAATTGTATTTATATTTGTATTTTCAGTTTTTCACCATTTGGATTGGTAGTGAAATAAAAGTCAGCTCCTGATTGTTTTATCTTTACATAAACCCAGTCATCTTGGTTAAACTCGCTGGTCCGGCCAGTACATACAACTTACTCACAGTGGCCTTCAAATTGGCTTCAATATCATGGATTAATTGAGGGATAGGAATGTAAAAGTTTTTTTGTCCAACAGATTCTGATAGGTACTACATCGGTTTTTAACTTGGCTTTGAATGTCATGGGTTAATATTGGGATAGGAATGTAAAAGTTTTTTTGTTCTACAAATTCTGATGGGTACATCCATTTACTTAGGCTTTGAATGTCATGTGTTAATATTGGAATAGGAATGTAAAAGTGTTTTGATCCAGACAGATTCTGATAGGTAGCACATCAGTATTTACCTTGGCTTTGAATGTCAGGGGTTAATATTGGGATAGGAATATAAAAGTGTTTTATTCCAGACAGATTCTGATAGGTACCTTAGCTTTGCATGTCATGGGTTAAGCTTGTGTCTAAGACAAAAATGTCAGGGGTTAATATTGGGATAGGAATATAAAAGTGTTTTATTCCAGACAGATTCTGATAGGTACCTTAGCTTTGAATGTCATGGGTTAAGCTTGTGACTAAGACAATATAACAACCTAATTTGTCTTTTTATGAAACAGATTATATTGTAAATAAAGGAACCTAAAAACATAATCTGATAAGTACCAATCTACTTTGGTAAGTTGGTTGCTTGTTAGATACAATTTTGTTTATGAATGCTCCAAAGTAACGTGTCAGATACAAAATAGACTTTTGTATGGAATATTCTCAAGTTCAGTCTAATATGTTATATAAATTCACTGCTTTTGGAATGTCATGAGTTATGAGTCAGATACAACACAAACTTACTTTGGTGTGGATTGTCCTGACCTTAGATGAGTCAGATACAACATCAATTTACTTTGGTTTGGGATGTCCTGAACAATGAGTTGGATACAATAGAAATTTACTTTGGTTTGGAATGTCCTGACCAATGAGTTGGATACAATATAAATTTACTTTGGTTTTTAATGTCCTGACCTATGAGTCAGATGCAACATAAATTTACTTTGGTTAGGAATGTCCTGACCTATGAGTCAGATACAACATAAATTTACTTTGGTTTTGGAATGTCCTGACCTATATGTCTGATACAACATAAATTTACTTTGGTTTGGGATGATGTCCTGAACTTTGAGTCAGATACAACATAAATCTATTTTGTTTGGAATGTCCTGACCTATGAGTCAGATACAACATAAATTTACTTTGGTTTGGAATATCCTGACCTATGAGTCAGATACAATATAAATTTACTATGGTTTGGAATGTCCTTACCTATGAGTCAGATACAACATACTTTTTCTTTGGATTGGGATATCCTGAGTTATGAGACAGTTTCAACATCAATCTATTTTAGTTGGAATACAACATAAATTTATTTTGTTTGGAATGTCCTGACCTGAGTCAGATACAACATAAATTAATTTTGTTTTGGGATGTCCTGACCTTTGAGTTGGATACAACATAAATTTACTATGTTTTGGGATGTCCTGACCTTTGAGTCAGATACAACATAAATTTATTTTGTTTGGAATGTCCTGACCCGAGTCAGATACAACAAAAATTTATTTTGTTTGGAATGTCCTGGCCTGAGTCAGATACAATATAAATTAACTTTGGTTTGGAATGTCCTGACCTATGAGTCATATACAACATAAATTTACTTTGTTTTGGGATGTCCTGACCTTTGAGTCAGATGCAACATAAATTTATTTTGTTTGAAATGTCCTGACCTGAGTCAGATACAACATAAATTAACTTTGGTTTGGGATGTCCTGACCTATGAGTCAGATATAACATAAATTAACTTTGGTTTGGAATGTCCTGACCTATGAGTCAGATACAACATAAATTTACTTTGGTTTGGAATGTCCTGACCTATGAGTCAGATACAACATAAATTTACTTTGTTTGGGGATATTCTGACCTTTGAGTCAGATACAACATAAATTTATTTTGTTTGGAATGTCCTGACCTATGAGTCAGATACAACATAAATCTATTTTAGTTGGAATGTCCTGAGTTATGAGTCAGATACAACATAAATTTACTTTGGTTTGGAATGTCCTGACCAATGAGTTGGATACAATATAAATTTACTTTGGTTTGGAATGTCCTGACCTATGAGTCAGATACAACATACATTTTCTTTGGATTGGGATATCCAGAGTTATGAGTCAGTTTCAACATAAATGAACTTTGGTTTGGGATGTCCTGACCAATGAGTTGGATACAACATAAATTAACTTTGGTTTGGAATGTCCTGACCGCTGAGTCGGATACAACATAAATTTACTTTGGTTTTGAATGTCCTGACCTATGAGTTGGATACAATATAAATTTATTTTGTTTGGAATGTCCTGACCTATCAGTCAGATACAATATAAATTTACTTTGGTTTGGAATGTCCTGACCAATGAGTTGGATATAATATAAATTTACTTTGGTTTGGAATGTCCTGACCAGTGAGTTGGATACAATATAAATTTACTTTGGTTTGGAATGTCCTGACCAATGAGTTGGATACAATTTAAATTTACTTTGGTTTGGAATGTCCTGACCTATGAGTCAGATACAACATACATTTTCTTTGGATTGGGATATCCAGAGTTATGAGTCAGTTTCAACATAAATTAACTTTGGTTTGGGATGTCCTGACCAATGAGTTGGATACAACATAAATTAACTTTGGTTTGGAATGTCCTGACCGCTGAGTCGGATACAACATAAATTTACTTTGGTTTTGAATGTCCTGACCTATGAGTTGGATACAATATAAATTTATTTTGTTTGGAATGTCCTGACCTATCAGTCAGATACAATATGAATTTATTTTGGTTTGGAATGTCCTGACCAATGAGTTGGATATAATATAAATTTACTTTGGTTTGGAATGTCCTGACCAGTGAGTTGGATACAATATAAATTTACTTTGGTTTGGAATGTCCTGACCAATGAGTTGGATACAATATAAATTTACTTTGGTTTGGAATGTCCTGACCAATGAGTTGGATACAATATAAATTTACTTTGGTTTGGAATGTCCTCAGACCAATGAGTTGGATACAATATAAATTTACTTAAAAATGATTAAAATCCCTTTGTCATTAACATTTTTCACAAATGATTGAAATGACTATTAAGGCATACTACTACCTAAAATGTATTATAATTCCATATCTGCATATGTTTGTATTTTTTCTACATTGCTTCATATTTTACTTAATTTAACCCTAAGTATAGGATTAAGGCAATATGTAGTGCTAGGGAAAATATTTTAACAGATTGAATCGATTCGGATTCTGGTACAAGGAAAACATATGACAATAAAAATCAGCCTATAATTCCAGTTACACTTTTGAAACTTAAGTAAGATCTGTGCCTATAGAATGACTAATGAAGTAAATTCAATGTTATGTACCCAATTTCAGGGTACATAATTTTGTGGTATTAAATTGGTAAACGAGAGACAAAGTACATATTAAGGAACATGTAACTGTCGGTGTTAATACAAATTAATCATCATTTATTCTCTCTGTTTAGTTCAGTAATCTAAAATTAACACAAGACATTGTTTGCATAGGTTGTTGATGATTGCACTATGAAAATAGACATCAAACAGAGATATAGCATGACAAACAACAGTGGACACATATACATGTATTGTACATGAATATAGATTTCACTGTGTTATATGTTTAAAGTCTATTGTCAAACTACAAGCATCAACTTACAAAGAGACCAGATGTTTTATTTATTTGAAACTAGCCTATCATGAAAATGGGTTGATGACTTTGAATTTTGATTCTCAAAAATATACTTGTATCAAGCTTCCACATGGCAAAGCATTGAACAGTATTTGATGAAGGTGGGATGTCAGATTGTAACAGACCTTAATCTAGGAGGTCATATTGTTATCTTCAAAATAGACCCCCTAACCCTTTACTTCAATAGGATTTAAACTTTCCCATAGCTAAGTATTAGATGAGTTATGATCAAGATACCAGAATAGAGAAGTTTAGAGTTCAATCTATTCTATCCTAAGTTATGTTTTGACCTTGAAATTGGAGTCCTGTGCTTCCAAATTAAATCACAATAAACTTTCCCCAAGATGAAGCATTGGTGACTATTCCATTAAGATCAAATGCAAAACTTTAGCTGAACAGTGCCTGAATGTTCTGACCTTGACTTTTGAATCTATGATTTTCGAAATTGCAAGTAGTGCTCAAGAATCTTATGGAAAATCTATGTACAAATTTGAGAAAGACCCATCTAAGGTTGTGCCTGAAAGAGTGTTTTGGATGGACAACCACATATATATTTACTTTAGAAGTGTTATCAGTTTAAGCAAAAAATATTACAGGTTTTGGCTATTCAAAAGACTTGATTTATTAAGAAATGATTCTTCTATACTGCCAACAGTTGAATGATATAAATTGTGATGACAATAAAATTATGCAGTTAAGATTTTCTTTCAAAAATTGATAAAAAAAAAAAAAAAAACCATTGAAAACATTGCAAACATTTGATGACAGAAGACAACTATAGTGCTACCTGGGGCTGTCTCAAACTTGCAGTGAGGGGAGAGTTTTTTTGCTCCGTGTTGAAGGCCTCACTGTGACTTTGAGATGAAGAACAGCAATAAAAGCGCTGTTCTTTTGATTTTTGTATGATTTTTACTGTGCATGTACTGATTTTGTGTCATGTATGGATACCCCATATTCTTTGTTTTTCTATTAATAAAATCTATACATTATTTATCAGAATGAGTTGGTTATCATGTCCATCTTTGGTGACTGTTTTAACCTTGTATCTATATAGTTATATTGTGAATTAGGATCTGCTAACCCTTCGAGAGCAGCTGAGATCACCCACAGGTTTTGGTGGGGTTTGTGTTCCACAGTCTAGATTACTATGTAGTGTTTTTTAATTTGTTTTTCTCATTTTTGTCATGGCATTGTCAGTTTCTCCAAACTTCTTTCGCCTTTTTTTTATAACATATCATAAAATCTTTTATTTCATATCAATTTATGTTTCCTTCAATATTGAAGTATAATTTGATTTTTATTGCATAAAATTGATCAGTGCATCAATACATGTATTTAACTAGCACCAAACCAGGTGTATATCAGAAAACTAATATTGCTTCCTTTTCACTGTTTATATTTAACATTTAACAAACCATTATAATATAGGTTTTTAAGTTGACTAATGTACCGTGAATGTTTAAACTGTCTATGTATACTGAAACTTGACAATTTTCCAGACCATGTACAAAAGACAAACTCTGTGGTGAACCCTACACTATTTCCAGACATATACTGTACGTAAATGGTTTTTGTATTGTGTTTTTTTTATTAAGTTTTTAATATTGAACTGTTTTAATAGGTCGCCTTGTAACAAATTTAGTATAAAAGATATTCATTGTGTTATTGCATTGTGCAGTATTACTGATAAGTACTTCCCAATCTGCATGTTTAGTTGTGTTTCATGCGTGTAATATACAAAGTTTGCTGACCTGTCAGCAATCAGAAATTCTATATTGCGGAATATACATAATATTGACTGAAGCTGATTCTGAGTACCATTTAACAACATTCTCAAGTAGAAGGCACCATCAATCAGGATACAACATTTTGCAATAAGCTTTGAACAATTTATGCCAAATTTGGTAGAAAAGATCTTGCCAGGATTTCATAAGAGCCTTTGGCAAACAAGAGTGCATACAAATACATTCTTGATGCTGGATTTTTATAAATAGAATCCCTGGGCTGGAACAATTGGTGATTTGTCTGTTATATTCCTGATAGGCAGTTTGTTAACCACAGTTTTTACACCACAACACACCTCCTCCTTGGATGACAGTCATAATCAGACCACGGCATATCTATTGTAACATCCCGTACTGTCAAACAAACCAATTCAGATAAGATTTCTTACAAAGAAAATTGCTTAACTCCCTAACATTTATTTTATTCAAAATTCTGTTTCAGACCTAAAATATGACTACTAGATGCAACCAAATGAATGCTCCTCAATAAACCATGACAATGTAAACACTTTCAAGATATGCTTAGATAAATTCATCTTACAGTATATATGAATCATTATATTTTGTGCCGGGTCATCAATATTTCATAATTCTAAAATGGCTGAAGTGTTATAAGCCATAAGCTTCCTTTTAATCTGCTTAAACATTTGAACCAGGATCTCTTATCAAACAGCCAGTGACCTAAGGAGCCTAATTTAAAAACAGATTTTACCAAAACAAGGGATTAAAATTTTTGAAGGGTGAGGGATAAAAGAAATAGAGTGAATAATGTTTACATTTGGCCAAGTAGTTTCAGAGGAAAAGATTTTTGTAAAAGTTAATGGATGATGTCTGATCATGAAGAACAGTGGACGCCAAGTGATGAAAAAAACTCACTTGGCCCTGTGTGTAATTTTGTCTTTTTAACAGCATTTACAGAAATGATTGCCATGTTGGTTGGTCAGTTCCATTATTAGATGCAAAATGGAAACTATAATACACTGGTGATCACGATAACTTTGGGTAAAACAAGTTCAACTGTGAGTTATTGCTCCCTAATAAAGTTGATTAGTGATGCATAGGAAATGGCATCACATGGTATGGCATGCACATATGAAGTTGGATTTCAAATTTCAGAAAGCCTTCATTTGTAGTTCTTGAGAAAAATGCGACAAAAATTTCGTTCATAGCCATTGTGTGTTGGAACATATAAGTTTTTGATAAACAGGAAGTTTATGAGCTATGAATCTGAAAATGCATTACACACAATATAACATGCTTACATCGATGAAGCTAATGATTCCAAATTTCAGAAGCTTGAGTGTAGTTGCCAAGAAAATAAAGAAAATTTTATATACATGTATGACTATTGTGTAAGAATATAGAAGTATTCATTTGACAGAAAGTTGATGAGCGACGCATCTGAAAATGCTATCATACGATAAGCATGCTCACTTGAAGCTTGCTCCTTAATTTCAGAAAGCCATGATTAATAGTTGACGAAAAATGCAACCAAAATTCTATATGAAGAATGGATGGAAACACGGACAGCCTAAACCAG